>NC_136071.1:115544113-116201475 GCF_964261635.1 Lissotriton helveticus
TGGATCATAGTTTTTCCTCCATCCTCGTTCAATGTTTTTACATTTGGCCTTAGCTTCCTTGAGTTCTTTGGAGAACCATGGAGCCGTTTGAGTCTTTCTAACAGGGGGTTTAGAAGTCCAAGGTGCTACTGTGTCCAGAGCACTGGACATCCATTTTTCATATTCTTCCCATGCCTTAAGTAGGGTGACGCTGGAGGGGGGAAGTTCCCTTCCAAGGGCAGATTTAAACTTTTCTTCTGAAAAGCTCTTCCAGTCTCTACGTTTCACGGGTTTTGAATTGAGCACATTAGAATTAATCGTGCTATATTCCTGTAGAACATTTTGCACCTCAAAGGGGATGACAAAATGATCAGACCATGTGATCCGTAACGGGGTATTTATTTTGAGACCTTCCCAGTTAGCAAATACAGGGTCTAAAAGATGGCCAAGTTGATGGGATGGGGATAGTGATTGCAGTGTAAGTGATAGACAGTTCAAGGCTTCTACCACGGCCTGTGCCTCTCTACATTTAAAATCTTCAAAATGAAAATTAAGGTCTCCCAGGATGAGAAATTTCTTATGCCGAAGAGCATGTGGCGTTATTGGTGGCCCTCAATACATAAAGATTCCATAGCTGAGGCTATGGAAGCACAGAAGAATTGTCCACACAGCATAATGGGACATGTAGCCTTCCATAATCACATAGGATTATTCGTAATTTATATAATCAATATTTCTGACTCCTGTTTATATATTATGCGTGATGATAGGGGGAGCTTTTGTTTCATCAAAGTTACACTGCCCATGTTTACCGGTGTACATTCTTAAAGGCCCATGAAAGCGTTCAATGTTCAGAACGCACTGGAAGTGACAGAACATCCCTTCTCTGGAGAATGCTGACATGGTTTAGGCTTCATAAGATTTTAGGCATGGAACCTTCTAACCAATCTTGGGGCATAGACCCCTGACGCAGGTGCCCAAGAATTTGTTTCTGGGCCATACCCTTTCCAAGCAATCAAGCACCACAATTTGGTGCCTCTCTTCTTGGAATCAATAATATCCTTCACTTCATATTCAGTTTCTTGGTCTACGCATATGAGAGATGAACTCTTTTTTACAGGGGTATATGAAGGTTTAACTTAAGACACATGAAAGACAGAGTGAATTCTAAAGTGCTTTTGTAATGCAAGTTACACAGTCACAGGGATGATGAACCTGAGGATCTAGTAAGGCCCAATATACCGATAATTGAATACACTGTATGTCCTAAAGTGTATGTTCTTCGTAGATTGCCATACCATAAAGGGGTGATAATCTACGATGTTTATCCGCAGAGTACTTATGCTTTTTCTTTGCTTCTTGGACATTCCTTTGTGTGAATTTAAGATTGTTTTGAATATTCTTTATCCGATTTTGTACCTCCTGTAGTTTATGCACTCCCATTGGATGTAACAATTGAGTGAATCTAGGGTGAAAACCATATGTACTGTAATAAGTGGATAGTTTGGTACAGCTATGTTGGGCACTGTTGTAAGCCACCTCAGCAATCCATAACCAATCTATCCATTCATCAGTATTTTCTTCTACATAACAACGCAGGTATTGTTTTAGTCTGGTTTAATCTTTCCATCTGCCCGTCAGTTTGGGGTTGAAAGCTCGTTGAAATGGCTGCAGAGATCTGTAAAGCAGAACACCTTACCTTCTAAAACTGAGCAGTAAATTGAGTCTTTCTGTCGGATACAATTATTTTAGGAAGACCATGTAACCTAACGATGTGTGTGAGTAGCATTTGTGCTACTTGTCCTGATGTAGGAGCTTGAGAATAGGCTATAAAATGGCCTAATTTGGTCAAACTGTCCACTACAACCATAATGGTTGTACATTTTTTATCCTTTGGTAAACCCATAGTAAAATCCAAGGATATATGTTCCCAGGGAACTTCAGTTGTCAGTAAAGGATGTAACAAACCTACTGGTTTCTTTAGTTTGTTTTTTTCTTGCATACAGCTATTACATTTTTTATTCATAAGCTGTATATCTTTATGTATTGAGGGCCACCAACACTGTCTTGGTACCCTTTCTGTGTTTTTTCTACCCCATTATGTACTGCAACAGGGATGTCATGACACCATTGTAACACTTGTTTCCTTAATTCCTCAGTAGGGATCAACAATTGTGAATCTCTTCTTAGTATGCATTCCTTCAGCTTCAAATCAACATGGGTATTTAACCGTTGTTTCCATTTTGGAGTCTTCATTGCTTGCGAAATCTTTTCCTGGAATTGTTATGATTGCACAGGGCAGATAACACTCTGGGGATTGATAATAGCCTGTTCCTTTGGTTCAATGGGAACCTGAACAGATTCCTGTCTTGTGAGAGCATCTGCTTTCTTATTATCACTTCCAGGTCCATAAGTTAGTATGATATAAAACTTTTTAAAGAACAGCATCCAACGCAGTTGTCTAGGGGATAGAAGATCTCATATATTGTAAATTGCGATGGTCTGTATAAACAGTGATTATATGTTTTGCTCCCATGAGATAATGACACCATTCGCGGAATGCATCACAGATTGCCAATAGTTCCTTTTCTGTAATGGTGTAGGACATTTTAGGCTCATTCAACTTCCTGTACATATATGCTACATGGTGCAATTGACCGGCCTCAGTATTCTGTTGGGATAGCAACGCCTCAATAGCCCCTTCTGAGGCATCTGCCTCCTCAATATATGGTATTTCTGGATCCGAGTGAGCCAAAATTATAGCTGAGGTAAAGGCTTGTTTGAGTCGACAAAAAGCTTGCTCAGCTTCCTTCATACACTCAAATGGTGTCTTCTTTTTTAATAGTTTTGTTATGGGAGATACAACCTTAGAAAACGGATTAATAAATCTTTGCTAGAAGTTCGCGAACCCCAAGAAGCACTAGATATTATCAGCCATTTCTTGGTCTTGCGAGGATAACATAACACCCCGAGACTCAACTCTCAAAACGTGAAACTCGCATTTACTGAGTTTACAGAAGAGATGGTTCAACTGAAGGGCCTTCAACAAAGTTCTAACATGGTGAGTGTGTATGGTTACGCTAGGGTAATAAATCAAAATGTCATTGATGTATACTATTGCAAATAATCAAAATATTCCCTTAGGACATTGTTTAAGAAATATTGAAAGGCTACGGGAGCATTACACAACCCAAACGGCATTACCGTATACTCAAGTAAGCTGGATCGAGAGCGAAATGCCGTCTTCAACTTATCATTTTTTAATAAATTTTTTTATTTTACAGAGTTTTATAGAGCGCAAACTTGACCCGAATCGGATATCAGAACGCTTTACATAGCACCAGTTACATTACATGAGGACACATTCATTTTTGTTAGGCACGGGGAGATTAAGTGATTTGCCCAGAATCACAGGATGTTCAGCGTCATTGCCTAGACTCGAACCCGGTTCTCCAGATTCGAAGTCGACTGCCCTAGCCATTAGGCCAACTCCTCATCTTTACTCATTCTTACCAGATGGTAAGCTCCTTTTAAGTTCAACTTTGTATATATATCACTGCCTTCTTTACTTAATCCAATAAAAGCGAAATCAAGGGGAGGATAATGTTTTTTATGGTCACCTTGTTTAGTGCTCAAAAGTCTATGCATGTTCCCAATTCACCATTTGCTTTTGGGATGAAAAATAAAGGTGAGGTTGCAGGTGACTTTGAAGGGCGAATGAAACCGTCAGCCTGATATTTCTCTAAGTAATGTCTCAAATGTTCATTGTCTTGTTCCAACAAAGTGTAAATTCTACCACATGCTACCACTGAAACACTGTAAGGTTTCTACTTGTTGATCATTGAAAACATCTTGGAACCCTACATATTGATCAGGAAGAGTGATATCTTATTCAGCTGTTGTTGCTATGGTATGTACCCTAGCTAGAGCCTGTGCCACCTGTAGTCAAATGGTTAGACAATTTTAGCCGCAAAAAGAAGAGTTGAAATGAATGGTTTTAAACTCCCAATCTGTGGTAGGGTTATTTTTTTTAACCATATTAAACCAAGAATTACACCACAGTGTGGGGCCTTAATGATATCAAAATACAACATCTCAGAATGGCTTTCCTGACTTCTGACTATCATTTCTTGAGTCTGAAAACGGATGGGTCTTGACTCTAAATCTCTCCCATCCACTGCCAACACTATCTTGGGTACTGCCTTTTTAATCAAAGGAAGCTGTAACTTGTCTACTAATGTTTGGTCCATTAAAATAGTAGTAGCCCTTGAATCGAATAAGGCTTTAACTGAATGATTTATGCTGTTCACCTGCAGTTGTAGGTTCACATAGAAGTGTTCCATTGCGGGGATTCTGCACCTACACAGACTATGCACAGGAAAACAGGACCTCAGTGTATAGGGGTGTACCAACCTACCACCTTAGTACCCAAAATCCCAAAACCGACGAGCTATAGTGTCTCATTCATTCTCCTCCAAAATCACGAAGCTACAAATGATTAGACAACCCAGAACACAACACTCCCGACTCTCTCAGGAATCGTGGTAGCATGACATACTTCCGCACGTTCACTCATATTTGTCCACAATAAGAATTGGCAGAGTCACTGTTATAGTTTAAAATATTTTTTTTAACTACTGTGCTCTATAATATAGTATATGAGCCACTACCAGCAGCAAAATGCAAAAACTCAGAATAATTAGCATTGTTACAATTCCATAGAATATGAAGGGGGATGTCATTATATAAAGACGGAAAAAAGGACTATAAGGCCTAACCTCCCTCCCCTTGACTGTAAGAAGTTTATTATATAAAAGAAGATCTCTGGGCTTTGTCAGCAGACCCCATACCTTAGAGCCTGGATGGAAGGTTTACAGCATAGGAACAGAATAGCTCATCTCCATGGAAAGGGCTCTCTTCAAGTGTGTGTTAAAACAACATGCATCCCCGTAATATCAAAGCACGAGTCTCTTGCGGTGCAACTGTGTTAAGCATGTTTTGTCTAGGTGGTAGGGACTGACCAGAACAGAATAACAAGGGGCATTGTTTATCGACCTTGCACATCATGTTCAGACTAAACTCCAGGAACTTAGCAGAGAACGTGAAAAGCAGACAGATCTCATGTGAACGGCATAAACAGAGACTTGCAAAATAAAGAGCATGTAGTGATGTGTGTAAAAGCAGAATCATGGCAGCAAAGCTCATGCTAACTTAGCAATGTCGACAATGACCCTAATGGCCATATAACAGTTCTGTTAGTGACTATTCCATCCAATTTGAAGAAGGAATTTCAACATAGCCCAAGATGTTCCCTTCATTCATCCCTGGGCTCTCTAGTTTTTCAATACCTTTCCACATACTGCTGCCGCCTTCATGGAACCTCCTACTTTACTCTTTGGCTTGGATAAACAATCCCCGATAAAATGTCCTTTCTTTCCACAATATAGACATAAACCCAACTTTCTTCTATGTTCTCTTTCTTCTTTTTTTTAACATATTACTCAGAAATCACCATTGAGTCCATCAATCAAGTCCTGGTTCCTTCACCTTGAATAAACGCTTCCTGTGGGTTTTGCTCCTGTTCCAGTTCCGACCCCTCCCCTGATTCTGACTCTGGGGTCAACAATAGTCCCATTAAGGCCTCCCACGCCCTCGCCGCCTCCAGCGCCTTTTCATTCTTCGTTCTCAAGGCCTGTTGCATCCTAAATGTTCTTTTCTTCTTGAGTTAAATAAGATCTGATTGTTCCTATTTCCATTGGTTCGGAGGTTGTTCCTGAACCCCCAAAAGCAGTTCAATTCCTCTTGAATCACGGAGGAGGTTGTTCTGATCTCCGTTTGTCCCCTTTACGCTCACTCAACTGACAATCTAAGCGTAAGTTCAAGTTCATAAGATCCTCACAAGTCTATGGCTAAGAATCTATCTGGCCCAGCACATCTTTCTTTTAACTCCTACCATAACCCCTGATAGAATAAAGCTGCTTGTTTGGCTTCAGGCTAATTCGTTTCTGCAACTAATCTTTGGAACGAATTTAGATATACCACAAGATGCTTATTGCCCTGTTTGAGCTCTATTAACTCTCTATCCGCCTAGAAGGTATAAGCTCAACCATCAAACACCTTCTTAAATTCCACTCTAAACGACTCCCAATCATAAAGCAAAGGATCATCTCTCCAGACTAATGGCACTGTCCATCAAGCAGAGTCTCCTGCCAAATTAGAAATCATGAAAGCCACTCTTGCTTGATTGGTGAGAAACACCTTAGGACGACATGTGAAATGCAGTAAAACCTGAGTAAGAAACACCTGCACTTCATTTGCTTCTCCCTGGAAGTGTTCTGGAGCTGCTAAGGGAACTGGAGACGGCATTTGCACTGTTATTGCAGTAGATGATACAGCATTACTTCCTGTGACCCAAGAACCCCCCGTTGGTCCTATCACCAAAAACATCAAATAGATTCCTTTGCTTCCTTTCTACTCTCTCCTGTAAGGCCACAGTATCAGCACAAGAAACTCCTATTTCTGTTTGAAAAAAGTGCTAATGCTGCTAAAACATCTTCTAGGGTGGCTATTTTTTGTGCTTCAACCCGACCAAGAGGTATATTACGTGGGCAGATTATTCCATCAGCCTGCTCATACTTCGGGACGGTTCGCTGCACAAAAAGGGTCCACCTCCCAATCGACTCAATTCTGCTTTCAGTTAAAGCACAGAATCTTGAGATGATTACGCCAGGGAAGGAAAGGATGGGAACAGCAGGGAAGGAGACCTAGAAGCAAATAACACCATTAATGATAGTTGATCTCAGAGTTACATAAATTCATCATTTCTCCCTCTGCAAATACCTGTAAAACATATATCTATCATCGGTGACGTCTGTAGAGCATATATATATATATATGTAGATAGATATATCTAGAACATGGAAGTCTGTTCCAAATGAGATATATGAATTATTATTGTACTGTGAAAATGAAAAAAGCAACACAAGATCAAGAATTAGAACAATATAATTTTCTTCTTCTTTTTGTTACTTATTAAAATATTCTGTGAACAATTCACATTGAGTGTTAACCACCATAAGAAAGCTCTTGCCAGGCTTCACAGGGGAGGAGAACAAAACCTTACTCAATTTGCACCCCTTCTTAATTGGCAATACCAAAACAAACAAAGCAGATTATGTCTCCTGTAGCTGAAGGCTCTTGAAATTCCTCTTACAAGAGCTCATAACCATACCTTATAGTGATCGTATTTCCAAAGTTGTAAAAAGCCATTTTATTCCTCATGTCTTTATCTGTAAACCCCGGGAAAAGTATCTTTCTTTCTTAAAACTTGTTAGTACTGTTCCAAAAACCCACAGCCTCAGAAATGGCACTCTATTTTAAATTCATTACCATCCTGTTTATTCAGACAGTGTGAACCCCAAAGAATTGCTTCCATAAACGAAAGAAAAGAAATACAACTTAAGTTTCTTTAAGAATTGTTTCCCCAAATGAATTACAACTTGAGGTTCTTTAAGAATTGTTTCCATAAATGAAAGAGATGAGATACAACTTGAGTTTCTTTCTAAAAAACTCAAAAAATCCAAAGGTCACCTGAAAGGGCAGACTACCCAATAATCAATTCTTAATATAAATTCATTTCAGCTGAAAATGCTGCTGTCTCTCTTAGGCTTTCCGAGAAATACAAAGTAGAAAGAAATTGAAGGAGAGCCACAGAACACTCCCACCAAAGATTACCTTCACTTATGAGAGATGCAAAAATAGAACCAAAAAAAGTGCTATGGCACCCTTCCCCCACCACAGATGTTTTATTAGTATCCACTGCCAATATCCATGCTGAATATTCTACAAAGCGCTGCGGGCCGGAAGCATGATTTATAGTCCTGCCTCTCCCACTTCCTGCTGAGGCTATGGAAGCATGAAGAAATTGTCAGCACAGCATCATCGGACATGTAGTCTTCCATGATCACATAAGATTTTTCGCCATTTTTATAATCAATAGTCCTGACTCCTCTTTATATTTTATCCGTGGTGATAGGGGGAGCTTTTGTTTCATCAAAGTTAGACAGCCCATGTTTACTGGTGTTCATTCTTAAAGGCCCATGGCAGTGTTCAATGTTGAGAGTGCATTGGATGTGACAGTCCCCCTGACCCTCCAACTGTATTAGGGAACAGATTCATACTGGTAGTAGTGGATCATGCCAACAGGTATCCTGAAGCAATTCCACTAAGTATTACCACTTCTCCGGCAGTGGCTTGGGCCCTCATTGATATATTTGCCAGCGTGAGTTTTCCAAAGGTGGTGGTGTCAGACAGAGGTACAAGCTTTATGTCTGGGTACCTAAAACCTGTGTGGGGCAACTTTGAAGTGACCTATACGTTTACTACCCCATATCACCCACAAGCAAATGGTCTTGTTGAAAGATTCAACAAGAACATGAAAGGTATGATTGGTGGACTCCCTGAAAAACTCAGAATGAGATGGGATGTCTTACTACCATGTCTGCTTTTCGCCTAAAGGGAAGGGCCACAGGTAGTAGGGTTTCCCCCTTTGAACTTCTGTTTTGTCGTCATGTAAGTGGACCATTCTGTCTTGTGAAGGAAGGCTGGGAGAGATCTCAAAAAATCCTAAGCAGGTCATATTGGACTATGTGCTTGGCCTTCTATTCCACAATGGCTGAGTACATGGAAAAACCATCCAAAAACCTTGAGGCCAGCCAAGAGCTCCGGAAGCTCTGGTAGGACCAAAAGGTTGTACTGGTGGAGTTCCAACCAGGGCAGAAGGTGTGCATTTTGGAGCCTGCGGCTCCCAGGGCCCTCCAGGACAAATTGAGTGGGCCCTACCCTATCCTGGAAAGAAAAGGGAAGGTTACCTATTAGGTGAACCTTAGCAGTTGCAGGAACCTCAAAAGGGTCATCCATGTAAAAACTGCTTTGAACCCTATGATGACAGGCCTGAGATGACCATGCTGATGGTCAAAGATGAGGATCAAGAAGAAGAGAGTGACCTCCTCTCTAAGAACCCTAAAGATGGGTCAGTGGAAGGAGTTGTCTATTCGGACACCCTCTCTGCCCAAAAGCAGGCTGACCGCAGGCAAGTTCTGCATCAGTATGCTGAGCTCAACTCCAAGAACCCTGGTCAGACTAACTGGTGTACACATGATGTGGACACTGGGGACAGCCAACCTGTAAAATCTACGAGCAGTCTGATCATGTCAAAGAGAGCATCATTGCTGAAGTAAGCAAGATGCTGGAATTCAGAGTCATTGAACCCTCTGAGAGCCCCTGGGCCAGCCCAGTTGCCTTAGTTCTCAAACCTCACATTCAGGGTGGTAAAAAGGAGCCGACCTTTTAAGTGTACTATGGTGGCCTAGCTGCTGGACCAAAACAGATGTACACCCAATTCCTAGTGCTGACAAATTAAATGACAAGTTAAGGGCAGCCGAATACCAAAGGACTCTTAATTTGATCTTAGTGTACTGGCAGATTGGTCTGAACCCCTGGAGCAAAATGAGAATTTATACCCCAAATGGGCATTATCTGTTTACTGTTATGTCCTTTGGACTAAATAATGCCCCTGCCACCTTCCAAAGGTCGGTGAACAAAGTCCTTGCTGGGCTGAAGTCTTTTAGTGGAGCTTATCTTGATGATATTGCTGTTTGTAGTTCCACCTGACAGGATCACCTGATCCACCTTGGCAAGGTCCTTGAGGCTCTGAGAAGTGGAGGCTTCACTATCAAGGCACGCAAGTGCCAGATAGGGCAGGGCTGAATTGTATACTTGGGCCACCTTGTTGATGGATCCCAAGTTCATACCCTACAGCCTACAATCCAGACAATTCTGGACTGGGTAATAACAACCACCCAGACCGAAGTCAGGGCATTCCTTCGCTTGACTTGGTACTATAGGAGGTTTGTGAGGGGACATGGGTCCCCTCTCACAGAACTGGCCTCTAAGAAGATGCATAAGAAAGTGAACTGAACAGTAAGTTATCAAACAGCTTTTGACTCTCTGAAGGAAGCAATGTGCTCGGCACCCATTCTGAAAGCTCCAGATTAAACCAAGCAGATCATAGTTCAGACAGGTGCCCCTACAGCAGGCCTTACAGCCCTAAGGCAGGGTGCTTAGTATTACATGTGAGGGCATACCTGCATGAGCAGATATGCCCCTTTACTGGGCAGGTCCATTACTGCCAGTGCAAGTAGACAGGGAAGCCATTTTAGAGCATGGGCTGGCTGTCGTGGTTCGCAATACTCGCGGGTGGGGTCGCGCAGAGGGTGTGCATGGCGTTTACTGCGGGGGTGGAGGGGTTCAAATTAAAATAAAACTTACCTGACAGGGTCCCGCGCCTCCTTTGCTCCTGGGCCGGGTCCGTGTTTTCCTGCTCCTCAACAGAAACAGGCATGCTCCCTCCCCTCCTGTAAGCCAATCCCAACGCTGCAATGGCAGCATTGTGATTGGTACGGAGTCGTGGGCAGCGCCCAGCTGGGCACCTGTAGGGAGGCCATTTTCTCTATGTAGGGTGCATGCAGCCTACATAGAGAAAATGTAGAGTGCGCATGACTGCTTTGCTTGGCCTCAGGGCCGACAAAACAGTCAGGCTACTCAGAGTGGTGCAAGCCACTCCTCCCTGACCCACCCACCCCCATCCAGGGATACTGTGAGAGGTTGGCCTGATGTATGATGTCCACAGTTCTGTGGGCACCTTGTATCAGTCCAAACAATCCCTTATGGTGGTGGTTGTAAGTCAACCTTATAGACAAGCTATCCTAGAGGTAGCATGACTATGCAGCCTTCAGTCTAAACTCAAGAGGGCATGTGAAGCCAGCTGTTTTACCATATGCAATCCTGTAATATCAAATGAAAGGACACCACACAAGTTATATATTATAAAAATATATGTATTTATTACTAGAATAATCCTCTGTACTTTTTATGAGTCTAGAGGCACAAGCGTTTATACAAAAGCACAGTTAAACATACACAAGTTGCACATTATGGATAGGGCCGGTGGCCACTCAAACCATATATTAAAAAATGGTATAAGTATCACTTTACGAACAATGGTAAGGCCTAGGGCCTTGGGAATCGCTTGGACTACACTGGACAACAGCAGTTAGGACGGGAGTAGCCCGCGGGAATCGGGTGCAGCGCTAAAAGCACACGCATGCACCAATGCAAAGTCAATGGTGCGTAAAAGTTACAATGTTACTGTTTTAGAAGTCTTCCGACTGGACTAGAACTTAGCCACTTGAAATTAGGACACTAGAGGTGTAAACCACTACAGGAGCACCGGCGTTCAATCGTTACCTCACCCACAGGAAGCGGGTGCATAGGTGCCAAAGTGTGTCGGGTTTCGTCGTGGAGTTCTATGGAGCCTGGAGATGAAGATGCTGCAGGCGGCCAGGAGAGAAGAGTCCGGTTGGATCCAAGGGTGGATCGAAGGTTTAGAGTACCTGAAAGCAGAGGGGACAGAGTCTGGGTCACTAGCCAGTAACCAGGATGGAACCAGGAAGGAACCAGGCGATGTCGGGCGCAATCAGGTGGTTGACGGGAAGCTTGACTCCGCTGCCACGTGGATTCTGGGGCATCAAGGATGACCAGGAGTGAATCATGAGCTGTCCCACAAAGGCTCTCGCTGTCGGCGGTGTCGGTTTCTGGATCGGAGTCAACAGGCCTTGGCAAAGGCAACCCACGCAGGATTAGAAGATGGCTTCTTTCTCAGACCAGCAAGGTCAGAGGGGTTGCTCCTTTTCAGGGGAGCGAGGGCCAGTCTGGAGCAACGAGACTAGCAGAGCAAATTCAAAGGTTCGTCGATACTGGGGCCACTAGCCAACGGGCAAGCGACCAGACCAACGCGTCAAGCAGGAAAATGCAAAAAGGCCCCACGCAGCACTTGGTCAGTGTGGAGGGGAGATCTTTGGTGCAAAAGCTGCTCGGGGTGGGGCTTCTCAAACCCCAGTGCACAGCTTTGAGGGTGGCTCAGGAGCTGCACGGTCAGCACTTCGCAGTCTTTTTAAGATGGCCGGCCCCACTCTTCAGGTCGCCTCCACGGGTCTCAGACTCGCTGGGACTGTGGATCGGGCTGTTGGAAGGCAGGAACGCTGGGTCTTGTCGATCTCTGTTGCTCGAGTTCTGGCGGGAACTGCAACAAAGCAAACCGTTGGGTGCTGGATGGTGCCTGTTTGCACAGGGTTTTCACTCTTTGACCACAAGGGAGATTCTTCAGTCTTCCACGTCGAGTGGGATGTCGAAGGGTCCAGAGTTCTGTATCAAAGTTTCAGTCAGGATAAATCTAATGCTCATGGGCACGGCTCCTACCTTTATTCCAAATCAAGGGGCTGGTTTACCTGCTAGGTCCCTCCTATGGGTGGGACCAGGGAAGGGGGAGGTTACACCCCTTTCCCTTTGTCCAGTTTCGCGCCAGAGCTGGGGCTGGAGTGCCCCAGAACCGGTTTGACTGGACTTTGCATGGGACACCTTGTGTGCCCCAGGCAGTGTCTAGTTTCATTCAACCCTCCCTGCTCCAATCCACTATCTCCTGTATGGGGTGGTGTAGCACCTCCCTGTGACAGGAAATCCTTTGTCCAACCCTCCCCTGCCAGGTTTTGGTCAGCAGCAGGAGGTCAGACTTGTGTCGGGCAGCAGCATCCATTTTGTGATGCTGAGGCTCTGGTTAGTTTTAACCGTGTTTACTGTTCCCCACATGTCTTCTCCATCTAGAAGGGTGGAATGCTACCCCCGTTGCCAGAACTGGCGAGGGGGTAGTATTCCAAAGAGTATGACACCTTACACGACATGTTTTGATAAAGCCAAACCAAAGTTAGCAATAACCGCGAGGATTATAATGTACTTAAGAGTATATGGTATGGCAGTATCCTAGAACAGCTATAAGGAAATGGTTCAGAAAGCTGCAGATAGGCTCAGCTCATGCTAGAGCACCATCTCACATAAAACCAAGCACTCTGCCTCCAGGATTGTTATGGCCTGCCATTGGAGTGACTTATAGGTATATATGTGTCCAGATATAGGTTTAGATATAGGTATACTATATCTAAGCAAGGGGTGATTACACGACCTTGCCCCAGCTGAGTGATCAGCCAGTTGTGTCAGTTTGGATGGCCAGCCAGGGGTGGCAAAAGATATGCTGCAGCCCCTGGTAGGCCTTGAATACACCTATGCCCTGGGTACCTATAGTACTCTGTACAGGGGCTGATAAGGTGACCCAATACAATTAGTTATGCACCTAGGGTACATGGAGTCCATTTTAAAGAGAGAGCAGATAGCCTGGGACCCTGATTAGCAGGATCCCAGGCCAACTAAGTTGAAAACCAGCTAAACACAAGGCAAAAAATCTGGGGTAACCATAGTCAGGTATCCACCTTCCTACAGATACCCTCCCACCCGCCCCAACCAGTCATAACCCTGTCATCTGCTTTCTCGCAGCGTGAGAAGCAGAAACATAAAATGGTATTTCAAATACCATTTTATGTTTGTGCTTTTAGCACTTTGAAAAAGCAGTTGGGTGGCGCACCTCCGCCCCTATGTGCTGGACACTGGTGAAAGCGAGTTCCCCAGCTACCTGATGGCTTCTCTGAAAATAGGGATATTTGGTATTCAACATCTTGTGTTGATCAACCCACACTGATTCCAGTGTTGGATTTGCCAATGCATGCAAATTCAAATTCAAAAGACTTTATTCGGTTAATTCATTTAAACCATAAAAGTTTCACATCAATTTCACAACAAGTAAAAACAGCCTAAACATTTACAAATTTAGCTTAAAATCATCATAAAATGTTCAAATTTTCTCTCATAATTTACATAATAATTGATTTTCGTGAGTAAAAAACATTTATTAAAAAGCCACAGACTGATGCCACTTAAAATATATCATCTAATTTTAAAATGGCTAAAAAGGCAGGTCGACAATGTCGTAAATTCAAGTACCTCAATATGAGCACTATCCCCCTTTTCCTCGGAATTGGGTAAAATTTACCAAACAGTAAAATATGTATATCAGATTGGGTGGATGTATTGTCACAAGGGCATTTAATAATACTACTATGGTGGGAAAACTTAATACCCTAAAAAGAATGCCGAATCTGAGCCGAGTAATCAGAAATCGCTCATGGTCCTTCATATGCAAAGTTAAATATGGTTGCATAACCTGAGGTGTCAATATAAGCTGATGAGAAATCACTGTAGTCTTAATAGACTCCTTCTTTCCCCTACAACTTTCTAGGTAAGTGATACATAGATTTTTCAGCATCTTCCTTGGTATCTGTTTCATAGAGAGGGGATCCTCAAAATAATCATTATGATCAATGTTAGCCAAAAAGGTCTTAATGTAGCTTAGCCATTTTACTCTTCCGGACTTTTCTGATTTGAGGACGTCGCCCAAGATTAGGTGATTTAGATGACATTCGTCCGTAGTCCAGACTCTATGCCAGAGGAGAACGGGTTGTACTTTAATAATATCCTCCAAATAGGGTATTCCCAATTCGGCATGACAGTTATATGTGGACATGCTATCTGGCAGGGATAGTAGATACCTCAAAAAGTTATTTTCTGTTTTCTGTAAACATGAAGCATTTGTGTTTCCCCAGACTCCAGCCCCATATGTGGCAATCGCTATACAACTAGCTTTGTATATGCATAGGAGCTCCTTTACTGGTTTTGTCCCCAGTTTTTTACTAAATTGCTTTAATGCCATAATAGACTTGGCATATAGCAGATTTCTGCTTCTAATGGCATTACCCCATTGCCCGGTGCTATCGAACAGTACACCCAGATAGAGAAACGTTTGGGTGTACTCTAGGGGATTTGAGTCTATAAACATTGTTTTGTTTTTGCTGTTGGCCCCTTTACCGCAATTCATACAGAAGGTTTTTGTGGTGTTAACCCTCAAATCCAGGTCCACCATGAATGTGGTAAATGTAGTGATCATATGTTGCATTGCTACCGGGGTCCTATCCATCAATACAGCATCGTCTGCATAAATAAGGGACGGTATTTGACGCATTGATGCAGTTGGCATATCCCGACATGCTTGTAGCAGGGTTTTCTCTAGACCGTTTATATAAATAGTGAATAAAAATGGGGCAAGGACACAGCCTTGCCTCACACCCCTAGCAATATTAAACATCCGTGTACATTCCCCTTTATTTCCGTACCTAAAATTACCCATAATTTGCTGTGTGTAACACAGTCGAAGGCGGACGTCAAATCCACAAAGGATAAAAACATTCTGCCTCCTTTAGCCTTAATATATTTCTCTGAGAGAATATAGAGATTGAGACACTGGTCTATGGTCCCCACTCCTTCTCTAAACCCATACTGTAGGTCGCTTATGATATTATACTCATCGGCCCATGCATGTAACCTATTAAGAATGACTCTACCTATGATTTTGACCGATGAGTCGAGCAACAAGATCGGGCGATAGCAGGTACAGTTGGATCTATCTCCCTTTATAAAAATAGGAACGATAATTGAAGCATACCATGTGTGGACAAGACCCTCTGCACATGCAGCATTAAAATCTCTCGTAAGTAATGGCGCCCATAACATCACGTTACTTTTAAAAATATCAACAGGGATGCCATCGGGGCTAGGTCCCTTTCCGCCCAGGCTGGAGCCGATACCCCTTCTCACTTCATCTAATGAAAAGTTGAGATTAGGAGGTCCCTCCCGTACAATATCCTTATCAGTTCCAGTAGTGAGCGGCTGTACACTGTAGAGTTTTTCGAAGTGGCACACCCACTCGTCCTCAGTGATTGCAATCTCTATCCTTGCTTTCAAGCTGTCCTTAAGGTAAGGCGCGTTTACAGGCTTCCAGAATGCAGTCACATCTCTAGAATCCGATGCATCCATCAACCTCTACCATGCTTTCCTCTTTAACATATACTTTCTGTTTTTTAATGCTAGCTTGTACCCTTTACGGAGTTCCCTGATCTCTATTTGATTCCTTGGCTTTTTGTTCAGGGACCGTTTAAGTAATTTAAGCGCCTTTGTACAGATGGAGTCAAACCAACTTATACTCTGTTTCCTTGGACGCTTAAGTTCAACCCATAAAGTATTTTTGATAGGTTTAGCTATTTGCATGAAGTTGTTAATCGTTTCAGTGTTGTCTGCCTCCAGATTTAGACAAACACCGAAACTTTCTTTGCAGGCATTGATTAAATTGTACAGAAACTCCTCTGGTATTACTTTAGTCCATTTCAGAGCATATCCGTTTTGTCTTGAAATTTTGATGTCCCTAACATTAAGTTTTGGTGTGATATCTAAGAGTGGTAAGAGTGGGTGGCAGCTACTCCCCGCTGGGCGTCGAGCACAAATTATTACAAACTGCTAACTGCTATCAGAGGCTGACAAACTTTTTAAAAACGCACATTGCGCTGACACTTAGAGCGGAAGCTCGTTTTTATTAACTGTTTGTACTGTTGTTGTGTATTGTGATTTTAGAAGCACTCTGATTTGAAAGAGCACACACTTGCACTCACCAGTCTGCAGCATTTCTTAGCCGGGGACTGTATTCCGCCTAGTTTCTCTGGCAACCGGCATCCCAGCCAATCGCGGGTTGTCGAGGGCGGGACAGGGACAGTCACCTGACGGAGTGTCGAGCGGTTAGCGCTCTAGACCTCCGCTTCCTGGCGACTATTTAGGCTGCGAGGAGGCAGACGTTCCACGCGGTAAGAGTGGGTGGCAGCTACTCCCCGCTGGGCGTCGAGCACAAATTATTACAAACTGCTAACTGCTATCAGAGGCTGACAAACTTTTTAAAAACGCACATTGCGCTGACACTTAGAGCGGAAGCTCGTTTTTATTAACTGTTTGTACTGTTGTTGTGTATTGTGATTTTAGAAGCACTCTGATTTGAAAGAGCACACACTTGCACTCACCAGTCTGCAGCATTTCTTAGCCGGGGACTGTATTCCGCCTAGTTTCTCTGGCAACCGGCATCCCAGCCAATCGCGGGTTGTCGAGGGCGGGACAGGGACAGTCACCTGACGGAGTGTCGAGCGGTTAGCGCTCTAGACCTCCGCTTCCTGGCGACTATTTAGCCACTCGGCGGCCTCAGCGCGCAGCGATGGCGCGCAGGGTAGGCGCCTCGGACTGCGCCAAAGACGAGCCTAAGACCAGCCCGTCCGGGCCAGGCCGGGTCACGGGGCACGGAACACTGGTACTTTTTCATCCGATCAGCTACGGGCGATGCGCCCTAGTTTTAATGGTAACTGTTCCGTTTTAAAGCCTTCTTTAGTGGGCACACATGTATGTCCCCACTGTGCCTTTGCGCTAACTAACATACAACCCTATCCAGAGGTACTACTTCAGTCTATGTCACCCATCCAAGCCTCTGTTTCGAATCCCTGTACTTTTACATTTTATAGCATTAACTGTAGATCACTGCCCCAACATAAAGCTGATATTTACCACCTCCTAGTTGAAGAAAAACCCTGTGCTGTGTTTCTAACGGAGACCTGGTTGCACGATGGCGCTGGCCCTGATGTAGCCGCTGCCCTGCCCTCTAGCTATGCTATTGTTAGAGTAGACAGAGAAAAGAAGATAGGCGGGGGTATTGCCGTGATCTTCCACAGGGACTTTACTTGTGACTTTGAAAAGGTTAATATACCTGGATGCGAAGCAGCATTTTTTAAAATCTCGCTGAACCCTAATTTCATGTTTTCGGGTTTTTTAATTTATCGCCCCCCGGGAAATAGTAGTATGTGGGCTGCGAACCTGGTTAATTTGATCTCACCTTATTTTTTGAATGCCCAAAACCTGACCATTTTGGGAGATTTAAATCTCCATTTTGAAGACGAATCCAATAGTATAGCCACTAATCTCTTGGAGGATTTTAATACCCTGAATATGTTTCTGAGAAATGAAGGCCCCACACATACAGCTGGTCATTTGTTGGACCCCATTATCTCTAACATACAGGAATTGAAATGGTTAAAAACTGATCCTGTGTGTTGGTCAGACCACTTTTTAACGCTCTTTAGTATTACTCTGACTCAGTCCATGATGCCAGGTTCTGCTCGGCCCCCCACTTTTATGAGAAATTGGAAAAAAATAGATCTGACCGAGTTGCAGAAGGCATTACAGAGATCCCCTCCTGTTCTGGGTGGGGACATGGAAACAAATGCGCTAGAAGCCCACACTTGGTTGGAGAGAGCAGTTGATAGTTGTCTACCCGCAACCAGGTGTAGAGGGAACATCCACCGGCCCCCAGCTCCCTGGTATACAGAGCAATTAAAATTGGAAAAAACTAAATGTAAGGGACTCGAGAGGAAGTGGCGTAGGCATTACGATCCTCATATCAAAGAATTGTACCGTAAGGCTAGGAACCTTTACCATACGGCTTGCTCCAGAGCTAAGGCAGTCTATATAACAGAGACTATAAATACTGCGGCCAATAAAGCACGGACCCTTTTTAACACCGTTAAAGACCTTGCCGGAGCAAACGTTATGGCGGCTGCACCCCCACTTACCCCTCAAAAATGCCAAGATCTTGCCACGTATTTTGTGGAAAAGATCGAGACAATTCTTGGTAATATTAATTCGTTAGAGAGAGAAGACGAGGAAGTTCTTCCCCCACAAAGTCCTGGAGGAAGTCGGCTTGACTGCTGGCCATATATCACCTTGGATACATTAAGATCTCTGGCCACTTCCATTAAATCGGGCTCTCCATGTGATCCCCTGCCTATTAACATTCTAAGCCAATTGGACGATGCCGCTTTGGGGATTATTGCTGAGACACTTAATTCCTCCATTTGCTTGGCATCTGTCCCGGCGTCTTGGAAGCATGCCATGGTCAGTCCTCTGTTGAAGAAACCATCTGCTGATCCAGAGGTACTGGCAAACTACCGCCCGATATCCCTGCTGCCTGCATTCTCTAAAATTTTGGAGAAGCACATCCACAGTGTACTGTCAGCGTACACGGAGAAAAACAATCTACTCCATTTTACTCAGTCGGGTTTCAGGGCAGGCCATTCCACCGAATCTGCCCTCCTGGGAGTTACGGAAAAGATCAGGGGGCTCTTGGACGATGGGCAAACAGTTGCTCTTGTCCTGCTCGATCTGAGCGCAGCCTTCGACACCATCTCCCACAGCAGACTGCTTGCCAGGCTGCGTGTGGATGGTGTCGGAGGTACTGCGCTGGATTGGATTAGATCATATTTGAGCAGCAGGACGTTTCAAATCTCGTCCTCACAGGCCCAGTCGGATGTTTTTCTGTCACCCCATGGCGTGCCCCAGGGCTCAATTTTAAGTCCGCTGTTTTTTAATCTTTATCTCCGCCCCCTTGCTGATTTAGCAGAACGGGTAGGTCTTGAACTCATGACCTATGGGGACGATTCACAGATCATTTTTTCCCTTACCAACTCAGAGTCTTCATCCCCGTCTGTACTGAAATTAGGTCTTCAGGAAGTCTTCAGCTGGATGTCAGCTAACCAGCTGAAGCTAAACGGGGAGAAGACGGAGATTCTTCTCCTAGGGAAAAATCGTGATCTGTGGCAGGACTTTCATTGGCCGCCCTCTCTAGGCACTTTCCCTATACCAGCAACCCAGGTTAGAAACCTTGGGGTGTGCATCGATGATTCTTTATCGATGAAGCAGCAGGCTAATAAAGTGGCTGGGATTTGCTTCACGATCCTCAAATGGTTGCGGAAGATTATCTGGATGCTGCCCGTGGATACCCAGAAGACCGTAGTCAATGCACTAATTACATCTAGGCTTGACTACGGTAACATCTTATACCTGGGTTCCAATTTGGCAGTAATTAGACGGCTACAGCTGGTCCAGAACTCCGCAGCCAGGCTGTTATGCAAGATCCCAAGGACAGCGAGGATCTCGAAGCACCTCAGAGATCTTCATTGGCTGAAGGTGGAGAATAGGATCAGGTTTAAAGCCTTGACCTATATGTTTAAGATCAGGGCAGGAACTGCCCCTAAATACCTGCAAAAATTGGTCAGGCCCCATGTCCCTGTACGAAATCTCCGTTCTCTTAGTGGAGCAACTTTTGTGGTCCCTAGATTTAAACTGGCCCGAATGGGGGGGAAATCTTTCTCCTATATGGGACCAGTTCTTTGGAACTCCCTCCCTTTAGCCCTTCGCAAAGATGACAATTTCACCAGTTTTAAGAAAAATGTCAAGACATGGCTGTTTAATAAATAATTGTGGTCATTGACAGCTGTTTGCCTCTTGTGTTTGATCTCTGAGCCCTGGCGCCGGGAAACCCTTTGTGGGTATCTGTGCGCATTACAAATGCAAAAAATAAATAAATAAATAAATAAATATCTGGAGAATGGGTGGGGTTTAGAATTTCTACTTTAATTGGGAGATGGTCACTCACTGGGATTTCCAAAACATGGAAGCTATGAACATAAGCACCATGTGTTGTAGAAATCACAATGTAATCAATTGTCGTCAAAGCCCCTCTGCCTATAAAGGTAGAAGAGAAGGGTACCTCAGGGGTACACATTTTGTTAACGAAACCCAGATCATTCATGAACAGAATTTCGTTTAATGCTTCCCCGACTACTGTTTGATCAAAGTGCGTCAGTGGGGATTCCTTATCCATCATTAGACTACAGTTCCCCATTTCCTCTCTTTTACAGATTGTACAGTTAAAATCTCCCCCCATATCACAACAAACTCCTTAGCATTTTTACACAATAAACTGTTAAGTTCAGATCTCAGGGTTTTGAATACGAGCAGAATGTCCGAAGATGGAACATTATTATAGAAATTGACAATCAACCAGCAAAAATGATTATTCACATGCAACCCAACAATATGATAAAAGCGATTATTATAAAAAAATCTCCATGCTCTTATACTTAAAGGTATTTGAACTATATGTGCAGAGACCGCCTTTTGCTCTGCCATGCAGTGAACCTATCGCAGGAGTAAATACTGTTTTAAAACCATTTAAATGGAATGCTTCCACTGTCCATGTTTCCTGTAAACATATAATGTCTATCGTATCTATCAATTGTACCCAGTGCGGGCTATCTAATTTAGTTCTTGATTTGCCCAGAATCACAGGATGTTCAGCGTCATTGCCTAGACTCGAACCCGGTTCTCCAGATTCGAGGTCGACTGCCCTAGCCATTAGGCCAACTCCTCATCTTTACTCATTCTTACCAGATGGTAAGCTCCTTTTAAGTTCAACTTTGTATATATCACTGCCTTCTTTACTTAATCCAATAAAAGCGAAATCAAGGGGAGGATAAAGTTTTTTATGGTCACCTTGTTTAGTGCTCGAAAGTCTATGCATGTTCCCAATTCACCATTTGCTTTTGGGATGAAAAATAAAGGTGAGGTTGCAGGTGACTTTGAAGGGCGAATGAAACCGTCAGCCTGATATTTCTCTAAGTAATGTCTCAAATGTTCATTGTCTGGTTCTGACAAAGTGTAAATTCTACCACATGCTACCACTGAAACACTGTAAGGTTTCTACTTGTTGATCATTGAAAACATCTTGGAACCCTACATATTGATCAGGAAGAGTGATATCTTATTCAGCTGCTGTTGCTATGGTATGTACCCTAGCTAGAGCCTGTGCCACCTGTAGTCAAATGGTTAGGCAATTTTAGCCGCAAAAAGAAGAGTTGAAATGAATGGTTTTAAACTCCCAATCTGTGATAGGGTTATTTTTTAACCATATTAAACCAAGAATTACACCACAGTGTGGGGCCTTAATGATATCAAAATACAACATCTCAGAATGGCTTTCCTGACTTCTGACTATCATTTCTTGAGTCTGAAAACGGATGGGTCTTGACTCCAAATCTCTCCCATCCACTGCCAACACTATCTTGGGTACTGCCTTTTTAATCAAAGGAAGCTGTAACTTGTCTACTAATGTTTGGTCCATTAAAATAGTAGTAGCCCTTGAATCGAATAAGGCTTTAACTGAATGATTTCTGCTGTTCACCTGCAGTTGTAGGTTCACATAGAAGTGTTCCATTGCGGGGATTCTGCACCTACACAGACTATGCACAGGAAAACAGGACCTCAGTGTATAGGGGTGTACCAACCTACCACCTTAGTACCTAAAATCCCAAAACCGACGAGCTATAGTGTCTCATTCGTTCTCCTCCAAAATCACGAAGCTACAAATGATTAGACAACCCAGAACACAACACTCCCGACTCTCTCAGGAATCGTGGTAGCACGACATACTTCCGCACGTTCACTCATATTTGTCCACAATAAGAATTGGCAGAGTCACTGTTATAGTTTAAAATATTTTTTTTAACTACTGTGCTCTATAATATAGTATATGAGCCACTACCAGCAGCAAAATGCATAAACTCAGAATAATTAGCATTGTTACAATTCCATAGAATATGAAGGGGGATGTCATTATATAAAGACGGAAAAAAGGACTATAAGGCCTAACCTCCCTCCCCTTGACTGTAAGAAGTTTATTATATAAAAGAAGATCTCTGGGCTTTGTCAGCAGACCCCATACCTTAAAGCCTGGATGGAAGGTTTACAGCATAGGAACAGAATAGCTCATCTCCATGGAAAGGGCTCTCTTCAAGTGTGTGTTAAAACAACATGCATCCCCGTAATATCAAACCACGAGTCTCTTGCGGTGCAACTGTGTTAAGCATGTTTTGTCTAGGTGGTAGGGACTGACCAGAACAGAATAACAAGGGGCATTGTTTATCGACCTTGCACATCGTGTTCAGACTAAACTCCAGGAACTTAGCAGAGAACGTGAAAAGCAGACAGATCTCATGTGAAAGGCATAAACAGAGTCTTGCAAAATAAAGAGCATGTAGTGATATGTGTGTAAAAGCAGAATCATGGCAGCAAAGCTCATGCTAACTTAGCAATGTCGACAATGACCCTAATGGCCATATAACAGTTCTGTTAGTGACTATTCCATCCAATTCGAAGAAGGAATTTCAACATAGCCCAAGATGTTCCCTTCATTCATCCCTGGGCTCTCTAGTTTTTAATACCTTTCCACATACTGCTGCCACCTTCATGGAACCTCCTACTTTACTCTTTGGCTTGGATAAACAATCCCCGATAAAATGTCCTTTCTTTCCACAATATAGACATAAACCCAACTTTCTTCTATGTTCTCTTTCTTCTTTTTTTTAACATATTTTTTTATTGATTTTCCAACTATTAACATACCAAAATACGGATCTTCCCATGTACCACATACAGCGTCCGTTGAATTTTACTATTGATGATATCATCAATCAAGTCGTGGTACGTCCATCCTCCCGTGTCCCTCCCCCCCACCACCGGTGCGCCTCCATAGCATAATCTTTCGGATATTACTGGAAGTTAGAATCTCTTGTACTAATGATCGTGAAACGGTTGTGTTACAGTACAGGTCAAACATAGTTACTCAGAAATCACCATTGAGTCCATCAATCAAGTCCTGGTTCCTTCACCTTGAATCAACGCTTCCTGTGGGTTTTGCTCCTGTTCCAGTTCCGACCCCTCCCCTGATTCTGACTCTGGGGTCAACAATAGTCCCATTAAGGCCTCCCACGCCCTCGCCGCCTCCAGCGCCTTTTCATTCTTCGTTCTCAAGGCCTGTTGCATCCTAAATGTTCTTTTCTTCTTGAGTTAAATAAGATCTGATTGTTCCTATTTCCATTGGTTCGGAGGTTGTTCCTGAACCCCCAAAAGCAGTTCAATTCCTCTTGAATCACGGAGGAGGTTGTTCTGATCTCCGTTTGTCCCCTTTACGCTCACTCAACTGACAATCTAAGCGTAAGTTCAATTTCATAAGATCCTCACAAGTCTATGGCTAAGAATCTATCTGGCCCAGCACATCTTTCTTTTAACTCCTACCATAACCCCTGATAGAATAAAGCTGCTTGTTTGGCTTCAGGCTAATTCGCTTCTGCAACTAATCTTTGGAACGAGTTTAGATATACCACAAGATGCTTATTGCCCTGTTTGAGCTCTATTAACTCTCTATCCGCCTAGAAGGTATAAGCTCAACCATCAAACACCTTCTTAAATTCCACTCTAAACGACTCCCAATCATAAAGCAAAGGATCATCTCTCCAGACTAATGGCACTGTCCATCAAGCAGAGTCTCCTGCCAAATTAGAAATCATGAAAGCCACTCTTGCTTGATTGGTGAGAAACACCTTAGGACGACATGTGAAATGCAGTAAAACCTGAGTAAGAAACACCTGCACTTCATTTGCTTCTCCCTGGAACTGTTCTGGGGCTGCTAAGGGAACTGGAGACGGCATTTGCACTGTTATTGCAGTAGATGATACAGCATTACTTCCTGTGACCGAAGAAACCCCCTGTTGGTCCTATCACCAAAAACATCAAATAGATTCCTTTGCTTCCTTTCTACTCTCTCCTGTAAGGCCACAGTATCAGCACAAGAAACTCCTATTTCTGTTTGAAAAAAGTGCTAATGCTGCTAAAACATCTTCTAGGGTGGCTATTTTTTGTGCTTCGACCCGACCAAGAGGTATATTACGTGGGCAGATTATTCCATCAGCCTGCTCATACTTCGGGACGGTTCGCTGCACAAAAAGGGTCCACCTCCCAATCGACTCAATTTTGCTTTCAGTTAAAGCACAGAATCTTGAGATGATTACGCAAAGGAAGGAAAGGATGGGAACAGCAGGGAAGGAGACCTAGAAGCAAATAACACCATTAATGATAGTTGATCTCGGAGTTACATAAATTAATCATTTCTCCCTCTGCAAATACCTGTAAAACATATATCTATCATCGGTGACGTCTGTAGAGCATATATATATATATATATGTAGATAGATATATCTAGAACATGGAAGTCTGTTCCAAATGAGATGTATGAATTATTATTGTACTGTGAAAATGAAAAAAGCAACACAAGATCAAGAATTAGAACAATATAATTTTCTTCTTCTTTTTGTTACTTATTAAAATATTCTGTGAACAATTCACATTGAGTGTTAACCACCATAAGAAAGCTCTTGCCAGGCTTCACAGGGGAGGAGAACAAAACCTTACTCAATTTGCACCCCTTCTTAATTGGCAATACCAAAACAAAGAAAGCAGATTATGTCTCCTGTAGCTGAAGGCTCTTGAAATTCCTCTTACAAGAGCTCATAACCATACCTTATAGTGATCGTATTTCCAAAGTTGTAAAAAGCCATTTTATTCCTCATGTCTTTATCTGTAAACCCCAGGAAAAGTATCTTTCTTTCTTAAAACGTGTTTGTACTGTTCCAAAAACCCACAGCCTCAGAAATGGCACTCTATTTTAAATTCATTACCATCCTGTTTATTCAGACAGTGTGAACCCCAAAGAATTGCTTCCATAAACGAAAGAAAAGAAATACAACTTAAGTTTCTTTAAGAATTGTTTCCCCAAATGAATTACAACTTGAGGTTCTTTAAGAATTGTTTCCATAAATGAAAGAGATGAGATACAACTTGAGTTTCTTTCTAAAAAACTCCAAAAATCCAAAGGTCACCTGAAAGGGCAGACTACCCAATAATCAATTCTTAATATAAATTCATTTCAGCTGAAAATGCTGCTGTCTATCTTAGGCTTTCCAAGAAATACAAAGTAGAAAGAAATTGAAGGAGAGCCACAGAACACTCCCACCAAAGATTACCTTCACTTATGAGAGATGCAAAAATAGAACCAAAAAAAGTGCTATGGCACCCTTACCCCACCACAGATGTTTTATTAGTATCCACTGCCAATATCCATGCTGAATATTCTACAAAGCGCTGCGGGCCGGAAGCATGATTTATAGTCCTGCCTCTCCCACTTCCTGCTGAGGCTATGGAAGCATGGAGAAATTGTCAGCACAGCATCATCGGACATGTAGTCTTCCATGATCACATAAGATTATTCGCCATTTTTATAATTAATAGTCCTGACTCCTCTTTATATTTTATCCGTGGTGATAGGGGGAGCTTTTGTTTCATCAAAGTTATACAGCCCATGTTTACTGGTGTTCATTCTTAAAGGCCCATGGCAGTGTTCAATGTTGAGAGTGCATTGGATGTGACAGTCCCCCTGACCCTCCAACTGTATTAGGGAACAGATTCATACTGGTAGTAGTGGATCATGCCAACAGGTATCCTGAAGCAATTCCACTAAGTATTACCACTTCTCCGGCAGTGGCTTGGGCCCTCATTGATATATTTGCCAGCGTGAGTTTTCCAAAGGTGGTGGTGTCAGACAGAGGTACAAGCTTCATGTCTGGGTACCTAAAACCTGTGTGGGGCAACTTTGAAGTGACCTATACGTTTACTACCCCATATCACCCACAAGCAAATGGTCTTGTTGAAAGATTCAACAAGAACATGAAAGGTATGATTGGTGGACTCCCTGAAAAACTCAGAATGAGATGGGATGTCTTACTACCATGTCTGCTTTTCGCCTAAAGGGAAGGGCCACAGGTAGTAGGGTTTCCCCCTTTGAACTTCTGTTTTGTCGTCATGTAAGGGGACCATTGTGTCTTGTGAAGGAAGGCTGGGAGAGATCTCAAAAAATCCTAAGCAGGTCATATTTGACTATTTGCTTGGCCTTCTATTCCACAATGGCTGAGTACATGGAAAAACCATCCAAAAACCTTGAGGCCAGCCAAGAGCTCCGGAAGCTCTGGTAGGACCTAAAGGTTGCACTGGTGGAGTTCCAACCAGGGCAGAAGGAGTGCATTTTGGAGCCTGCGGCTCCTAGGGCCCTCCAGGACAAATTGAGTGGGCCCTACCCTATCCTGGAAAGAAAAGGGAAGGTTACCTATTAGGTGAACCTTAGCAGTTGCAGGAACCTCAAAAGGGTCATCCATGTAAAAACTGCTTTGAACCCTATGATGACAGGCCTGAGATGACCATGCTGATGGTCAAAGATGAGGATCAAGAAGAAGAGAGTGACCTCCTCTCTAAGAACCCTAAAGATGGGTCAGTGGAAAGAGTTGTCTATTCGGACACCCTCTCTGCCCAAAAGCAGGCTGACCGCAGGCAAGTTCTGCATCAGTATGCTGAGCTCAACTCCAAGAACCCTGGTCAGACTAACTGGTGTACACATGATGTGGACACTGGGGACAGCCAACCTGTAAAATCTACGAGCAGTCTGATCATGTCAAAGAGAGCAAAAAAACAAAAAATACAATTTCCCTCACAACCTCTTTGGGTTTTTACCAAACAACTTAGTATCTACTTATTTTAAACACAAGGTGACTCCATATATAATTATTTTTAAACTTTTTTATTTATTTATTCATTTTTTGTCATTTCTTTATATTATTCTTTCTTTCCATAGAAAAAGATTTGTTATACAGGAAAACATTTAAAATTTATAAAGCAATTCATCACTAGACATCGTACAGACAAAAAAACACTAAATATTCATTTGTTATACACTCATCCAACCATTATCATACATACTACATTCACTCTACAATCTGTGTCGGAGGGATCACGTGTAGTTGTGTGATCTAATACGCAAGGTCGATGCGTTTCGGTGGGTTGTGACCACCTTCCTCAGGACCTCTTGACAGAATAGTCGTTCACTCCAAAAAACAATAAACGTTCCGTATCGACATCTGTAATAATAAATAACATTCAATACATCTATTGCATCCTGCGATATTTTTGCTTAATTCAAATCACAATATCTATACAATTTCTACAGTTGAGCCACCTATTGTTTACATACACCCTGTGGAGCTGTCATGGCAACTTAATAACAAATACATATCATTTATTTCTAGTTTTTGTGAGAAAGCTCCAACTCTGCAAAAAGGCACCTTTATTTAACTCATAGGAACAATAGAGGGTTTGCAAGCAAAGATGAAGAAGAAAAGGGGAGATGATGGGAAAACCCAAAGAAATTCAAAAAAGAGAAAGAATAATTCAAAAAAAGAAAAAGAGAGAGAAGAGAGAAGGAGAGAATAATTTAGGAACTTTGAAGTTTATCAATAATCCTTAAGTTTAAGTTAGGTGACCGTCAGTAAAAGCAATCAATAGTAAAGTCCTTACCTAAAGAACTACAAATGTAGTCCAACTATTCTATTTTGGTTTGACTTGTAGCGATTTGTATGCCATCTGTTGGTTCAATAAATATCTGTATGAGATGAAAATATTGTATTACATAAGGTCTGATATAATCACGATCGACTTAGGATAAACTCACTACCACATTATTAATTGTCTGCATTGATTAAGTCTGGTTTTATGACTAGGTTTTGTTCTTCTATTTGATCAACATATGTCTTAGGTTGATCACAGATCTTACCTTCAAGTTAAAACATGCTGTTCATAACTTCAAATAACTGCGGACATGAGGAGCGTCAGGAAGTAGGTATATCTACTGAAAAAGATATACATATCTATATTTACAGGATGGCTTTTGGACTAGATGTAATTCCTCACATTACTCCTAATATATGACTAACACCCACAAACATCGTCTACTAACCTTGTTACGTGTAGTTTAATTCATATATATTCTCAGTACCAATGATGTATGTCCTTATCGTCCTGATGTTATTACAAACGTGTCTTTTTGTCTAAAATGAAAAATGAAACAACAAACTGAGAAAAACTGTCTCTTTAGGTTGTCACAGTCTGTTAGTCTACTATATACTTAAGAACGATCTAAACCTACAAATTGCGACTTCACGTCAGTAAAGTCAGAAATATGTATCTTAGTTCACCATATGGGCGCCATATGTTATTGCGTGC
Organism: Lissotriton helveticus; assembly: GCF_964261635.1. Taxonomy (NCBI): domain Eukaryota; kingdom Metazoa; phylum Chordata; class Amphibia; order Caudata; family Salamandridae; genus Lissotriton; species Lissotriton helveticus. Next base: position 115,572,794 of record NC_136071.1, read on the forward strand.
GAGCGCTCACATTTTACTAAGTTAGCCCAAGGTTATGTAGTCACACCCAACAACATTGGTAATGATGCCGGCGCCCTCAACCGTACTGTAGCTACGGCGTCTATCCCTCATTCCCTAATATTATGCTCACCTCAGTTAGAGTAACATGCCGCCATGCATCACATCCTCATGTGCGTCTCCGTAGGTAGAAACCCCTGATCTACGTCTTGCATTTAAATAGCATGTCTTTGCGCGCCAAATACGTTAATTAGCCTGCCTATAATTGGCAAGTGGTGTCAACCGAACCCGCGCCATTTATGAATGGTGAAAAAAGGGGGTTACGCCATTTCTAAATGGTGTGCCAGTGGTTGAATGACGCGCCATTACTGAATAGTGAGAAAAAAGAAAAGTTGCGCCATTTCTAACTGGTGTGCTAATGATTGAAAAACGCGCCATAACTAAAAGGTGAAAAAGGGGAATGGTTGCGCCATTTCTGAATGGTGGATAAGTGGTTGACTAGTGCGCCATTACTTAGTGGTCAAAACATATTGTGTTACATGCGCCACTTGGCGATGAACTATATTACTTGATAATCATTGCAAGAGTACAGAGAGTGTTAAATGGGATATGTTCGCTGGGTCATTTCTATACCTCGCATTAGTTTGTGAATGTTGGCCATAGCATCGCGCCAAATATCAATAGTGTGTAAATAATTTCAAAAACAGAAAACAGTGAGAAAGTATATGTGTATTTTCTTAGTTTTGAAGGTAAATCCTTTCCTTGAAATATAAGGAGATTAAGGGTTTACAAATCCACGACTATTGTAGATCAATGAATATGCATGGTCAATTATCATAAATGGAATTCGAAGTATTCCGTGAGTGGGTATAAATGAGATCCCACCTTAATGGCATCAAAATTTCACAAGACCCAAAGTACTATTCGAGTGTGTACCTCATGTTTAATGTCCTAAGCGTCACTCTATAGTATATGTGTGTCTAAGATTCAGTTTGATATTCTACCTATTTGTAAGAAGCCGATCCCTATCTATATATACATGAAAATTATCCTATTATGTACCAAGAAATATTTTCATTTAGACCTATTTTAACTGTGTCCAAATGAAAAATCCAAAAACATTCACGTTTTTTCCTCGTCCTTTCCATAATTTCACCGTTTTTATGCAGGACTTTTTCTAAAATACACCATTTAAGATCAGATTCACTGTGATTCAGATCAAGACAATGTTGGCTCATTGGTGCTGTCAGTTTCCTAGTTCTTACAGCTGACTTGTGTTCGCTGAATCTAAGACGGAACTCTCTCCCTGTCTCACCAATGTATGCAAGTCCACATGGACAGACAATATAGTATATAACATTTTTGCTTCTGCAATTAGTAAACGATTTTAATGTTATATTAATATTGTTATGTCGAATGGTGTCGCTTGTTATAGCAGAGTCGCAGGCATGACAATTGCCACATCTGCGATTTCCACGGATTGCATCCAAACCTGTCAAAGTTGTTTGAGTTTCACGTATCTTGCCTTTGTTCCTTGTGTGGACCAGCCGGTCTCTCAGGTTCCTATTTCGTCTATAAGCTATCAAAGGTCTTTCCAAAGCTGTCTCATTCTCGACCTCAAGAATTCTCCAATTCTTATTGATTACATTTTTTATCTTATAGTTTAGTGTGGAGTGATTGATCACACATGTTATCTTTTCCTGTGATTTCGTATTTTCACGGATGAGTAAGGCATCCCTATCATAGTATTTTGCTCTTTTGAGAGCTTGGCGTACCAGGCGGTGTGGATAACCTCTATCGACTAATCGTTTTTTCAAAGCTAGACTATGGGTGTTATAGTCAGATAAAGAAGTACAATTCCGACGAATACGCAAAAATTCTCCAAAGGGAATCGAATCTTTCTGGCAGTGGGGATGGAAACTATTAAATTCCAGGATGGTGTTTTTGGCAAAATAGAGGTTTTTTGTCAAGAGGCCCCTACAGGGGCAAACAAGTTCATTGGCAACAAAACAGAGGTGGCCCACAAATGTCGAGTCCTCAACCTCAGCAACAGTATGTCAGAACGAGGAACCAGCAATATTGGTGGTAGAAGTAGGAGAAAATGCCAACATATGTAGAGACCTACTCCCTATTTACAATCTGTCATCTATTGTACTCAAATCTGAAGAGTCATCAGTATTAAGCAAGGGACTGTCTTTTGTTCCTTTTACAACTCTTGACAAATTCAACCTACACACAGACCTCCATGCCTTTTTTAGGAAGGTAAGACTAAAAAAATTCTTTGAAGGTAGAGATAGACGGGATGAAATTGATAATTTGTCAAAATGTAAGCCACCTTCAACTTTTACTCCGACCCTTGACATGGTTGGACCAGAAGTTCAAATCTTTGAACGTCAGATACTCTCAGAGGTTAATAAATTACTATCTAAACCACAAAAATACAATTTCAATTTAACCAAAGAAGAGAATTTAGCGCTGACTGATCTTGAAAATAACTCTCAGGTGATAATCAAACCATGTGACAAAGGAGGTGGTATCTCTGTCTTTAATAAATCAGATTACGACAACAAAATGAAAATCATGTTAAGTAACTCGGACCATTATAGACCTGCTAACATGAGAGAAATACAAAGACTCGGAGTATCTATAAATGAAATGACACATGCTGCCTTGGAAGATGGATACATATGTGAGGAAGAATATTTATTTTTAAATAAATCGTGTCCGGTCACCCCAGCTATGTATGGCCTTCCAAAGACACAAAAAAATGAGAGTGATCCTCCTATGCGTCCGATTATTTCAACTATAGGCTCTAACACCGAGCCCCTTTCCAAATACGTTGACACATTCTTGTGCCCATTGACACATAAGTATGAGTCTTTCGTTCGAGATACAGGAGACATGATTAGAAAGATTGAGGGCATGGCATTCGACCCTAGTAGCGACGTTTTGGTAACGCTTGACATTGAGGCGTTGTACACCAACATCCCTCAAAGTCAAGCGGTGCAGTCAGTCACCGCACTCCTACAGAGACACCCAGATAATAGACCAGATCAATTTATCATTCAATGTTTGGAGGTAGTTCTCTTGAACAATTATTTTGAATTTGAAGGAAACCTCTATAAGCAGATAAAGGGCACAAGTATGGGCGCATCTTGTGCCCCTAGTGTGGCCAATACATACATGGGAGAGTGGGAGAGGAAGAACAAGCTGCCCCTTTTTTTGAGAATGTTTCAGTTTGGCGACGATTTATTGACGACATTTTTTTTAATTTGGCATGGTGACATAGCACAACTGGACGAATATATTTTATGGCTCCATGCGAGTGATAGCAACCTGAAGTTTACTTCGAACTATAGCCATAGTAGAGTAGAATATCTGGACATTGTGATTGAAGGAAAGGAAGGTAGTTTGAATGTGAGTCTTTTTCGCAAACCAACTGCCAAAAACACCATCCTGGAATTTAATAGTTTCCATCCCCACTGCCAGAAAGATTCGATTCCCTTTGGAGAATTTTTGCGTATTCGTCGGAATTGTACTTCTTTATCTGACTATAACACCCATAGTCTAGCTTTGAAAAAACGATTAGTCGATAGAGGTTATCCACACCGCCTGGTACGCCAAGCTCTCAAAAGAGCAAAATACTATGATAGGGATGCCTTACTCAACCGTGAAAATACGAAATCACAGGAAAAGATAACATGTGTGATCAATCACTCCACACTAAACTATAAGATAAAAAATGTAATCAATAAGAATTGGAGAATTCTTGAGGTCGAGAATGAGACAGCTTTGGAAAGACCTTTGATAGCTTATAGACGAAATAGGAACCTGAGAGACCGGCTGGTCCACACAAGGAACAAAGGCAAGATACGTGAAACTCAAACAACTTTGACAGGTTTGGATGCAATCCGTGGAAATCACAGATGTGGCAATTGTCATGCCTGTGACTCTGCTATAACAAGCGACACCATTCGACATAACAATATTAATATAACATTAAAATCGTTTACTAATTGCAGAAGCAAAAATGTTATATACTATATTGTCTGTCCATGTGGACTTGCATACATTGGTGAGACAGGGAGAGAGTTCCGTCTTAGATTCAGCGAACACAAGTCAGCTGTAAGAACTAGGAAACTGACAGCATCAATGAGCCAACATTGTCTTGATCTGAATCACAGTGAATCTGATCTTAAATGGTGTATTTTAGAAAAAGTCCTGCATAAAAACGGTGAAATTATGGAAAGGACGAGGAAAAAACGTGAATGTTTTTGGATTTTTCATTTGGACACAGTTAAAATAGGTCTAAATGAAAATATTTCTTGGTACATAACAGGATATTTTTCATGTATATATAGATAGGGATCGGCTTCTTACAAATAGGTAGAATATCAAACTGAATCTTAGACACACATATACTATAGAGTGACGCTTAGGACATTAAACATGAGGTACACACTCGAATAGTACTTTGGGTCTTGTGAAATTTTGATGCCATTAAGGTGGGATCTCATTTATACCCACTCACGGAATACTTCGAATTCCATTTATGATAATTGACCATGCATATTCATTGATCTACAATAGTCGTGGATTTGTAAACCCTTAATCTCCTTATATTTCAAGGAAAGGATTTACCTTCAAAACTAAGAAAATACACATATACTTTCTCACTGTTTTCTGTTTTTGAAATTATTTACACACTATTGATATTTGGCGCGATGCTATGGCCAACATTCACAAACTAATGCGAGGTATAGAAATGACCCAGCGAACATATCCCATTTAACACTCTCTGTACTCTTGCAATGATTATCAAGTAATATAGTTCATCGCCAAGTGGCGCATGTAACACAATATGTTTTGACCACTAAGTAATGGCGCGCTAGTCAACCACTTATCCACCATTCAGAAATGGCGCAACCATTCCCCTTTTTCACCTTTTAGTTATAGCGCGTTTTTCAATCATTCGCACACCAGTTAGAAATGGCGCAACTTTTCTTTTTTCTCACCATTCAGTAATGGCGCGTCATTCAACCACTGGCACACCATTTAGAAATGGGGTAACCCCCTTTTTTCACCATTCATAAATGGCGCGGATTCGGTTGACACCACTTGCCAATTATAGGCAGGCTATTTAACGTATTTGGCGCGCAAAGACATGCTATTTAAATGCAAGACGTAGATCAGGGGTTTCTACCTACGGAGACGCACATGAGGACGCGATGCATGGCGGCATGTTACTCTAACTGAGGTGAGCATAATATTAGGGAATGAGGGATAGACGCCGTAGCTACAGTACGGTTGAGGGCGCCGGCATCATTACCAATGTTGTTGGGTGTGACTACATAACCTTGGGATAACTTAGTAAAATGTGAGCGCTCGCACGCAATAACATATGGCGCCCATATGGCGAACTAAGATACATATTTCTGACTTTACTGACGTGAAGTCGCAATTTGTAGGTTTAGATCGTTCTTAAGTATATAGTAGACTAACAGACTGTGACAACCTAAAGAGACAGTTTTTCTCAGTTTGTTGTTTCATTTTTAATTTTAGACAAAAAGACACGTTTGTAATAACATCAGGACGATAAGGACATACATCATTGGTACTGAGAATATATATGAATTAAACTACACGTAACAAGGTTAGTAGACGATGTTTGTGGGTGTTAGTCATATATTAGGAGTAATGTGAGGAATTACATCTAGTCCAAAAGCCATCCTGTAAATATAGATATGTATATCTTTTTCAGTAGATATACCTACTTCCTGACGCTCCTCATGTCCGCAGTTATTTGAAGTTATGAACAACATGTTTTAACTTGAAGGTAAGATCTGTGATCAACCTAAGACATATGTTGATCAAATAGAAGAACAAAACCTAGTCATAAAACCAGACTTAATCAATGCAGACAATTAATAATGTGGTAGTGAGTTTATCCTAAGTCGATCGTGATTATATCAGACCTTATGTAATAAAATATTTTCATCTCATACAGATATTTATTGAACCAACAGATGGCATACAAATCGCTACAAGTCAAACCAAAATAGAATAGTTGGACTACATTTGTAGTTCTTTAGGTAAGGACTTTACTATTGATTGCTTTTACTGACGGTCACCTAACTTAAACTTAAGGATTATTGATAAACTTCAAAGTTCCTAAATTATTCTCTCCTTCTCTCTTCTCTCTCTTTTTCTTTTTTTGAATTCATCTTTCTCTTTTTTGAATTTCTTTGGGTTTTCCCATCATCTCCCCTTTTCTTCTTCATCTTTGCTTGCAAACCCTCTATTGTTCCTATGAGTTAAATAAAGGTGCCTTTTTGCAGAGTTGGAGCTTTCTCACAAAAACTAGAAATAAATGATATGTATTTGTTATTAAGTTGCCATGACAGCTCCACAGGGTGTATGTAAACAATAGGTGGCTCAACTGTAGAAATTGTATAGATATTGTGATTTGAATTAAGCAAAAATATCACAGGATGCAATAGATGTATTGAATGTTATTTATTATTACAGATGTCGATACGGAACGTTTATTGTTTTTTGGAGTGAACGACTATTCTGTCAAGAGGTCCTGAGGAAGGTGGTCACAACCCACCGAAACACGTCGACCTTGCGTATTAGATCACACAACTACACGTGATCCCTCCGACACAGATTGTAGAGTGAATGTAGTATGTATGATAATGGTTGGATGAGTGTATAACAAATGAATATTTAGTGTTTTTTTGTCTGTACGATGTCTAGTGATGAATTGCTTTATACATTTTAAATGTTTTCCTGTATAACAAATCTTTTTCTAGGGAAAGAAAGAATAATATAAAGAAATGACAAAAAATGAATAAATAAATACAAAAGTTTAAAAATAATTATATATGGAGTCACCTTGTGTTTAAAATAAGTAGATACTAAGTTGTTTGGTAAAAACCCAAAGAGGTCGTGAGGGAAATTGTATTTTTTGTTGCTGTTTTCCCCTCTTTCCCTGACCTAGAAAGTATATTTAGAGGGGGTCCCATATTCATGTTAATACATGTCAAAGAGAGCATCATTGCTGAAGTAAGCAAGGTGCTGGAATTCGGAGTCATTGAACCCTCTGTGAGCCCCTGGGCCAGCCCAGTTGTCTTAGTTCTCAAACCTCACATTCAGGGTGGTACAAAAGGAGCCGACCTTTTAAGTGTACTATGGTGGCCTAGATGCTGGACCAAAACAGATGTACACCCAATTCCTAGTGCTGACAAATTAAATGACAAGTTAAGGGCAGCCGAATACCAAAGGACTCTTAATTTGATCTTAGTGTACTGGCAGATTGGTCTGAACCCCTGGAGCAAAATGAGAATTTATACCCCAAATGGGCATTATCTGTTTACTGTTATGTCCTTTGGACTAAATAATGCCCCTGCCACCTTCCAAAGGTCGGTGAACAAAGTCCTTGCTGGGCTGAAGTCTTTTAGTGGAGCTTATCTTGATGATATTGCTGTCTGTAGTTCCACCTGACAGGATCACCTGATCCACCTTGGCAAGGTCCTTGAGGCTCTGAGAAGTGGAGGATTCACTATCAAGGCACGCAAGTGCCAGATAGGGCAGGGCTGAATTGTATACTTGGGCCACCTTGTTGATGGATCCCAAGTTCATACCCTACAGCCTACGATCCAGACAATTCTGGACTGGGTAATAAAAACCACCCAGACCGAAGTCAGGGCATTCCTTCGCTTGACTTGGTACTATAGGAGGTTTGTGAGGGGACATGGGTCCCCTCTCACAGAACTGGCCTCTAAGAAGATGCATAAGAAAGTGAACTGAACAGTAAGTTATCAAACAGCTTTTGACTCTCTGAAGGAAGCAATGTGCTCGGCACCCATTCTGAAAGCTCCAGATTAAACCAAGCAGATCATAGTTCAGACAGGTGCCCCTACAGCAGGCCTTACAGCCCTAAGGCAGGGTGCTTAGTATTACATGTGAGGGCATACCAGCATGAGCAGATATGCCCCTGTACTGGGCAGTTTCATTACTGCCAGTGCAAGTAGACAGGGAAGACATTTTAGAGCATGGGCTGGCTGTCGTGGTTCGCAATATTCGCGGGTGGGGTCGCGCAGAGGGTGTGCATGACGTTTACTGCGGGGGTGGAGGGGTTAAAATTAAAATAAAACGTACCTGACAGGGTCCCGCGCCTCCTTTGCTCCTGGGCCGGGTCCGTGTTTTCCTGCTCCTCAACAGAAACAGGCATGCTCCCTCCCCTCCTATAAGCCAATCCCAACGCTGCAATGGCAGCATTGTGATTGGTACGGAGTCGTGGGCAGCGCCCAGCTGGGCACCTGTAGGGAGGCCATTTTCTCTATGTACGGTGCATGCAGCCTACATAGAGAAAATGTAGAGTGTGCATGACTGCTTTGGTTGGCCCCAGGGCCGACAAAACAGTCAGGCTACTCAGAGTGGTGCAAGCCACTCCTCCCTGACCCACCCACCCCCATCCAGGGATACTGTGAGAGGTTGGCCTGATGTATGATGTCCACAGTTCTGTGGGCAACTTGTATCAGTCCAAACAATCCCTTATGGTGGTGGTTGTAAGTCAACCTTATAGACAAGCTATACTAGATGTAGCATGGACTAAGCAGCCTTCAGTCTAAACTCAAGCGGGCATGTAAAGCCAGCTGTTTTACCATATGCAATCCTGTAATATCAAATGAAAGGACACCACACAAGTTATATATTATACAAATATATGTATTTATTACTAGAATAATCCTCTGTACTTTTTATGAGTCTAGAGGCACAAGCGTTTATACAAAAGCACAGTTAAACATACACAAGTTGCACAATTATGGATACGGCCGGTGGCCACTCAAACCATATATTAAAAAATGGTATAAGTATCACTTTACGTACAATGGTAAGGCCTAGGGCCTTGGGAATCGCTTGGACTACACTGGACTAACAGCAGTTAGGACGGGAGTAGCCCGCGGGAATCGGGTGCAGCGCTAAAAGCACACGCATGCACCAATGCAAAGTCAATGGTGCGTAAAAGTTACAATGTTACTGTTTTAGAAGTCTTCCAACTGGACTAGAACTTAGCCACTTGAAACTAGGACACTAGAGGTGTAAACCACTACAGGAGCACCGGCGTTCAATCGTTACCTCACCCACAGGAAGCGGGTGCATTGGTGCCAAAGTGTGTCGGGTTTCGTCGTGGAGTTCTATGGAGCCTGGAGATGAAGATGCTGCAGGCGGCCAGGAGAGAAGAGTCCGGTTGGATCCAAGGGTGGATCGAAGATGTAGAGTACCTGAAAGCAGAGGGGACAGAGTCTGGGTCACTAGCCAGTAACCAGGATGGAACCAGGAAGCAACCAGGTGATGTCGGGGGCAATCAGGTGGTTGACGGGAAGCTTGACTCCGCTGCCACGTGGACTCTGGGGCATCAAGGATGACCAGGAGTGAATCATGAGCTGTCCCACAAAGGCTCTCGCTGTCGGCGGTGTCGGTTTCTGGATCGGAGTCAACAGGCCTTGGCAAAGGCAACCCACGCAGGATTAGAAGATGGCTTCTTTCTCAGACCAGCAAGGTCAGTGTGGTTGCTCCTTTTCAGGGGAGCGAGGGCCAGTCTGGAGCAACCAGACTAGCAGAGCAAATTCAAAGGTTCGTCGACACTGGGGCCACTAGCCAACGGGCAAGCGACCAGACCAACTCGTCGAGTAGGAAAATGCAAAAAGGCCCCAAGCAGCACTTGGTGAGTGTGGAGGGGAGATCTTCGGTGCACAAGCTGCTAGGGGGTGGGGTTTCTTAAACCCCAATGCACAGCTTTGAGGGTGCCTCGGTAGCGGCACGGTCATCACTTCGCAGTCTTTTTAAGATGGCCGGCCCCACTCTTCTGGTCGCCTCCACGGGTCTCAGACTCGCTGGGACTGTGGATCGGGCTGTTGGAAGGCAGGAACGCTGGGTCTTGTCGATTTCTGTTGCTCGAGTTCTGGCGGGAACTGCAACAAAGCAAACCGTTGGGTGCTGGATGGTGCCTGTTTGCACAGGGTGGTCACTCCTTGACCACAAGGGAGATTCTTCAGTCTTCCACGTCGAGTGGGATGTCGAAGGGTCCAGAGTTCTGTATCAAAGTTTCAGTCAGGATAAATCTAATGCTCATGGGCACGGCTCCTACCTTTATTCCAAATCAAGGGGCTGGTTTACCTGCTAGGTCCCTCCTATGGGTGGGACCAGGGAAGGGGGAGGTTACACCCCTTTCCCTTTGTCCAGTTTCGCGCCAGAGCTGGGGCTGGAGTGCCCCAGAACCGGTTTGACTGGACTTTGCATGGGACACCTTGTGTGCCCCAGGCAGTGTCTAGTTTCATTCAACCCTCCCTGCTCCAATCCACTATCTCCTGTCTGGGGTGGTGTAGCACCTCCCTGTGACAGGAAATCCTTTGTCCAAGCCTCCCCTGCCAGGGTTCGGTCAGCAGCAGGAGGCCAGACTTGTGTCGGGGCAGCAGCATCCATTTTGTGATGCTGAGGCTCTGGTTACTTTTAACCCCGTTTACTGTTACCCACATGTCTTCTCCCTCTAGAAGGGTGGAATGCTATCCCCGTTGCCAGAACTGGCGAGGCGGTAGTATTCCAAAGCATATGACACCTTACACGACATCTTTTGATAAAGCCAAACCAAAGTTAGCAATAACCGCGAGGATTATAATGTACTTAAGAGTATATGGTATGGCAGTATCCTAGAACAGCTACAAGGAAATGGTTCCGAAAGCTGCAGACAGGCTCAGCTCATGCTAGAGCACCATCTCACATAAAACCAAGCACTCTGCCTCCAGGATTGTTAAGGCCTGCCATTGGAGTGACTTATAGGTTTATTTGTGTCCAGATTTAGGTTTAGATATAGGTATACTATATCTAAGCAAGGGGTGATTACACGACCTTGCCCCAGCTGAGTGATCAGCCAGTTGTGTCAGTTTGGATGGCCAGCAGGGGTGGCAAAAGATATGCTGCAGCCCCTGGTAGGCCTTGGATACACCTATGCCCTGGGTACCTATAGTACACTGTACAGGGGCTGATAAGGTGACCCAATCCAATTAGTTATGCATCTAGGGTACATGGAGTCCATTTTAAAGAGAGAGCAGATAGCCTGGGACCCTGATGAGCAGGGTCCCAGGCCAACTAAGTAAAAAAACAGCTAAACACAAGGCAAAAAATCTGGGGTAACCATAGTCAGGTATCCACCTTCCTACATAACCCCCCCCCCCCCCAAATGAAATGAGATAAGGCTATCCTTGACCAGGTAAGCCTATATTGCCTAAGTGGCCATATAAGGAAGTACCTGCACTAGCATGGTTACCCCTTTCTCATGGTCCACTAAGCAATCCCTCACCCTAGGGGTATCAGAGAGTCTCCACCATAGGGAATCACTACCTGTGGTGTGTTTTAGCAAAGTAAAAGGCTGGTGTTGAGATGGAGTACTGAAGTGAGGCTCCACTAATGTAGGGCTCAGCTTCCTCCAATCATCTTCCACCATGTGTGCCTTTCTTTCCTTGACTGAGTTGCACTGTGCTCTCAGGGTCAACCTCTGGCTGCCTACAGCTGGAGGCTGGGTCCCTTTGGTTGGCTTACTGGAGGGACAAGTCAGGTTTGGGGCCTTGGGGTCCCAGGTTTGGCTGTGCCCAATAGTGTCCATCTGGGGGAGGTCCCTAACTAGTTGTAAGGGGGATCCCTCAGGAGTTTTTAAAGTTTTCCCCTTGCTAGGGCTGCTAGCTTTGGTGCCCCTAATCTGCTGATGGGGGTGTTTTATTGGACAGGTGGCCCTTTGGGGCTCACTGACCTCCTTGACCGCTGTAGCCCTGGGCTGACTGAGGCAGGGTAGAGAGGGGCAGGTTACCTGCTCCAGACTGGGTCCCACCTTGGAAGGATCCACTGACATCAGGGGCTCTGCCAGGCTAGGCCTGGCTACCTCTGGGGCAGTTTCTTCACAAGGGGTAAGATCAGTTCCCTGAGTAAACTGATCCTTTCCTAAAGTCTGGTGGGAGGGAGATTTCTCTTCCTCCTCAATGCTCTCTGTTTGTGTCGAGTGATCCATAGTTTCAGGCTTCACAACACATGAATCTGTTTGAGTTTGGGCTGTGGCCATCACAGCCCCACCAACCTTTACAGGAAGGGACTCAGTTTGGGTATGGGCTGTCACCATCACAGCCCTGCTAATCTGTCTAGGGAAGGAGTCTGCTTGAGAGGGGGCTGTGACTGGCACAGCCCTTCCAACCTTTTCAGGAAGGACCTCTTGGATTGGGGATGTGGCCATCACAGCCCCACTAACCTTTCCATGGAGATTTACCATTTTAGAATGGGTTTCTTGTTCTACCTCAGCCCAGGCTGAGATTTCTAAATCATTCCCAAGTAGACAATCTACAGGCAAGTTTGTGGACACTGCCACTCTCTTTGGGCCAGTGACACCTCCCCAGCTAAGTTTGACTACTGCCATGGGATGATTTGTCTGCACTCCATCAATATTAGTTACCTGATATGTGGCACCAGGTAAAAGTTGCCTTGAGGGGACTAGATTCTCAGTCACCATAGTGATACTAGCCCCTGTGTCTCTATAGGCCTCAACTTTTTGACCATTGATGTGGGGCTCCTGCCTGTACTTGCTCAAAGTGTTTGGGCAAGCAGTGAAGTTGGCAAACCCCATGCCATTTTCACAGACAAGAGTAGCTGTAGTAGGGGACCTGGTTAGGCCAGAGTCCACCTGTGTTCCAAAAGTAAACCCAGCCAAATTCTTGGGGGTGCTCCCACCACCTGGGGGATTACTACTAATAGTAACAGGAGGTGTTGGAGCTTTACTTGGAGGAATATTTTCTTTATTGCTATTCTTTGGACAACAGCTATCTGTTTTCCAGTGGCCAGTCTGCTTACAGACATGGCAATAAGGTTTCTTTGGGTTAGAGGAAGTGTTTTGGGACCCACCCCCATCTTTAGAGTTTTGGGGCCCTGTGGGAGACTTGTCTTTAGTTTTATCCCCACCTTTCTCTTGAGCCTTGGAAGTATCCTTTTTTTGGTCATTACCCTGATTCTTAGGCCTAATCCTGGTTCTGACCCATTTGTCTGCCCTCTTACCCAATTCTTGTGGAGAGGTCAGATCTGAGTCCACCAGGTGCTGGTGCAAAATATGTTTTTGACAATTACTAAGGATCTGCTCCCTCATAATCAAATTATACAATCCTGTATAGTCATGTACTTTGCTGCCAAGTAGCCAACCTTCCAGAGCCTTAGTAGCACAATCTACAAAATCAGTCCAGTCCTGAGTCTGAGCTTTTTGGGTATCTCTGAACAACAACCTGTATTGCTCAGTGGTTAGGCCAAACCCATCAATAAGAGCACTCTTCAGGACAGTGTAGTTTTTAGCATCCTCAGGTCTAACAGTGAGGAGCTTATCTCTCCCTTTCTCAGAAAAGGAGTACCATAAGATTGCTGCCCACTGATCTTGAGGAACCTGCTGTACCATGCAGGCTCTCTCCAGAGCAGTCATCCATTCGTGGATGTCATCCCCTTCCTTGTAGGGGGGCACAATCTTTGTCAGGTTTCTATTGTCATAGGACCTGTCTATCTTTAGGAATAATGCTGCCACCAGTGGGTATTTCCCCACACAATTTTTGTTCCCTTGCTAAAGCAAGTTTAGCTTGGGCCAGGGCTATCTCTTCCCTCTCTATCTGGAGTCTGACAGCTCTCATCCTGGCCTTATGCTCTTTTCTCTGGGGGGAAGTCATTCCCCTTTGAGAGTTCCTTGAGGCATTAGAAAGGTGAGAGTCCCTGGACAGGGATCTATCCCTTCTATTGCCTGGGAGTATTCTGCTGTTGAGTCTGGGGAGGTGATTACCCTCTCCATTCTCATGTAGGCTCAAGTTAGCATGGTTAGGCCTGCCAACTTGGACCTGGATATCCCCCTGATCATCTGAATCATCTCCATTTGAATCTGGGTCCACCTCCTCATCTACCACTATGGGAGTGATGGGGACTATTTCTGGGGTAATGGGATCATTCTCTGGGGGGTTTACCCCATCTCCTGGGTTCCCCGAGGGACCTGCACTAGCTTTCTCAAAATCATCTTTTTCTAAGATTGCTATCAGGAGTGAGATAGTAGGGTTGTGACCCTTTTTCAGCCCCCTTGAGGTGCACAAGCCACTCAAGTCTTTGAAGCCGAGGTTTGCATATCTGGAAGGTGCCTTGGTCAGGTCACCTTTCACATGTAGAGAACTGGGAGTTTCACCTGTGCCAGACATAGCTCTAGTGAGGTGTAAGTGGTGCACTTACCTACACCATGTGTTTTCCTACTGGAACCTTGCTAGTGAGTTGTAGTCACGGTGTGTTAAGCCCTTTAGTCTACAACTACTAAGTTCAGTAGAACTTAAGTATGTAAGCTTTGTTTATATGTACCTATAGTACTTAATGTGATCTTTCAAATGATATAAAGATTGCAATGGGAAAACAATAGCAAGCTCAAATCCCAACCGCTGCACACCAATGTGAGAAGTTGGCCTGGTGTATGATGTCCACAGTTCTGTGGGCACCTTGTATCAGTCCAAACAATCCCTTATGGTGGTGGTTATAAGTCAACCTTATAGACAAGCTATCTTAGAGGTAGCATGGACTAAGCAGCCTTCAGGCTAAACTCTAGAGGGCATGTGAAGCCAGCTGTTTTACCATATGCAATCCTGTAATATCAAATGAAAGGACACCACACAAGTTATATATTATAAAAATATATGTATTTATTACTAGAATAATCTTCTGTACTTTCTATGAGTCTAGAGGCACAAGCGTTTAAACAAAAGCACAGTTAAACATACCCAAGTTGCACAATTATGGATAGGGCCGGTGGCCATTCAAACCATATATTTAAAAAATGGTATAAGTATCACTTTACGAACAATGGTAAGGCCTAGGGCCTTGGGAATCGCTTGGACTACACTGGACTAACAGCAGTTAGGACGGGAGTAGCCCGCGGGAATCGGGTGCAGCGCTAAAAGCACACGCATGCACCAATGCAAAGTCAATGGTGCGTAAAAGTTACAATGTTACTGTTTTAGAAGTCTTCCGACTGGACTAGAACTTAGCCACTTGAAACTAGGACACTAGAGGTGTAAACCACTACAGGAGCACCGGCGTTCAATCGTTACCTCACCCACAGGAAGCGTGTGCATAGGTGCCAAAGTGTGTCGGGTTTCGTCGTGGAGTTCTATGGAGCCTGGAGATGAAGATGCTGCAGGCGGACAGGAGAGAAGAATCCGGTTGGATCCAAGGGTGGATCGAAGATGTAGAGTACCTGAAAGCAGAGGGGACAGAGTCTGGGTCACTAGCCAGTGACCAGGATGGAACCAGGAAGGAACCAGGCGATGTCGGGCGAAATCAGGTGGTTGACTGGAAGCTTGACTCCGCTGCCACGTGGACTCTGGGACATCGACGACAACCAAGAGTGAATCATGAGCTGTCCCAAAAAGGCTCTCGCTGTCGGCGGTGTCGGTTTCCTGATCAGAGTCAACAGGCCTTGGCAAAAGCAACCCACGCAGGATTGGAAGATCGCTTCTTTCTCAGACCAGCAAGGTCAGAGGGGTTGCTCCTTTTCAGGGGAGCGAGGGCCAGTCTGGAGCAACCAGACTAGCAGAGCAAATTCAAAGGTTCATCGGTACTGGGGCCACTAGCCAACGGGCAAGCGACTGGACCAACGCATCAAGCAGGAAAATGCAAAAGGGCCCCACGCAGCACTCGTGAGTGTGGAGGGGAGATCTTCGGTGCACAAGCTGCTCGGGGCTGGGGTTTCTCAACCCCCAATGCACAGCTTCGAGGGTGTCTCGGGAGCTGCACGGTCAGCACTTTGCAGTCTTTTCAAGATGGCCGGCCCCAGGCTTCAGGTCGCCTCCACGGGTCTCAGATTCGCTGGGACTGTGGATCGGGCTGTTGGAAGGCAGGAACGCTGGGTCTTGTTGATCTCTGTTGCTCGGGTTCCGGAGGGAACTGCAACAAAGCAAACCGTTGGGCGCTGGATGGTGCCTGTTTGCACAGGGTGGTCACTCCTTGACCACAAGGGAGATTCTTCAGTCTTCCACGTCGAGTGGGATGTCGAAGGGTCCAGAGTTCTGTATCAAAGTTTCAGTCAGGATAAATATAATGCTCATGGGCACAGCTCCTACCTTTATTCCAAATCAAGGGGCTGGTTTACCTGCTAGGTCCCTCCTATGGGTGAGACCAGGGAAGGGGGTGGTTACACCCCTTTCCCTTTGTCCAGTTTCGCACCAGAGCTGGGGCTGGAGTACCCCAGAACCGGTTTGACTGGATTTTGCATGGGACACCTAGTGTGCCCCAGGCAGTGTCTAGTTTCATTCAACCCTCCCTGCTCCAATCCACTATCTCCTGTATGGGGTGGTGTAGCACCTCCCTGTGATGGGAAATCCTTTGTCCAACCCTCCCCTGCCAGGATTTGGTCAGCAGCAGGAGGCCAGACTTGTGTCGGGGCAGCAGCATCCATTTTGTGATGCTGAGGCTCTGGTTAGTTTTAACCGCGTTTACTGTTACCCACATGTCTTCTCCATCTAGAAGGGTGGAATGCTACCCCCGTTGCCAGAACTGGTGAGGGGGTAGTATTCCAAAGCGTATGACACCTTACACAACATGTTTTGATAAAGCCAAACCAAAGTTAGCAATAACCGCGAGGATTATAATGTACTTAAGAGTATATGGTATGGCATGTATCCTAGAACAGCTATAAGGAAATGGTTCCGAAAGCTGCAGACAGGCTCAGCTCATGCTATTGCACCATCTCACATAAAACCAAGCACTCTGCCTCCAGGATTGTTAAGGCCTGCCATTGGAGTGACTTATAGGTATATATGTGTCCAGATATAGGTTTAGATATAGGTATACTATATCTAAGCAAGGGGTGATTACATGACCTTGCCCCAGCTGAGTGATCAGCCAGTTGTGTCAGTTTGGATGGCCAGCCAGGGGTGGCAAAAGACATGCTGCAGCCCCTGGTAGGCCTTGGATACACCTATACCCTGGGTACTTATAGTACACTGTACAGGGGCTGATAAGGTGACCCAATCCAATTAGTTATGCACCTAGGGTACATGGAGTCCATTTTAAAGAGAGAGCAGATAGCCTGGGACCCTGATTAGCAGGATCCCAGGCCAACTAAGTCGAAAACCAGCTAAACACAAAGCAAAAAATCTGGGGTAACCATAGTCAGGTATCCACCTTCCTACAGATACCCTCCCGCCCGCCCCAACCAGTCATAACCCTGTCATCTGCTTTCTCGCAGCGTGAGAAGCAGAAACATAAAATGGTATTTCAAATACCATTTTATGTTTGTGCTTTTAGCACTTCGAAAAAGCAGTTGGGTGGCGCACCTCCGCCCCTATGTGCTGGACACTGGTGAAAGCGAGTTCCCCAGCTACCTGATGGCTTCTCTGAAAATAGGGATATTTGGTATTCAATAAATACCAAAAGTTCAACGACGGACCCTTCCTAATGTCAGCACCTGGCTATTTTTCGCCCCCAATTGATAATTAGCCCCAAGATAACTAGAGGGAAGTCTGTGCACACTGACTAGCACCCATCGTTACTGTGCTGATTCCTAACGGAATTGTATACAAGTTAAACCACTGCAAAGGTGCACCACAACAAGTAATTGAGCAAATTACAATGCTATTAATAAGCATGAATAAGAACGTTTTGCAATGACAGGATGTTGTTAATCTTCAAATGATCTTTATTTTCAGTGTATTCAAAACAACAATGTACAGCCGACGCGTTTCGTCCCAAGCTGGGACTTCTTCAGGGCTTTTGTAAATGTGAGCTGTCCCATAAGGAGTGAGAATATGACGAGATTGAAATCCCTTGGCCACGTATTCACAGATTCAGTCATCCAATATGTATGAATTGATGTATAGAAAATCTGATGTATCCTTTTCTCATTCGGTATGGAACAAACCAGGTTGTACTATATATCTATTTGTTAGGTCGGGACTTGGTCAGGTTAGAATCCTGAGTTTAGGAAATAAGAACTCCTCAAGAATTCATGTGTTTGAACATCATATGCATGTTCTGTAATAGTTAACAAGGAAACCAAGGACAAGCAAATCCTATAAGTTCCCAGAAGGAGGAGGTGGGCACTGTATTCCAGTAGGCCGCTTGTGTTAGAAGCAGCCGGCTCCCATCCACCAGACCTCCGTCCCGCCGAAACACCCGTGAAATCGCTGTGTTTGGTATTCAACATCTTATGTTGATCAATCCACAGTGATTCCAGTGTTGGATTTGCCAATGCATGCAAATTCAAATTCAAAAGACTTTATTCGGTTAACTCATTTAAACCATAAAAGTTTCACATCAATTTCACAACAAGTAAAAACAGCCTAAACATTTACAAATTCAGCTTAAAATCATCATAAAATGTTCAAATTTTCTCTCATAATTTACATAATAATTGATTTTCGTGAGTAAAAAACATTTATTAAAAAGCCAGAGACTGATGCCACTTAAAATATATCATCTAATTTTAAAATGGCTAAAAAGGCAGGTCGACAATGTCGTAAATTCAAGTACCTCAATATGAGCACTATCCACCTTTTCCTCGGAATTGGGTCAAATTTACCAAACAGTAAAATATATATATCAGATTGGGTGGATGTATTGTCACAAGGGCATTTAATAATACTACTAGACCAGTCATTTATGGTGGGAAAACTTAATACCCTAAAAAGAATGCAGAATCTGAGCCGAGTAATCAGAAATCGCTCATGGTCCTTCATATGCAAAGTTAAATATGGTTGCATAACCTGAGGTGTCAATATAAGCTGATGAGAAATCACTGTAGTCTTAATAGACTCCTTCTTTCCCCTACAACTTTCTAGGTAAGTGATACATAGATTTTTCAGCATCTTCCTTGGTATCTGTTTCATAGAGAGGGGATCCTCAAAATAATCATTATGATCAATGTTAGCCAAAAAGGTCTTAATGTAGCTTAGCCATTTTACTCTTCCGGACTTTTCTGATTTGAGGACGTCGCCCAAGATTAGGCGATTTAGATGACATTCGTCCGTAGTCCAGACTCTATGCCAGAGGAGAACGGGTTGTACTTTAATAATATCCTCCAAATAGGGTATTCCCAATTCGGCATGACAGTTATATGTGGACATGCTATCTGGCAGGGATAGTAGATACCTCAAGAAGTTATTTTCTGTTTTCTGTAAACATGAAGCATTTGTGTTTCCCCAGATACCAGCCCCATATGTGGCAATCGCTATACAACTAGCTTTGTATATGCATAGGAGCTCCTTTACTGGTTTTGTCCCCAGTTTTTTACTAAATTGCTTTAATGCCATAATAGACTTGGCATATAGCAGATTTCTGCTTCTAATGGCATTACCCCATTGCCCGGTGCTATCGAACAGTACACCCAGATAGAGAAACGTTTGGGTGTACTCTAGGGGATTTGAGTCTATAAACATTGTTTTCTTTTTGCTGTTGGCCCCTTTACCGCAATTCATACAGAAGGTTTTTGTGGTATTAACCCACAAATCCAGGTCCACCATGAATGTGGTAAATGTAGTGATCATATGTTGCATTGCTACCGGGGTCCTAGCCATCAATACAGCATCGTCTGCATAAATAAGGGCCGGTATTTGACGCATTGATGCAGTTGGCATATCCCGACATGCTTGTAGCAGGGTTTTCTCTAGACCGTTTATATAAATAGTGAATAAAAATGGGGCACGGACACATCCTTGCCTCACACCCCTAGCAATATTAAACATCCGTGTACATTCCCCTTTATTTCCGTACCTGACCGTAGCACTCGCACCATTGTACAGATCTTTAAGAAATAAAATTATGTTTTCCTCAACACCCAATGTTTCTAAAATTACCCATCATTTGCTGTGTGTAACACAGTCAAAGGCGGACGTCAAATCCACAAAGGTTAAAAACATTCTGCCTCCTTTAGCCTTAATATATTTCTCTGAGAGAATATAGAGATTGAGACACTGGTCTATGGTCCCCACTCCTTCTCTAAACCCATACTGTAGGTCGCTTATGATATTATGCTCATCGGCCCATGCATGTAACCTATTAAGAATGACTCTACCTATGATTTTGACCGATGAGTCGAGCAACAAGATCGGGCGATAGCAGGTACAGTTGGATCAGCATTAAAATCTCTCGTAAGTAATGGCGCCCATAACATCACGTTACTCTTAAAAATATCAACAGGGATGCCATCGGGGCTAGGTGCCTTTCCGCCCAGGCTGGAGCCGATACCCCTTCTCACTTCATCTAATGAAAAGTTGAGATTAGAATATCCTTATCAGTTCCAGTAGTGAGCGGCTGTACACTGTAGAGTTTTTCGAAGTGGCACACCCACTCGTCCTCAGTGATTGCAATCTCTTTCCTTGCTTTCAAGCTGTCCTTAAGGTAAGGCGCGTTTACAGGCTTCCAGAATGCAGTCACATCTCTAGAATCCGATGCATCCATTAACCTCTACCATGCTTTCCTCTTTAACATATACTTTCTGGTTTTTAACGCTAGCTTGTACCCTTTACGGAGTTCCCTGATCTCTATTTGATTCCTTGGCTTTTTGTTCAGGGACCGTTTAAGTAATTTAAGCGCCTTTGTACAGATGGAGTCAAACCAACTTATACTCTGTTTCCTTGGACGCTTAAGTTCAACCCATAAAGTATTTTTAATAGGTTTAGCTATTTGCATGAAGTTGTTAATCGTTTCAGTGTTGTCCGCCTCCAGATTTAGACAAACACCGAAACTTTCTTTGCAGGCATTGATTAAATTGTACAGAAACTCCTCTGGTATTACTTTAGTCCATTTCAGAGCATATCCGTTTTGTCTTGAAATTTTGATGTCCCTAACATTAAGTTTTGGTGTGATATCTGGAGAATGGGTGGGGTTTAGAATTTCTACTTTAATTGGGAGATGGTCACTCACTGGGATTTCCAAAACATGGAAGCTATGAACATAAGCACCATGTGTTGTAGAAATCACAATGTAATCAATTGTCGTCGAAGCCCCTCTGCCTATAAAGGTAGCCGAGAAGGGTACCTCAGGGGTACACATTTTGTTAACGAAACCCCGATCATTCATGAACAGAATTTCGTTTAATGCTTCCCCGACTACTGTTTGATCAAAGTGCGTCAGTGGGGATTCCTTAGCCATCATTAGACCACAGTTCCCCATTTCCTCTCTTTTACAGATTGTACAGTTAAAATCTCCCCCCCATATCACAACAAACTCCTTAGCATTTTTACACAATAAACTGTTAAGTACAGATCTCAGGGTTTTGAATACGAGCAGAATGTCCGAAGAAGGTACATTATTATAGAAATTGACAATCGACCGGCAAAAAATATTTATTAACATGCAACCCAACAATATGATAAAAGCGATTATTATAAAAAATCTCCATGCTCTTATACTTAAAGGTATTTGAACTATATGTGCAGAGACCGCCTTTTGCTCTGCCATGCAGTGAACCTATCGCAGGAGTAAATACTGTTTTAAAACCATTTAAATGGAATGCTTCCACTGTCCATGTTTCCTGTAACCATATAATGTCTATTGTATCTATCAATTGTACCCAGTGCGGGCTATCTAATTTAGTTCTCAGCCCTGCAATATTGCAGGACATAAATGACCAAGTATGCTTATTCTTAATTTCCGTCTTATCAGTGCTATGGGGGAGCTTCTCTATATTATGATCAATCAATTCCCTAATCAAGATAGGATCCGTGATATTTAACTTATTTTCCGAGATAATTTCCTCGCTAAGAGCACTACCATACTCAATTGCGGGTTCATCCTCTGGGATTACTTTGTCATTATTTTCCTCAACTGGATAGTCTTTCAACCTTACAATAAAGTTATCAGCAACCCGCCCATCTGTTGGTCAATCAACCCCTCCAAGCCCAGGTTCGAAACTGTTATAAGTCGGGACGGTGAAGTGGTTCCCTAAGGGGTGATAGTCCCTTTGGTGCCAATTATGCTGAAAAATGGGAAATGGACCATCAAAAGGCTGGGTGGGTTGTGGCATCATTCTGTGTGTAAAGTTGTGACACCCATAATAATGATTATGCTGCCTTGATCTATCAAAGCCACCCTGGGCGGTGGAAAACGGGGCGGTAAAAATAAGTTAAAGGTGAATATGCTTCCTGGATTACCATAATTTGGGAAAGCTCTTATAAATTCAACCACTCGCTGGTCTCTAAAGTTGACTATAATACAGTCACCTTCTATATCTTTTCTTTTGTGACCTATCCAATTTGCTCTACGTACATGTAGGATATCCCCATTCAGGTCAGGTCTCAAAGTTCTATTTTTCCCTAACCAGAACATAACTTTGTTTTTTAGCTCTCTAAAGGTTTCAGGTCTTTCTTGCTTCCACTCGGGCACACCTGCTAGCACAATCACATAAGGAAAAGCCTCCGGAGGGAGATCAACCCTTTTCCTATTAACTGTTTTGTTAATTTGAGCTTCTGTGACTGGTACATTTCTCTTTTCTAGTTTCTCTGAATTTCCCATTGCCTTCTCTATGCTAACTGTGTCTGCAGGCTTCCCCTTTGGACTGGTTACAATGTGTGTTACTTTCTCAGTGACCTTGCTATTTTTCTTGACAAGTGCTGGTTTGGGGGTGGGGGGGGGGTATTAGTCCTATTTTCTTGCTAGCCGTACCCTGATCATTTACCCCTGCTGAGTTCATGGGGATATTGACTATTTTAGTCCCTGCCTTGTTCTTTAAGATAGCAGAGTTATTCTGAACAATATTTTCGAGCTCCCCCATGTGATCGCTGATCCTCCTTAATCGTTCCAATATGGGCAACACTAGCGATTTTACCAGGTGTTCTATATTCGCTAGGGTATATGCTTTGCCTGCACCCTCATCAATCAACATACAGTCGGTTTCATTATCAATTATGTTATTGCAATTCAGAGCTTCATCACCATCATGCTTTAATCCAATTTTCCTCACCTCCCTCACTTTCACGGTGGGTTTAAAAAAAGATACTTTAGACTTTTTAGCCCACCCCCCTTCCTGCTGATTAGCTCCTCGCTTACGTTTTGAATTGCTTGCATTAACTACTTTGTTGATGGATAAGACTTCCCCACTAATGTGCTTGTTGTCTTTCTTAGCCTTTTGCGTAGGCTCACTAGGGGCAGAATCAACACTAGGATATGGCAAAAACGATGCAATGCTATCATCCACAACACTCAAGTCTGAGATAGCCGATAGATCTTGTTGTTGTATATTTATGTTATCATCTTGGGAGCTGGTAATTACAGTGTGCTCAGGAGATGATACCACGGCGATCCCCCCGAGAGAGGATCTTCTCTGGAATATAGGGTCCTGTGACAAGCGGCGTTTTGTCAGGGCTATCTCTTTCTCCAGTGCTGTAGCTGCCCTGGTAATGAATGCGTCTAGTGTACCTGTTATACTACCAGACATACCACTGCTCCCGCCTTTACTTCCCAGCAATTTGTTAATATTCTTGTTCGTAGACATTATGTATAGCGTTAATTTGCCTTACTATTTATATCAAAACATGAAACAAAAAATACCTAATATAGGCTGTATCTGAATATGTAGAATAAAGTCTTGTACTAATACCACAATTTATTTATATAAAATAAAATCAAACAGGGTGGCCCAGCCCAGTCTCTTACTGTCTCTGACGGGCTCAGACGGGCCCGCCCTTGGCCTGGGCTTCGCCCGGCTCGTCACGCGCGCGTGCCGCGATGCGCGGTACTGGTGCAGAATTTCAATCACCTGTGGAGGGCGTGGCGGGGAGGTGCTCCTGGCCCAGGTGTCTTGTGGGCAATGTTGTTTTTGGCCTCCCTCTTGGCCACCTGACCCCCAGCGACGAGCGTTTCCCGCGGAGCCGGAAACGCGAGAGGTGACGGACAAGCGCTGCCAGATAGCGCAATGAAACCCAAAAGCGTGATTCTTCTCCTCTGCTTGGCCTCTGTATTCCAAAAAGGTTAGTCCGCTATGTGGGCAACAGCAGTAGCTACACCAGAGATTTCCCGCAATCCGCCGTACTGGTGAAGAATTTCAATCACCTGTGGAGGGCGTGGCGGGGAGGTGCTCCTGGCCCAGGTGTCTTGTGGGCAATGTTGTTTTTGGCCTCCCTCTTGGCCAGAACAGAGAATGGGCATGGAAGGCACCGTGCTTAAATGGTTTGCTTCTTTCCTTTCTGATAGATCCCAAATGATCAAAATAGAGGACAGTCTCTCACCTCCTTTGGCGGTGGGTCAAGGTGTTCCCCAAGGCTCTATTCTTGCTCCCACATTGTTCAATCTCTATTTGGAACCTCTGGGAAATCTCCTAAGTAAATCTGGGATCAAATATCACCTCTACGCTGACGACACTCAAATCTACCTCAAGGTTGCCTCCACGCACGATCTCTCTGTCCTAAGCTCTACCCTTGACTCCATTCATAACTGGATGTCAACACATCAACTGATCCTGAACCCCTCCAAAACTGAGTTCCTCCTCCTCTCCTCCTCACTCTCTCCTCCCCCGGTGCAATCATGGATGGACCAGATGAATCTGCTGAACACTAATCCCATCATTGTCGACAGCGCAAAATCCCTTGGTGTCATACTCGACACAAAACTCAATCTACTCTCCCACATTAATTCAATTGCAAAGTCTGCCCGATACCAACTGCGCCTTCTTTGGGGGATTCGTCGCTTCTTCCCGGTGCATGACCTCAAAACCCTGGTCCAATCGCTGGTCCTCTCCAGACTGGACTACTGCAATTCTCTTCTGACTTGCCTCCCCAAATCCCACCTATCCCCCCTTAAGTCTGTTCTACATTCAGCAGCTCGTTTCATGTATGGGGCCAAAAGAAGCGACCACATCACTCCCATGTTATCCTCCCTCCGCTGGCTCCCCATCGAGGTGAGAGCTATCTACAAGACTGCCTGCATCACCCATAAAGTCTTGCACTCCTCCTCTCCGCGCTACCTGGCGAATAAACTGAAACTCTCTGGAGGCTCTAGACCATCACGAAATGCGGAAAATCTACTGCTTGAACCTCCCACTTTCAAGAAGGAGAGATCGATGGCCCAATCCTTTTCAGGCAACGCAGTGAGAATCTGGAACTCACTTCCGCCTCAGCTCCGGACCACCTCCTCCTCCCAAGCCTTCAAATCTGACCTCAAAGTTCTCCTTCTTCAAAGACATTTCCAAATGTAATTCATGCCCTCTCTGCTATCTGAAGGAAGCCCTTCAACTACTGAAAAACCTACTTTATTTGACTATGGAAGTGTCTTCCAAGTGTGTTCTTGTGGTTTGAAGGTCTGCCTCTTATTGCAGTATTGTCCTTCCTCCTGTGTCTGGGACACGTGGGTGACTTGCACCCGTCACTCTCTCCGGTAACACACTGTTTTCTACCTCCTACATTTGTTTGTTTCGACACCTGCACAAGTGCCACCAGTGCCTACGTAACGTTTGTTCTTGTGCTGGAGTGTCCTCCACATATTGCAGTATTATACCTCTATATTTATTTTGTACGCTTTTTGTAACCTGCACATGCCACTTTTTCCTCCTGCAATGCACCGTTTGCTACCTCTTGTATTTTGTTGACTCACGACTGTCACTTTTGTAATGCACCGTTTACTACCTCTTATACTTTGTTGGCGCACAATTGTAATTTTGCTTCATTTAATGTAACGTTTGCCTTTGTATTTTGCTCACTTGTAATGTTCTCATGTATCAGTTCTGTTCCTAGTGTGAAGCACTCTGACACCTTCGGGTAAAGTCCGCGCTATATAAAAATGCATAAATAAATAAATAAATAAAAACCTGACCCCCAGCGACGAGCGTTTCCCGCGGAGCGGGAAACGCGAGAGGTGACGGACAAGTGCTGCCAGATAGTGCAATGAAACCCAAAAGCGTGATTCTTCTCCTCTGCTTGGCCTCTGTATTCCAAAAAGGTTAGTCCGCTATGTGGGCAACAGCAGTAGCTACACCAGAGATTTCCCGCAATCCGCCGTACTGGTACAGAATTTCAATCACCTGTGGAGGGCGTGGCGGGGAGGTGATCCTGGCCCAGGTGTCTTGTGGGCAATGTTGTTTTTGGCCTCCCTTTTGGCCACCTGACCCCCAGCGACGAGCGTTTCCCGCAGAGCGGGAAAGGCGAGAGGTGACGGACAAACGCTGCCAGATAGCGCAATGAAACCCAAAAGCGTGATTCTTCTCCTCTGCTTGGCCTCAGTATTCCAAAAAGGTTAGTCCGCTATGTGGGCAACAGCAGTAGCAACACCAGAGATTTCCCACAATCCGCCATACTGGTGCAGAATCTCAATCACCTGTGGAGGGCGTGGGGGGGAGGTGCTCCTGGCCCAGGTGTCTTGTGGGCAATGTTGTTTTTGGCCTCCCTCTTAGCCACCCGACCCCCAGCGATGAGCGTTTCCCGTGGAACGTGTTGGTATCGAATTTTGATAACACACATTATTGGCCTGATGTATCCAATATATGTGTTAGCCTGATGTACTTATCCGTTCTTTGCAAGATATATATATATAATATTGACCTAATGTGTCTAAATCAATATGCAGTTGCAGCTTATTATTGATGTGCTGCAACCCACTGAGCTATCTTTGTAAGATGCAAGCTTCAGGTGTATAGAATTGTTCCTGTAATGTGAAAGCTTTTATCTTATTCTTGCCTTCTCAGTAAAAGACCTGTTGTGGTACATTGCTTTCCTCTGCTTAGGCCTACAATATGGATACTCCTGTATACTTTGCTAAAGAAAGAGAGGCTTGTTAATGGCAGAAAGACTTCTGATGCAGACATTTGCTTTGCAGGTCCACTCCCCCTCCCTTTGAGTTACTAAGAACAGTTGAAAGTATACCGTCTTTCCTCTGACTTGAGAACCCAAGGCCATCTGGCTTTGGGCTGCGATAACACATTCCTGCAGAGACTGTTCCTGTACTCCCATGCCCACCCTTCCTGACCTCCCCGTAATGAATAGCTTGAGCTGAGTTTCGTTCTAATCTATTGTGCCATATATGGGTTTTCCTCTAGGCTTCACGAGAAATAGAAACTTGCCATGTGGGGTGATTTCATGTGTTCACTGAAAGTATATCTGTCTGGTTTTGACTGAAAGTCTTCAGTCTTCTACGCGCACCTAGAAGGGTGAGGATGTGAGAGGCTCCTCTGTGCAGAGTTCTTTTGTATAATAAATGATTGACCCTTCTTCACTGCCAACTGACTGATTATTGATAACTGGTAATTGGGGAGGGGCTATTGGTAAAATGGCTTGATTGGTATAATTTTTGATTCCTTCAAACGGGAAAAGCGAGAGGTGACGGACAAGCGCTGCCAGATAGCGCAATGAAACCCAAAAGCGTGATTCTTCTCCTCTGCTTGGCCTCCGTATTCCAAAAAGGTTAGTCCGCTATGTGGGCAACAGCAGTAGCTACACCAGAGATTTCCCCATGCACACAGAGGGCACCTTAGTGGTGCCCTATGAAAATCTACCAGCCTCTGGTGTGCTCGCTGACTGATTTCTGTTAGCCTGCCACCCAAAACACTATTCTGACCACCTAGGGTGAGAGCCTTTTGCTCTCAGGAGACCCAGAACAAACCCCTGTTCGAGAAGAGGGTGTCACACCCCTTCCCACAGGATGACCTGTTGATTGGCCTTTCTAGGCCGGCAAGCTTCAAAGAGCTGCTGCCTTTGAAATGCAGATCTGGCTCCCCTCACATGAGAGGAAGCTGACCCACTTTGTCCAGAGCCATTTCGGCACCTGGGCGGGTGGGAAAATTAGCTTGTTAGGTAGGCGTTCCTCCGATTGGCTAGTCCTACCCCTAAAGTGGGCAAAACTGAGGTGAACATGATTTTTTAGAAGAAGCCATCTTTGTGATGGCATGCTTAGGAATTCTAGGGCAAGAAGTGGTCATATAGGTGGCGTAGTGACCCTAAGGGTCAGTAGCCCACTTCCCCTAACGCCCCTAAATTCAGTATTTAGGGGAGCCCCTGGCACCAAAAGAACAGATCCTACTAACCTGCAAGACGAAGAAAGATGAGAAGAGTTGCATCCTCTAACAACAGAAGACCTAGCAACTGACTTGGAGCCAACACTGCAGGCTTGCCTGCTGCCTTTGCCAATTGCACCAAAAGTCGACTGTCCTGTAGCTGCTGAGTCCCCAAAGCCGGGGAGACCTGCCAGCACTTTACCCAGGAACCAAGACCACCCGAGAAGCAGCAGACCTGCTTCACTGCATCCTGCAGGCACCCAAAGACCCCTGGAATGACTCTGTGACCCTAGAAACCCGTTACCTGAAGACACCACTGCACCGGTCACTCCTATCCCCAGTTGAAGTGGGCCATCGGTGTCAGCAGGGTCCCCCCATCATCCAGAGACAAGGTCCAGTGTGGTGACACCTCTCGTGGACTCCTCGATGTTGCCTATAGCCTCTGCATGTAGGCCCCCTCTACCATGACTGCTCCCGGTAAAAAAACCGACACCGAAGCACACCTCTGCACCCGTTGCCCCTAGGTCATGGAGAAGGGGCTCAACTGTGTCCCTATGTCCCCGAGCATCGTGAGCTCTGAGCTGCTTTGTTGATTCAGTTTGACTGGTTCCTGAGTCAAAGCATTTAGCCTCTTTTTACAGTGACCGTTCTTCATAGAATAACAAAGGGCACTCAATACTGTTTTGTCCCTCTGCATCTGACCCCCCTAGTGCTGCTGGTGGTGTTCTGCTGGTGTTGTCTTGGACCTTGCCCACCACTAACCTTAACTCTGGGAGAAGGGTCCTGTTAAGTCGCTGTACTATACCTGAATGCCGCATTGACTTGGCACTGTCGACTTTCTGAACTAAAAATAATTAATATTTAAAAACATACTTACTTAATGTCTAAACATATATAAAAATACTTGCTATTTTTATAAATTGGCAAGGATTTCCTTCCTGAGTCGTGTGTCTCGTTTATTGACCATTGTGTCTATTTTCAGATTTCTTGCTCTCATCTGTGATAAGCCTAAGGCTGCTCAACCACATTACTCCCTAGCAGAGCACCTTGGAAATTCCATTGCAAGCCCCCTGTCCCTGTGAACTGTTGGACTCTTTACACAAAATATCTAATGTTGATATATCATATAAAGAGCCAGCTTCCTACAAGAACCTTGCACCTCATAGACTGAAAAAAGAGATACAGAAAATACCACAAATGGTTGAAGTATTGTACCGTCAAATCAAAGAAATGTTGGAAGCCAAGTTCAATCTAGGAAATGTACATTTTCAACCAGACAAGACAGCAAGCTGATGAAAGGAAGGAGAAATTTGTTGAAAGAGTTGATGCCCTCGCCAAGCACTGCAAGTTCAGTGAATTTATTGTTGAAGAAGCAATGTGCCTCAGAGTCATTGATGGATGCCTCTCGGATTAGTTCAGACAACGCATGCAGAGTGAGCCACCCAGTCAAGAAAAGGTACTCATGCAAGAGCTGAGGAATGTGCAGTTCGACAGGTTGCTGTTATGGAATTTGGAGAACTGCTCAGAATAAATCAGCGCTCATCATGAAAAGTAAGCAGAAACACAAGGTAGAAGCCTGGAAGATGATGTCTCTGAAGAAACAAAGTTGTGTTTCTGATGCGGATTCTTGTTTTCACATAAAAGTAAATGTCCTGCCATCGGACAGACATGTAAGGGCTGTGGGAATAAAGCCATTTCATAATGGTCTGCAAAGCAAAAGAGAAACCAAGTGCTTCACAACAAGAAGAAAAAAATAGACACCAGAAAGGCCAAACGGCAACATCAAGTGAGGCAAGTTGAGATTAAACTAAGTTGATTGTCATCAAACTCATCTTCCAAAGGCTCTTCAATGCCATTGTTGACTGACAGTGAAGAAGATAGATGTGCAATGGCGATGTCGACCACAGAACGACTTGACCATGAAGGATTGGCTGCTTTCAAAGAAGAACAGAAGTTAAAGCTAGATTGCCACGTGAAGTTACCAAACTCATTTGGACAATGCCCAAGATCAAGCTGAAGGTAAATGGCTGCCCTATAACTTCTATAATAGACAGTGGCGCATCGATCAATATCATGCTGGCAGATAAATATAACAAACTGTCTCTGGTACCACGTCTAAGGCCATCAAAAACAAAGTTAGACACCTGGGCTGCAAAGCCAATGGTCATTCGTAGCGACCATGAAGCAAGTGAAAACAACAGTACAAGCACCAATTCATGTTCACCTAGGCACTGTGGCGAGTGCACGTCTACTAAGTTTCAGCACTGCTGCTGACATGGGGCTGATATATAAGTCAATTCCCGTTGTTGCTTCATGAACTGGGAAACTCAAGACATTGTCACATTTATGAGGACATTTGTCCTGTTGCTCAGGGACACCGTCTGATTGCTTTTTATTTACAAGAGGCTGTTGAGAAAGAACTAGAGACATTATTAAAGCATAACATCACTGATCGCTCTACTGGTCTGATGCCATGGATTTCACCCATAGTGTAGTGCCAAAAAAAGACACTGGTGTTGCAGTGCACACTTGTGTTGATATGCGCCAGGCCAACAAATCAATCGAGAGAGAAAGACATTCAGGTCCACACATAGCGGCCATGATTACACAGCTGATTGGCACCAAAGTCTTCATCCGTCTTGATTTGATCAAAGCATACCATCAACTTGAACTGGAAGAGTACAGTAGGTACATTTCAACTTCTTCAACTAATGTTGGTTTGTTCAGATACAAAAGATTTAGTTTTGGTGTGCTGTCTGTCGCTGCAGAAATCTTTCAGGATGTCATTCACCAAGTAATCCGACCTGTCACACATGGTTTTAACTACAGTGATGAGATATTTGTGTTTGGAGCCACTCAAAAGCAGCATGCCAAAGCTCTTTACAAGTATGCCGTCTGCTTGCTTATGCAGGTCTCACCTTACTGAAAAGTGTGAGTTTCACAAAATCAAACTCAAGTTCTTTGGGCATATTTTCTCTGAAGGGGCAGGGAATCTTGACCCTGAAAAAGTACAAGCACCGTCATCCACTAGTCCCCTGCAGGACGTGACCATGCTGCGAGCCTTTTTAGGCATGTCCAGCTATTGCTTCAGATACATTTGTGACTTTGCCACGGTAAGTGTAACATTAAGAGACTTTATAAAGAAGAATGTGCCTTTCCAATGGTCCTCTGAATGTGAACAAAGTTTTGTTTCAAGAAAATCAAACATGCAATTGAAAATGCAACTGAAGTGGCTTATCTTGATCCAAAGGAACATACTGAGATTTTAGTAGATGCAAGTCCGGCGGGGTTGGGCGCGATTCTTGCTCAACACAATGGGGATCCAAATACTCAGAGGCTCATTGTGGTCTATGCAAGCAGATATCTGTCTCAGACTGAACTTGCCTATTCTCAACCAGAAAATGAGAGCCTGGCTGTAGTGTGGGCTTGTGAACAGTTTCATGTGTTTCTGTACAGAAAGCATTTCACCCTTGTCATTGACCACCAAACGTTGCTTACTATCTTTGGAAATTCGAAAGCCAAGATTCCCTCTCACATACAGAGTTGGGGAGTGCGATTGCAAGAGTATGATTACACTATTGTGCATAAGCTGGGGAAGGATCAAAACCCCATAGATTACTTTTCACGAGTGCTGTTACAACATCTCAGTGCAACGTCTAAAGCAGCTGAAGAGTATATCCATTTAATAGAAACATCCAGTACCCCTGCATATCTATCCATTGTGGAAATTATTGCTGCCACCAACACAGACAGAGACATGCTCACACTCAATAATATCATTACAATACAATCATAGAGAAGACATACTCGACCTCTCACAGATATTGAATATAAAACATTTGAAAATGTGCAGAAAGAACTTCCAGTCACTCAAGAAGGTATTATGCAAAGAGGTTTGGAAATTGTGGTACCTGAGAGCATGAGACAAGTCATTGTATTGGCGCACAAAGGATATTGTGGCATTGTAGCCACCAAGAGAGCTCTCAGAGACAGAGTGTGGTTTTCTCACCTCAATCAACGAGTTATGAAAGAACTGAAACCATGTCACCTCTGTAACTACTTATCTCCCGCAACAACACAACATACGCTAAACATATCTGACCTTCCTAAACAAGATTGGGAGAAAATGCAGTTGATTTCCTTGGACCCTTAAACAGGGGTCATCATTTCATGATCATTATTGATGAGTGCTCATGTTTTCCCTTATTGGAAGATCTGTCTTTGACCAGGCATGGCAAAGCCATCGAGAGGTTGGATGACATTTTCGCACAATGGGGTGTTCCCTTCATTCTTAAGTCTCACAACGGTTCACCCTTCAATAGCAGAGAGTTTGAGGACTTTCTTAATTGCTTGAACGTCAAACATCAGAAAAACTCATCTCTCTGGCCACAGGCAAAAGGCATTGTTGCATGATTTATGAGCACCCTGAAGAAAGGGGTTCAGCACACTGCACTAGAAGGAATAGATCTCATGTCAGCACTAAGTCCAGCCCTTCATAGCTATTGGTCAACTCCCCATTCTACAACAGGTGAAATTCCTACCACCTTGCTGTTTGGAAGAGCCATTGGGACCAAATTACCGCAATGGACCATGTCCACATACAGAGTGATAGACACTGGTGTCACAGACACTTCTTGCAAAAGCAAGATGAAGGCCTATGCAGAAAGGCGGAGATGCACTAGGGTCCCAGTCAAACAAACACAAGACTGATGCTCCATTTGGTGCTGATCCATTGAGAGTCGTGAAAAGTAAGGGACATATGGTGATCGCTCAAACTGGAAAGTCCATTACGAGACACTTGTCACATTTCAAGCATCTGCCTCAATGTTTGTTGGCTCCAGACCTTACGAGTGAGACAAGTCCACCCGAGTGCCCAAGTCGAACATCTGAGTCTACATCAACGATGCCAGCGCAACTTTTTCACCTTGAAAACTGGTGTGAGCACCTCAACGACTCATCGAGGAACTCTAATTTATATATGTAGTTTGGATTTTTATTTAACAAAGGGGGAGATGTAGTGTTGTGAGATCATGTACAGTTGGACCCTTGTGGTCCTCGGTGGACTCCTTACAAAATTACGTAATCAGTTGGGGTGTGTCTGGGTGTGGTCAATAAGTTTATGACGCAATGTGTTCAGTTAACTGTTGCATGCTGAAAAATATAGATGTGTGCTACCGAGCTTCTCGTGTTGCGTAATCATTCTGTGCTCCATAGCGGAGGTGGATGTAACAGTGGCAACCCACTGTAATATACTGTTGACCTAGGCATCTATGGCATGATGTTACTTACTTCTGGTGTATTGCTGGCCCTGGCAGATGTCAATTATTGGCATATCATTGGCATCCTTATGCATATCCTACCAGATACATGCAAGTAATACTGTGGAAGGACGTTTTAAATGTATTTGATGATTTAGGAAGAAGACCCTTGCATCATAGTCTGTTGATGTTACACTAAACCCACATGCTATGCAGTCATTTCTAACAAGTCCTGTGCAACTATCAATGCCTGTCTTCAGTGCTGGTGGCGCCTAGTGCAGCAATGTTTGGCAGCACCCCATAGACCAGTTGTGCCACGGATTCCCTCACTACCACCCTTTAACAGTCCCCCTCAAATCTCGATAACCACTCTCTCTCTCTGATGCATTTAATTTGTTTTATAGCACCACTCATAACAGTGTGGGTTTCAGATAAATTTGCATCACACACACTACACAGAGACAATCAATCATACGTGTAGAAATCAGTGTATAGGAAAAGTTACATATGACAGAGGACAACCGACCTCTTCGCATGTGCCACCCAAATCTGCAACAGTACACATTCTTCTCGGGACCACACCGCACTATGTCTAGGATAGACTACATCCTTACACCTCTGCAGCATGACACAACCACCCGAGAGATCAAACATCTGGCGCGAGGTATTTCTGACCACTCTGCCATATGGGCACACCTTACTGTCGGAGATCAGAGGGTAAGCTGTGTTGTGCCCATAAACCCTGGATCCTTCATAAATAATCCTGAGACCAAGAAGACAATCACCCGCTCGATCGACCCATACTTCCAAGAAAACGTTGGGTCGGTGGAATCCCCTGCTGTTTTCTGGGAAGCATTCAAAACTGTGCTGAGGGGTGAAGCCCTCTCCACAATTGCCGGACAACGCAAAGAAAGGGAGGCGCAAATGTTAACCATTGAGCGTGACCTTCTCGTTTTGGAGGGGGCAGCGCAAGTGGATGGGAATCCGGGGGCTCTGCATCAGATGCAGATCAAAGCGGGCGAATACAAGGCATTTGCCACTGACACTGCTAAAAACCTAGCAAGGGACAGGGACGGCCGATTGTATGACCAAGGGGACAAAGCGGGTAAATTAATAGCCTGGTTAGACAAAAAACAAAAGGCGCAGAGGGTGGTATCTGAGCTTAGGACCGAATCAGGCGCCCTACTTACTGAACCTCAAGAGATAATTAGCGAGTTTGCAGCTCCTTTCCAAAGAGTATACAGCAGGGGGACCGAACTACCAGAGGCAGATTCCTCCAAGCTACTGGCTGACATCAAGCTACCCACCCTCATGACGATGATCGAGAGACTCTGGAAGGTGCGCTCATCGCGGAGGAGCTGGCCAGGGCAATCAACAAACTCCGGCCTGGGCAAGCCCTAGGACCTAATGATCTCCCTATTGAGCTATACAACCTCAAACCTGACTGCCTGGGTCAACACCTCAAAAGTCTGTTCGAGGACAGTAAAGTACTGGGGAAACTACCGCGAGATCAGCACATTGCTACATTGGTGGCCATCCCTAAAGAAGGGAAACCGAGAGAGCTGTGCACCTCTTACAGGTCAATATCATTGTTAAATGCGGAACCCAAAATCCTCGCGAAGTTACTCGCGAATAGGATCAAGCCGATAATCACCAAACTAGTCCATCCAGACCAATCGGGCTTTATGCCGCACCGCAACACCACACTCAACCTACGACGCCTCCATGGAGTGTTAGGACGCTGCCACACGATCCAGGGAAACGCGGTTGTGGTCTTGTTGGATGCCGCTATGGCATTTGACATGCTCAAATGGCCCTATATGATGGCGGTCCTCAAGAAACTGAGTTTTGGTCCTAGTTTTATTGGGTGGGTGCGCCTCCTCTACACTGAGCCATAAGCCTAGGTGGGGGTGAGTAAAAAAATCTCAGAGATTTTCACATTGGAAAGAGGGCTGTCCCCTCTCACCCCTGCTTTTTGCCCTATCCCTGGAGCCGCTCGCGGCCTGGATACAACCAGATCTCTCCCTACGGGGGTTCAGATGGGCATTTCGCTCTATGCGGATGATATCCTCCTATACCTCGCTTTCCCTTCCAAATCCCTTAGCATTGCCCTAGACATTTTTACCAGTTTTGGGAGGAAATCTGGCTACAGCATCAACTGGGGGAAGTCGTTGCTGTGCGTCCTACATGGCGCTAACCCCTTAATTCCGCACAACTGTCCGATCAAGCTAGCCACGGAGGGATTCATGTACCTTGGAATCTTTATCTCCTTGGATGTGGTGACTCGCTATGAGAGAAATCTCTTACCACCTCTGCAAAGATTTAAAAGAGACACCGCCATTTGGAAGAGGCTCCCGCTGTCCCTACTTGGTCGGGCAGCACTTTTCAAGATGATGGCGCTACCGCGTTTTTTATATGCCCTCCAAAACTACCCAGACTTAGTCCCACAAAAGTACTTTGCGGATATTGAGGCCACCCAAAGAGACCTGTTATGGGCCGGAATGCCACGAATATCACTCCAGAAACTTATACTGGGGTGGTACGATGGGGGAATAGCACTTCCGGACATTCGAAAATACTACTGGGCAGCACACCTTTCAGCCACAAATCAGGGCACGTATTGTGTTCAGGATGATTCCGGTTATGGGATGGACAGGTGGCTCCTTCCAGGTGGAAACTTTGAGGCTGCACTCTACTCTAAACCTAATAGGTCTCCCATCACGGGACCTACAAGGCATTCTGTCCAACTCTGGCACATTGTGAACCGCAAATTGGGATGGGCTGACAAACTTACATTGGCTACCCCGCTCTGGGTTTCCGAAAAGCTGGGTACACTGGGTCGCACTAAAGGGTTTCGCAATTGGGACCTGATAGGGATCTCTCGTATAAAAGACCTATGGGGACCCAATGGTATGGTGACATATGCCTTGCTACAGCACACATACGACCTAGAGCGAACGGAATACTTCCGATACCTACAGATCAGGCACTCCCTACAGGCCAACATTCAACCCGGAACAACGTTACCGGAGTCCTCCCCCCTAGAGGACAGACTCTTGGACGGCCATCTACCAGATAAGGCTATCTCCCTCACATATAAAAAACGTATACACCACACCCCTGACCCATTGCTCGCTCTTAGGAGGAATTGGGAGACAGACGGTCTTGAGATTGATGACGAAGTGTGGAAAGAAGCACTGTCCTCTCCCAAAGAAGTAGCATTATCAGCGAAATTGAGGCTCATACAATTGAAAATATTACACTGAGTCTATATCTCTGGCACCCGATTAGTTTTGATGGGCAGGAGTGAGGACGGGCTTTGTAGGAGACAGTGTGGGGAGGTGGGAACGTTCCTTCACATACTTTGGGAGTGCCCTCTAATACAAGCCTACTGGAAGAGAGTGCACAACTGTATGCATGCCGTTTGGGGGGTTGAATTGCAGCCCAAAGTTAAGAGATGCCTCTTGAATATCTGGGAGCCCACAGATCTGTCAGCAAAAGGCAGACTGTGGGTGACGCTGGGACTGGAACGTGCAAAAGGTAATATAGCACGCCTATGGGGAGCGGTATCACCTCCAACTTTCAGTGTGTGGAAAAAGGACATGGACTGGTCCATGCTGCAGGAAAAGACAGTCTATGTGGCCCGGGGATGCCCCCGGAAATGGGTGGCAATGTGGTCAAAATGGAATGAGTACCGCGGCAATCTGTGTGAACCTCCCTTGATCCCTACCCTTGACGAACCAATAACGCCTTAATTGATGTATGTATTGTTAATCATCTTGTTTGCTATGTCATCAGCTGTGATGTATACATATAAGAAACTGTGGATGCAACAATGTACCAACTGTAATCCCTGTATGCACCGACCACCAAGTTTATTTCTGCAAATAAAAAGAGTTTTAAAAAAAAGACAGAGGACAACAAGGTGTAGGAGTCACATCTCATCCATACTGGTATACAGTATAGTTTAATGGTGCTTGGTCTGGAGAAGCACAAACTCAGAATTTAAAATGTAGCACCATGGTTGGGGGTTCTCTTTAATAATCAGAATTAATTTCTATCCAAATGAACCCTTTTTCCTACATAAGGATAATGAAAGACTAAGTAAAAAATCATAATGCTCTAATCTATATTTTGTAGTTTGCATGCAGCTCTTTGGTGACGATTAATAGCTCACTGTTCTATGTTAGGGTTTTAACTTATAAACTTCAAGTAACAAAAGGATCTTTTCGACCCATAATATACTTGCAAACATGACGCCCCTTCCTGAAGTCAGTGCCCGGTGCGGTAGCACCAGTTGCACTGCCTGTTTTGTCTATGGGGCACCTGGGACGTTGGGCCTATGTGCTGCAGTGATTTGTGGTGCAGAGCAGGTGTCCAGGGAGACTAACACACACTCGTTGTGGTCTGGCACAGGACTGCCTCTGCGTAGCCCCACCTGTTTATATGTCGTCTCTGGTCATGTCGAATGACCTGAGGGTTTAGCTACGTTCCAGTGGGCACCGGAGAAGACATCCTCCCAGGATCACGAGGTAAGTGGTAGCTCAACTGCTTCCTGACTGTCTTCCTGATCGGGCATGCTCCTGTGAGGATTCCAGTGTGCTGTCAGGGTCCCCTCTGAAACGTTTGAAGTGTGACACATTCCGGAAGTGGGCGTGATCTTTCTACCACAATCCGAACATACTCTTCGACCTCCTCAGCTTCTTGTGCCTCTTGAGGAGTGGCAGGCCGCACGCGCCTCGGGAGATAGTCATCTGGATTGTGGAAGCCCGGTCGGTATTCCACAGAGAAATGGTATTCCTGGAGCTGGAGTATCCACTTCTCGATCCTCAGCGGAGGCTGATCCTTTGAAAAGTGGTAGTAGGGGCTTGTGGTCAGTGTTGACAACAAATGGGTGTCTGAACAGATAGATGTGGAAATTTTGGCAGCCCCAATGGATAACGATCGCCTCTTTCTCAATGTCAGGGCACATCTGACATAGGCGATGGGGGCCCACTCTCCACATAGCTGCATCTGGTACAGAATAGCCCCATGACCTGTGGGGCTGGCATCGATGGACAGCTCTGTATCTTTGCTGGAGTTGAAGTATACAAGCGTGGTGTTAGCAGACAAAGCCTGCTTGGTGTTCTTCCTGCTTGGGACTCGACTGGCAGGGGTTCAATACTTTTGCAAGCTCCCGCAATGGTCCTGTGAGCTGGGTCAGATTCTGTATGAGATGGCCACAATATGTGACCATGCCTAAGAAACTTTTTACTCCGGTGACGGGGGAGGGTGCGGGTGCCCTCTGAATGTCGTGGACCTTGGCAGGGTTGGTGTTGATCCCTGTGGTGGAAAAAAAGTAGCCAAAAAAACAGATTTCCTCCTTCAAGAATTCACACTTGTCTTTGTGCAACGTGAGGCCACAGCTCTGTAGCCTATGGAACACAGACCTTAACCGTTGGAGGTGTTCTTCCAGGGTGGGGGCATGGACCAAGATGTTGTCACTGAGGTTCAGGATGCCAGTAAGCCTTGCCAGCACTCCCTGGATGATATCCTGAAACACTTCGGCAGGGCTGGAGTTGCCGAAGCTAAGGCGTTTGTACAGACATAGCCCCAGGTGCATGGAAAAAGTGGTCACATGTCGGGACTCCAGAATGAGGAGAATCTGGTGGTATCCAGGAGTGGAGGTTCATCTTCGAGAACCATCTGGAGCCTGTGAGCTCTCCCACAATGTTGTCAACGGTGGGGATCAGATGGCGCTCATGTTTGATGTGGAGAAGCGTGGCTCAGTGGTTAGAGGCGGCAGACCCGGAAGCTGAAATCGACCGTGGACCAGGGTTCGATTCCCCGCCTCGGCGGGTCTCGGGCTCAAAATTCCACAGACTCGACAATTCTCGCTCTGGTGCCTACTCAACTCACGGGGTCACACTCTGCGACTCTGGGCAATAGCTTGCTTAATCTCCACTACGGCCCCTCGCGGCGGGATGCCTGGCTTTCACCTTGTGGACACCCTGCCGGGGTTTCTCACAGGGGAATACCAGGACGGGTTCCCTAAGCAAGCGCCGGGACGCTTACGGGCAGCTGTGCGCTTTACAAGTCCAGCACATTTACATTTACATTTACAGTTTGATGTCAGTGTTCGGCACTCGCTTGTCGTCGCATATGCGCACCTCTCAGGACTGTTTGTGCTTGCGTGCTACAATGATGGGCAACACCCATGGTGTGGGCCCTTCAACACTCTCAATGAGGTCTACATTTTTCAACATCAGCAGCTCGGCCTCTATCTTGGGTCGGAGGTGAAAGGCCACGCGACGATGCCTTAGGGCCACGGCTGCCCTGACTGGTAAATGTGGAGAGGGACCATACATTTTTTAGACATCCGATGCCTTAGAAGAGTTGTTCAAACTCCACGAGCAAAGAGTCAAGGGCGCTTATGTGCGCTCCAAATGCGAATTAAACCAGTTATAACTGTTCAGCTGTTTGCAGTTAAGTAGCATGTCTGCACCTCCCTTGGCTGCATATACCTTCGTCTTCGTGGCTTAACCATGGCTGATTGTGGTGGTGAAGAATCCCGCTACAGGGAAGCATGTGGCGGTGCCATAGGCTTACACCCTTCTGATGGTAGGGCGCAAAACAGGGGGTGTCACCATACCTCGATGTAGAGCCAATGGTAGGACGTTTATAGAGGCTCCATTATTGATGAGCATCACTATTGGTTGTCCTTCAACCATGAGGAGGCTTCGGGGAGCTTGATGAATGCGACTAGGGTCTGGTTCCACGATTTGGATGACATGAACAGTCCTTTCTGATTCGTCTTCCTCCATGTCGTCATCTTCAGCCATCACGGACTCGGTATCCACCTGATTTGTGGGAGGGGTCCGGCTTCACATACCTTCTTGGACAGTCTGTGGACGGCAGAATCCCCAAGGTGGAGCAGCATCTGTCGTTGTCTGTCTTCCTCTAGTCCAACAGCTGCAAAATACGTCTCTAGTCAGTCCACCCACAAG
Organism: Lissotriton helveticus; assembly: GCF_964261635.1. NCBI lineage: Eukaryota > Metazoa > Chordata > Amphibia > Caudata > Salamandridae > Lissotriton > Lissotriton helveticus. The sequence goes on from NC_136071.1 coordinate 115,613,059, forward strand.
GCCCACTTTGTGACTTGGGATGACGGTGCACCAGCTATGACCAGAGGTTCCATGGTGGGTACTGACGTCATGGATGCTGATGCCAGTCAAATCTAAACTGCCCAGGGAGGGGTGGTGATGTTTGTGATCGCTCCTCCCTGGTGTTTGGTGTAGACAAATGCGCCGGTGTGGCTGATGGGCGGACAGTGACCATCTTCCTTGGAGGTTAGGGTACGGACAGGGACTCTGTGCTGCCTTCCCTTCCTACTCCCTTTTGTAGATATCTGTCAGCTGCAGCCACTTTTGGGTTTTACAGGGTGGAGGTGTGACGTTGGGACACATTATGTGGCCCTGAAGGTCTCCACAAATTGTGGTTGCCGAGCATGTGCTGTTCAGCAATGCTGGAATGCAGTGTTGGCCGTGAAGTGTAAGCTTCTGGCTCGCTATCGGCACGTGACACTTACTGGAAGTAATCAGGGCTGATGGGCGGAGTTGTGATGCTGCTTTCTGCTGCCAAAGTTGTTGTGCTGCGGATTCTGGTGATCACCGCACAGCGGGCAGTACATCCTGTCCGGCGTCACCAGTTGTGTGTCTATGGGGCGCCTTGGACACTGAGCCTAGATACTGCGTGGTGCAGTGCCGAACGTGCAGGGAGACTCGCACACACTGGTTGTGATCTGGCGCAGAAATGCCTCTGTGCAGCCCAGCCCGTTTATTTATCGTGTGACCACGGGCACAACCAAAAGGAGCCGTGGCGTGTATGAAAAGCACCCATGTGTGGCAGAGAAAATTACACTGACCTAGAACCGGCCTTGCATCTACCCATCCTTCTGAATTTACCTATTTATTCATGAATTAAATCATTGATTAATTCTTAAATTAACAAACTGACCAATCAACACAAGCGCAACATCATCCTAGCCAATGAAGAAAAACTTTCACTTTAGAGGAACCAGATTATTGGCTTTGCCAGTGCTTTTTTTAAAGGCCGATTGCACGCATGTGCTACGATTGACAGCAGTTGCAAAAACCTGCTCTACCAATAAATAAGACTTTGACTAATGCTACTTAATCATTGGCAAAACCTACTTTAAGGGGTGGGACCACCTTGGAGAAACACTAGCAAATAAACAAGACATATCGATTCTAAAAAACACAAATATACCCCATGGCAAGATGTCGCTATCTTAGAATAATCCCCTTCTCTCTTCACCTATCTCACTCTATAACTCTTGGCCAACCTAAAAGGACTACTACCTGGTTCTGCAACACCAAAAACATTGACCTTGCCGTTCTTTGAGATTCTGACATGCTTTGTCTTCCAATATTAAACCAGAAATCGGATGTCAACGATCTTACCTCCCAATGCCTCTCCAGCCTTGCAGTCGAAATGATAATATTGCTCCACTTAAAAGCAAAAAGAAAAGCCCAATTATTTCTGCTCTATCGTTCAATAAATCCCTTTATGCAGATAGGAAGAAACTGAGACTCCAGGAGAAACAATGGAGACAATCACCATCCACCACTAATCTCTCAATTCTGCGCTGAGCAAGATCAGAATACCACAAACACATCTTCCATGAAAAAGCGGCATACTTCAGAACCCTTCTTGACCCAGCCAAAAACAGACCCAAAAAACTATTTGACCTCATCAAAAATACAAACGTCTCTCCCTCAACCTACAAGCCTGACGATCCTCCAAAGAAAGCAGTAGAATTCACTATAGTCTTTGATGAAAAAGTGAAATCACTGGTGGATCAGGTCATTCAACCACCCCCCTAGAGGAGCGCAAATCTTTAGTAACTTGGCAGAACTTTGACGTAATCTCTGAAGATGCCCTCCTCAAAGGCATTCTTGAAATGAAACCCTCTAACCATTCTTCCGTACCCATCCCGAGTTACATTGCCATTGGCTTCTACACCCACACTCTTTCCTATTGGACCAGTTTGGTTAACCTCTTCCTCAGCCAAGGCGCCCTTCCTGTAGCCCTTAAAACAGGACAGGTTACCCCACTTCTTAAAAAACCATCCGCTGATGCTAATGACCGCAACAACTTCCACCACATCACCATTCTCCCTTTTCTTGTGAAAATCACAGAAAGATATGTAGCGAAACAACTTTCCCTACATATTAAGGCTAACAATCTTCTCGACGAATTCCAATCTGACTTCATGCAAGATTGCAGCACTGAAACTGACCTGCTGCAAGTGTTGATGATGCCCTGCGTGCACTTGACTCAGGGGAGTCTTGTCTTCTGATTCTTCATGAACTTTCTGCAGCCTTTGACACTGTTAATTACATCACCCTCCTTAACACTTTAAAACAGAGAATGGGCTTGGAAGGCACAGTGCTTAAATGGTTTGCTTCATTCCTCTCGGACAGATCTCAAGTGATTAAAATAGTGAACAGCCTTTTGTCTTCAATGGCGGTAGCTCAACTCGTCCCACAAAGATCTACACTCGCACCCACTCTGTTCAGTCTTTATTTGGAACCATTGGGTAATCTCTTAAGGAAATCTGGGATACTTTACCACCTCTATGCTGATGACACCCAAATCTACCTTAAAGTGTCTTCCTCACAAGACATCTCAATCCTCAAATCAACTCTCAACTCTATTCAAAACTGGATGTCAGCTCAACTCATTCTAAATCCGTCCAAAACTGAATTCCCCCTCCTCTCTACCTCACTCTCCCCTCCTCCTGTTCCTTGGATGCATAAACTGAACTTACTGACAACAAACCTATTGTTATCGACAGTTCTAAATCCCTTGGTGTCATTCTTGACAAAAAGCTCAATCTACACTCCCACATCAATTCCATTGCAAATAATGCATGTTACCAACTGCACCTTCTCTGGGGGATTCAATGGTTTTTTTCCGGCGCAAGACCTAAAAACCTTGGTCTAATCTCTGGTGCTCTCTACATTGGACTATTGCAATTCTCTGCTTGCTGGCCTCCCCGAATCTCACCTTTCCACTCTTAAATCCGTACTCCATTCAGCTGCTCGTTTTGTCTTTGGGGCCAAAAGAAGTGACCACATAACACCCATACTTTTTCTCTTCGATGGCTTCCCATTGAAGCAAGATCAATCTACAAGACTGCCTGTATTACCCACAAAGCCTTGCACACTTCCTACTCTCAATACCTGGCAAATAAACTTAAAATCTCTGGAGGCTCTAGACCTTCACAGAATGCAGAAAAATTATTGCTTGAGCCCCCCACTTTAAAAGGGGAAAGATTGATGGCTCAATCCTTCTCAGGCAATGTGTATGGCTGGTCAGAATCTGGAACTCGCTTTCTTCACTACTCCGTACCACCACTTCTACCAAGACTTTTAAAAATGACCTCATATCTCTTCTCTTCCAAAGACACTTCTGTTGGATACTCTGTTGTTATATGAGCTGTCACGAGCATGTGGTTGTTCTTGTCACAGCTCGTGACAGTCTCGGGTTCTATGTTATCTTACAAAGTGGGGTAGCTCGGGGATTGGAACGGGCTGTTAAGTGTATGCATTCTGAATGCGGACATGAGATGAGAAGGAGTGACAATTAAACCTCGTCACTTTCCAACCTGCTTCTTGTCATTCATTACCGTCTTCCTACACTGGCGACGGGCGGGATTGAATTTACCGCGTAACTGATATTGCTGAAGATTGTAAAGGAAGATTGGATTATTTAGAAGCAGAGATTCGTCGGACGAAGCTGAAGTTCGCCGAATAATCGTCACTGCATAAATAATTTTGCTTCACGATCTTACCGCTTCTGAGATTTCTTCTTCGTTATTCAGCTGAACCTGGCTGATGCTGATTTTGAAGCGTGTAGAAAGTTATTTTGTGATTGCCGGCGCAGGGAAGTCACGGTGACGCAGGGAAGTTCCGAGCTCACACGTTGGTGTGTTGTTTATGCTCGATCTCCTCACGAAAAATCACGCACACCACGCTGCTACAACAAGGCCGATTTTCTCCGGAAAGAGCGTGTGAACAACGTGATGACCATTTTCTATTTATTTAAAACCCCAGTGTAAGGAAATTTATCGTTTGACCTGCAATTGGAACTACCTTGCACCAAGTGAACTCAGTGAAGTATTCTTGTTTTGATGTCCATTCAATTTTCTAGTTCAACGTTTTGAAGATTAACTTCATATCCTCCTTCAGTTGAACATTGACTTCTATACTTTCTACAACAAGTGAATCTGTTTATTTATTTATTTATTTATCTAGTTTTTTTTCCTATTGAATATGTCTGGCATTATCCCCCTCCTGCCTTTCTTTCATCTCCAGGTGAACCACCTATGTCTTGGGAAATATGGGAACCTGTGTTTTTAGCGTATGTAGATGTACTAGAGGAGGGAGAGTGTGAGGCTGAGCGAAAATTAGCTTTATTGAAACACTGTTTGGGTGGTATTGCGTTGAAAGAATATAAAACTCTTCCACCTCTAGTTAATCCAGAAAATGCAAACGTTTATGAGTATGCTGCGTCGCAATTGAATTTGCGTTATGGTAAAAAAAAAATGTTGTTATGGAGAGGTTCATTTTCTATTCACGAAAGCAACGTGCTGATGAACCTGTTGAAGATTTTGTTTCAGCTTTACGCTCATTAGCTGTTACATGTGATTTTGAACACATTTCTTATGAGCAAGTTTTAAGGGACCAAATTTTAATGAGAACAAATAACAAAAAAGTACAAGAACGACTTTGGACCACATCTGATTTGTCTTTAAACAATGCCATAGACATTGCCAAGTCTATTGAACATTCAGAAAAATTTGTGAGAGAAATAAGAGGCAATGATAAGAACGATGTTTTTAATGTGTCTAAAGATTCTGATAAATTAAAAAAAAATTATTCGCAAAAGAGTGATGTGCTCTTTAAAGGAGATGGCAAGTTCAGGAATCAGAAGCAAGAAAGGAAAAACTCGAAACTACTTTGTTTCAGGTGTGGAAGTGATGGCCATTTAGCAGATTGTAGAAATTGTCCAGCCTTGGGAAAAAATTGTTCGAAATGTGGTAAAAAAGGACATTTCACTAGGTTATGTAAATCCTTACCAAGGAAAGTAAACTGCGTACATGATTGTTGTGATAGTGATACCTTGGAGGATGATGGCGAATTTCAAGTCAACACTGTTATTAATGTATGTGGGGAGGGTGAGTGTACCAAGTTTCCATCATGTCTAGTAAGAGTTGACAGTGTTGATATTGAATTTTTTGTGGATTCATGTGCTTGGTTTACCATTATTTCATTGGAAGTTTTTTTTTAAAAATTGCCTGACAAAACCTTGATTTCACCTGATGTATCACCTGGTGGCTATACAGGTCTCAAAAATTGATCTAATGGGTTATTTTGAAGCTGATTTGCATTTTTTTGGCCGCCATACTCATGGGAAAATTTATGTATCAAGATCGGGTTTGTCTCTTCTGGGGTGGCCTCATCAATATTTGTTGGAAATGAAAATTGATCCCAGAGCCAATCCTCCTGTTTTTGCTATAGAACCACACAAAGTATCTAGTATCCCTTTGTCAAATACCCAATTAGTAGATGATTTAAAGAAATCATTTCCTAATGTTTTTAGTGGTATTTTAGGACGGTATCAAGGTTTTGAGCATGTCATTAAACTACATGATAACGTTGTTCCTGTTCGACATAGAGTGAGGAATGTGCCCTTATCTTTTAGAAGCAAATTGAGGATATGCTTAAAGATTTGTGTCAAAAGAACATGATTGAACCAATTGAATCATCCCCTTGGGTTTCGCCTATTGTAATTTCCATCAAATCTTCTGGTGAACTTAGGTTGTGTGTGGACCTTCGTAGTGTCAATGAGGCAATTTGGGTTGATTCTCATCCTCTACCTAATCTTCATGAGATGGTTTCCACTTTAGCAGGTGCACACGTTTTTTTCATGTATTGACTTAGCCAGCGCGTACCATCAAGTAGTTTTGATAGAGCAAGATTTCGCATCGCGACTTGCTCGAGTGAAGAACCTCGAAAATTTGTTATAATCCCGTAATTCCAATTGTTCGTTTTACTAAATTTATGTATTTTGAATGTGCGTGTGTATCATAGTGATGCTTGCCTATGTGTTCCACTAATACGAATAACCCTTGTCTTTAAAAATGGATGCAGCTTGAATTCTGATTCTGCGCATGCGTTAGGCATAATCACGTGACATGACGCAGTCACATTTGGAGGGAAAGGGTGCGCATGCGTAACAGCCATAAAATGGCCGCGCTTTCTAATAACGAGGTGAAGCTTGCACCGTCGCTTTTGTGATTTTGTCTGTTGCACTAATAAATAATTGCATAGTATATTTTATAATGACAATTCATAAGTACACACTCATGTTATGTAGTTTATTCATTTATTTCTATGTTTTAATTTGTTTTCGCTTACTTTTCATGTACCATGGTAAACGGGGGGTCTAACTGGGTCGAGAGCCATCTTGAGGGTCCTTTCTGCGCATGACCGCGCAGCCCAGGCAGCCGTAGCCTTGAGCGGTGGAACTCAGCCAGCTGGCAGTCACAGACAAGATGCTCCTGAGAACGCCACCTCTGACCCAGGAGGATAGAGAAATCATGTTCCTGACTTGATACAATGACATTATTTCTATTGTATTCTGCATATTCTCTCATGGGAACCCCAATCTTGCTAGGCGGTACCTTAGAATGCAGGGTTGGTTTTCACACCAGTCTAGGTAAATATCTTGCCGAAAAACTCTAAACTGCACCTCTCTATTTTTCTGTCTTTGCTTCAATAAAGACATACCTTTGCATATGATAATTTTCCATGCTTTTCCGCAACCATTGCATATCATAAAGTTATTTGCATTTACTTTCATTGCGTGTTCCTGTTACCCTACCTTTTAGAAATCATTTTCTACATTGCGGTTTGAAATTTCCTGATGTGGTCTATAATTTTCTCTTAACATTTAACTGAAGTACTTTACTAGAGTTATATCGTGATTCACATTACACCCTTACTATAGCTGTTAGGATTCCTAATTTCCCATTCATATTCATGAAAACTGTTTCCATAGTAAAAATTCCGATTATTGACTGGGGTTTACTGTAAACGTTATGATTTTCCGAAACTGAATTCTAGATAAAGAATCTTAAAACTTCCCAGTTGTCCGTGGTCATTTGATGAAACATTGAAATCATTTTTATGTTGGGTTTTGTATTTTGCTGCCTTTCCTTTTACAGCTAGCTCCCTGTCCCATCGTGGTCATAGGTACCCGTATCGGTGGATGGTAAGTCGGGTACACTAGAAATAGCAGGAAGGGACTCACAATTATTGGTAGTAGATTGTATGGTCATCTGATCAATGTATATGGTGAAATGAGATATATGGGACCGAAACCTAAGTGGTGAAAATATTGGTCGGGTGACCTGCGATCTCTATCAGTAATTTTCTGGTAGCATCGAGGATGGTTAGGGAATAGCTAAAGGTTAGGTAGGACTAGTTAAGATTAACTAAGTTGGATGCTGCTAATGAGAGTAGACAATTCGAGTGATTTGATCACTCACTTCAAGTGTTTGCTTTAAAAATTATGAAATGTTTTTAAATTGTTGTTCTTATTCTTATACTGTTATATGTATTTATCCATTCATTAGTAAAACGTCTTAAGTGTTGTCAGAAATCCCCGGGGAATTGAATAGCGAGTGGTGAATAGAATCCACTTGCTTTGAGGTCACTGGCTTACGAGGAAAGTTGGTGCAGGTTAGGCAGAACTGGAAGCACTAACTAGGGTTTTTTTCTGAATGTATGATTGAGCTGGTACCGTTTTTACTGCTGCAGGTTCATCTGTGCCTTCTCCCCTTTGCTTAATACTTTTGTGGCCCCAAGCTCGCCCAGATCGTATTTTCTTCCCCTGCCATTTTGTTTGTTTGTGCTTTGGAGCAAGCCCCTCCTCTCCGCCCCGCACCCGCCTCCCCAGCTGCTCCTCCCTTCCTCCGCCCCCTCCACTCTCCATTTATGTCTGATGTCCCCACGCGCAGCGTCCACGCGCTACGGCCTCGCCGAAGGTGCACCAAAGGTAAGCCCGTCTACGCCCGTCCGCGCCTGGACCGCGCCCAGCACCAAACCCCCTGCCCCCCGTGCTGCCCAGCCCCCCCGCATTACCTACGATACCGCCACCCTCCTAGCCCTTAACCCCGGCCGCTCCCCCACCTGCGTCCAAGCCGCTCCTGGACACACCCATGGACCTTTCTCCTGCTACTCCTGCAAATTCAGCGGCACCGACAACATCTCCGCTACGACCACACCACTGACTCCCGACCCCAACCACCTACAATGCATCCTTCTCAACACCCGCTCGGTCCACGGACACGCCATCGACCTATGGAATCTACTAGACACCATTTCTCCAGACATCGCCTTCCTAACGGAAACATGGATGAACGCTTCCTCCGCACCAGACATCACCATTGCCATCCCTGAAGACTATAAGATCACTCGCAAAGACCGTACCAGCCACACAGGAGGAGGAATCGCTATCGTCCATAAGAAATCAATCCGCATCTCAACCAGCTCTGACGCCAACCTCACCAACTCCGAACACCTTCACTTCCAGATCCACATCAACCCCAAAACCACACTCAGAGGCACCCTTCTCTACAGACCACCAGGACCCCGCGCAAAATTCAGTGAAGACATCACGGACTTCATCACTCCACACGCGCTCCCCTCCAAAGACTACATCCTTCTGGGAGACCTCAAATTTCACCTTGAAAAGATCAACGACCGCAACACCACCACCCTCTTGGACAACCTCGCCAACCTCGGACTTAAACAACTAGTCACTTCCCCCACCCACATCGCAGGTCACACACTCGACCCCATCTTCACCTCCAGCAATCATGTCTCCTTCAACCACACTACGGAGCTCCTCTGGACTGACCACAGCTGCGTTCACTTCACCTACAACAAGCCAAAACCCACCAACCACCTCCAACCAACTCTGCAAAGAAACTGGAACAAAACCACCACCGACCAGATCTCCGCATCGCTCCTTCTAAACAGCCCAGCCCACTCTTCTAACCCAAACCAAGCCGCCGCCAACCTCACCCTATGGTTATCCAACACCGCCGACACCTTAGCACCACTGAAAAAACGTCAAAGCAAACCTGGCAGCAAGAAGGCCTCATGGTTCAACGATGATCTTAAGAAGTCCAAGAAACTCTGCCGCTCCCTTGAAATGGCCTGGAAAAAAGACCCAACCACTAGCACCAAGGACGCCTTCAAAAACGCCACCCGCACTCACCACCAACTAATCCGAAAGGCCAAGAAAACAGCATTCAAGGATCGACTTGACAACAACGCCCACAACAGCAAGGAACTTTTCAACATCGTCAAGGAATTTTCCAATCCCTCGGCCAACTCCAACGACATCACCCCCTCTCAAGCCCTCTGCGACTCCCTAGCCTCACTCTTCCACAACAAGATTGCAGACATCCACAACAGCTTCGACAACCAACCCGGAGACCAACCCACCCAACCATTTGCTGAACATTCTCCCCCCGTGAACACCCTTAACGACTGGAACCCAATCTCCACTGAGGACACCATCCGCCTGATGAACTCCATCCACTCAGGATCCCCCACAGACCCATGTCCTCATCACATCTTCAACAAAGCAGACTCCGTCATAGCACCGCACCTCCGAGACGTCATCAACTGCTCCTTCAACTCCGCCATCTTCCCGGAAGACTGGAAACACGCTGAACTCACCGCCCTTCTGAAAAAACCCACAGCGGACCCCACCGAACTCAAAAATTACCGCCCCATTTCGCTCCTTCCATTCCCGGCCAAAGTCATCGAGAAAGCTGTCAACAACCAGCTCGCCGCTTTCCTCGAAGCCAACAAATCCCTCGACTCCTCACAATCTGGCTTCCGAGCAAAACACAGCACTGAGACCGCCCTCATCGCAGCAACAGACGACATTCGAACTCTACTGGACAATGGAGACACAGTCGCCCTCATCCTCCTCGACCTCTCTGCAGCATTCGACACAGTCTGCCACAGCACCCTTTTACAACGCCTCAATAACATCGGAATACAAGGAAAAGCACTTGAATGGATCACCTCGTTCCTCACCGGAAGAACCCAGAGAGTCCGCCTCCCACCATTCAAGTCCGAGGCCACTGAAGTCATCTGTGGCGTACCACAAGGATCCTCACTCAGCCCCACCCTCTTCAACATATACATGAGCCCCCTCGCGGCCATCGCCCGCCAACACAACCTCAACATCATCTCTTACGCGGATGACACTCAACTAATCCTTTCTCTCACCAATGACCCCAGCACCGCCAAAACCAACCTACACGAAGGAATGAAAGAAGTTGCCGAATGGATGAAACAAAGCCGTCTGAAACTGAACTCAGACAAAACAGAAGTCCTCATCTTAGGTACATCCCCCTCCGCATGGGACGACTCTTGGTGGCCGGAAGCCCTTGGAAAAGCACCCATCCCGACAGACCACGCACGGAACCTAGGCGTCATCCTGGATTCTTCACTCTCAATGAACAGACAAGTCAGCGCCGTATCCTCATCCTGCTTCAACATTCTTCGCATGCTCAAAAAAACATTCCGCTGGATCCCCACCGAAACAAGGAAAACAGTCACCCATGCTCTGGTCACGAGCCGACTGGACTACGGAAACACCCTCTACGCAGGTACTACCGCTAAACTCCAGAAGAAACTCCAACGAATCCAAAACGCCTCAGCCAGGATCATATTAGACATCCCGCGCAACGAACACATCTCTGGTCACCTGAAAGACCTCCACTGGCTACCCGTCAATAAGAGAATCACTTTCCGACTGCTAACCCACGCACACAAATCACTTTACGACATCGGACCCGAATGCCTCAACTCACGACTGTCCTTCTACACCCCCTCCCGCCAACTACGTTCCTCCAGCCATGCCCTCGCCACTGTACCTCGCATCAATAAGACCACCATGGGAGGCAGATCCTTCTCATACCTGGCTGCTAAAACATGGAACTCACTCCCCGCTTACCTTCGCCTTACCCAGAACCACCTAGCATTCAGAAAGCAACTTAAAACGTGGATATTTGACAAGTAATCCTCCTCCCCTTTCTAAGCGCCTTGAGACCCTCTGGGTATGTAGTGCGCTATATAAATTCTCTGACTTGACTTGACTTGACATATATGTTAGTAACGAGGTTCATTGGCTAAATTCCTATTGTGGCATAACCTAGTGAGGGTCACACCGGAAAAGTAGCAGGTTCATCGGAGCTTGAGTGAAAGCAAAAAGGGCTCGCTGGTGAAACTTTAGACTTGGAGATATCCCGGAAAGGTGGATAAGTCTAGGGAAGTAGCAGGTGCCCCAATACTAGTGTGAAGGGTAGGCGGAAGAGATCTACCCGTAGAGTGTGAAAAGTAAATGGAAGTAGTTTACTTGCAGTGAAACAAAACTCTTTCCTGTCTAGACACTTGAGCACAGTGGCGAATGTGTATTCGTTGTTAAATAACCAAGCACTAGCACTTTAGAAAGAAAGAAAGTTTCCGTTACCTTGTAAAGGAGGGAGTCAGGCGCGAAGCTGCTCTGACGTCACTCTGTGCCGCGCAGGGATTGGTAGACGCAGCGGGTGTGTAGCGGAGCTGGAATTGTAAAGGAGGGGTGAGCGCCGGAGCGTGAGAACTGTCTCACGAAAAAGCCGCGCACCCATTGGTTGAAATATTTGAAATCGTGCATTTCATTGGCCGCACGAAAATAATAGACGCACTTGGATTGGAAGTGGTTTTGTAAACAAAGTCACTCGTAAAAAAAAAATAATAAGTAAAAATAAATAAATAAATCGTATGTGGCATTCGTATAGACCGCATACCAGACATGATCCACGGCATATGGGATTTGAGAACGATCAGTGGAAAGGCGTTAAAAACGACATTATGTACGGAAATAAGAGAAAATTGTCTCTTGTAAACAAGGTGAAGAATTACTTCAAAAAGGACAAGCCGATTAAAACTAGAGAAGGTGTTGTCATACCGCCACCCAACACTCCTGCATCTTTCATGATGTTCGATAAAGGGTACAACACATGTGTATGGTTGGAGAACTGGGCGGAATACACGAAAGATGACGGAGTATTGGCTTTCCCGTTAGAGGGTACCTTTAACAGTAGGATTCTATTCAATCTAAGAACCCGGATGAATGATTTACATCCCAGACCTAGATTAACGCAGTACGAAGCACTAGAGGAATGGGAAATTGAGGCTTTTGAAAGGGATAAGCCCCGAATGGATAAAGGGTTAACTAAATTGTATCCAAAATTGAAGCAGGAAGCCCGAGCCAAAAAGATGAAACAGTGGAGACAGAATATGATTGTAGAAGGACTGTTTCCCATGATGCCAGCATGTGGTCCTCCTGGGGGGGAGAAGAAAACAGAAAAGTGCAAACATTGGGTACCTATTGGAGAGTCGGATGATGAATTATTAGATGACCTGTTTATGAGAAGTCCGCCTCCTTATAATGAAAGAAATAGACCTTCCAGTGAGGGGGATAATTCCCGAAGACTTTATCTTCAGGATGAGGCCCGATCAGCCAGTGCAGGAGGGGGTTGCCCCATACCTCCTTATACCGAGAGCTTAGGTCCTGTAGATACAAGAGATATCTATCCAAGAATATCAGCTGGTGGGGATGCCAGATATTCCCGTGAAAGCGATTTTTCCCCGAGACCTCCCTACGAGGGTGAGGCGAGACCATCAGGTTCAGGAATGCCGTTTTTACAGCCTTTATATGAAAGAGAACCAAGGTCCCTAGGTACAGGAAGTTTGTTCCCAAGACCTAATTATGGTGAAGGACCTAGTGAGACTCATCCCACTGCCCCGAGTTATGCTCCCACTCTGACCCCGCAGGTGTTACATGACAAATCCTTAGAGAGATTATTGGAAGAAAAGGAGCGAGAAATTCTAGCAAAGCAGAGAGCTGAGATAATTCAGAAAATTTCCCAGTTAAATACCAGTCCTGAGGCATTGACAATCCCAGTAACAATCGGACCCGTGGTTCCATTGTATGGGGATCGGCATGAGAGTCCAAACCCTCCAGTCATTACCCCAGTCATAGCCCAGCCAAGACCAGAACCCTTAATAGTAGATGACCAGACAAGCGAGTGCGAGTCTGAGGCCTCGCTATTGGATCTGCCCAATAGAAATACAGGAAAAAGGATGCAGAAAAGACATAACCCTTTTAACACGAGGGAGATTCATATGGAATCGACTTCGGGTACTAAGAGTGTCACGTTAGTGACTCCTGAAGAAATTGAAAGATGGAGTCAAGAATTAGAGAAACAAACTCCGCAGACGAAACCTTTAGATCTCTACAAACTGAGAGTAGAAATAGAAGAACTAATGGCAGGAAATGTGGGATTAGACAGATTAAATACCTACTCTGAAGAAGAGCTGTTGTTTATTTGCAAAAGTCTTACCCGAAATGCCCGAGTACTTCATGAAAAATTTACAGATACTGCTGCTAGCATGGGAATAGATATTTCAAAATCGAAACCCTTGCAGAAACCATACAGAGCAGAATTTTCAGACAAAGATTTGGAAAACCTGAATATATCAGGGAAAAAGGCACAGGTCAAGGAACTATTGACAGTGTTACAGAAATGGGGAGACGTAGAAAGATGGAAAGCCAGATGGGCTAGGAAAAAAGATGAGGCCAGGTCTAAGCAGGTAACTCCCGAATTCGTTCTAAAGGAAGTTGACAAACCATAACAGTTATGCCCTATGCGCGAAGTGCCAGGAGGAAAATATGTACATGTTCCATGGTCCAGACAGGATATTGTGTCCTTTACCAATGACTTCCCGAAATTACGAGAGAAGCCCGTCGATTGGTACCGGCAGGTAGAAAGATTTGTAAAGGTGCAAAAGTGCTTGTGGAAGGACTTGGATGGGTTCTTCGACATAGTGGTCCCTGTAGATCTGTGGACTGAGTGTAAAATCACCATCGGTTGGCCTAGTGAGGAATACCCGACGGACTCAGCAACAGGAGAACCCTCTAAGGAAGTGATGAAAAAATATGATCAGGTAATTCAGCATCTGAAGCTAAAAGTGCCCGCAAAGGAAACTGATTGGACCAAGATAGATAGAACCACGCAGGAAAGGGACGAGACTGTGCATTCCTTTTATGAAAGGCTGTTGCAGGTGTTCAAAACGTACAGTGGTATAGATAACATCGAAATGAAGGACATGACGCATTTAATTTACAGGTTTGTAAACGGTTTAAGACCAGAAATTTGTCAGTGGATAAAAGATAACAAAATCTGTTGGCAGTCCAAGAAAATGGACGAGGTCCTACGGTACGCAAAGTACTGTGAGGACGAAATGGCAGAAAAGAAAAAGGCCCTGAAGGAGAAAGTGATGTGGGCTCAAGTAAAGCTTGCAGAACAGCAGGAAAAACAATTGAATAAGTTAAACAAAACTACACAGAACCAAGGCCCTGGGGGTGGGGGTGGAGGAAAGCCCAGAGCAAAAATGAGCAGAGAGGAAGCCAAAAAGAAATTTCCCTGCCACCAGTGCGGGGAAATTGGACATTGGAGAGACGAGTGTCCGTATTTACAGTCCGATAATACCCAAACCCCTGATTTAACTCCACAGACGCAGAATGAAAAGCCAAGAAAGACCCAGCAGCAGGTAAAAACAATTCAAATACCCCGAGCGCCAAAGCCAACTTTTAAGGGAAAATCACCGCAGGGAGATGATATAGAGATCTGGGGGGGCACAGAGAACAGAAATGCAGCAACTTCGCAATATTTATTGAATGACACTTTTTTCTGTGACGACGAGTACTGACGGGGCCTGAGAGGGGAGGACAAGGAGTGTGTACTTGGCGCCTCCTTGCCGGTAGACCAGTCCGGGCCATACATTGAAGGAAAGGTTGATGGAAATGATGTCACCTTTCTATTGGACACTGGTGCTACCCGTTCTACTGTGAGAACAGCAGACGTTCCAAACCTACCCCTCTCGGGAGAAGCAATCCAAGTAGTAGGTGTATCTAATCAATTGATTAGTACCCCCGTTACCGAGCCCATGGAGATATCAATAGGGAACTTCAAAGAAATGCACAGATTTGTCGTCTGTGATACCAGTCCAGTGAACTTACTGGGACGCGATTTGCTGTGCAAAATGAACTGCACTATCTTTTGCACACCAAAGGGCGTTGAGATTCAAACCCCAGACGAAGATGGTATTTACAAGCTAATGTTAGTCAGACCTGACTCAGAAATTAAACGAATGACTATACAGGACTTACCTGAAGAACTCCAACAGACAGTAAAGCCAGAAGTATCGGACTTTACAGGAAAGGATGTAGGATTAATGGCCAATGTAGACCCAATACAAATAGCCATAAAAGAAAATGCAGCCTACCCCAATACTAAGCCTTACAGAATGAGTGCCGAAGTGAGAGCAGGAGTTGCCATTGAAATACAGAAATTGCTAGAAGCAAACATCATACAAGAAGTGATGAGTAGCCCGTGTAATTCCCCAATAATTGGAATCAAGAAACCTAGTGGCAAGTACAGAGTAGTGCAGGACCTGAGAAAGGTAAACAAAATTGTGGTTCCTTGCTGTCCTATTGTCCCAAACCCAGCTGTGATTCTGTATCAGATTCCCTGGGATGCTGAATGGTTCACTGTGATTGACCTATGTCATGCATTCTTTTCGATCCCATTGCACCCAGATAGCAAATTTCTTTTCTCATTTGCTTTCAACAGTCACGTGTACGTTTGGAACAGGGTCCCCCAGGGGTACACAGAGAGCCCCTCTATCTTTAATCAGATCTTGAAAAAATGCCTGGAAACTTTAGTCTTACCTAGAAAATCTGTTTTGGTGCAATACATTGACGACCTACTGGTGGCATCCAAAAGTCATAGGGATTGCGTGATTGACACCATTGCCCCACTGAATCACCTAAGTGAAAAGGGACATAAAGTGGCCCCTGAAAAATTGCAGTTCTGTTCAAAATCAGTGAAATATCTGGGGCACCAGATAGAAAAAGGAATCAGAAAAGTCACCTCAGAGAGAGTCAGAATAATTCAAAAAATGCAGTTACCCCGTACTCAGAAAGAAATCAGAATGTTCCTTGGAGTTGTAGGTTACTGCAGGCAATGGATTGTGGGATTCGCAGTCCATGCAAAGCCTTTGATAAAAATGACAAAGAAAGGAGCACCGGACCCTGTGGAATGGGATGATGAAAGCTTAACAGCATTCACTAAATTACGGGATTGTCTGTGTACAGCCCCTGCTTTGGGAATGCCTGATTATTCCAAGGAGTTTGCTCTATTCTGTGACACACGAGACAATTGTGCATTGTCGGTCCTGACTCAGGAACATGGCTTGACTAGACGCCCTGTGGCATATTTCTCTGCCACGTTGGATCCAGTGGCTGCTGGATTACCTGGATGTTTGAAAGCAGTGGCTGCAACATGCACAAGTTTAGAACAGAGTGAATCTATTGTCATTGGACATCCTGTAACTGTGTATGTTCCACACGCAGTTGTGATTTTACTAACCAGAACCAAGACTCAGTATCTCACCCCTAGTCGGCTGACTAAATACGAGAGGATTCTCGTGGGTGCTGCAAATGTGGCCATCACTAGGTGTAATATACTGAACCCCGCCACTCTACTCCCTGACTCAATGGTTTTAGAAGACCAGGGAGAGAACGAGCATGACTGCATTGACCTGACAGAATTCAGTACTAAACCCCGCCCAGACATTAAAGAAACACCCTTGCCTGTACATGATGAAGAATGGTTTGTGGATGGTTCATGCATGAGACACGAACTTGTAGGCCTAAGTGCTGCCTACGCTGTGGTTGCGTTAGACAAAGTTAAAGAAGCATCCTGTTTATTTGGAGTAAAGTCTGCACAAGTAGCCGAACTAATTGCCTTGATAAGAGCTTGCAAATTGGGAAAAGACAAAAGGATAACAGTATATACTGACAGCCAGTACTGTTATGGGGTTGTGCATGACTTTGGCCAATTATGGCTACAAAGAGAATTCCTGACTTCATCAGGTACTCCCATTCGGAATGGAAAAGTTATCCAAGACCTTCTAGAGGCAATCCAATTACCAAAAGAATTGGCAGTGGTCAAATGTGTTGCTCATAAAAAGGGCCTTGACCCCGTGTCATTGGGTAATGATTTTGCTGATCGGGTAGCAAAACAATGTGCTATGGATCGCATGTCAATGAATATCAGACTGGGTGGGACTGGAAACAGCTGCCAACTTATGTTGTTCGAAGAAGTGCCTACCTGGGATGAAGTGAGAGAATGGCAGCATGCTGTGCCCTGGGAAGAGAAAGAGAAGTGGAAGGGACTTGGTTGTCGACCAAGACGTGAGGATGGTGTCATTGTGGGCCCAGATGGTAAGCCTGTGTTACCTAGGAACCTGCTTGCCCCTATGGCCAGACTGATACATGAAGGATCACACATTGGTAGGGATGCCATGGTACTGGTATTTCAGCAGACCTGGTATAACCCGAAGTTCAGGAAGGTAGCAGAATCCCTTTGCCAGAGGTGCATGACGTGTCAACAGTTCAACGCTAGCAAGAGAACAGTAGTTGAACTGGGGAAAATTGGAAAGTCAGGGGGTCCCTTTGTAAGAATACAAATTGACTTCATCACCATGCCACGCTGCGAGGGAAAAGATATGTCCTTGTAGTGGTCTGCCTCTTTTCAAAATGGGTGGAAGCCTACCCTGTCCCACAGAGTGATGCCTTAACAGTAGCCAAATTGTTACTACTAGAATTGATACCTAGGTTCGGGGTGCCAGTCACTATTGAATTAGATAGAGGCGGACATTTCCAGAATGAGGTGATGGATCAACTCGGTAAAGCATTTGGAATCACACAAAAGTTACACTGTGCACATCGTCCAGAGGCTTCTGGAGTGGTAGAGCAGATAAATGGCACTATTAAATCGAGGTTGGCCAAAATGTGTGACTCAACTGGAATGAATTGGATTACTGCCTTGCCTCTTGTTCTGATGGGACTCCGAAGTATTCCAGATCGGAGAACAGGCCTGAGCCCCCATGAAATTTTGATGGGAAGAGTGATGAGACAAGCATGGGTACCAGGAAACAAACTGTTAAGCATTTCTGATGATTTGGTACTTGAGTACTGCAGGAAACTGAGTGACCAAGTGCGTTCTATCTCTCGCCAGATTGGGGAAGACGCCGTCGCCAACCCGACAACTCCAGTTCACAAATTGGTTCCAGGTGACTGGGTTAGAATAAAGAAGCACACTCGTTCGAGTTGCCTTGCACCGAGGTGGGGAGAAAAACGCCAAGTAATACTGGTGACCACGACAGCAGTGAAGTGTGCAGGCATTCCCAGGTGGATCCATGCCAGCCATACTCAAAAGGTAATTCCAGACAAGGAGCCTGGAGCTGAAGGTTGTCCAGCTGAGGGGTCTGCGGATGTCGGTCCTGAAGTAGCTGATGACGAACAGCCGAGCACCAGTCCAGCTTAGGGTCCTGCAGACGTTGGTCCGGAAGTAGCTGATGACGAGCAACCGAGCACCAGCCAAGATGATTGGATACCTATAATCGATTTCATTGAAGACCCAATCAGAACTAGAGAGCGAATCTACGAAGATAGAGAGTGGAATAGAGAGGTCGAGATAGGCACAGGCGAAGACCCTCAGATCATTGAGATTCACATCAAATCCGAGGACGAAGAAGGAGGTCAGACAGGGACAGATCAAGTGATCGATACTCCTCCACTGACTCCTGAAATTGAAAAGGGACAGACTAGAAATAGTGTAATAGTTCGAGCAGAAGAAAATCAAGGGATCGAAGTGCTCGAACAGGATCAGGCAGAGCTAGAAGAACGTGTTCAGGACATAGAAACAGAGACGTCTGAAAGCCAAAACCCGATTTCACCTGAACCAGGCCAGTTTAGTAACCAGGCAGAAGAAATAGATACAAGACCTGGGACTAGTAAGACAGGAAGAGAAGAGACAGAGGAAGTGCCACAAACGAATGAAAACAAAAGAGCATTAGAAGAAAGTCAACTGACAGTGCCAACCAAAAGACTCAAGAAAAAGAAAAATATCGAACCAAGATACATTAAGAGACTAAGATTGAGAATAAAAACAGTAGAAGAGAAACTTGCTGACAGAAGAAAAAGCATACGAATAGCAGAGCAAGCTGGAGAAAGCTCCAAAAGAAGGAGTGATCGAATAAAAAGACTGAATGAGAAATACCAGGATCCTGAATGGACATATCTGATTCTGGAAAATTTAGAGGATCTTGATATTACTGACGAAAGCGACGGGGAACCGATTACTGATTACTCTGCAGAGGAAGAGGACGAACCACCGTGAAATTGCTCAGCATAAAGGTACCTGGGCAAGGACACAAAGAGGGGTTGAAAACTTCTTCTGAGCCAAAATGTCTGATTCAAGCGTGAATGTTGTTGCAAAACATGCTGCAAGGTATGTATATGTAGTATAGTTATAGTAATATTAGTTTGGATAGGACTAACAGTTTTCATTCCTTTTATGGTAAGCAAAAATACTAATATTGACCCTACTCAGACTACCGACCCTGAAGAACTGACAACACGAAGTGTAGAAAGACGTGAAAAAGCACTCAGACAGACAAAACGAGACTTAGAAGCATCAGATGAGGAAGGACTACATTACCACGGAGTTAGAAACCAGACACACTTAAATGTTTTCGCAAACTTGTTAGTGCATTATGTAGAAACTATGGAAATAGAAGATTGCTATGTCTGCATGAAGCTACCTACTTCTGTAGCTGAAGGCGTGACTTATCATCACCTACCTCTGACCTATGGAATTTCCTGTAGCATTTTAGCAAGCTTATTTTATAAAAGAGGACCATTACAGTATTACTATTCTAATTCAGACGTGATATTTTCTGAACTTCCCATACGTGGAAACTTGAATCCTGTACATACTAAAAGTGACGTTACACGGTATATGGGAGAATACTTTCTGACTATAGGTACCATAGACTTAAATGAAGCACACAGGGACAACTTGACCTGTTCATAGAACAAGAAAAAATATTTTTGAACATGGCAGAGAAAAGGAGAGTTTCCAAAGAAAGGCAAATGACAAAAGACAGAAAACCCCAAAATGGGCTGAGGACATGGAAAGCACCTCAAATGGCGGGGCAGGGCCTGCTTTGTTGCTGGATTTCGAAAAGAAAGGGAAACTCTGTCTTCATCGCGAGAAGACTAGTTATTATAATAACATTTTCATTGGTTCCAGTCAATGTGAACACAATTACAAGGTAATTGGAGGTTGGGGTTTCAAAAATGGGTCAGAACCTGTGTTTACCGGAATTTATTATGTATGTGGAAACAAGGCTTATTTCAAATTGCCAGATCACTGGTATGGAAGCTGCTATTTTGGCATTGTTTTCCCGAAAATATACCACGTGAATGAAATTGCTGGAAGCAACGAAAACACTAATGGCTTAATGCGTAGTAAAAGAGAAAGCGTAGGTGAAATAATGGGTAGTATTTTTAGTGCACTGATACCTGGAGTGGGAGTGGTTCTGAACACTCACAGAATTTGCAAATTATCCACAATAGTGGATGTGTTGTCTACGGACACGGCTCATGGGTTTCTGCTGGTCAATACTGAAATGGTTGTGATCAGATCAATGGTTTTGCAGAACAGACTTGCTCTTGACACCTTATTAGCAAAAGAGGGCGGAGTCTGCCGGATGTTGAAGGCGCAACATTGTTGCACTTACATTCCGGACAAAAGTGTACAGCTTAAAAGATATGTGAAAAACATTACTAATTTGGAAAAGGAACTCAAACCACTCGAGGTTGACAGTGCCTGGAGGAGACTGGTTGATGGTCTCTCCAATGTAGGTCATTGGTTTGCTAGCTTAGGTAAAAGCTTATTGTTTAAGGTACTGATGCCAATGGGAGTGATAGGTCTTATCCTATTTCTCATATTCGTCTGTTGCAAATGTCGCAAACACACAAAGAAATACCAAGTGAATGCGAGAGGAGTGAAACGGAGTGCGGATGAGCTTGAATTGGAAGAAATGAATAATCAGATTTATAAAAAGGTGAAAAATTCTCACCCTACCAAAAATGAGAAAGAGAAACTGAATCGCCTGTTGGAAGAGATAGAAATGTACAAGGTGTGAAAGAAAGTTGGCATCTGGTTCCATTGTTTTGTGATGATAGTAAATATCATCAAAGAGGGGATTGATAGAGCAAGATTTCGCATCGCGACTTGCTCGAGTCAAGAACCTCGAAAATTTGTTATAATCCCGTAATTCCAATTGTTCGTTTTACTAAATTTATGTATTTTGAATGTGCGTGTGTATCATAGTGATGCTTGCCTATGTGTTCCACTAATACGAATAACCCTTGTCTTTAAAAATGGATGCTGCTTGAATTCTGATTCTGCGCATGCGTTAGGCATAATCACGTGACATGACGCAGTCACATTTGGAGGGAAAGGGTGCGCATGCGTAACAGCCATAAAATGGCCGCGCTTTCTAATAACGAGGTGAAGCTTGCACCGTCGCTTTTGTGATTTTGTCTGTTGCACTAATAAATAATTGCATAGTATATTTTATAATGACAATTCATAAGTACACACTCATGTTATGTAGTTTATTCATTTATTTCTATGTTTTAATTTGTTTTCGCTTACTTTTCATGTACCATGGTAAACGGGGGGTCCAACTGGGTCGAGAGCCATCTTGAGGGTCCTTTCTGCGCATGACCGCGCAGCCCAGGCAGCCGTAGCCTTGAGCGGTGGAACTCAGCCAGCTGGCAGTCACAGACAAGATGCTCCTGAGAACGCCACCTCTGACCCAGGAGGATAGAGAAATCATGTTCCTGACTTGATACAATGACATTATTTCTATTGTATTCTGCATATTCTCTCATGGGAACCCCAATCTTGCTAGGCGGTACCTTAGAATGCAAAATAGGACTTGAATAAGTCTGTTCTGATTGGTGTGTTAACCCATCCTACCTTAGGACCAATCGAAATTTGGGATTCTGACACTTTGCAACATTGGGGGGTGGTACACTGACCCAAAAGAGTATATCTAGCCTAGGTTTAGCTAGAGAAATTGTCCGACTTGTCCGAATAGCTGACCTGTCACTGACCCAACGCACTCAATAGGTGACTGAATATACAGAGCGCTGCGGAGCACTCTGTCGGAATTTGACCATAGACTAAGGTTTTACTAAACCTTAAGTGCTGGCGGAGCACTTTGCTGGGGAGTTCGCTAACCCAATCGGGGTTCTGACTGATAGCTGCAGAGAGGGTGGAGCGCAGGCGTTGCTTCCGAACTGCGGGTGCTGGTCGTATCCTGGTGGTCCTGTCCTGATCCTAATCTGGGTTTCCTGCCCTGTCCTGAGGTGTCCCTACTGCACCTGCTGTCCCATTGATGACTGCTATTCCTTGGGGTATTTCCTGTCCTTAATTGACCCGTGGCCAGGGTTGGTTTTCACACCAGTCTAGGTAAATATCTTGCCGAAAAACTCTAAACTGCACCTCTCTATTTTTCTGTCTTTGCTTCAATAAAGACATACCTTTGCATATGATAATTTTCCATGCTTTTCCGCAACCATTGCATATCATAAAGTTATTTGCATTTACTTTCATTGCGTGTTCCTATGTTACCCTACCTTTTAGAAATCATTTTCTACATTGCAGTTTGAAATTTCCTGATGTGGTCTATAATTTTCTCTTAACATTTAACTGAAGTACTTTACTAGAGTTATATCGTGTTTCACATTACACCCTTACTATAGCTGTTAGGATTCCTAATTTCCCATTCATATTCATGAAAACTGTTTCCATAGTAAAAATTCCGATTATTGACTGGGGTTTACTGTAAACGTTATGATTTTCCAAAACTGAATTCTAGATAAAGAATCTTAAAACTTCCCAGTTGTCCGTGGTCATTTGATGAAACATTGAAATCATTTTTATGTTGGGTTTTGTATTTTGCTGCCTTTCCTTTTACAGCTAGCTCCCTGACCCATCGTGGTCATAGGTACCCGTATCGGTGGATGGTAAGTCGGGTACACTGGAAATAGCAGGAAGGGACTCACAATTATTGGTAGTAGATTGTATGGTCATCTGATCAATGTATATGGTGAAATGAGATATATGGGCCCGAAACCTAAGTGGTGAAAATATTGGTCGGGTGACCTGCGATCTCTATCAGTTTTAGCTGAGGAATCAAAAAACATGACCGCTTTCATTACGCCAGAGGGACTTTACAGATATTGCCGTATGCCATTTGGCTTGGCGAGTGCTGCCTCAGTGTTTCAAAGGCTTAGGAGAGATACTTTGGAAGGGTTAAATGGTGCTGTGGCATTTCAAGATGACATACTTGTCTTTGGCAAGGACAATGAGGAGCATGATAAAAATTTTCATAGTGTGATTGCTGCCTTGTCAAAGAAAGGACTTACTTTACGTCTCGATAAGTGCACGTTTGGGCAAAAAGAGGTCGAGTATTTAGGGCATACCATTAGTGGCATCGGGATCAAGCCTAAACGTAATCATGTCGAGAGCATTGTTAAAGCTCCTGTGCCTTCCTCCAGAGAACAGCTTGTGGCGTTTCTGGGTCTCATTGAATTTTATGCAAAATTCATACCAAATTTTGCTTCAAAAGTGGATCCGTTCAGATGTTTGTTGAAGAAGAATGCTAGGTTTATTTGGACCGAGGCGATGACTGAGACTTTTGGGAAATTAAAAAAAGTTTATTGTGAATGCACCTTGTCTCAAACCTTTTGTGGGTGGCATCAAATGCATAGTCATGGTAGACGCTAGCAGTTCTGGTTTGGGGGGGTGCTTTCGCAGAGGGATAATGAGAAGGAATGGATTGTTGCTTACGCATCAAGAGCCTTGAGGGACGCAGAAAGAAACTATTCTGTCATAGAGAGGGAATTATTGGCGTGTGTGTGGGGAGCTGAGCATTTCAGACCGTTTCTGTGGGGTACAAGGTTTGTCATAAAAACTGATCACAAGCCTTTAATTTTTCTCATGTCTCCTGGCGGTGGCAGGACAATGTCAGCACGCCTTGCAAGACTAGCGTCTAGACTACAATCCTTTCAATATCAAATTGAATATGTTCAGGGTAAAGCAAATGTACACGCAGATTGCATGTCCAGACTAGTTTCGTCTAGTGAGTTTCCTTGTGAAGTCTTAGAAGATGAGTGTGAAGTAGCTTTTACTTTTGATGATGTCAATTTGGGGGATAAAGATCAATCATTTTTGCAAGAAGGAAGTTGGGTAATAGAAATGAGTAAAGATGAGGAGTTGTGTAGTGTCAGAAAGTATCTAATACAAGGTTGGCCTGAACCAAGGAAGTTGTCTGGTGATATGAGGGGTTTTCATAAAGTTCAGGAGGAGCTTGCAGAGGAGAATGGTTTGATTTTAAGGGGAGACAAAGTTGTTCCACCTTTTTCTCTTAGAGATATTATTCTCAAAATTGCTCATGAGGGGCATTTGGGGATATCTTTTACCAGAAGACGAGTCAAAGAAACGTTTTGGTGGCCAGTCATTGATTCTTGCGTAGATCATTTTGTACGTTCTTGTATTTATTGTTCACACAGTGACAAAACAGCTGTGGCTTTGCGTCCCGAACCACAACCTGTTGATTATCCCAGTGGTCCTTGGCGTAAGTTGGGCTTAGACATCATTGGTCCTTTTAGTTGTTTATCTAAGCAAGAGACTTTTGGAATTGTCCTGATTGATTACTACTCTAAATGGCCGGAGATTAAAATGGTTAAGGATGTTACTTCTCAGAGGGTGATTGAGTTCTTGGATGAAGTTTTTAGCAGAGAGGGGATTCCCCAAGAAGTTGTGACTGATAATGGTCCTCAATTTGTTAGCAAGGAAATGGAAAGTTTTATGATTAAGTGTGGTATTGTTCATAGGAGAATTGCAGTTTTCCATCCTGAAGCCAATGGCCAGGTTGAACGCTTCAACCGTGTGATCAAAGAAGCCATCCAACTCTCTGTCAAAGGTGGGTTGAATTGGAGGATTGCGTTGCAATCCATGCTTTTGGCATATAGGACTTCTCCTAATTCTGTAACTTTGGTTAGCCCTTTTAAACTATTAAGAGGACGTAAGCCTAGTACCAAATTAGCGCCTTGGTGGTTGAAAAAGAATATGAGTGGTTCCGATGAGTTTTTGAAAGTTGATTTTGAAGCTGTTCGCCGCAGAGTTGAGTTATATAAAGAGAAAATGAGACTGTCCATGGAAAGGAGTGTTGGCTCTGCATCCAAAGGTTTGATAAAGGTGGGCGACTACGTCCGAATAAAAAAAAAGGAAGGTGTCAGTAGAGGTTTTCCTGTGTGGTCAAATCCTAAAAAGGTGATTGAAGTTTTCAAGAATGCCGTTAGGGTTGATGGTGGTTCAGTCTGGAATTTCAATAGGGTGTCGGTTTTTTCTGGGCCAACTTCGTTTCAAAATGATTGTGACAGTAATGTGTTTTTGGATGTCGGGGAACACACTGAACATACCAATAATACTGGAGTTGACAGCAATTATGGTAATTCTAGAAGTGTTCGTTCGCATCATCTCCCTTCTTATGTTATGAACTAGTTCTACGATGCTAATGTGCGTATGTGTTTTTTTTTTTTATTGTTTTTTTTTCCTTTCCTTTTGTTTTTAGGGGGGAAGGTGTGTTGGATACTCTGTTGTTATATGAGCTGTCACGAGCATGTGGTTGTTCTTGTCACAGCTCGTGACAGTCTCGGGTTCTATGTTATCTTACAAAGTGGGGTAGCTCGGGGATTGGAACGGGTTGTTAAGTGTATGCATTCTGAATGCGGACATGAGATGAGAAGGAGTGACAATTAAACCTCGTCACTTTCCAACCTGCTTCTTGTCATTCATTACCGTCTTCCTACAACTTCCAGAATTATTGCATCCCTTTTCATGTCCCTCAAGGAAATTCTCACAATGTTGTATATATGTAATCTATGCCTGTACGATCCTAATCCTATTGTGCTGATTTTTGTGTGACTGTCATCTCTTGTTTATTTTACTTTTTCATCTGTCTCGTTTATATCAGTAAGGTGTAAGTATGAAAATTGTAGTGTTCCGCTCTAGTCTCCGGCACGTTGCGTGATGACGCGCCGCGCCGAGGCAGGAGCGGAACACTGGCGCATGCGCAAGAGGCGCAGGCAGAGCGCGCGAAGAGGAAAAAGCGGCAGCAGCCACCGGAGCTGTATGCAGTTAGACGCTCGGCGCTCTATGTATAGCGTAACTACTAAGAACGTCAATAAACAGCGTTCCTCATCCACCTGGCCTCCTGTACTCTGTGGGGGGGCTGTAAGCAACATCATTACAGTGGCGACGAGGTTTGGGATCACACCCCAGCCCCACACAGCAACTCAAGAAGAGGGAGACAGAGGACAGAGCAAGGAAAACAGGTCAGAGACAGTGGAAAGGGACACCACACGGTGAGCACACCCTTAAAAACGACGCTATTCACAACAGAGCGTGGCAGCAGCGCCAGACCACAGCAAACTGCAACCACGTGGCACCCAACCAACATAGAACGGGTCCAGGCCTACACAACGCGCAGAGGGGCACATAACTGGGAACCTGGCAGAGAGAAAGGACAGTGACAGGGAGGAAGAAAAGGCGCACCTCCCCGGTGGCGCACGGAGAGGCATTACCAGCACACCTGGCAGTCCCAAAAGCCAAGGGGACGTCTCAAACGGAGAAGGGAGTCCCACTACACCAGGCAGCCCAGGGAACAGTGACGGAGGGCCAAGAACAGCGCCCAGAATGAGCAACCAGATGACGTCACTAACGGCGCCCGTCCCATTCCTACCCAGACCGGGGGAACCCTTGATGAAATGGGAGGACTGGAAGGAGTATTTCAAAAACTATGTGGGTGCATTGGAAGATGAGAATGGCGAGGAATTCCCCAGCGCTAGGAAGAAAAGGTTGTTACTGCATAACCTGGGCCCGGAAGGTGCGAGGGTGTTTGCGAATATCGTACCAGCGGAGAGACCAGCCGCAGCAGATGACGTCTTCAAGAACGCCTTGGAGGACTTAGACAACCATTACCGCCCAGCGGTGTGTGTATCCGTCGATCGGTACAACTTCCAACAAAGGAAGCAAGAGAAAGGGGAGTCAATTGATGATTATGTGGCAGCTTTGAGGCGACTAGCCATCACGTGCAAGTATGGGCAACTACAGGATGAGTACATCAAAGACCAAATTGTCATGCACACCACGAACAAATCGGTACAGGACAAGTTGTGGGCACAAGGAGAGACCTCACTTAAAGACGTCATTGCCATGGTCAAGAAAGCGGAACTTTCGAAGCGCTGTGCGGAATCGGCAAAAAAGGAGAGTGCACAGAGGCAGATGGTCAACAAGATAGACGAAGCATCCTCAAGCACGAGGTACTAGGGATCTGCGGGAGAAAGAAGACAAGATCCTAGGAGGACAGGAAAACAAGCAGCTCCAGGTAGACGACCCACGGACAGCAAATTTGCGTGCTACAGGTGCGGGAGTGCGGATCATTCAGCTCAAGACAGACGGTGTCCTGCATTTCGCGCCAGATGCTCTTTCTGCGGTCTCGTCGGCCATTTTGAGAAGGTGTGCCGCAAGAAAGGGAAGAGACCTATGGTGAAGTACATAGGGCAGTCCTCGTCGGAGGCCCCGGATGAAGAAGACCTGGAGAATGACGACATGGTCTTGTGCATCGAGGAACAGGTCCTGGATGTGGCGGGCAAGCGCTCGGACAAGCCGCGCACAGACATGTTGATAGGGGGAGTGAAGGTCCACATTGCAATCGACTCGGGGTCCCCGTACTCCATTGTGCAACGATCGGTATGGGAGGAAGACTTCGTGCCCATCCTGGGTCCCCGGCTAGAGCCTCCGGACATTCGTCCCATTTCATACACCGAAAACGCTATTCCCATGGTTGGGTTCCGCACCTTGAAATTTGAATTTAGAGGCAGATCTGTGAACTGCAAGCTGTATGTGGCAGAGCGAGGACCCTCCGTGCTAGGCTGGAGAGACCAGGGCGACCTCGGTATCAAGCTAGATCTGGGTGGCAAAGAACAGATCCTGCTGACAGAAGACAGCCTATGGCCACAGCACGAAAAACTAAAGCAGAGCTTCCCCAAGGTGTTTGGTGGCTCGGTGGGGAAGTTGGACAAATTCGTGCACAAAATACTCCTCAAGGAGGGCGCCCGACAGGTGTCACACAAAGTCAGGAACATCCCCATTGCGGTCAGAGACGCTGTCCAGCAAGAACTCCAAAGGTTGGAAGAACAAGGGATTATAGAACCGATTGACAGCTCGGAATGGTTGGCCCCCTTGGTCGTGGCCAGGAAACCAAATGGCAAAGTACGTTTGTGTGTGGACCTCCGCGAGCTCAACAAATGCTTAATAGTGGAGAAGTTTCCCCTGCCGAGGATCGAGGAAATGCTGGCAAGAACAAGGGGAGTGTCATGGTTTTCTACCATAGACCTCACATCGGCGTATCATCAGATCGACTTACACCCCTCAAGCAGGAAACTAACCTCTTTTATCACACCATTTGGGTGTTATCAATTCCGCCGCATGCCGTTTGGGCTGGCCTCAGCGGCTGCGGTGTTCCAGAAGTTAATGCATCGCTTGTTTAAGGACCTCCCAGGCGTCCAGTACTTTCAGGATGACATCCTGATCATGGGATTGAGCAAAGAAGATCATGACGAGAAGTTGACAAAGGTACTGGCAGTGCTTCAAGACAAAGGTCTCACAGCTGAGTGGAGCAAGTGCCGGCTTGGCATGTCGTCCGTCACATATCTAGGACACGAAATTGGGAACCGAGGTATATCCCCCAAAAGGCAAAACGTGAAAGCCATTTGCGAGGCCAGTGCTCCGGTCAACAAGGAACAAGTGCGGTCATTCCTCGGGATGGCGGAGTACTATAGTAAATTCATCAGACATTTCGCCACCAAGACTCACAAACTCCGCCAGCTCATCAGAGACAAATCGCAGTTCAACTGGGATGAAGAGGCACAGAGCGAATTCGAGGTGTTGAAGAAAGACATAAGCAGTGCTATACCCCTGCACGGATATGACCCTACAGGCAACACCATATTGACAACGGATGCCAGTGAAAGAGGACTGGGAGCAGTTCTGGCACAGGAAAGGGCGGATAGCACTGTAGAGACGCTCAGTTTTGCTTCCCGTGCGCTGTCTCCCACGGAGCAAAAATATAGCGTCATTGAAAAAGAAATGCTGGCGGTCACGTGGGCCATGGGCAAGTTTCGACAATTTGTCTGGGGCGCCCGCTTCAAACTACAAACTGACCATAAGCCTTTGGTCAAGGTGCTAACCTCAAGCAGCCACGACACTGCCACCCCGCGCATCGCTAAGATGACGCTCAAGCTATTGGACTATACCTATGATGTGGAGTACCTGCCGGGGACAAGGAACAAAGTTGCGGACTATTTGAGCCGAGCCTCCGCCATGGAAGACGCACCTGCAGTCCCTCCTGAAACAGACGAGATGGTAGCCGTGATGGAGGATGCGGAGAAGACCATCAGCAGGCAAGAATGGGCCTTGGCCTACGAAGAGGATAGAGAGATGGGGGAGGTCAAACAATACCTGATCTCTGGATGGCCAGAAAAAAGGCACCTCAACACAGATCTGAGGAAATACTATGAGATACGGGAGGAGATATCGTTGAGTGACTCGGGCGTTTTCGTGTACCGGGGAGACAAGGTGATACCCCCAGCGACTCTTATCCCCCTTCTACTGAATCAACTCCACGAAGGTCACCTCGGCATTGTGAAAACGAAGCTGAGAGCGAAACAAATGTACTGGTGGCCGGGAATGGACAGTCAGATAGAAAGACAAGTGAGGGAATGTGCCCAGTGCCAAGGAGCTGATAAAATATTGAGACCACTGAGGCCGGCGTTGGGGGAATTTGAGCGACCCCAGAACCCCTGGGAAGATATAGCAGTGGACATTTTGGGACCCGTACTCGACAACAGAGGCACAGCCAAATATCTATGCGTGGTCATAAACAAATACTCTAAATGGCCTGAGATAGAAGTACAAGAAAACATGGACACAGACACAGTGCTGAGATTCCTCACCTCATTGTTCCTAAGGGAAGGAATACCGAGGACAATATTAAGTGACAATGGACCGCAGTTCACCTCTGATAAATGGAACAGGTACATGGAGAGGAACGGGATAAAGTCCAAACACACTGCAGTGTATCATCACGCTTGCAATGGACAAGTAGAACGGTTCAACCGTGTACTGATGGGATCCATACAGGCGGCCATAATGCAAGGAAAAGATTGGGAAATGGAAGTGCAGAACATGCTGTGGGCGTGCAGGATCACCCCGACAGCCCTAGGGTACAGCCCTTTCCAGATCCTGAGGGGCAGACTCCCCTTCACGAGAGACAATGTAGTATGGAGAGAGAAAACTGTGACGAGCAAATGGTCGCCGGCGGTAGTACAGCACAACCTGGAGAAAGCCCGTAAGGTGTACGCCGCACATTACAACAGAAGACACAACACCAAAGACACGAACCTGGAAAGAGGGGAATGGGTTAGGGTCAAACTAGCAACCCTCCAAAGAAAAGGCGAAAGCAAGTACAGCAAACCTCTACAGGTCCAAGAAGTGTACGGGAGAGCAGCTTTACTCTGCGATGGGAGAGTATGGTCCCAAGACCGCATGGCAAAGGTCAACAGGATCATGCAATGGCCGGCAGGCAAAGAGGAAGAGAAGGAGAATCGGTGGCTAACTAACGGCGAGGAAGAGATGGAGAAAGGTGACGAGAGGCAGAATGAGAGATCTGCCTCAGAGGACAATGAAGTGGCAATAGGAGCACAGGCAGAGGAAGAGACAGTGGAGAGTGCTGCCCCGGCTGGGGAAGAGGAGAAAAGCACCCCGAGGGACGTGAGGAATCTTCCCTGTGAAGGTAACAAGGAAGAGCTCACCCCGGTAAGAAGAACCCGCACTGGGAGGACAGTCACCCTGCCCTCTCGATTCAGAGACTATGATATGAGTGACTATTAACTTGGAACAATGTTTTGTGTTATTGGAAAAGAAGGAGATATGTAGTGTTCCGCTCTAGTCTCCAGCGCGTTGCGTGATGACGCGCCGCGCCGAGGCAGGAGCGGAACACTGGCGCATGCGCAAGAGGCGCAGGTAGAGCGCGCGAAGAGGAAAAAGCGGCAGCAGCCACCAGAGCTGTATGCAGTTAGACGCTCGGCGCTCTATGTATAGCGTAACTACTAAGAACATCAATAAACAGCGTTCCTCATCCACCTGGCCTCCTGCACTCTGTGGGGGGGCTGTAAGCAACATCATTACAAAAATGTCCTCATATAATGTACTTGGTTCTATTGTGAAGCACTCTGATACCTTTGGGTAAAGTCTGCGCTATATAAAATTGCATTGAATAAATAAATAAATAACGAATATTGTTCTCTTTTGAAAATAAAGATCCTATGCCTGGGTTGGAAATAAGCACATGTTAACATCAAAGCAGAATTATACTTTTAAAGGTATCAAAAAACAAAAGGAAGTGTAAAAATAACTGTTTGTTAAAATATATTTTGAAGCTGGTGAACCAGGTTCGAGTCATGCCATCAGCTCAAAATCCTGTGATTCTGGGCAAATCACTTAATCTCCTATGCCTAACAAAAATGAATGCATCCTAGTGTAACGTAACTGGTGCTCATGTACAGCTCTCCAATACCTCCGTGTCGAGTTGGCGCTATATAAAACAGCAACAAATAAAATAAAACTTAATTTCTTGAGTGATAGAAGTTGGGCTAGATTTGGTAGAAGTTTAGTGCTAGTTTGGGCTTCTTTCATAGAGGCAAGTGCTCGTTTTCAAATTCGGGTTTAGAAACACAATTGAAGGTAATTCGCCACCCAAGGGACGCCTTTCCGTTAGATACCAGATATCTTCGCTAACTTGAGTACTACTGGTGAGTGCAATAGTTTCCGAGGCAAGTATGTCTTTTCCTCCAATCCAGTTCCGCCTGGCAGCCAGTGTAGCCCTGGCCACTGCCCAGAGCCACCCGGGCTATACCATGGTCGAGACAACGTCACTTCCTGCGCCCAGCCTTCTGTTGCTTGCTGCTGGCCTCGGCGTCTCCCCGCCAGGTCCTGTAATCTCACCCCTCCCTAACGGTACCGGTAATGTGAGTGTTCTGTGCGGGGAGGGCGAACTCTGCCAGCCCCCGTTCCTCTGCCCCAGGCCCCAAGTCACGCTCCATCTTGTGCCTGTGCAGCTGAAAGTGCTCCAGTGTGCATGGCCACCTCCTAGCCTGGCCAGACAATCACCACCTCTGGGCTGCCTGGAGCAGCGGTGAGTATTACTTTGGCTTATAGAATGGGTCTGCCCCTTCTCCCCCGCATCTATCCCTGATAAGGGTGCGTGTGCCTGCTAGTTGCATAGCATCGCTAAGGATCCAGGATCAGGCTATTGAACTGAAATGGAAGCGAAACGACCGGCAAATGATCCATTTTCCCATTGTAAAATTGTGTGTTTATTCCACTCACAAGAAGTCTTGGGAAACGAATTTTGCTAGGACATTTTAAACGTGTTTTAATATTTATGAAACTAAGTTACATTGAAGTGTTTTAAGTTAGATTACGCTCTAGAGCTTTTGCCTCTCCTGCATGAATTGAGTGTGTTGGCTAGTATGCCCACAGTAGTCCACTGATTGTTTTGAAAAGCTGGTGGTTTTTATTGGGCTCTTTACAGCACATGTGCGAATAGAGAATTGGTGCTCTAGCCGTTCAGATACAGGCACCACACGATTCATTCTTATTGCGTGCTCACATGCTGGTGGTTTGTGAAGACTGATCCAGGTCAGTGAAGTTCTAACTGGCCAAGATCGGTAGCAAGCGGTGAGTGTGTAACCCCAGATACTAGTCATGTACCACTTTGGTGACAATTGTTGTGGTTTTCACATACAGGTCTGTCCACTGTGCCCCATTCCCTTTCCAGCAGCATGTGGCTCTTGCATCCAAACAAGGCTTTCGTTGATGTCATGTTTCTTTTTCCACTTTAGGGCCCAAATTCCCCTTCGTTTAACGTAATGTGCTAACTAATTAATCAGAAGTGAATACATATGATTACATCAAATCTATATTCTTTTTATGTTTTTATTCTAGTAACTATAAGCTCTTGTGACTATATTCATGCTATTTAATCTTTGCAGCGGATCAGTTCATGTTAAATCATTAATACAAAATTATAATTTCTAGAAGGTTGATAATTGTGTGTTACTTTTTGTTGTTTCAAAAAAGTATTGCCTAATAGTTTACTTTAAATACTTAAAGGGTATTACGCCTTTTCGTTTTTGAATGTTTATTCGGCATGTCTTCAACAATACTCTGAATCAACTGATAAAAAACGTGCATAGGAAGCTAGAGATCTTAGAGGATCTTCATGCCAGGTAACAGGACAGATCAAGTCGTGCACAACATTAGCTGAAGCTGAGATATGGTTGGCCATCACCAGTTGCCTGGCCATGGCATTGTTGGCTGTGCTGATCAAGAGCACTTGCAGCAAGCTGCCTCTGTGAGCTGAAAATAGCTTTTATTGTCATGGAGTGATGTTATGCGGATTTGAACCATCTTTAAAAGTGAGAATTACTTGTGCCTACTACCCCTCCTGGGGTATAGTCCATTGACCAGGGTTATCCAGCCATTATGTCCTGTCCTTTTCTTTCAATCTGATTCCAGGTATAACCCAATCTACTTGTAGTCTGCCTCAAGGCCGCTGTGCCAGGGGTTTCTTGGCCATCCTATTTTCCTTTTCCTTTGAGGATTCCAGGTCTACGCTTTTCTGGTGGTGTTTGATATGGGCTTGCGGAGGGTGTGACCTGTCCAGCCCCAGCGTCTTTTTATGATTTCTTTGTGAGCAAGGAGTTGGAAAGTCTGCTGCCATTGGTCATTGTTGCTGATGGTGTTTGGCCAGCAGATTTGGATGATTTTCATTGGACAGGTGTTGAAGGTTTGGATTTTGTTGATAGTGGTCACTGTTGTCGTCTAACTTTATCCTCCATACAGAAGGACTGGATTTACGTTGCTGTTAAAAAGCTTGATCTTTGTTTGCAGTGTTGTATTATTGGAGCTCAAGATTTTACTTAGATGAATGAAGGCATCCCTTGCTTTGCTGATTCTTGCATTGACGTCTGTGCCGACCTGCTTGTCTATGACTATGCCCAAGTAGGTGAAGGCCTCATCCTCTTCCAGTGCACTCCTGCAAGAGTGTCTGCAGTTGTGCTACCCATGTTAGCCTTCAGAGCCTCTTGTCCCATTCAATGAGGCCTTGACAGATCCTCCTCCTAGGGCTTGGGGTAAGATTGTTCTCCTCAGCCAGCTTTGCCCTCCGATCAATTATTGCCTCCTGTCTGCTACACCCGCGCTCTCCACTGTGTTCGGGAAGACGTTCGTCCTGTCCTCTCACAGGCAATTCATGGTGTTTGTGATGCTGCGAAGTTCACAGTTCGTTTGGATGGACACCACTGACTCTGTTGGTAAGTGAGCCATAGGCACAAGTGTTGCCATTCACTGCCGTGCACAGCTCTTCCTACTGGGATCTCGGGCATCAAGTCCTAACTGATGGACATGCCTGTCGATGGGACTCACTTAGTCCCCCTCTTCCGTTTGCTCTATGTAGGAATCAGTACAAAAGAGAGTCGGTCTGAGTTACAGGTATATTAATATCATACAGTGCTGTAATATTTAGTTAAACGCACAATCACCATCGAATTAGAAATGATTGAAAAGAAATTGTAAATTATTCATTTCATTTTCATTGGCATTTATTCATGCAAAGTCATTGTACGATCAAATTGCAGCCAATGGTTACTAATAGAAAACAGAAGTACTAATATGTAATTGTAAAATCATTACATTCGGTATTCGAATTAGGTGCTCTCAGTGAAAAGGGAGGGGTAAGTGAAAAAGTGAAGGGGACAGGGTAAAGGTGTTGTGACATAATTATTGCATCATGTTAAAATTAGAAAAACCTCTACAAACAAATTAATGAGCAAAGGTTCCCAAATTGCATCACACATAGAACAGGAGAATTAATCTCATATTTGGATCCTATGGTGTGTGGAGAAGCGGCGTAGTTCTACGTTTCGACCCCTGGTTACGCTAAAGGGTGGATTGCGGCCTCATGTTGGGGTCTTCATCAGGAAGGAGTGGAGAGCCTATGAAGTAATGTAAATTTAAATTCAGTACTTGGGCGGTGAAATTGCGTGATTATATGGAGGGAGAGATGTGGAATTACCTACATCATAAGACGGTCACCACTTATCCCGTCTAAAAGTGGGCTCACACCAAGCTCCAATGATTGCTGGAAAAAAATAGATAAAAGTGCCATCAGGGCCCTTGTTCAAATTAAATGATTAACGGGGGTGGGGAGGGGAGACTTACTTTCGTGACGTGCTTGCAGTCACTGGGCCATTATGCACAGGCAGTTCGATCCTCTCAATTGGGGTCATGAAGGGCTTCTTACTGTGATTTGAAAAAAAGGGGAAGCGTCATGTCAGACCCGTCTGTAAGCAGTGAAAGAATATAGACATGTCTGAACGTGTCTGGAAAGCCGCCGGGTGGGCTGTCTCTATAGCGAGGCGGCTTTCAAAGGGTTTAGCTGGTATTTACCTTGGGTTGGGGATCTCCCAGGAGGGATACTGCTCCGCCGGCGTCCTGCATCGGACTGTGCTCGCGGTGCAGGCGCTCAATGCTCGTAAGCACAAAAGGGGCTCGACTCACGGGTTCAATCGGAAAAGAGACGTGACTCATGCGCTCCGAGACTTAAGGGAGTGTCTCTAAAGGTTCTGAAAAAATCATGTGGGGAACCCTTTGAGGGTTGCATGCCCCTGGTGTGAGCGAGTGAAATGGTTGGACACCAAAATAACCCTGGCTTGGTCATGAATAAACCTAGGGCATCCTGGCTACAGATTAAATGCAACTAATGTAAGCAAATAGGTTAAAGCGGTCAACAATCTCAGAGGTCAACGAATATACAATTCACATTGAAACTCAGTGTACATTTAGCAGGCAAATTGAATGTAAACTACACAAGTGAAAAGTTCCATGTGGTCCCGACATTTACCCTAAATGCACATTTGGAAGATACATCATAAGATCCGGATAAACATGTTAAGTTAATCAAGTGCAATTACACAGGGAGTGGTCTAGTCTGAAACAAAGCAAGGGGAGAATTGCGGTTATCCATAGTCTATTCTGGATTGAGTCCCGCCATCTGTGAGAAATTGGCATCGAGTTCATTCAACCCCTTACTAATGGTTTGAAATTTCTGCATCCATTTGCATTCTCTTGTGTTGAGGATGGAGTTCAAATTGCCCCCCCGTGGTCCGAGGGAGATTTTTTCAATTATGAGCCAACGAAGGGACTCGGGTGTATGTTTTTTTTCTTTGAAATGGTCTACCAACGGGGCCCCTGGTGTGGTGCAGCGGATCCTGCTGCAATGTTGAAAAATGCGGCTTTTTGCTGTGTCTGTCCAATGTACATGAGGTCACACGGACACAGAATCGCATAAATCACCCCACTTGAGTTACAGTTGGTCAGGGACTTCAGGTCTATTATGAGGTTGTTGTACCGTACTTGCTTGGTTTCCAAACACATCGGGCATGCTTTGCATTTGGTGCATTTAAAGTGGCCCACCAGCTCAGGTAGATTCCATAGATTCCGAATTGTTGGTGCCGGGGGGGTTTCTAACAGTGATCGCACCACAGAGTCTTTGACATTCCTGGATCTTTTGAAGGCGTGCATGGGCGGTTCGGGGACCTTGAGAGTGTCTGCTACCAAACCCCAGTGTTTATTTACAATTTTACGTATGGCATTGCTTTCAGTGCAGAAGGTGGTAACGCATATCATACGTTCTTGTGATGTTCTTATTTTCGGTTCGAGTAGAGTTGATCTGTCCTGGAACCATGCTCTTTTTCTTGATCTCTTGACCAGGCGTTTGGGATAGCCTCTATCTATTAGGCGGATGATAAGGTCATCTGATTCCTTAAAGAAGTCCTCTTTGAGAGAGCAGTTTCTCCGGAGGCGGAGGAACTGTCCGAAGGGCAGGTTGTCCCTTAATCCTCTTGTATGATGACTCGTGTAGCGTAAGAGGGAGTTTCTTTCCGATGATTTTCTGTAGGGTGGTGTAGAGATATCCCTCCTTCTCCTTAATACTAATGTCCAGGAAATCGATCGATTCTCTGTTCATTTGCATGGTAAACTTGATGTCTTCCGATTGATTGTTCAGCCAGGTTAGGAATGCATGGAGAGATTCCTCTTGACCAGTCCATACCATGAGAACATCATCGATGTATCGATGCCATGATGTGATCATCTCCCTGTATGGATTGTGATGTGAAAGAATACAATCCTGTTCTAATTCCGACATGTAAAGAATGGCCAGGTCTGGAGCAAAGGCAGCGCCCATGGCTACTCCTTTGCTTTGTTTGAAGAAATTGTTTTGGAAAATAAAAAAGTTCTTGGTCATTGCAATTTCTAATAGTTCCACCAGAAATTCAGTTGGTACTGGAGTGGGTTGCTCCCGACCATTAAGTACTCTCCTCATACAATCCAATGCTGGTCTCTGGGGGATGCTAGTGTATAAGGAGACAATGTCCATGGTTACCAGAATCTGCTCGTGCTTGTTGAATGCCTTCTGATCAATGAGATTGATAACTTGCATGGTGTCTCTTAGGTAGGAGGGGGTGACTTCTGCTAGGGGCTTCAAGAAGATATCAATATACTTGCAGAGTGGTTCTAACAGAGAGCCGCACCCGGAAATAATGGGTCTCCCCGGTGGTTTGACTGGGTTCTTATGAACTTTCGGTAAGACATATATAGTTGGTGTTCTAGGTTGATCCACGTTGAGGTATTGAAATTCTTTTTTGGAAAGGAAACCCATCTCTAGTGCCTTGGTTGTGATAGCTGTAATATCTATGCGTATATCTTTAGTGGGATCTCGCCTCAATGGTCTATAGCTGACACCATCAGTAAGTTGAGATTGGATCTCTGCCTTGTAGTCTTCCACATCTAGTACAACTATCGACCCGCCTTTGTCAGCTGGCTTTATCACTACTGACATGTTGTTTCTTAATGATTTCAATGCATTTCTCTCGCCAATGCTGATGTTTTGTCTAACATAATGTTTCTTGTCAATAGTTCTGAGGACATCTTTCATAACTACACTTTCATATGTTAGAATTTCATGGGACACTGATGACATTGTGGGCATGAAGGTTGACGGAGGTCGTAAGTTTGTAAAAGCCGTCATGGCTGTGGTGGGTTTATTCCTGAAGAAATATTTCAACCTCAATTTTCTGAAGAACCTGGTTAGTTAGGAATCATGCCTCCATTTCGTGGCAGGAAGTGTTAGCCCTTTGCGCTATAGAGAAGGTGTAGCGCCAGACATAGGACATGGTTGTTATTTCCACTACTTTTTGATGCCCAAGAAGGGTGGCAGTCTTTGGTCCATTTTAGATCTGCGCCGCCTTCATCATTTACTCTGAAAGGAGAAATTCAAGAGCCTCACCCTGGCCCAGGTCTTGTCCACCTTCGATTTTGAAGACTGGATTGTGGCGTTGGACCTGCCGGACTCCTATTTCCATATTCCTTTCCTGCCAGCCCCTCGGTCGCTATCTGCCGTGCATGATGGCGAGAAAGGTATTTCCAGTTTGCTGTGCTCCCCTTTGTACTCACCAGCTTCCTTCTGGTGTTAACAAAATTGATGGCTGTGGTGTCAGCCCACCTAAGTGATGCCGATCATACCCTTCCTTGATGACTGGCTGTTGAAGTCGGGCTCACCCCAAGCAGTTGTCCACCACCTGTGGATTACAGCAACCCTCCTCTCATTCTGGGGGTTCACTATCAACACGTCAAAGTCACACCTGCTTGTTCCCAGATACTTCCTTTCATTTCTGGACATGGTTCAGTTGCATGCTTTTCCTCTGGGTCATTCAGGCTATGATCCCGATCTTTGCGGCTTGCTCCAGGGTTTCAGTGAGATCAACCATCAAGTTTCGAGAACTGATGTCCTCCTGTTACCACATAAGGGCTCTACTTTTTGGGAACTGTGTTTGGGGGCACGGACAGTCTCTAAATCAAATGCATCATAGTACTGGAGTGATGCCTATACAATCGCTGCATATCATTTCCGGGGCAGAACGGCATCCGTTCAGTGCCTTCCTGCACACATAGGCACTATGGAAGGGTTTCCAGGTCCAGGCTGGCTCTTGGGGAATATTCAAAAGGTGAGGAACCCGCTACTACATAGTCTCTACTGGAAAGAGATCATCAAAGGTAAGTAACCTGTTCATTAATTACATGATGACCTTAGTGACTAAAGTCAAATGGTCAGTGGAGCAGAGTAGATGAAACTATCTGAAAATGTTATTTTGGACACCTTTTCTGTTCTGCATGTGGTATCCTGAAAGAGTAGAGAAA
Organism: Lissotriton helveticus; assembly: GCF_964261635.1. Taxonomy (NCBI): domain Eukaryota; kingdom Metazoa; phylum Chordata; class Amphibia; order Caudata; family Salamandridae; genus Lissotriton; species Lissotriton helveticus. Next base: position 115,652,517 of record NC_136071.1, read on the forward strand.
TGTTTAAAGCAGTAGTCAACATCAAATTGTCTTGAAGAGGAAATGTGCATGTGTTTAACATTATTCTTTATTTTTCTCAATACATATATCTCAGGTGGCTCATGTCATGAGTGTGTGATTCAGTTAGTTCTTACGTTTGTTGGGCAAGTTTTTGCACTCTGGTACTATTAGAGCTTTTTCCATAAGTTTTAATTTACCTATCCTAGTATGTAAACGTACGTAACCAAAAATTATGTAAATAGCTTCAGGTACTCCACATGAAATGGGACACATCGATGCGTTTCCTCCACAGTACTTCACCATGGGTACTTGTCGTGCATCGCTTTGTGTGCCCCTATACTGAAAAGCCTCCAAATCTCTCCTGATGCACAATACAAACTGCAACTCTCATGCACACCACTGAATGATAGCATTGACAACCACCTAATTTTCATGACTGTATACTTGTTCGTTTGTGTTTCTTGGAGCCTAGTTCTTTTTATTTCTGAGGATGCTCAGCATAGCCTGGTATACCACCCGTCAGTTGCATGCCTCTGTGCGCATGCACAATGCAAAATCTCAAACCCGTTGGCCTCGCCCTTCTGACTCAGGTTGACCACTACATTATTGTTCCTAGGTTAAAGGTTGCAGGACCTTAAATAGGACGGGCTGTGCGATATTTCTGATTGTAACAAGATGCACTGGTTTGTAGATTTTGGAAGTCCTCAGATTGGGCTAGGAATGCTGGTAAGAACATTTAATTAATTGCCTTTATTTCCAATTTTTACCATACATTAGTCTCGGCAGACTGGGCTATTGAAGCCACACTTCTATGTTTTGTATTTTGGTCTGAATCTACGCCATGCTTGCTGCTCCTTTTTCTTTTCATAGCTAATCCCACACTTCATCTCAAAACTCTGAATATGAAGTGACTTAACAAGAAGATAGTTCCATGATGTATGGAGGTTGTGCTGGTAGCTCACATCCCTTGGAAGTTGAAGTGCACTTTCAATTCCAATGTATTTTCACGCTCAGCAGTGCCAGAAAATAAGTACAAGCATGGCATGATTGTCATTTTGTTGTCGGAATAGTTTGGTATGTTTTTTCATACTTTGGTTCAGAAGTAGTTTGTAGTTTTATTTCTCTTTATTTTGGTAGTGCAAGGGTCTCTAACCCTTTCTGTAATAAGAGCTACAGATTCTTAATGAAAATTACATTCAGCTACTGACAGTGTTAGTGTAGTAATAGTGATCGCAGCAGACAAGATTACATTAGTGGCCACCTAATGCGAGATTACCAGGAGCGATCCCCTCAGTGCATCATGCAAGGTTGCCGGATGTAATGTTAAAAATGCTTTGTTAAGTTGGAATGCCTCTACCTGGGTAATACAGTCACAGCTGCAACATCCATGGCAAGCGCCAAGGTAATAATTAGTAATTGGCCACCCAATACCGCAAGGTTTATCACTCAAATGCTTTCAATATATTTCGGAGATTCAACCATTTTTCTACAAACTTCAGGATATGAGTTCTGAAAATAATAGATTTTCGTCTCGTACACGCGCTTTGCAATTTTGGTATACATATACTAATTCAACTAAGCAAACACTTATAATTTAGTATGCTGGGCTGTACTCTGAATAGCTACTTATAGGTTGGCGGAGAGCTACTAGTAGCTCACAAGCTACTCGTTGGAGAAGCCAGCTATAATGCATCCTTTATGCTAGTTCTGTGCTAGTCTACGCTTTGTTTTGTGTGCGTTATCCTGCCATCACTAGTGCTGTGTGTACAGTACCTTTAGGTGATCCTCACACTTTAGCAGCCATCGAGGCTATATTGTAATAGCTTCTCTGTGTTGTCATGTAGAGGGGTTGGATTAAGCCCACTGCCAAACTGATATAAACTTGTCCTCCCAGCAGAGCTGAGACACCAGGCTCCCATCACAAAAAGGCTGCTGCCACTTTTAAAATGTGAGTGAAAATAGTGTTTCGGAAACTGCACTGAATATTAAATGTTTTGGCTTTTTCATATCTCAGTTAAAAAACCTACAAATGCTGGTTACCAACCTATGAGGGTACAATGACTTTCACTGTTGGTTTTCAGAGGTCAGTCTGAGAAAATGGCGTTGTTAATCAGTGAACTATAGATTGTAGGGCATATGTGCTCATTGCATGGCACTTTAATTTATGTGCAGGGAATATAAAAGAGATTTTTTACGGGTAATATAGATAACTGAGATGGGGGAAAATCGTAACTATATATTGTATCTAACGTGGAGCAAATAAAGATATTACACTTTTTATGGGGAATATGATGTACATTCAAATATTGGTATAAGAATATGGCATATTAGGAATTCTTTTCTGTAAATAGTTAAAAAGCAGCTACGAAGAGTGTTTCAGTGTGTGGGACTCATTTGTCAGATCAGTTAGATGCATTTGTCTTCTCTTGTGGCTCAGCAATAGATAGTGTTTTCTTATGTGTGTTATGTCCTGCAGTTCTTGTAACCCTACTATTATTGAAAGTACAATGATTCCTATCCACAAGTTATGTAACATTTTAGATACACTGATGTCACAGACGGTGTGTTTTCTGAAATAAAGGTTTAATTATTTAGAAATAAACTCAAATCTAATCCTGCCTATTGAACACAAACCAGAATCCTTAGAACAAATGCACATGGCAGTGGCCTACATTAGCTGCTGGCACATCCATAGTATTGAGGAAATAAGTTAATCATACAAACAGTAAAGTGTGCTCAATTGAACAGATAACACTGTCACCCCAATAGTGCAAAGTATATAAGAGCCAATCCCACAACATACGAAGAATATATATTGAATGTTCAGATCACCACCAATTGATTATAACTGTAAGCCTAAAAAAAACCCATGCTTTGTTTAAATCTACAGCCATGAAAAAGTCATCAAGTATGAAAAATCATGTGTCTGCTGTTTTTCAAATCAAATTGTACAAGAACCCGAACAATGTATTAAAGGTACTGGAACCATTGGTCTCTTGTTGTAACTCCACAACTTTTGGATTCTGTCTTACAAATATGGACCTGTCAAATTGACCGACTGCATACTAATCAATTGGTAGTGCTCTGGACATTCAATATACAAGCCAGAATCCTACCAGCCTGTTGAGGCGTCTCTAAAATATAGACGTCCAAATTGCATCTTGTTTAGCAGTACTGCAGATGAGATAGTTAGTAAGTACATATATTAACTTCTCCGAAGAAAGAACTGTATTTCATAAAAATGAGCATCAACATATTTTAGCACACTTGCTCCTCTAGGATAGGCAATACTTGTGAAAGATAACATGTCTCACTGAAAACATCGCTCTTTCTCCTGCAGTTTGATTGATGCTACAGTATCTCATTTGCCTCCCGGATCATGTATGAGACATGGAGGTACTCTATTCTGATATTGTAATCATCCTGCATTGTGAAAGAAAATAAGTTGTACTGGGTACTGCAACACCAATCGCGATCATGATTGTTATTTATGCCATGCCATTTATTTATGCCATGATAACTGACCATTTATTTTGGTCAGTCTCATTAAGGTCTCCAAATATAAAGTTTGCTGTAGAGAGCAGGAAGTAAACATATGTGGGTCCATTCTTTCTTACGTCTTGAACAGTGATCCAGGACTAATACATTTCTGCAGACAATGCCCAATTTCATTACCCACCAAGTCCCTTCATGCTGGGTTAGTGTAATTCCAAATTATCCCAAACTTACTAAAATTCTATCTGTATCTTCGTTTGTGAATACCAATTATGGAGATGCAATCTTTAATAGTTGACAGGGTTTGGCAAACTAATATTTAGTTCAAAATAAACACATAATCTAAATATATACACCTCCTAAATAAAGACAGACTCATATGTATATAATGTTATCTAAATAATGTGAAATTATGCTCATCAGTACCAACATAAGTTCAAGTTCAGGAATTTATATAGCGCACTACTCACCCAGAGGGTCTCAAGGCTCTTGGGGAGGGGGTTCGTTATTTATCGAATAACCAGGTTTTAAGTTCTTTTCTGAAGGAGATGTGGTTCTGTGTAAGGCGGAGGTGAGTGGGGAGTGAGTTCCAGGTCTTGGCCGCCAGGTAGGAGAAGGATCTACCTCCCATGGTGGATCTTTGGATACGTGGAACTGCGGCGAGGCCTTGATTGGAGGATCTTAGTTGGCGGGTGGGAGTGTAGAAGGATAGACGAGTGTTGAGGCATTCGGGCCCTAGTTTGTAGAGGGCCTTGTGTGCGTGGGTGAGGAGACGGAATGTTATTCTCTTGTTGACGGGAAGCCAGTGGAGGTCTTTCAGGTGGCTGGAAATGTGGTCTTGGCGAGGGATGTCCAAAATGAGTCTCGCTGATGCGTTTTGGATGCGTTGGAGTTTTTTCTGTAATTTGGCTGCAATTCCGGCGTATAGGGTGTTTCCGTAGTCAAGTCGACTCGTAACCAGTGCGTGGGTGACAGACATTCTTGTCTCGGCGGGGATCCAGTGGAAGATTTTTTTGAGCATACGAAGTACGTTGAAGCAGGAGGATGAGACGGCGTTAACTTGTTTGATCATCGAGAGTGAGGAGTCTAGGATGAAGCCAAGGTTACATGCGTGGTCTGTGGGTATGGGTGCTGATCCCAAGTCCGAAGGCCACCATGAGTCGTCCCAGGCAGAGGGGGATGATCCTAGGATGAGCACTTCCGTTTTGTCTGAGTTAAGTTTTAGGCGGCTGTTTTTCATCCATACTGCTATTTCTTTCATGCCTTCGTGAAGATTGGTTTTGGCGGTGTTGTGGTCTTTGGTGAGGGAAAGGATCAGCTGGGTGTCGTCAGCGTAGGAGATGATGTTAAGGTTGTGTTGACGCGCGATGGAAGCGAATGGACTTATGTAAACGTTGAAGAGGGTGGGACTGAGTGATGATCCTTGAGGTACACCGCAGATGACTTCGGTGTTCTCTGATTTGAATGGGGGAAGTCGGACTCTCTGAGTTCTCCCAGCTAGGAACGAGGTGATCGAGTCCAAGGCTTTTCCTTTTATGCCTTTGTTGCTGAGGCGTTGTATGAGGGTGCTGTGACAGACAGTGTCGAAGGCGGCGGAAAGGTCGAGAAGAATGAGGGCCACTGTTTCTCCGTTGTCCAGTAGTGTTCGGATGTCGTCTGTTGCTGCGATGAGGGCGGTTTCGGTGCTGTGTTTGGCTCGATAGCCGGATTGTGAGGGGTCGAGGGAGTTGCTGGATTCGAGGAAGGTGGCGAGTTGGCTATTGACGGCTTTCTCGATGACTTTGGCCGGGAATGGGAGGAGGGATATGGGGCGGTAGTTTTTAAGTTCAGAGGGGTCTGCTGTTGGTTTCTTCAGGAGGGCGCTGACTTCGGCATGTTTCCAGCTTTTGGGGAAGGTAGCTGAGTTGAAGGAGCAGTTGATGACATCACGGAGATGGGGTGCGATAATGGAGTCTGCTTTGTTGAAGATGTGGTGGGGACATGGGTCGGTTGGCGCGCCGGAGTGGATGGAATTCATTAAGCGGATGGTGTCTTCAGTGGTGATTGGGTTCCAGGCGCTGAGGTTGTTGGAGGTCGGATTGGGATCTGAGGGGGGGTGGAGAGGATTGTTCGTTGGAACTGTTTTCGAAGCTGTTATGTATGTCGACAATTTTGTTGTAGAAGAAGGAGGATAACGAATCGCAGAGGTTTTGGAAGGGAGTGATGTCGTTTGAGGCAGCGGTGGGGTTGGTGAATTCTTTGACGATGTTGAATAGTTCCTTGCTGTTGTGGGCGTTGTTGTCGAGTCGGTCCTTGAATGCTGATTTCTTGGTGGATCGAATCAGCTGGTGGTGTTTGCGGGTGGCTGCTTTGAAGGTGGTCATGTTGTCGGTGGTTGGGTTTTTTCTCCATGTTTTCTCGAGAGTACGGCATAGCTTCTTGGATTGCTTAAGGTCATCGTTGAACCAGGGGGCCTTTTTGCTGTCTTGTTTGGTGTGATGGTTTTTTAAGGGTGCTAATTCGTCAGCGCTGTGAGTGATCCATTGTTTGAATTTGATGGCGGCTTGGTTTGGGTCCGATGAGAGGGCGGGTGGGTTTTGGTTGAGCGATGTGAGGAGTTGGTCTGTGGTGATTTTGTTCCATTTTCTTCGGGGAATAGGTTGTGGGGGGTAGTGGGTCGAGGTGGTTTTGTAGCTGAAGTGAACACAACTGTGGTCCGTCCAATGGAGAGCTGTGGTGCGATCGAAGAAGATGTTTGCTGGAGGAGAAAATTGCGTCAAGCGTATGTCCGGCTACATGGGTGGGGGTGTCAACAAGTTGTTTGAGGCCGAGATTGGCCAGGTTGTCCAGAAGGGTGGTGGTGTTGCTGTCGTTTTTCTTTTCCAGGTGGAAGTTGAGGTCTCCCAGTAGAATGTAGTTCTCGGAGGCGAGGGCATGTGGACTGATGAAGTCAGTGATGTCTTCGCTGAATAGTTTACGGGTTCCTGGAGGCCTGTAGATGAGAGTGCCTCTGAGTGTGGTCCTAGGGTCGGTGTGGATCTGGAAGTGGAGGTGTTCGGCGGTTGTAATGTTGTCGTCGGAGCTGGTCGTGATATTGATGGTGTTCTTATGGACGATGGCGATGCCTCCTCCAGTTTGAATGGAGCGGTCTTTTCGGATGATCTTGTAGTTGTTCGGGATGGCTATGGCGATGTCTGGTGTTGATGATGCGTTCATTCATGTTTCAGTGAGGAAGGCGACGTCCGGTGATGTAGTGTCGAGTAGATCCCAGAGTTCGGTGGCGTGTCTGTGGACCGAGCGGGTGTTCAGTAGGATGCACTTCAGGTGGTTAGAGTCGGAGCTGAGTTTGGTGTTAGTGGAAGTGGTATGGGTCTTGATGCTGGTAAATTTGCAGGCGTGGCAGGCGAAGGGTCCATGGGTGAGTCCTGGGGCAGCTACGCAGCATAGAGGTGTGCGTCCAGGGTTAAGGGCTAGGAGGGTGGCGGCGTCATACTTTATGCGGTGGGGGAGCGCTTTGCGGGGGCCAGGGGGTCTGGCGCTGGGCGCGGACGGGCTTACCTTTGGCGCGCATGGGGCGCGATCGCTGCGCGTGAACGCTGCGCGGGAAAGCATCTGTCATATGTGGATGGTGGGAGGGGGCGGAGCGAGGGAGGGGCAGCTGGGAGGCGTTAGCGGGGCGGGGAGGCTGTCCACGAGGAGGAACAACTAACAAAATGGCTACGAAAACAAACGGAGCTCAGGCAGGACGAGATTGGGGCACACAGAAGGATGGCGCTATGGGCGGAGGTACCAGCACAATCCCTCACTGAAAGTAATTTTACACTCTACTAGTGCGAGCGCCTGGCCTTATATGCGAGCACAGACCGATCTAAAGCGCACAACAGCAGGCACAGGAAGTTAGCGTAAAAATGTAACCACGCGCTATTAATAATTAAATGTCTAAATAGTCGGAGCTACGATACCCAGGCAGCAAAATGAGGACAGGCAGGCAGTGGCACCCACGCGCTGCAAAGAACAGGCAGAGAGCGTGGGGGAGCGACCTCTTCGCACGGAGTCAAGTAGGTCACAGTGTTATTAAGCAACGAACGAGCCTGGTCAGTCCGTGGGACATACAGCGCAAATCATGGATCGTCACAGAGCAAACGGCATTAGAAGAGAAATTGACAAACTGATGTCAATGACAATGCATAAAGGAGTGGATAGGCGAAGAGATAAAAGTATCAAAAGGAAAAATAAATTTACAAAGGATTATGCAAATTCTAATTTCAGTCTATACTAACCCAAATAGGAAATAAGAAATCTAGAGCAGCAAGGTTTCTCAAAGAGGAGACAACCAACACACTGAACCCTCATCAGCCACCCCAACAATCTGAAACAAGCGATCTACAACTCTGCAGCCCTCACAGCCGAAGACATACTGAAGACGATGAAGTCAATCCACTCCGGGGCCCCCACGGACCCCTGCCACCACGATATGTTCAGCAGAGCCGCAGACACAATCGCACCCATGCTCTGCCACACCATCAACCGCTCCCTGGCAACCGCCTCATTCTCCTATGACTGGAAACACACCGAGAAAGCCATCAACAGCCAACTCTCCACATTCATCGAAGAGCACAACATCCTTGACTCCTCCCAATCCGGCTTCAGAAAAAAAACACAGTACGGAAACCGCCCTCCTCACCGCAACAGCCGACATCCGCACCCTACTGGACAAAGGAGAAACAGTAGCCCTCCTCCTCCTCGACCTCTCAGCGGCATTCAACACAGTCTCTCACCGCACCCTAATACGCAGACTCCACGGTGCAGGGATCCAAGACAAGGCCCTCGACTGGATCCGCTCCTTCCTCTCTTGCAGAAAACAGCGGGTCAGACCCCCCCTCCCCTTTTGGCCCCACACCAACCTACTGCGGAGTCCCTCAGGGATCATCCCTCAGCTCTTCAACGTCTATATGGCTCCGCTCGCCCCCATCGTCCGAACCTACGGACTCAACATTGTGTCATACGCAGACAACACCCAACTCATCCTCTCCCTATCCAACGAAGCCTACACTGCCAGACACAACTTTCGAGAAGTCATGGAAGCGGTTGCCAAATGGATGAAAAACAGCTGCCTACAACTAAACGCCATAAAAACGGAATTACTCATCATGGACCCAAACCCCAACGCTTGGAACGACACCTGGTCGCTCCACGCCCTCGGAAGTCCGCCCACCCCCATGGACCACGCATGCAACCTGGAAATCATCCTGGACTTGGAGCTCAAAATGGACCGCCAGATCAACTCCATCTCGTCTTCCTGCTTCCACGCCCTACACCTCCTACGTAAGACCTTCAAATGGATCCCCCTCAAACACAGAAAGACTGTCACTCACGCCCTGGTCACCAGCAGACTCTACTATAGTAACGCACTCTATGCTGCAATAAACAAACACCTCACCCGCAAGCTACAGAACATCCAAACCGCCGTAGTCCCCTGCACCAGAAAAACCAGATCAAGAGGCCGCTCCTTCTCCTTCCTCACGGCCAGAGCCTGGAACGACCTTTTGCTCCACCTCAGACAGACATCGCTCCCCATCTAAGCAAGAAACCTCAAAACCTGGCTCCTCGACAGACCCCCTCCTTGATGGACTGGAACCTGCCACCCCCCCTCCTCCCAAGCGCCTTGAGACCCTTAAGAGTGAATAGTCGTGCTTAACAAACACCTTGATTGATTGAAAGAGGAAAAGACTAAGTCAGGAATCAGCAGACAGGAACAGGACAGCAAACCAACAACAGCGACAAACTCCCAAACAGACTGCCCTACAGTCTAACCCCACACGAGTCTCACCAAACCCCTCCCACCAGGAACCTCAATTATACCCTAAAACCCAAATGTCAAACCCACACTTGTATCTAAGGAAGGGTTATTCTACACTTGATTGGTTAAGGAAGAGGGTGTGCTATCATACCACTCTCGGCATAATCAACTCACTAAATGTACCTTTTGTTTTATTTATTCATCACAAATACTTCCACCCCAGGAAACATGATTAAATCCATTATCAAATGTTCTCTTCCTTCATTCGGGATATGTAGCAAACTTTTGTAAAACATTTGCACCGCTGGTGCCTCTCCAGAGGAAGTGTTTCCTCCGCGCGAAGAATCAAATCATGTTTTCATGCAAAGTTTTTGGCAGGCACTTGGGATTCTTTGAAGGACAAACTCTCTGTCCACTGTCCCTCCGCTTTCCGATTTTAGTTTTCCTGCATTTTCCTTCAACTCCATTAACCCCATAACTACGTGCAGGGCAGAAAATCATGCTTCTGTGGTAAACAAACACAGGCATTATTATTCATTTGTAATGTTTTTTTCACTACGCACCAACCCAATTGCTGCATCTATCCATGCGCAAACCGTGTTAAAAATATTCTACTAGCAAACGTAATAACATGCTCTAAAGCAGCATTAGTCTTTTACTTTTGTTTTATCCAAAGCAATTTGCAGCCTAGTTCAGTATTTTAGTACGCGCTTGCGCAATAGCATTTCTCCCTCATGTTAGACACATTTCATCATAAATGTCACCGCACATTGTTCGTAAGTGTTACTGAGGGTTAAATCCAAACAGGATTATTTCACGAAAACTCTGCTCCATCAACAGTTGGGTGTTACATACATCAACAGTTGGGTGTTGCATACATCACACAAACTGAAACAATTAATTAGAAAAAAAATAAAAACCAAAAACAAAGTATTGCTACTGATGTGTTATCACCTGAAGGTATTGGTTAATCAAAAGGACCAATGCTTCAGTACGAATGGTATTGTTTAGCTTACACATGTCTTACTCCGATTTCCTGGTCTGTATCTGTCTACAGCTCATGATCACCTATTCTGTTATATAGCTCCTATATATCCTTATATCGTGTTAAGTTAGCATAGGTACATTTGAGATTTAAACGCCATTTTTCCTTTCTTGCAACTTCTGCACACGACCCTTAATTGTTGACTTAGCTTTCAACCTAGTGGTTTGCCGTGGTGTATGTGAGAATAATATGTTATTGCTCTGATATCAGTTTTGTTTAATAAACCATGTCTGCACGGAGAGTGCTGAAGTTTCAGGAGCAACACGATATGGAATTGTTATGAGGTCTGATCTCCACGCCTTCATAGTCATAACACAAGTGCAGCCTTTGCCAACTTGGGCTTGAGGCGGGATTGATATTGCTTTGCACGAGAATTGTTAACACACTTGATGCGGTGCACATGCAGAGAGAGCTGGTGTATGCTGATGTGATTCCTTCATGCTCGGACACTAAGGTATGGGCCCGCCCTAAAACAACCCAAAGAGACCTTCTTAGCTAATAATATAGTATATGTGTTAGGGAGGGTGAGATATAAGTGTTGTTGACTCTTATTCATTACAGCATGTTAACATGCTGTCACCATTTGCTTTTTATGTCTTAGTAACTATGCTGATAATTTTGATACTGATAATAAGTATACTTGTATTATCTAAGATACTGCGCCTGAGAAGACGGCATTAGTAAATAAACATTTCAAATGCACATGTGTCTTCTTTACTCCATGTTCGGGTTTGTAATGATAATATAACAAAAGAGTGTTCATGAGTTCCACGTACCCTGAGGTACTGTAAGTTCATGTTCTGGTTTGTCTAAACATTGGGAGTTTGATATGTCCAATGAGACACTGTAGCTAGCTCGGTAAGGGGTGAGTTGGTTGCTAAGGTAAGTTTTGGGACACCCTAATTTGCCGAGGTTCCACTCCTCTGTGCACAGTTCTGTGTGAGAACAGAAACCCTGCGACATGGCGCCCAACGGTTTCGGTGGTCTTATCTCATGACACTCGAGTAGTTTATCGTTCATACCTTAACCCCTTCACCTCCGTTTCCGGAAAGCGGGGTGTCGGTGAAACCTACCTATTTTTTGAAATAGGTGTTATTCAAGCTTGATTCTTTCTTAAACGGTTTCTTTGAATTACTACCCAGTTGTGCTACAAAGTATTCTTTGTGTTTTCTAGTTTCCAGTGTTGTCATGGCGGCAGTGGCCATTGCGCAGCATAGTCGCGTGGCGGTGCGCAACCATCTTCGGCGTACCAAGTACCGGTGGATGGGATGGCTGTGATTTTCGTGGTGTGTGCAGATCCGGCGTTCCCTTATGAGTTGTTTTACTCTTGGGTTACGTTTCCGGCTGTGGACGCCAATTCTGGTTTGTTCCACTCCTACACCGCCTCGGCTGTCCCAGCTGAGTATACACCGTACAGGGCATTGGAAATACCTATTGATCATTGGCAGCATCGAGTTTGGTTTGATGGCGCCCTCCCCCACTCTTTGTCCGCTGCGAGGTTAGGTCCACTCTCAATTCCAGGTACAAATTGGCCTGCGTTGGGTGGCTTTACCCCGCACCCGAATCACGGGGCTTGTACCCTAGCAGAAATTCGCAGGCTACATGTTGTTTCCATTTCCGTGATTCGTGCTTTAGTGCAATACATCGGTCGACATCTTCCTGGTGGTCCCCAGGGGGGTGCGGCCGCTCCCGTGGATCGAGGCGGAATGCGTCTCAATCCAGTGATGGTTAATTCGGTTTTTGGTGCGCGTCCAGTTGACAACGATGACTTCCCATTCTGGCTAGCAGAGAAGTTTGATCAACTGGAGGCGGTTTTTCCGAATTCTACTCCTGCTGATAAACATAGAATGTTAACGATTACTCTACCGAAGGATATAACTCCTGAACTTGTTGACTGTGAAAGCTGGGGAAAAACATTTGCGGCAGTTTATACAAGGTGCTTCGGCACCCCGTCTATGACTGCCCTGCCTGAAATAATTAGGCGTGTTCAGAATGATCACGGTCCAGAGGCAGCGGTTGAATTGGGTATGCGCCTGTGTGGTTCTTTTGAGATTGTATGTGATCTCATTCTCTCCAATGTTAAAGGAGATGCAGTTAACTTTCAGGTGTCGAATGCTTTGGCTGCTCTGCCCGATGCCGACAAACCCCGCCAGTTAGCAAAGATTGTGGTGGCCGCTTATAAGACAATTGGCCGCACAAGTAGAGGTCTGAAATATTTTCCAGTAAAGGAGAGAAAACAACCTCAGGGACAATCTGCAGTGACAGATGTCCATCCCAAGTCCAAAAAACAAAATTGGCCTAAGAAACAGACACAGGGGAAGAAGAATACACAGACTCAGGATTCTTTTCCTGCAGTACAAGCACCTGCGCCGACAGAAAAAGTTTATGATTTGCGCGATCGCGCGATGATTAAATCACCTGATCGATTTCAGGGTTCTGATCAACGCTCTCCTCGTTCCTTTCAGGAAACATTGGCCCCGAAGACCGGTGGCGGAGGAGGGGGTGGACGTGGACGTGGTGGCCAACAAGGACGTGGTCAGTCCCGCCAGACGGACGGCGCAGTGAAGCAGGAAGATTCTACGCCTAAGCGTCCGCAGTTTGCGAAAAAGAAAGTCGCAGCCTTAACAGCGCATAGATATGCCACAGATAGTGAGAACGCGGCTTCGGAATCTGACGTGGGCTCTGACCTTGCTGGACAGCGCGGCGGAGATTACCATAGTCAGAGAGGCGCTCCGTCCACTACTGAAGGTGACAGCGACTGATGTGTTTGTTGTCATAGAAACAGCCGATACGAGATTAGCTCCCCCTGAAAGACTTTTTGAAATTGTCCTGTTAATTGAAGGTGACATACAGCGTACGGTCAGAGGGGTATTTTGGGAGAACATGTCGTCTACGTACGACATTTTGCTTTCTGAGGCTGACTGGCCCCCACCTTTTGTGCTCGCAGCGCCGCGAGGGGAGGAGGTAATCCTTCCCAGTTTCGCGCACACTGTCTCCACTGAGCATGCGCAGCATTTTGCAGAAGAGTGGGCTCGGGCTCTTGCACCGGCTCTCTACCGCAACCAATGTGGTTGGGACAAATTGTCCCCTTGCCACGAAATTCCTTTGCGGTCTGAGCCGCAGCCTCAGCCTCAATATCCCATACGACGTGAAGCTAAAGCAGCCGTCGCGGAAATCCTTGAACAATTGGAATATCAGGGAGTTATTGAAACGTGTGTGTCTCCAATGAATAATCCCCTTTTTACTGTGACCAAACCTGACGGATCATATCGTTTGGTATTGGATTACCGGCATTTGAACTCGCATTGCCGTAACTGTGCAGTACAGAATACTCACGGCTCTGCGTTAGTGGATAGTCTAGTGCGTAAGCGTTTCAAGACAACGCTTGACATTTCCAATGGTTTTTATGCCCACAGACTGGATGGCTTTAGCTCCCAATGGACAAGTTTTACGTCCGCTGGTGTGCAAAAATGCTTCCGGCGACTCCCTATGGGCTACAAAAATAGTCCTGGAGTGTTCACCTCCAGAATAGTCACTCTATTGGAGGGTATCGATCCCGATGCGTGTTCTTATGTGGATGACATTTATCTCACGGACGACGAGATTTGGATGCATCTGTGTCGAGTGAATTCCATAATTTGTACCTTTGCTGATATGGGTTACAAATTTAATTTTGCAAAATCGCACATTGCAGAACACACAGTGTTGTTCCTCGGCTATGAGCTGAACAATGAAGGAAGAGGTTTGGCTCCTCACTTCTTGGAGAAATGCGCACAATTGCGCGCTCCTACAACACTGAAAAAATTACAGTCTTTGCTGGGCTTTTTGAATTTCGGCAGAACTTACATTCCGGAATATGCCCAGCGTATCAAGCCGTTGTATGCTTTGATACAACCAACTTTCTCAAAATCATGCTGGCTGCCTGAGCATTCAGCCATTTTGCAATCCTTGCAGGCTGATCTGCTCGCTTCTAAATATTTACTGACTCGTGATAACCACACCAACCTGGTAATAAGAATAATTCCTGGGACGGTGGGTTTCACATACCTCACTTTTAATGAAGGTGACACAGTACCTATTGCTTACAAGTCGCACTTGTACACTTCGGCTGGGTTGCGGTTTCCCACAGTGGAAAAGGTTTTAACTGCTGTACAGATGGCAATTCTTAAGGAACGAGCACTGTCTCAGGGGAAACGCATGCTAGTGGTAACACCCTGTCCTCATTTGGAGGCAGTCACGAAAGCCAGTGTACCAAATTCAAAAGCTTTGCACCCTCGGTGGATTCAGTGGGCTGCGTCATTGTCATCCACGGATGTCATGTTTATTTTTGACGCCTCCTTACGGTCGCAAGAGTACTTGCAGTATGAATTCGTTCATCCTGCTCCTCTGGCTATGCGACCTTTGGAGGACTTCCATTGCATCATTTACACTGATTGGTCGGCGCAGGTTGCGCATGGCTCTAAACATGCCTACGTTTCCCCATGCGCCATTGTGGTCGGTGCTATGTTGAATGATGAGTTCATTTCCAGGGAGGTGCACACGATGCCCCTGGGCGATTGCACCGCACAATTGGCAGAGCTTCGTGCTCTATTACTGGCGTTAGAGTACGCGGATCCAAGTGTTACAACTCTGATTGTAAGTGATTCTTACTACTGTGTCCAGTCTTACAATGAAAACTTGTTCTTTTGGATTCAAAATGATTTTCTTGATTCCAAGGGTAGCACAATAAAACATAAAATGATCTGGGTTCGAGTGGCAGAGCTTAAGGCTAAGTTGCCACTCGTTTTTGTTATTCATACTCTCGGTCATCAGCGCGTAGGAGTTCACGCTGTTGGCAACTCGCTTGCTGATGAAGCAGCGAAATCAGCAGTATCTACATACTTAGTTGCAGCAGTTACTAGGTCTAAAACAAAGATTGATAGCGACATCTTGGCAGCGATTGCTGCCTCTGAGAAGGGAAGTAAACTTCCTGCGGGATTCCCTTCGAAGTATAAATACCACTTAAGTCCCGAAAAGGTTCCTTTTGTGACAATTCCTGATGTTGGGGAACGGCTGATTCCCAACTCGGATCGCAGAGCAGACTTGATTACAGCGGCTCATGAAGGTGTGGCGTCTGCGCATGCGGGCGTCTCGGCCACTGTAACGCAATTACAACTACGTTTCTGGTGGCGGGGACTGTACAAACAGACGCGTGATTATGTCCTTCTTTGTGACATATTCCAGCAGATTAAACCTTCAACTGCTACGCGTCCGCCACAGACTCAGTTGTACATTTCTAATAAACCGCTGGGCTGTGTTTATTTAGATCACTGCGGTCCTTTTTCATCTGATACTGCATATAAGTACATCTTAGTAGCAGTTGACTCATGCACACGCTTTGTGTGGGTATGGCCACATCGCAGCGCTGATTCACGGACTGTCATTAGAGATTTGCGTATCTTTATAGGGATTTTTGCCTGTGGTACCTTCCATTCGGATCAGGGTCCGGCTTTCGCCTCTAAGGCGTATAAGGATGCCATGACTTCGTTGGGGGTCCAAGTCAAGTTTTCGTCTCCCTACAGACCTGAGGGTAATAGTGTAGTTGAGCGAATGAACCGTGATTTAAAGCAATCTTTGACAGCCCGAGTTATAGGCACTGGCAGAAACTGGCTGGCTCACCTCTATGGCGTGCAGCGTGCTCTTAATAATCTCCCTAGAAGGTCTCTGGGTGGGCGGACCCCATACGAGATGCTCTTTGGCATCAAGATGTACGTCCCTGACCTTGACGGTCTAGACTTGGTGGTTCGCGCCACTTGCTTTGACGCAGATGAACATTGCAATGTTTTACAGAATCTACAAAAGACCAGAGACAGTCTTGCAAAGGAACATTTGCCCTCCACGTCGGATGATGCGTTGCAGATCCCGGTAGCTGGCTGGTTACCTCAAGTTGGCGAACTGGTTCGAGAGAAGATCGATAACAAGAAAGAATTTGGTCCTTCCTATCGAGCTCCGGTTCCCGTCCTTGGAGTGAAGGGCACAAGAACAGTCATTTTACCACCACTTCCTGGTCGTAAGGAAAACAGGTTTATTTCAATTGACAATGTCAAGATACACAGAGTGGCCGATTCTTCTTAGCATGACACCGGCTGTTTCCTGTCCTTCCATTGTGAGAAATTCAGTTATGCCCACTGCTTCTAATATTGAACCTGAAGTGGCCATCGAATTACCTGCTGTTTCCAGTCCATTATTAAATAATTTATCCGGAACTAACGTTGATGAGTTGGACTATACATACCCCACTGATTTGTCCATGCCTGACCTGCAAGCTCGTTTAGCCACGGAATCCAGATTTTCATTTGACTCTGCTTCCCTTGCCTCGAAAAAACCCTCTCAAATTGCAGTTTATGCTAGCCTGTTTAAAAAACATTTTTTGATACCTCCTTGGACATACATTTGGCTGGTCCTTTTTTCGGTTTACCTTTTTATGTCAATTGGTTTTGTGTTTTATTTTTTTTCGAATTATGAATGGACACTATGTCGAGGAGAGAACTTGCATTACTCATTTAAATGGAACTTTGGCCCCACTTTCCTCTTCACATTCTACACACAGATTAAAAAGAGACTTGACTTTGGTTAACATCACAGCATGGCCTGTTCTGGATGGAATCGCGTGGGATGCAGTTCGGTTTCAAATTCATGGCCCAACGGAAGTCGTTAATGTTCCTAATGTACTTAGAGTGAATATGGGGGATGTGGTGAAACAAAACATTCGTTCTGATGATTGGGATGTTAATGCTGTGGAAAGTTTGTTTTCTGATTTGAAATACTATGCTGCTTTTGATGCTGAGGATTTATATTTAGAATCTGCTAATTATGGTGAATTGTTCTGTTACCAACATTATGGCAATCACTTCTTACACAAGACATCTTCCCGAAGGGATGCTGTTAATTTTACTCAGTGGGAACATTGCCCAGCACCTACACAAGGGATTTCAGAAACGTTTCTTAAAAAGTATACTTATTTCACTGACTTTAATCAGTCCAATCCCGAGTCCTTTTATTTTAGATTTCACGAACTGCCACTGTCCAAGGTTAGACTTACAAATACAAAATTGTTGTATTCGAAGGCCTTCCTAGATCAATTGGTAACTAGGGGGTATGAGTTATGGAAGGAAACCATAGACCTTAAATCGGTTTGGGGTTCAAGGGCCTGGCAGGTACGAGGCACTGAGGCTTTGCACCGTGCATGTCTCATCCCGAATCATATGTTGTTTTTAAATGAAACCATTTCCCAGACCACATGCTTTGGATTGGCTACATCTAAAAGGTTAAACACCCCATCTTTCCCAGAGTTGGAGGAATATGAGGATTGGAGTAATTTTACTCAATTGTCCATTAAAGATATACAGGCTCTGCTTCTTAATTCCTCCTTTAATATTTCCAGTATGAATCCTAAGGGTTGGCTGCTTTGGCACCGTAGTGCTGATTCTTGCCAAAAAAGATTTTTGAATATAACTGACGGTTTTAAGACTGTTAGATCTGATCCCCGGTTTGATTTGAGTCATACTGTCACCTCTTACTCTGTGGGCAAGTTATGTCAAGCTTGGCTGAAACATTCAACTTTACCTGCGGTTAAGTATCACCTTTCCAAACTGAATGCAGACGTGGATTTGAATGATTTCATTAGAGGCCCAGCTAGTGGCAGGTCGAAAAGGTGGTTATATGGGGTTTACAATGAAATTTGGAAACTGTCACAGATTGAGGCTGCTACACGCCTTAGGGCTATTGATCAGGCAAATCGTGAGAAAGTGCTTGCAGTTGTTGACAATAGCATTAACGTGCTTTCCTCTAGAATTTACACATTGGATAATATTGTGTCGTCTGTTGTTGATATTGTGCATGATGAAGTGTCAGTATTATACCATGGTCAAAATCAATTACGGTCAATCATGCAGTTTGCATGGACACTTCAGACTCTGAAAATGGGTAAAGTTCCCTGGGGATACATGAACGTTTCCTCTTTATTTGCACCATTTAATTTGACTGACAAACAACGCTTGCTTTCTATGCGTGATGCTTCCTTTTCTATGTTACATATTGAAAGGTTGGAATCTTTACCTTTTTCTGTGGCAGAAGCCACTGCTGCTACGTGGCTTATCCACGGTTTAATAACACTGCCTTTTGCTTTATATAAGTTTTCAAATTGTATGAAATATGTGCCAATAGGTCGTTTTGAACCCTTGGGTAGCGGTTTTCTTCATGAGGTCTGGTCGCTCCCATACACATACAGATGTTTCAAGGATGAACAGGAGGTTTATCTAACAGGGGAGGAGTGTACTGAGACGCCAGATCATTCTTTAATGTGCAGACACATACAGTTACACGGTTCATGTAACAAGGACCGACCGAATATGGCTTGCGTTTTACAGGGCACGCCAGTTCCGGCTATCATCCCCATGTTTAAATTGTTAGAAAATGGTAGTTATTTGATGCTCAATAATGAAAACTGTTGTGGGTTAATTAAAGGTATAGCTTTCATAGTAACAGTAAGTGAGCGAGTTATTTGCTGCAGAAATGTTCTTTATCCTCCCACGCGTGAACATAGGGAGTCTTCCATTTGGCCACAGATACCGACCTTGGGAGCAGAATTCAGCGGCATGGCTAGAATAAGAGCTCTTTTGTCCCAGAAAGAGGTGGCCTTGAGCTCGGCCCGTGAAACTTTCGTGCTTCACATTGCTAACACCCGTACGGAGGTTCAGGCTCTTTTAAATACTGATTTGCCTTTGCATTTCGGAGCCATGGTTCGTTCTATCTTTAACGCATCCTCCACAACGGGCCTAGCACATTTTTTTAAAGTTGTTAGCAGTGGTCTCGTGACTTCCTTTGAGAAGATTTTTGGAGTCATCCCTGCCTTCTTCCATTCTATTTTTTCATCCTTATTTGGAGGGTTCCCGTTTTTTAGGTCTCCTGGCGTTTAACAGCGCGTCAGCGCTGTGTCCGCCAGGAGATCTTTTGTCAGTGACTATGCTTCCCAGGAGACAGGGCTGGCCGCGCGCATTGCCTCTTCAAGGAGGCTATTTGAGCGGGGCACGCGCTCGCGAACGCGCTCAGCTGCTGTCTCCCGGGAAGCTCTTTCACCAAACACGCATGCGCATACACAGACGCATACACAGACACACACACACACAAGCGCCCATGCACGCACGCACCCACACATACAAAGAACCTACCCCCGCTGTCGCATACACACACGCGTGCACACACACACCCACAAGTGCACCGAGCGCCCCCCCACCCCCACTTACCGCCACTCCGGACTTCAGCCGCCACCGCTCCTCTCCTGGGCAGGCACCTCCTATTCTTTTCATGGCCGATTTCGTCTCACGTTTGGGGTCCTCAAAGTGTGGCAGACCGTTGTGTTTCATGGCCGCCCGCCTCCGCTGGGCCATTTAGTTGTTGTTAGATGTCGCCTGAAAGACCCCTTCATATAGAGTACGCCGTTAAACTGACCTCATGCGAAGAGGTATTTTTCTCCACCTCCGCCGCACTTCAAGGCGCTACCCTACGACGCCGCTGTGGACCCATGATCTACAGCCCGTGCCTGACGCCGTCACTTGACTCAGGCATTCGCGCAGGACAGCCCTACCGGGAGGCCCTATTTGATCTGTAAATCCCCCCAGTTCCTGTCTGTCGCTCTCATTCGCTCGGTGCGGTAGCAGCGGGGCGGAGCGGCTGCGTCTCGTCCAATTAGTTACCCCCTTCCCCCCCACACACAAAGACACCATTAGACCGACCCCCCCTCCTTCCCCCTGGATCCGCACCCTACTCGCACCAAGGTACGGGGGCTCCGGGGCCTGCGCAGCTTTTGTGCTGGTGTAGGGGAACGGGTGTTCGGTTCACTTTCTGATGTCTGGGAAGGCTCAGTGCTGCAGGCGGCCGAGCCCCCTCTCGGTACGTCACTGTGCCCCCGCAGGAGGGCCTGACCTCGGACCCCTCAGCCCCTGTGCAGTCCGACTGATGTGACGTCACGGGCCTTGTCTTTTGTTTATGGTCTGCAGGCGTTGCTGGGTATGGCGTCATACGCGTCCCTGGTCTGTGTGCAGGCTGGGAATTCGCTGAGAGGGTCGCAGCTGCGCTCTTGGCTTGTAGAAGGTGACAGTAGCCACGTTGTGACGTCACGGCCCGAGTTCAATGTATGCCGGGAGGGTGCAGTACGACGTCATCCACTGAGTCCGTTCTGGGGGCGGGGGGGACAGGGGTGTTGTGACCTTTAGTAGATGTTCTACTCGAATCTGTGCGGTGCACGAGCCTTGTGTTTTTTCTGCCCTATAGGTGTTGTTTATAGCAAGTAGGTATGACGTGAGAGCCATACCATCCTAACTTCTGTGCATAGTGGGAGGGGACGTGTTGCCTTTTAGCCTGTCAGCACTCGGTGCACGAGTACGCTATGTATAGTGTCTAGCATTCAACACACTGCTTCTGTATGGGCGCAACATGTAGTTTGGAGTTTGCCTTTCAAACTGTCGCAGATCTGTTTCAAAACTTAAAGCCTTGCAGGTAGTTTCAATTACATGGCACAAACCGAGCATAGTGGAACCTAATGGCGTGAGAGTGGTGTTACGTCATTTGCTACTAATGCTTCTCAGAGTTTGTAGTCCAATGCTACGGTAGATCCGCAGGGTCGTGATGCAACATCTAGTTATAATGTTTACTATGTTTTGTAGCGCATCTGTTTAGAACCGTCTCTGACTTCAAATACAATTTGCAGCCTCAGAAAACGCCGCATTGAATTTAATATCAAAGACAAAAGGTACCTTGTGTCATTGTCCTAACAATATATGCAGTTTGTTTTCTCGTCTAGTACATGAGGGGGGCGCAATGCACGCTGCCTGTCAAAACGTACCCCTGGTATTAGTGGGGTTGTCGCACCTCTAATTTGTCAAATTGTCAGCATGCTGTGTATACACTCTATAGTTAATATAGAGTAATCAGTTTCCTCCATCGGCACGGGCAAATTATTAATCTGGATGTGCTCTGCATTTTCCGTAGGTCCGTTTTGAGTAGGGACCGTATTTTAGTGCTCAGAGTTAGGGAAGCATGAGCTTTTCTGGTTTTTAACACAGGCGTTATTTTACGGTGGCACTCTGCTCGCATGCTTCAGATCGCATATGATGTGAACACTTTGGAAGTTCTGTTTACTACACATAATGCAAAAGCAAGAGATCAAGGCTCACCATTTAACTTTTGGCAGCCTAATCTGGACATTCAGTTTTATTTCCAATTTAGTGGCGAACTGAAAGTGAAACTTGTTTTTTGTCTGACTGCTACCTCCCTAGTGCAGCTCTGATGGAAGTGAGTACTAATTGACGAAGACGTTTTTATCATCTTTAGTTCAACACAGAAAGCGCACCCCAATTTCCTCTCTCCAGCATACTGAGTGTTGTTTGACTTGTATTACTGTTAGAAGATACACCGTTTGGCCAGGTTTTTTTTTATGCCCGTAACAAGTGTATTATTAGCGGGTTTGTAAAGCGGCTAGAATCGACTCCACATGGGAGTATCTCTGCGCTAAGAATTCTCTTACAGTGGAAGTTGGTAGAAAGCTCTAGTGTTTGTTTATACCGAAATGTTTTACCGATCTGACTCGAAATAAATCCGCTTTATTAACGCATTCATTATTATTCGAGGGATACTGAATGTAATTTGAAATCTCTGGGTGTCTGACTGCGTCTGTTTGTCTATGGTTAGTTGACAGTGTTGGTTCGTCTCTGGGTGTCTGACAGTGTCTGATTGTCCATGGTTAGTTGACAGTGTTGGTTCGTCTCTGGGTGTCTGACAGTGTCTGTTTGTCTATGTGTATTAGATAGTGATGGTTTATCTCTGAGTAATACAGTGTCTGTCTATGGTTATTTGACAGTGTTGCTTCGTCTCTTGGTGTCTTACAGTGTCTGTCTATGGTTAGTTGACAGTGTTGGTTCGTCTCTGGGTGTCTGACAGTGTCTGTTTGTCTATGGTTAGTTGGCAGTGTTGGTTGTTCTCTGGGTGTCTCTGATAGTGTCTGTTTGTCTATGGTTAGTTGACAGTGTTGGTTGTTCTCTGGGTGTCTCTGATAGTGTCCGTTTGTCTATGGTTTGTTGACAGTGTTGGTTCGTCTCTGTGTCTGACAGTGTCTGATTGTCTTTGCTGAAGTAGATTGTAAAGTTCTTTCAGGAACATCCTCTTGCATTACGACATTGCAGGCAGCAGGCCATGCAGGAGATGGTAGGGAAGTCACATGACACAAATCATCTTTATACAACAGTTCAGAGTTTGATAACAAATTAATGTAACACATTGTAATATACAATGCCAATAGCTCAAACTTTAATACTGGGAGACCTATTGCATTGTAAATGCTTGTTCTTGCATTAGCGGCTGGCGCTTTGGTGGTTTTCTGCCTTTTTAAATATGGATGCCCTTCCTGTGCAAGACCACGCTCAACTGCTACTGACGCGGTTTCGCAACCGCATGCTTGATTATTATGGCACACTGCCGTTGGCGACTCTAAGCACGGCGTTTGGATTATCTTTTCGGTTCTCCTATTTCACCTGTGTCCAGCCTGTATTTCGCTGCCTGACCTGTGATTTCCTTTGGGCCATTGATTTGTGTCTCTGCGGACCGATTTCTTCTGACGTCGATTTTGATCAACTGATGAGTCCTATCATTGCTCACGAGTTGGTTTGTTCTGACGAAAGGATTATGGCCTTGGCGGTGGCACATGGACTAATGGGTCCCTGGGATGTATTGTCGGCAGCGCAAAATTTCTTGGAACGAAGTTTTCTTGAAAACCCACCGAGCTGTCCTCTGATGGTTATAGAGGATCCGGTGCTGGGAGATCACGTATGTTCCTTTCATCTTTTAAATTGGATGGCTGAACTGTTTTCGGATGAGGACAGTGACTTCCTCCTGGAGGCTGTTGCAGCTTACTTTTCATATACAGTCTTATCATAAACACTGCCTCGAATTGACATGCTGATTAATAGCATTTCCTTGATTTTATTGACTTTTGGTCAAGACATTTTATTTTTGCTTGCCTATTGGCTTGAGCCACATTATACTTGTGGGCTATTTTTTAGCATTAGTTTTTATAATTGAATTTTAATTCATGCTCGTTTATTGTTGGATTCTGCTCTCATCTGATGGCACTTCTGTTATCTTATTTAGTCCGTTCTCGGATCATGGGGGGGTGTTATATAGCTCCTATATATCCTTATATCGTGTTAAGTTAGCATAGGTACATTTGAGATTTAAACGCCATTTTTCCTTTCTTGCAACTTCTGCACACGACCCTTAATTGTTGACTTAGCTTTCAACCTAGTGGTTTGCCGTGGTGTATGTGAGAATAATATGTTATTGCTCTGATATCAGTTTTGTTTAATAAACCATGTCTGCACGGAGAGTGCTGAAGTTTCAGGAGCAACACGATATGGAATTGTTATGAGGTCTGATCTCCACGCCTTCATAGTCATAACACAAGTGCAGCCTTTGCCAACTTGGGCTTGAGGCGGGATTGATATTGCTTTGCACGAGAATTGTTAACACACTTGATGCGGTGCACATGCAGAGAGAGCTGGTGTATGCTGATGTGATTCCTTCATGCTAGGACACTAAGGTATGGGCCCGCCCTAAAACAACCCAAAGAGACCTTCTTAGCTAATAATATAGTATATGTGTTACGGAGGGTGAGATATAAGTGTTGTTGACTCTTATTCATTACAGCATGTTAACATGCTGTCACCATTCGCTTTTTATGTCTTAGTAACTATGCTGATAATTTTGATACTGATAATAAGTATACTTGTATTATCTAAGATACTGCGCCTGAGAAGACGGCATTAGTAAATAAACATTTCAAATGCACATGTGTCTTCTTTACTCCATGTTCGGGTTTGTAATGATAATATAACAAAAGAGTGTTCATGAGTTCCACGTACCCTGAGGTACTGTAAGTTCATGTTCTGGTTTGTCTAAACATTGGGAGTTTGATATGTCCAATGAGACACTGTAGCTAGCTCGGTAAGGGGTGAGTTGGTTGCTAAGGTAAGTTTTGGGACACCCTAATTTGCCGAGGTTCCACTCCTCTGTGCACAGTTCTGTGTGAGAACAGAAACCCTGCGACAATTCTGTATTTCCTATTATTTGTCAGTGTTTAGTGTTTTTGTTATTTGTTCTTGTAAATTATGCTGCAAAGTCATACTGCAGCCATACATCTGTGCTGGCTTACATGAATGCAGCACTCTCCCTTAAAATATCATTCTCCCAGTTATCCAAAAATCCATCCATATTTGCATATCCTTCTAACCATTGACTGATTCTTATGCTCACCTACCGCACACAGTCTCAATCAGTGAAGGTATATTTTCCTTTATAATTTGGTCAGAACTTTAATCTTTGCCCGCGTTTGTTGAGTAATGTATGGGCCTACTACCTCTGACTTCTTATGGTCTGTTTTAAATACATCCAATTTACTGTTTACAGACCAGTTTTTGATGAAAAGTGAATAGTGTCTGTACCACCTAGTCTAGTACTCTCATAAACTGAAGCAAGGGACAAGCTTGGTTTATTGAAGGGTTTGGCCCATGTATTAAAATGTCCTTTTTGCTTGAATCCATTTGAAATGTAACATACCTCTTAAGCATAATTCATCTTTGTATAGGGTCATGCTGGCACAGTTCTTAAGCTTCTGAAAGGTTCTGGATAATTGTGACATCTGCCTACAATGCCTTTGAGAATGTGAATCTCATCTGATAATTCTTCCTTTTCTAGGTGAGACATCATTACAGTGCTGGCTCTTCACTAGCTTGTACCCTATTTGGCAAGAAGCAGAATGGCGTTTGTTCCATCACCAGCAACCCCTGTGGTTGACCAAACCACAATCATGAAGAAGTACCTGCAGTTTGTGGCAGCTCTCACAGACGTCAATACACGTATGTTTGTTGTTTGGGCTTAGTTTTTGATAATCGTTAATACCTTGTTTTAAATTTCACTCCAGATATAAATGCATTTGTTTAATGCTTGTAGCTTTATAATGCTATTTGAATTTGGGAACAAGCAGAAGCCCTGGGGGTGCTGAGTGTTTTCTAATGTACCACAACTTCAAAGGATGACCTAAAAGCAAAGCTGGAGACCAGCTTAAATTGGGGTGCTGTTTGCACAGTTTGTGGCTTTCTTATATATTCATTGCTTTGTGTATTGCTTTTAACGGTCACTCTATGGGAGTCTAGTAGTTTCTATGAGGAAGAGGCAAAATGATGAATACTTACTACTTGAGCCCCAAAGACATACATGAAAGTGAATGTAAGAAATGAGTGTGTGTGCGCGCGCGCGCTATGAATGAGCTGTATGAGTGAGAATCTTTCATGTTGGGCGCTGATGGCAAACTGATAAGATCTGATTGCTTCTTCTCCACACAATAGTATTGTACATTTTATCTTCTGTTTCGTATCTAAACATATGTTACATTTTCTATTTTTCCCATTTTTCCCAGCTGATGAAACTAAGCTGAAAATGATGCAAGAAGTCAGTGAAAATTTTGAGGTAAGTTCGTCCAGTAAAATATTTTAAAGATTTTAGCATACAGTTGGTGGTCTTTTGGCATACAGTTCCCAGGTTAAGGCTACTCCAGGCCCCATGGCGGTGACACACTAAGCATCCTTTGTAGTCCCCCAAGGATGACACCCAACTTTAGCCTGCATAATGTGCCACCTCCTGTATTTTAGTCAAAGCCTCATTGAGGTTCTTGCTGTGAGGCCTATTCTTTTGGTCCTGTGATATGTTTTAGTTACTGCGCCCTTTGGTTATGAATATGGTTTTGCCACGCGGGTGCACTCCAGTAAGATAGCCTGGTTACTTTCTATGTGAACTTGATGAATCGGGAGTTCTGTAATCATCAAATCTTCCACGTTAAAGTGTCAGTAGGTTAACTAATTTCTTTATCATGCTTTATCTGGGTTTTAATCAGACCTTAGTGTACTGGATGCTGAGATGCAAAGGACACTCTTAGTGGCTTGCAGCATGGTTACTGACTTCAGGGGGTTGTATTTTGGAACTAGTTATTTATGGGAACCATTCCACCAAAATGTATCCGTACATTTGATGGTGTGCTTATATGCACAATAACTTCAATGCTTTTGAATAATATGCACACTTTATTTTTCCCTCATTTCAAATGTAGACTGTAACATCCTCGCCCCAGTATTCAACTTTCCTGGAACATATTATCCCTCGATTTCTGACCTTTCTGCAAGACGGAGAAGTACAGTTCCTGCAAGAGAAGTCTGCACAGGTATGTCATGAAATGATGCTAAGGATTGCATTGCATATGCCTTTTGATTATTTTGATTTAGAATTGACATTCTCTTTGGTTGCTTTGTTTCTATTTAATTTGATCCATTGTATGAAAATGTCCTGCTACTTAGTCACTCCAACCAAAAAGCTATTCCAAAATTTGTGTGGCTTTAGAACTAAGAAATTTAGTTGAATGGGTTGACAAACGTGAACATGACTGCACATCCCGTGGTGTAGAAATATTATTTTAAGTCCCTGCAGATTCTTCACCTTAGAATACTTCCAGGTGCCAGACTGCATCTGAAAACTTCTCTTGCAATATTCCTGTGTACAACTAGGTGGCATCTCTGTATTGACATGTACCGCCCCGGAAGTGATGGGCCAAATAACGTGATGGCGCTGCCACTACACTCTGCCATCAGTTTCTTATGTTACTTTGTGTGCCTTCCATTGCAGATTTGGATCTCAACGTCCAATTTCATCAGGGGTTTTCCTACATTTAATCCAGTGTGCTAGGTAACAATGTCGTCTCCTAAAACATTAGGTTCAGACACAGACTCTATCTTGCTTCCGGGGCTGTTACCGCACGTGGTTTACTTCGTGTTCAAACTCATGCCAAATCCAAACCCATAAAAATCTAAGCGTAATATGACCCCAATCTGACACACTATTCAAAAAGAAGGCATGAGGGTGTCATGATGAAACTTGGTCTCCCTCTGATCCCCAGCCGTGAAGCAGATTCCCCAACTGATCCTATCCACCTACATTGTTCTGGGCTATCAATAACACTCCAACATATTGACTCCTTCAAGGAGGCCTTGCTTCAGGTTTTTGGTGCACTTCTGGCTCTCTCTGGCCTACTTTTGGGCCCCAAAGAATTGCTAGGGCCTTCAGTTAGGTTGCCGTTGATGGAGCTATCTGATCCCTGGGGACCTGAAATGGGCCCCATACCGACCAGAGGTCGCACTCGCTCCTGGTTTTTCTGATGTTTCTCACCACACATTCTACTCCAGAGAACCTTGGTGTTTGGGCTTCAACCAGTAAAATGAACCCCAATTCATTCCACATGATCCTCCCGATAGGGAGTCCAACAGGATATAGGCATTTGGATAAAATATGTTCTCTTCTGCTAGCCTGAAATGAAGATAGGTCAATGCTATTGGGCCATGGCCTGTGAGATCTTGCCCGCAATTCTGGAAAATCGTTGGGCCTTTCAGACTCCATCAATGCATGAGGGACAAGACATGCACAAACATGTGATTAGTGTTGGTCAAGATACTACTGATTGCCTGGGCAGGGTGGTTAGCACCCACGTTAGGCTCTGCCAACGTTCCTGGATGCATTCCATAACTTTATTTGAAGATATACAAGACTGTCTCATGGACGTCCTTCGAGGATTCATACCTTTTCTGTGAAAAAGGCTAATTCTAACCTAAAGCTTTTAAAAAAGTGTAGAGCCACAGTGCACTCCAAGGGACTGGTGACTCCTGCCAAGCTATTCCTGCATAAGTAAAAAATAAAATCATAGGCTACTCCACAGGGCTCGCTTATAGGCAACAACAATCTTCCCAATCACTGCAGCAATCACTGAGTCCTTTTGAGACCTGGGATGTGGTTTTGGCAGCCAATGCACAGAACAGCAGGAGTACCAATCTTCTCAGTTATTTCCCCTGCGGCGACAAACACCAAGCTGCTTTGCCCTTAGTAGCATCCCGGGAAGATTCAGCTTTTCCTCCCAGGAAGATTATCCGTCACGTCCGACAGGTGGGGCCTACAAATCGTTAAACTTAGCCCTTTTTTAGACATTTGATCCTCTGAATATCTTCTCTACAAGAACTGTAGGAGAGTAGGGTCTGCAATCCTATGATCACCCAGATTTTTGCTTTTTGCTGCACTGGTTTACGACTTTCCCTGGCTGTGGGCCTGCTAATCAGACCCACAGCCTAGCTGTTCTCTCTATCCAAATTGTACCCAGGTACTGAATTGGCACTGGGCCCTCTCCAAGTCCCTGTACCCAGGGCTGAGGTGCACCCAGAAGTCTCCCAGGGGCTGAAGCATGTATTGTGCCACCCCTGGATTGACTAACTAAAACTGACACAACTGGCTGCACGACAGCTGGGGCAAGGTGGTGTACTCACCCTTTGCTTTAGATATAGTATACCTATATCTAACCCTAAAAATGGACACACAGATCTCCTATCAGTCACTCCTATAGCAGGCCTTAACCACCCTGAAGGCAGAGTGCTTGGAATCGTGTGAGATGGTGCTCTGGCATGAGCTGAGCCTGTCTGCGGCTTTCGGGATCCATCCCTTAGCCGTTTCCATGATATCGCATACCATATACTCTTAAGTGCATTATAATCCTCGCGGTTATGTGCCAACTCTGGTATCGCTTTATCAAAACATGTCGAGTAAGGTGTCATACGAATTGGAATACTAACCCCTCGCCAATTCTGGCGACGGGGTTAGCATTCCACCCTTCTAGAGGGACACGACATGCCTGTAACCTATAACCCGGTTAAAAGTCAGACAGAGCCTTAGCATCCACAAAATGGATGCTGCCACCGAGACACAAGTCTGCCCTCCTGCTGCTGGGAGTCCTCCCAGAGCAGGAGATAAGGACAAAGGGTTTCCTGCCAGGGGCGGTGCCAGCACCGTCCCAGACAGGGTTTTGTGTATTGTAAGTAGGCAGGGCTTTAGAGGAAGGTGACTGCACGTGGCACCCCGGTGCTCACTGTGCATAGGCTGGCTGGAACCAGTTCCAGGGTCACTCCAGACCCTGTGCTGGGGAAAAGCCCGCCAAGGAAGTGGGTGTAACCACCCCCCTCCTAGTCCCACCCATAGGGCAGGACTTAGTCGCGTGCCAGCCCCTTTTTACAGGATAAAGGTAGAGACTGGCCCCCTTCCAAATCAGATCATCTTTGAATCCTGAAACTACTTTCTGCGAAAGGAACTCAAGACTTCTTCCTAAGATTTCTCCCTTGTGACTAAGGAGTAGTCACCCTGCATCCGCAGGCACCATCCAAGAACACTGCGGTCTGCTGTAAGTCCTTCCTCCGGAATCCGACTGCCCGGCTCGACGAGAACCGGCTTCCCTGGCACCTCTGACCTCTACCCACCTCTACAGCCCAGCTGGGAACCGTGGGTGCGACGAGACCTCAAGGGACCGGCCATCTGCAAGACTGCACGACTTCTTTCCAGCAAGCCCGCCGAGTAATCTACTGGTGAGTGCTTTGGGGTCCGAGAAGCCCCGACTCTGAGCAGCTCCAGCTCCGAAGTGCAGCCCCCCAGCATCTCCACGATCTGCGTGGGGCCCTTCTGCTTTCCGCTGCTCACCGCGTTGTTTGGCTACTAGCCCGTTGGCTTGTGGCCTTCCTGACGACGCCCGACGACATTTCTGCTGCTGGTCTGGTTGCTCCAGACTGGCCCTTGCTCCCTTCCAGAAGAGGAGCACCCTGGACCCTCCTGGTCCACTCAAGACGCCATTTTGAGTCCACCGCGTGGGCTTGAATTAGCCAAGGCTTGTTGCCCAATCCTGGGTAACTTCGACGCCAACGACTTCATCCTTCGTGGGACAGCTCGCACCTCCATCCTGGTCGCCGACAACGCCTCCTGGTCCGAGAGACTGCAGAGCCCAGCAGTGCCCACTCACCTGACTGCGGTGACTTCGCCCGGTGCCATCCTGGTGCCCACTTAATCACTGGCTAGTGATTCAAGAACTTGGTCCCCTCTGCTTTCAGGTTTTTCTTCTTCCTTGATCCAGGCTTGGATCCATCGAACTTTCCTTCACTGGTCGCCTGCCAGCAACTTCTTCCTTCCAGGCTCCTGGTCCGGCAACGAGATCCCCGACGTCTTTTCAGACCTATGCAGCTGCAGCCCCTGGGCTAGGTAACTTCGGCACTCCGGTGTCCCAGCATAGCCTCACTATCCAAGGGTCAGGATCCACTGTCGTTTTCTCCCTACCAGGTCGGGTTCGCCCGTGAACACTAACTTTGTGAATTCTAGCTTCCATAGACTTTGTCCCGCATCCCGCGTGAGAGTGCACACTCTGCACCCGAGTCCCCTAGGCCTCCTAGTAGTAATCTAACGATTCCCTAGTCCAGTCCTAGCGATTCCAAAGCCTATTAGAACTGTTACTTACCTGCTAGTAATTCGCATTCCACTTTTAGCGTATATGGTTTTTCGTGCCCCTCGGGCATTTGTGTATAACGTGCTAACTTAAGTATTTTCGTAAGAGTTTTGTTGTGTGCTTAGCTCCCTGTCTCATAAAGAGCCAGGGTAGTCTTGTTATAAATAAATACACTGTTTATTTTCATAACAACTTGTGTGGTGTCCTTTCACTGGGTGTTCAAGGGGTAATGTGATGGTAAAACAGCTGGCTTAACACGCCCTCTAGAGTCTTAGCCTTAGACTGCTCGTATCCATGCTACTAGGATAGCTGGTCTATAAGGTTGACTTACAACCAATCATCAATAAGGGTTGTTTGGACTGATATATAGTGATCACTAGAATAGTGAGCACTGCACATCAGGCCAACTTCTCACAAGAACAAATTCAAAATTCTCATAGCGGCCCAGATCCTCTCTGCTCAGGACTCTTGGGGCTGGATGATGTCCTTGGATCCGTGGGACATGTATTTTCACGTACCTGTCCTCCGGTCCTACATAACATTGCCTGTGGTTCAAGGTAGCCCATGTACACTTTCAGTTTGCTGTGCTCCCCTTTCGCCTCACCAACTTCCTGCGGCGTTGTTTAGCTCTGAAGGTTTTCCTGCTGTCCATCTAGGGGAGACTGATTCAGGTTCCCACAGAAAACACCACTGACGTGGTATTGCAGCAAACAAGGCAGAGTGGGGTTGTGGGCCCTGCGCCTTTGGAGTTGGTTGGAGCTTCAGGGTATTTTCCTAATTGCAAACCACCTAGTGGGGTACTTGAATGCCATAGTGAACGAACTAAGTAGGCGGCATCTGACAGATCAAGAATGGCATGTAGATCTGGAGGCGGTACAGGGTATCTTCCAGCAGTGGGGAGAACCCTTGCTAGTTTTTAGGTTTCGCCTATTATCATTCGCTTGCGAATGTAATAGGCGAAAATTCAAGGGCTTGATCGACTAGTGAAACCACTGCGGTTTCTTCACAGTGCATGTGAGGTCACGTGGCCACAAAAGCGGGTCACGTGACCACACAAGCACGCGCATCTCCCTAATCCGCCTAAAACACTTCTCCTCCCCTCGCTCGCATTCCCGCCCCCCCACCAGGCTCTCCCGCCCCCATCCGGCTTCCCTCCACGCATCTCCCTAACCCGCCTGCCACACTTCTCCTCCCTCGCATTCCCGCCCCCCCACCAGGCTCTCCCGCCCCCATCCGGCTTCCCTCCGGCTATTTGCCAGCATTGCGAGGCCCTAATTAGAACAGTCCATTACTTCTCCGTCGTTCCATTCTCAGTCTTGTTATTAATCCTTGCCATAAACTAGAGCTGTAACTCCATTAACAGTAAAACGAACATTCACAAACAAAATAAAAAACAAGCATCCTCCTACGCAGTGAGAGCCCATGGGCACTGTCTGGCGACACAGCAACAGGAGAGGCTGACTGCTTTCTGCAGAGACGAGCCAACTCTGGAGCAGAACTGCAGTGAAGCTTGTCTGCCTATGAAAAGTTGCCGGCCCAAAGCCCATCTAAAGAAACGAAACCAGGAGTGCTGATGTCAGCTCCTCTGCCTCGTAGGCTCACATGGAAAGCAGACTACGAAACGCAGTGCTCTCACCCGCAGCTGGGCAGCCAGTAAATACAACCTCTCTCCCGCTGTCTCTTCGTCCTCGCTCCCGCTGTCTCTTCCTCCTTTCTCCCGCTGTCTCTTCCTCCTATCTCCCACTGCCTCTCCTGCTTCTGTCTCACCCCCCAGAATTCCCTGCGTTTCTTATTTTTCATAAACACCGGGTTGTCTCTTGCTCATGGCTCTCACCTCGCTCCTCCCACGCGCCAGTGTTTCTCTTACACTGCTATTTGCCTCACAATCTCACTTTCTCCCACTCACCTCTCGCCTGTCTTCACTATTTCCACCCCCACTGTCTGCCTCCTCTGCAGTTATCACTCCCACACCCATCTTTTCTTTCCCTCCGCCATTTACCTTCTGTGATTTTGTTCATCCTTTTACACAGAACGAGAGGGAAAGGGGACATGGCTCCTATTTGATCTGCGCCGCTTTTTATCACCCTCAAGACTCTCCTCCTACTCCCTGCTTTCACTCTACTCTCGCGCATTCATTCCCTCTTTCATCTCGTCGCACTCCCCCTTCGAGTGATTTGCTTCGCTCTGTCTTTCCGCGCTCTGCTCTGTCTTTCTGCGCTCTGCTCTGTCTTTCTCACCTCGTACCTGCTGCGTTGTAATGTGTTTTTTGTTTGACTTGCAAAGCTCATAGAGACTTGGTGGCTTCAAGGCGCCTGGGCGTCCCTTATTCGAATGAACGGGTCTGCTAGCAAACCTGCGGCCGGACGCCATTGCTGCCAGAACTTTCTTTAATATAGCTAAACCCGACTACAGGCCCAGATCTGAAAAATGTGTCCTTGTGACATGGAGTGACCCTGCTCGCCTCTAGGATGACTGGATATGTTACGTGCCCTGAAAAATATCCCCCCCCCCCACTCCAGATTAAAGTGGTGATAATGAGCCCTGCCATGGCACACCTGTGGCTCTTTTACCCAAGGAGTTTCTGCGATTTTTGGCTGAATGCAAATCATGTCCAATTTCCCCATGATATTTTGAGTGGGATGCTCTTGTCCCTGAATGGCCAGGCCACATGAATCTGAAATGACAATTAAAGCCAACAGGACTTTGTGTAATTACATCACAGACCCACATGGGGCCGCATCATGCTGCATACCAGGCTACTCCCACCCTCACATGGGACCTGCACCACTCCTACCTTTACTGCAGCTTTTTGTGTGTGTGACTGAAGGATAGGCTGGCATTATGGTGGAGACCCATTTAACAAGCACTGGCGTTGCCAATAGGTTTCGCATTTGGAAAGTTGGAGCTATTGGTTTTGTAAATGACATTTTATATTTATATATCGTTATTGGCATTGTCAATAACAATATATAAATATAAAATGTCATTTACAAAACCAATAGCTCCAACTTTCCAAATGCGAAACCTATTGGCAACGCCAGTGCTTGTTTTTTTTTTGCCACTGTCTAGAATGTGCAGTGTCAAAAGTTTTGTACTCACTAGGAATTGTATTAGTCACGGATGCCTTCCTACCTCTGCCCCTACTTCCCCAAGTTCTGAAAAAGATCAGGAATGACTGGGCCCAAGCTATCTTTGTTGCTCCGGATTGGTCCAGGAGGGGGCAGTGCTCAGAACCTCTGGGCATGAGCATCAGTTCTGTGATTAGGAGTATCTTCTGATTCAGCAGCACGACAGTGTCCTTCACCTGTGCAATGCAAACTTCCATGTGTGGCGATTGAGTCGTGGCATTGCCTTAATTTGATCTAACACCCTCTTGGTGGATGTCTTCCTCGCCGCCTGGTGATTTTCCACAATGTCTGTTTATGTAGGGTGCTGGGACAGATATTTGGCTGGGTGTGCTATCTACAAGTTTGACTCTTTACATGCCAAGGTGTCACAATGTTCTTTTCTCATGTTTGTCTTTGGCTACGCAAAGCTTTACTGTGGGAACTAGTAATGGTTATTTGTTCAGCACCTTTGACCTTTCTAAGTTTTCAAGCCTATCCATCCTTGTTTAAGTCACCTATTGTGATAAGGTTGAAAAAGTTTTTACGAAGGTTGTGTCCAAGATGGCGTCCAAGCAAGCGGTAGCAAACCTGCAGAGTTCTGCCGTCTTCCCCGCTATAACTGGCAGAAGCCAGGTGTCCCGACTGACAAACACCTCCCGTACAACATCGAAAAAGGATTGCAGTGGGATTCCTTTCTTGACAGCTCAGCCCCCCCCCCCATGCTGGTATCACAGCTCTGCTGTTCGCTGCCTCAGCCTAATTACAACATGGCGGTCTCCTAGAGTACCGCAAGGTACACGTTTGCATCAGCTGATGATCCCCACCTACCTACAGGCCGGACTACAGCTGAATGCGCTGGGGGTCAATGGCTGGGACCCACGCGGTGAGTGGGCGTGGCACCTGACCTTGGAGTGCAGCAAATGAGTTCTCAGCGGGCCCGGCGAGCACGTCTGGGCCTCCAGGACAGCGCGAGGCTCTGGTTGTGGACAATTCGCCTGGCGGTCACATGGACTTCTATCTGTGTTTTCACCAGACATTACAGCGTTACCTCTCACACCTACACGGAGGGTCATTTTGCCAGCGCAGTTGTGCAGGACTTGGAGCAACATCCACACCTCGGGCACACCTACTTGAAGGATCTTTGCTACCGATACACAGTATGAGGAATCTAAACTTAGACTTATCTGTCAGAAGAATAACTTACTTCCCTTCGGTAACACTCTTTTTGGTGACCGCTCTTTCTAACTGCACATTCTTCACCGCTGACCAGGTGGTTAGAAACCTTTTTTTAATTGGTTTATAAAGCTTAACAGTTTAATCACAGTAAATGGGAAGACATACAGAAGGGTGTGGTCATCTGTGGCATCAGCGGTTAGGGACATTAGAGGCAGAGTGAGGAATAAGGAATGTTTTGGATTTTTGCTTATGAATGATTTTTCTGCTTTCCCTGTTTTAAATGCATGATAGCCCAGCATAGATCCATGTAGAGATGTGTCCCTTCATCTGTTAATGAAAGTTGTTAATTGCAGTTTTTGAAATATTTTTACTTTCTAGCAATTACGGAAACTTGTGCTTGAAATAATTCACAGAATTCCAACCAATGAACATCTGCGCCCACACACGAAAAACATTTTATCTGTGATGTTTCGCTTTCTGGAGGTATGTTTTTTAAGTTACGCTCTTTAATTTATGGTTATCAGATATTTTACTTTCAGCGCTACTTTGTTTGGAAGAGTCATTTTTGTGAGGTGATGGGGCAAAATAACTTTTAACAAGAAGTCTGACATTCATTGTGAGATAACATTTGGTTCCTCAATGCGGCGTCCCACAGGAAGATGACATTAGTTTTTCATGCATCCTTTCTTCTGGATTATATATGCAATGTGATCGGTCTACTTTTATATTGTAATGTTTTTAGTGGGTGCTTGCCTTCTTGCCACACGTTGAGTTATATTTCTTGACTAGAAATCCTAGCTAATTACTTTTCTGTCGTAATTCAACTTCTTAATTGAATTTGTGTAGTTTGCCATGCGTTCGATCTGCAAATGCTACACAAGTTTAAATTACTGTTTTGATACTTGCATCATGTTGGCCCTGTGGACATACAAGCCATTGTACAGATAGTGTTATTATTACTCCACTCTCTGATCTGCCTGCTGTTTTAAATATCCTTTGCAAGCACAACCATGTATTTAAATTGCCTGATTCATTAGTGTCTGGTAGATAGCTGATGTAATCTTGAGGGGGTTGCCTGCACTGTCCATCATATATCTCAAGGGGTTTTAGATCGGACTGCTCAACTGGATGATGTCCATGTTTTTGAGAATGAGTTAATTCAAATCCATTTAGCTCTGCAGAACCAATATCTTTGCACCCACCCAAGCGAGGAAAAAAGCTCACTAGATTAGCATACCTGGAATGCTCGATCAAGCAATTCAAAAACTGTTATATTGCTCTTTTCCTGTTTCCGACAGAGTGAGAATGAAGAAAATGTTCTTATCTGCCTGAGGATAATAATCGAGCTGCACAAACAGTTCAGGCCGCCAATCACTCAAGAGGTAAGCATTGGTCCTGAAACATGTGGTGTAATGCATGCACGACCTTCCTTAAAAATGTAATTATAGTTAAGGAGTTCTTATGCTGTGGCTCCATCACCTTTATTACTTTCCAAGGTGACTTTATTTGTATAGTTTTCTGTTTGGTTATGATTTTGTCATCTTTTTTATTTTTTTAGATTCACCACTTTTTGGATTTTGTAAAACAAATTTACAAAGAGCTGCCAAAAGTTGTGGTATGTATCACATACGTTGATTTGGTGGTTATATGTTTGAATGACAAGTTCAAGACTTTAAAAACCTGGCCATAACTCATGCTGTACTGTCATAAACATTCATCTTTCTGAAAGCTGTGCCAGCTTGTAAGCAATTCGCTTTGTGATGATTATCAGTCTGTGACCTTGTAAATAGGATACGTTTTTTTTTGGGGTGCTTTTTTTTTAGTCTTTTTTAAACGTGGGAACCAGATTTTTGGTGCAAATCTTAAACTTTGATCTAGGCCATGGTTCTTAACCTGTGGCTGGTGGAACCATGGGGTCTGTGACTCCTACTGAGGGGGCTTGGATTAATAAAGCGTACGTGAATAAAGAAGCGATATAAAATTTCCTAGCAATTGTGAAAGAAAGTTTCGATTCTGTTAACGGCACAGTGGCTAGATGTGTGGATTTCTTTTTACATTTATTTGTTTCGGCAGCCCAATAAAAACACTTCCTCTTTCTTTGTGTGGTCTCTCATGCTGTCTTCTGATCCTAGAAGAAATAAATAATGCAAGTCTTGCATTCCGCGTCTCCTTCGTAGCAATTGCCAAACTCTACAGCTCATACTAGAACTTTTAAAAGCATACCATCACCATAGTTCCTTTTTTATTTGTCCAGGGGTGATCCTTCTGCCAAATTCAAGGGAGGGAATGTTTTTGGACCACAATAATTGGGTGGTATAATCCTCGCCTGTAGGAAAAAGGGCTTTTGTTGCAGTTACAATCCCCCACCCCCCCTTTTTTGCACTCTTTTGAGCTACTAAATGCAAATTTTCGACTCCGACAGTGCACTGAGACTTCCAAACTAGACCGCGGTGCTAGTGCTGCTTCTTGTAGGAAAGTGGGTTTCTTTTGGAGTATTCTTCCACTTTTTGCCTGACTTTTGGTGCAACTTTGACTGTAGAATACTGGATTCCTGCTAATCAGGTTCCCGGATACCAGTGCTCTTTCTCTAATCACTGATACTCAAAGTACCGCCTGGTGGCCTGGTGGCCTGGTGGCCCTCCTGACCTTTACATGCAGCCCCCTGGTCAAGAGCAGCACTGGGCTGCTGTTTTCTCGACTCAGCCGAGGCATTGAGAAATAAGTTAAATAAACAGACATGCCTTTAGTTGGAGGTTAATTGAAGTTAAAGAAAGGAAGTAACTAGGTTATGCTGCACCGCCTAACTTTAGAAACACTTATTTCATCTTGCAGCAAAAGTGTAAAAATATAAGAAGGTATCTTAAAAATTCAAAAAAGTGTATTACTTTAACATGAAGTACCTTTTCAACTTAGTATGTCACATTATATCAGTGCATTGAGAAGTATTTTCTTTAAAGCAATAGTTTAAAAAAATTAATTTAACAGTCATTCTTCCCCCAACCCTGACAATAATGTCAATATTGAACTAAGATGCAAGTCGGTTTTTAAGTGCACTCTTTAGGCTGGGTTCCTATATACACGAAAAACCTAGTTTCATAAATCAAACACAGGAGGTTTTGTACAATGCACATCCAAAAGGCATGTATTTCAATGTCCGTTTTATATGATTATGAAGAAAAAGGAGGGAAAATGAAATTACACAATTGTCTAGGATTGAACAGGTTTGTAAGTTAGTAAGCCATGATTAATCCCAGGCTTTCTAGTTTCACATTGTGCAATTTTTCACTGGATTTATATGTCTCACTTCCACTACACTCACCATACTGGCACCGCCCTAACCGCCACCCTACTGGCATTAATGTGGCCGTCGGTCATATCACAGACAAACCTTTTGGCCCCTCGGAAAATGTTAGTGAGTACCCATGCTCTAAACCCTTACCACAATTGGCACAACGTCAGACCCCCTTGTAGGTCCCTAGTAAATGGTACCCCTGGTACCTAGGGCATTGAGACTGAAAAGGGTCCCCTAGGAACCTTCAATCCTTCACCAATGGCATGCAATGCATGCACACTGCCACTGCAGCCTGCTTCTTGGTGCACCTCGAGCAGGCCCTAAAATACCCAAGGCAGGGTGCACTATGTCTCAGATGTGGGCAGATCAGCGCTGAGAATATTTAAGTCTATTCTTAACATTGTAAGTGCTGGGTAAGCCATAGAGAGTACACAGGCTGGAAACTCGACAACTCAAGTTCCCCAGCATCATGATGGCTTCACTCCTCTTAATAAACCCACACTGATGCCAGTCTTGGGTTTATTAAAACATGTACACAAAGGTGTCCCTGAAAACCTACCAACTGGTCTGTGACTGGCTTTAGGCAGCCTGTAACCACCAGACATGTTTCTGGACCCATGGGTCAAAAGCCCCTGCTCACTGAAACAAGAAACAAAGCTCATCCTGGGCGGAGGGATCACATCTCCTCCCCCAGGATGAGCATAGTGCTCGAGAGGAATGCTGCAAAGGACTTGCTTCCATTGTAATACGATCTCAGCATCGGTTCAAGCCCCCCCTCCCACACTTTTTGTGGGAAAACTTATTGAGTAAAGGGGGTGTGACCCCCCCCTCACCAGCTACACCCCTCAGGTGCTGGAGGCAATGGGAAGCACATTTTTCAGTACCCACCATCTTGAAGATGGGACTTACCCAATCAGGGCTAGGGCTATGCCCCCCTTCCACAGGAGTGTGGCATAATAGTGGGTGTAAACACCCCAGGAACCCATTGGTCCCTACCTGTTACTTCCTATAACTCCCCTAAGTCTAGTATTTAAGTGTCTCCCCAGACCCTGAAATCAGATTACTGATGACCTAAGAAGAGCCGGGCTCTACAGCATCGCACTAGCAGAAAAGACTGCAGTAACCAACTGACTTGGCCCCAGCCCTACCAGCCTGTTTGCAGCCCTCAATGATCTTGTGCTAAAAGACTACTCGTCCTGCAGTCCAGCAACTTCCAAAGCCTTGGGAGGGCTGTCTGCCTTCGACAAAGGTCACTATTTCCCGAGAACAGCAGACCTTTTAAAGCAGAAACCAACTAGTACTTCGAAGGTTCTGCAGCACTTCTACTGCGGGTTGAGCCCTGACGGACTTCACCTTGATGCTTGCAGCTGCAACTTGAAGACTCCTCCTGACTGTGACGTGCCTGATAAACTGTTTCCCAGCATCAAAGGACACTCCTGCATCCGAAGCCCCTGGGCCTTGGGGAGCTGGACCAATGGTGTCCCTACATCCCTTAACAATTCTACTTACCTGGGCAGCTGTGGGTTCTCTTCGTACGGCCTCCTGGCCTGAGCCTCTTTTCAAAATCGAGCTCCCCCACCCCTATTGGTGTGCATTGGGACGGGCACTGTGTTGGCACTCTGTATGCGGCCGTCCTTGGGCCGCTGGGGGTGTAAGTTTGGTGCTACCTTGTGGCCCGCCTCCTGTACTTAATTTAACTTCAGGAGCCCGACCCTCCCCAACACTGATTATCTCACCTGTGAGCAGCGTATCTTCGAGTACCCTGAGTCACCATTGATTATTATTGGGCGCCCAAACTCTAATATAAACTCTGCACCCGCCCGACCCTGTGCCACGGGTGGTGCACTCTTGGTACTGATTTGAACCCTGCCGGTGTTGATCAAAGACTCTGAAGACTGAAATTGTAAGTAGAGTATTTATCTGAAAAAACTGCATTCTTGTTTTCCTCCCATGGGTTAACATTGCAAAACCTGAAAATTGCATTCTGTCTACTTTATAAAAGTGTAAAATATTTTTCCCGAAAAACGTACTTGCGTTATTGTGAACATCTTGGTCTTAAAATAAATCAGTTTATTTTTCTAAAATTTGTGTGGATCTCCTTTTTTGAGTCATGTGTCATTTATTAATCACTGTGTGCCTAACACATGTCTTATGCTCCTGTGTTAGGTCCAAGGCTGCTCGCCCACACTACCCCAAATAGAGCACTTTGGGTTTACATTGAGTCCTGTACACTTCTGGGGAACGTCTGAGCTCTTTGCACGATATAACCACTTAGTGGTATATCATATAATGAGCCAGCTTCCTGCACTTCCCTAAAACAAGGTGTTGTCTGGTTGTGCTACAGTTGGCAAGGGACTTTACCACCCCTGTAAGGGCCTAGTAAATGGTACCCCAGGTACCTAGGGCATGGGTATTAAAGAGGGTCCCCAAGGGCTGCAGCATATCTTATGCCACCCTAAGAGACGCACATACAAATTCCACACTGACTGGCATTGCAGGTTACTTGACATGATGCAAACCATGAAAATATGGTACACCACACTCCTGTGTGTTGTGCCAAAGTCACTGCATCTAATATATGTAGGTCACCCCTACAGCAGGTCTTTGAGCCCTAAGGCAGGGTGCATTATATTTTATGTGAGGACATATGCATAAGCAGATGTGCCCCTGTGATGTCTAGTTCTGTTACTAGATATTGCACATGAACAGGGAAGCCATCTTAAGGTATGTACTGGGATATGGCCAAAGTGAGTTCCCCCAGCTACATAATGTCTTCACTGAAACATATGGCCTTTGGTATGAAACGCCTCATATTAATAAACCCACACTGATTTCAGTGAAAAATGTGTTAGTACATGCACCCAGAGGGCACCTTAGAGATGTTTCTGATAACCTACCAACTACTAGTGTGCTGATGGACTGGTCTGCCTGCCTGCCTGCCGCCACAGACTAATTTCTGACCCCCAGGGGTCAAGGCCCTAGCTCTCAGGAGGTCAGGAACAAATGCCTTCTCTGGCAGAAGGTGTTTACTCCCTCTCTCACAGGATGACCTGTGAATTAGCATTCGAAGGCAGGGAGCTTCAAAGAGCCGACCGCCTTTGGTATGAAAAACTGGCTTCCTTCACAGAAGTGTATGTTAATCACCTCTGCCCGAGCCATCTGGCACCAGGACAGGTGAGAAAAGTATCTATGGCGTGTTGCACTGCCAGGCTGGGCACATGTGTAGGGTGACCAAGCCTGACTTGAACACTACTTTAGAAAGTCCACCATATTATGTGGTGGAATTAGGAATTCTGGGACAGGGTAATGCCCACTCCCCAAACGGAGTGGGCATCTAGAGTTGGTAGTGACCTCCATGATAAGTAACCCGCTGGCTACTACCCCTCACTCCCCTAAAGGCCCTCATTTGAGTATTTAGGGGACCCCGATACTAGGACGTCTGATTTCTACGGACACAAAAGCAGCGGACAACTGACTGAGAAGCACAACTGACTTGGCGCCAAACCTGCAGTCCTGCATACTGCACCCGACCCTTGTGGAGCAACTGCTCCGCCCTGCCGGTGTGCCTACCTCCAGAAACCTGGACAACTGCCAGTGCTTCACAAATTGCCAAAGAAACTCTCTTGGAGTAGAGGAGCTACTCTCCTGCAGCCGCAGACACCAAAGAGCAAGACCTGATACACCAACCTGCCACCTACGGGGACTACCGACAAAGCAGCTGCCCAGGAAGAGGTATCGGTGCTCCTTCAGGTGAGATCCGTCCTTCTCCCAAGTGTGGGGATGCCAGGACCGACGGGAGCCACACAGTACTGGACCCCTTGCAGCAGCCAAGGCTTGTTGTGCCCAGACAGGATTCCAGTGCCGAGGAAGACCAACCTGCACGTCTAGGGACTTTCATGGACATGAAGAACCACATCAAGTGGCCCAGATGTCCTGTTTGCCCCTCTGCAGCATAAGCAAAGACCAACAGTGAGTCTTTGACTGATGCCTAAAAGCACCCAGAGCCGAAGTCCAAGGAAGGTGATGGTACCAACGGGGTCCCGAGACCCACAAACTCTAAGCTCATACTTGGGATTTCCCCAGATTGGACTTTCAGTAGCCCTCTGCAGCCACTTTCTGCAGGCCCCCCTTCAATCGTGAGAGACTCCAGCACTGGATCCGATGCCAAAAGACACCATTGGACCAGAGCCCCAAAGTCCAAAGAGAAATGTACTAAATGTGTCCCTGTATGCCCAAGGAACTCTAGGGTTGAGCCCATTGTGGGTTCCCCGGTCTGGTCCCTGCTTGCAGCCTCTTTGTGAGGTGAATGGGACTCCCAACTTCGTGACACACCTAGGCACCTGGACGCCCCAGAGCCTCCTGAGTTGACCTTGTCCCATACTCATCTTAAGTCTTGAAGAACAGTCCAGTAAGTTGCTGCTAAGGGCCAAGTGCAATACAGGTTTTCCTCCATAGGTTAACATAGCTGATTCAGAAATTGAACTGTTCGTTTTTGAAATCTCGAAAGGTACTTATCCGATTCATATGATCTTGGAATCTAAATTCATATAAAAGCATGTGTTATCTTTATAAATTGGTATTGGATTTCTTTGAGTGTGTCTCACTTATTGACTTTGTGTGTGCAATAAATGCTCAGCACTACCCTCTGATATGCCTAACAGTTCACTCACACTACAACAAATTAGACCATTTGGGATGCCATTTGTGCCTCTGTAATTCCTTTGAGGTTTGCCTAGACTCTTTACACAGTGCACCAACTCTGTGGAACGCTCCCCCCCTTGCATTTATGCATGGTATCTGACCATCATGGGTTTTGAAAATTGCTAAAAACCTGGCCATTCTGATCACTTCTCCTTTGCCGCTGTTTTCCACCTACTTTCTATGGTTTTGGCTAGCGGTGTGAGACCCCGGGTGATATGTGCGCTTAATAAAATCCTGTAACCTAACATATCATACCTCTTTTTGGTCCACTATATAAAGAGCCAGCTTCCTAATTCGCCTCCTTGTCCTTAAGAGAATTGACACTTTTCTAAACAATTGCTAAGATATTTTGCATTCTATGTCATAACCGGAAGCCTAGGTTATGCAGATTCAACGCTTCTTGACCACCAGTGAGGCTACTCCTATTACAGGTTTGCAAAAACATGTCTGAAAGGTAGAGTCCGAGGACCAATCCGCTGCGTTAACGATGTTCTCCAAGCGCCCCTCAGAGAAAAGGCTTTGAAAGTCATAGCTCCTCTACTGGAATGTTCTCCGAGCACATAAGTATATTTGCCTGCTTCTTGCAGGATCCACTTCTCCCACTGTGCAATGGTAGGCTACCAGACGAGTTTAAACTGTTTCTTTAGGGTATGAATAATTAAGTTGTACCTCTGTCATACCTTCGTACATCCTGTGGCATCTTACCACACATAGTTTAAGATGTTGAAGAAAAGCAAGGTATTGCTCCACTCTTGTATTTGATTAGCTTCTCCTAGAAATGGTAAAAGACACCCTGTCTAAGGTAAACATCCTTGCAGTGATATCTAGTGCTCTCCCATTCAAGACTCTATTACACAATATAAGGCATTACTAATTCACAAACTTGTTAGTTACATTCTGGGATAAAAATATACTGTCCTGCCATTTAGACTCTGGGAAAATATACAGTCTGATCCCCCCTTTCTAGGTCTGGATGCTAGATAGTGCTCCCCATCCTGGATTTCTGG
Organism: Lissotriton helveticus; assembly: GCF_964261635.1. Lineage (NCBI taxonomy): Eukaryota > Metazoa > Chordata > Amphibia > Caudata > Salamandridae > Lissotriton > Lissotriton helveticus. The sequence continues at coordinate 115,696,553 of NC_136071.1, forward strand.
AAAAGGCATATGGCCCGCTGAAATTAACAACTGACTGGTGTTGATGGTCCGGTAAGCTTGACCAACTGCTCCATGCTGAACTGTATTGCTTGACTGTGGAGTCTGGACAGGCTCTCCAGATGAGGTTAGCAGCTTTTCTTGATGGGCATGTGATTGTCTAGCATCCCCTGTAATCCTCCATTTCATGAGCGTTCGATTTCTCTACTCTACTAATTGGTGTAAGTTGCTGTGAGCATCCTTCAGCAGATTGGATAAGTGGGATTGGAGAATCCATGGAAAGTACCAGAAGCATTCAAAACCAAACTTAAGCTATTCAAAGTGGCCAGTCTTCAGAGCCAAAAGTCAGCAAAGGGTCAGGGGTCGGGTAAGTACCGAGACTGCACCACCAGTGGCACGGGGCGGCTGGGTGAAGAGGTCAAAATCAGAATTCGACCCAGTGCTTTCCAATGGTGGAGAGAGGTGGTGCCTGGAGCTACACTGCTTGCAGGTATGAAAAATCGGTTACAAGGGCCAAGCTTTCTTGGTTAGCACAAGCACAGGGGGGCCACAAAGCAGCACCAAACGTTCACCTTCAGTGACACCGGGGTGGCTCGGTGCATGGTGTAAATTAGACGTTGGGTGCCCGATGCTTTTTAATGAGGATCTTCTTGACGGTAGAGAGGATGCAGGCGTGGCACCGGAGGATGCAGGTTGAAGACCAATGTCAGCAGAGGGTCGTAGGGGCACCGCCTGTTCAGCTCACCAAGGCCCAGGGGCTGCTGGGGCAGGGGTTGATTTGGATGTTGAAGTCTTCTCCCCAGGAACGGTCAGGGAAAGCCTCTGGATTCACACTGCAGGCACCTTTGTGGAGGGCAGAAGTCAGCCAACGCTGGACATGAGGGCAGGATCACCTGGGAGACTTGACTGCACAGGTGAGCCATTAAGGCTGGGAGCGTCTGTGCATAGTGGTCTGGAGGCGTGGACTCTCCTGGATCTGAAGTCTTTGGAGTTGGTTGCTTCTGGACAGGTCCACTGTCCTCAGGAGTTTAGAGTCCTTATTGACGGCAACAGTTCCCCCAGTGGTTTTAGAGGTCGTTGTTAAGACAGGTTGCAGGGTCTTCGAAGCTGGAGACATGCCAGTAAGGCTGGGGCCAAGGCAGTCGTAGTCAGCTGTCTTCTGCTGCAGAGTGTTTTCTCTCTTCTGAGGTCATCGCAGAACTGATGTGCAGGTCTGGGGGAGCCACCTAAATACTACATTTAGGAGGTGTTTTCCTGGAGTAGCAGGTACGACCAATGGTCACCTCACCTGAGGTGACTTCACCCTTTATTATGCCACCCTCCTGTGTGAAGGGGCCATAGACCTAGCCCTGTTTGAAGCGATCTCCCATCTTCAAGATGGCGGGGACTGAAAGTTGTGCTTCACTTGGCCTCTTCCACCTTAGGGGTGGGGTTGGCAGAGGTGGGCACACCTACTATTCTTTTGTATTTTTTCCACTGGTTTTCCCACCCAAAGTGTGAGTGTAAACCAGGGGGCTGCCATCTGCTGCTAGCAGCAGAATTTGGGGCTTTCACTACAAAGTGGGCAAGCCTTTGAAGCTCCCCTCTTTGAGCACTGGCCCATCCTGTGGAGTCTAGTCTTTGGCGTAGCCTCTCTTTGCTGGGTCCAGAAAGAAGCAGTGCAGTACTTCCTCTGTCCTCTTTTCAGTCAAGTATAGATCTGAGGACTGTAGGTCTGGGGTACTACGTTCTATGTCCTCTTCTTCTTGTTTGTGGGAAAGGAATACTCACTAGCTTATAGATAGAGCAATAGTTCCCACAAGCATTCCTGCCCACTTTACATTACTTCCTGGAGGTTTGGCACCCAAATAATTCCCCCAAATCCCTCTATACCTGAATCAAAGATGGCGCAAGCCTACTTGTTCTGTGTGGATCTCTGAGCACACCCTAGGGGTGTACCCTGCATAATGAGCCACTCCTGCGTGGAAATCAATTTCTCAACTGGTTTATCCCCCTCTGGAGGAGGTGCCAGTCTACCTGCCTACACAAAGGAGAGGGCTGACAAAGATGTGATCCTCATTTGCTTCTCTGAGGCGGTAGCCAATTTGAAGCTGGGCCATCTGTGACCTTTGTGCTGTCGGTTGAACAATGCGAAAGGGTTATTTTGGCATGTGTAGTTGGCAGATTAGAAGTTGCCCACCTAGGATGCGTCGGAAGACCTAGAGCCATGTTTTCACTTTGATACATTAGTGGTGGCACAACAAGGGCTGCAGTCCACTGATAACAAATAACCTACTAGCCCCGAGTACCTGGAGTACCATATACTAAGTGGAGGAATATGCCCCTTTTGCATTGGTTACCCCTCACTTTTTGCCTTACACATGATGCACTTTTGACTTGGTGTGCCCTCGGTTCCTGCGAATCAGGCTCCTAGGGCTTGTGTTCTTTCTGAAAGCTGTACTTCTGTACCCACATGGGCACATCTATAGCCACTAGTAAGTGCCTTGTAAAAGGTACCGTGGGTACTAAGGGCACTGTGACCAGGGAACTCCTCTAAGGGCTGCAGGCCCTATTGTACCACTCTTAGAAGTCCTGAACCTTAATACCTTTAGCAGGGTGCACTAGCCCTCAGGTGAGGGTACAGTGGCACGAGCCCTGTACCCCTACCATGTCCAAGCCCATTATTAGACATTGTAAGTGTAGGAAAGCCATAAAGAGTATATGGTCTGGGAGTTTGTAATTACGAACTCCACAGTTCCATAATGGCTTTGCTAAAATCTGGTAAGTTTGGTAGCAAACGTCTCAGCACATTAAACCCACACTGATGCTAGTGTGGGATTAAATATAAAATCCACTCAGAGGGCATCTTTGAGATGCCCCTGAAGAACGACCAGTCCTGAAGTGGTTCCTGAATGGCTGACTGCCTTTTGCCACCACCAGATAGGTTTCTGGACCCCTGGGTAGAGAGCTTTCGCTCTCAGGGTCCAGATCAAAGCCTATCCTGGACAGAGGCGTCAGGCCTCCTCTGCCAGGATGGCTGGGTCCACGAAGGGGAGGCTTCAAAGGCCTGCCACCCTTGTGAGCTGTCCCTGCCTTTTGCAGCAAACTGGCTCACACCGGTCTGCCCCCCTACTTTGAGCAGGAGAATCAGCGGGAAAACCAAGCTTAGAGGAGAGGTGTGCCCACCTTTGCCAACCCCACCCCTCTGGTAGGGGAGGCGAGGTGAAGCACAGGTCTCAGTCCCCTCCATCTTGAAGATGAGGGGACGCATCAAATCATTGAGGCTCATGCCAACCTCTCAGTGGAGGGTGCCATACTAGTGGGTGTACCCACCCCAAGGAAGGGACCCATTGGTCCCAACTTGCACACCTCTTTCAACGCAATTAAGTATTTAGGGGCGACCCTGAACAGTGCCTCCTCAGATTCGAGGTACAAAGAAGGATTGAAGAGACCTGCTGATCCAGGAAGAAAAAGACATCTACTGCTTTGGCCCCAGCCCTACCAGCCTGTCCGCCTCTCACCTGCCTACAGCAAAGAAACCGGCGGGTCCAGCAGCCTCCCAGAGTCCGAGTAGCTGCCCTGCAACCATCTTACAGACTCTGTCTCCCGTGAGTACCGGACTTGCTCAAGCAAAGACTCACCCTCAGAATCTGGATCCAGGTGGCTCAGCGATTCTGCACCACTCTGCACTTGTCGCCACGCCCAGAGTTCGAGTGGCCCAACACCACGAGGAGGTCTCCCCAACGATCATGACCTAACCACGGAGTCCCCGACGTCTTCTTGGCACCTTGCACCTGGCCGCCCCTGTGCCGCTGATGGTGCAGCTCCTGTGCGAATTGATGTCCCCTTCAGTGCTGACCTTAACATCAGGAGCTTTGCTCCTGCACCAAGTGGCCTGCTCATAAGCAGTCCCTAATTGCAGGACACCTTAGCACCATTTGCTAACATTGTGCCCCTGCACTCTTCCCCCGGCCGCCCTGGTGCCACTGGTGGTGCAACTTGAGGCCCTATCTGGACCTTGGGGAACCCTGGTCCTAACCCACAAAACTCCCACCCTTATAATGTTTACATACCTATGAAACCGATAGGAACTCATGTTATGAGTTTTATTGAAAGTACATTTTACCTATCTGTACCAAGAAATAAAATACAAGTATACCTTTTTATACTTATCCAACTGGCCTTGATCCTGAGTGTGTGTAACACACAGTATGGATAAGCCTAACTGCTCACCCCCACTACCACAAAGAGTACTTGCCTAATATAGCTTCTGCTATACCTCTGGGAACTCCCTGGACTCTGTGCACACTATATTGTACTTTAGTATAATATATACAGAGCCAGCTACCTAGACACTAGGGTCTTTTAGTAATTTAACTGTGCCAGTCGGGGATTAGTCATTCACACATACACTTTTATAGGGTCAAAGCACATGCACGGGGCCCTGGACAGCAAGGCCCTGTGCACTACAAATTTGGAAAAAACAGCAAGAGCAGCCCAAGTTTTGGTAGATGGGGATGAGCATACAAAGAGGCACTTACCTCCAAACACCTATTGCAACAGTTTTGACTACATTCATTAATTGAAACGCGAAATGTACTCTTTATTCTATGTCCCCTACTACCTTTCACAAATCTGTACTGGAAACACACATGGATAAAGGAAGGAGAGATAGAGAAAACACATTTCCTGCAACCCAGTAACCCTTTTCCCTCTGGATGCCTACCAGTATTTTCAGATGATCACCCCTGTCTCAAAGAATTATTTCTGTATCTTCTCCACTTCCAGGCTACATTGCACACTGCACAATGCCCAACCTGAAATGCTACCCCTGTCTGGGCACTTGTCCCTTAATAACTCTTGATATTGTTGTATGGCCATTCTTCTCTCTTTTGTACACATTGCTGCATTCTGACATTGGTGCATTCTGAGTGCAAATTCAGCCTCTCTCTTTTGGCTACTAACGTAGTAAACTCATTAAAAAAATAAAATAAGAAAGAGAGTGTTGTGTTTTTGTGTCTTCACCACTTTGCCATGTGGTAAATCCCCATGTTCCACCAATGGGATCCTACTTTGACTTAGTACGTGATTTGATGGCTATCATCTACCTCGATTGTTCACTGTGTTTCAATCAATGCCCTTGCAACCTCAGGTGCCCCCCCTTTCATGTTGTAGACTTCAGAGTTCTTCCTCTGCATCTCATATCACCACTGCACTGCATGGGGTAGTGTTTTGGCCATGACTCCTTGCATAAGTAATTTTTTTGACTGACACTTTCATTCTCTGCCTTACGTTGACCGTGGGGATGTCGCCACATCTCTCAGGGGCAATATACCTCTGAAAGTTGTGTTGGACTTCCATTTTGGATCACTTGTAGTCATGTAGGGTCTAGATATCCGGCGGGGCGCTGCTTCTGCTTGAATAGCCAGGTCATGTAGTCTCCTGAAGGTTAGTAGGTCCTGGGACTGACGTAGGAGGATGGGGAAGGGAGTTCCAGGTCTTGGCGGAGAGGTGGGAGAACGATTTGCCGCCGGTGGTTGCTCTACGTATGCGGGGGACGGTGGCGAGGGCGAGGTGAGCGGAGCTGGCGGTTCGGGGTGTAGAAGGTGAGTCATGTGTTGAGGTATGCTGGTCTGGTGTTGTGGAGTGCCTTGTTTGCTTAGGTGAGGAGCTTGAAGGCGATCATCTTGTTGACGGGAAGCCAGTGCAGGTCTCTCAGTTGGGGTGTGATGTGGCTGTGGCGAGGGATGTCGAGGATCAGGCGTGCAGAGGCGTTCTGTATGCGTTGTAGTCGTTTCAGGAGTTTGGCCGAGGTTCCCGCGTAAAGTGCCTTTCTCTAGTCCAGCCTGCTGCTGATGAGGGCCTGGGTGACCGTTTTTCTTGTTTCGGTGAGGATCCACCTGTAGATCTTGCAGAGCATATGTACGGCGTTTAAGCAGGAGGACGAGACGGCGTTTACTTGCTTGGCCATGGAGAGTGTTGATTCAAGGGGTAAACCCCAGGTTGCGTGCGTGGTCAGTGGGTGTCGGTGCTGCTCCCAGTGCGGTTGGCCACCAGGAGTCGCCCCAGGCTGTGGGGGTGGATCCGAGGATGAGGACCTTCGTCTTGTCAGAGTTCAGCTTCTGATGGCTGTTCTGCATCCACTCGGCGACGGCTTTCATTCCTTCGTGGAATACCCTTGTTCTGTGTCGTGGACCGAGGTGAGGCCTGACCTGGCAAACATGGATCCTACTTTCCCCCTGCAGGAGCGTCTCTTACTCTAGGGGCCTATACAGACTGGTTGCTGCTGCTTGAGAGGGGCCCCCCTCAACGCTGTTCCTCCTTTGTCCCAACTGAACGCTCGCCGCACATCGCCCCAACACTATGGCTAAGGACAGACCCACCTGCTCTGCGCCTACCCAGACGAGAATGGATCAGCACACGACTGGCTCCTCCCCTGGCCCTACTGGACCCCTGTATGGCGGTGGGTTCGCCTTCTCCACCACTCATCTTACTGTGATATTGCAAGCTATCCATCCTTCACAGGCAGCTGATGGCCTCTCGTGAAATTACAACCTCTTCCAGATTACGGCTCGTCCAGACCTACTGCATTTACTTTGTGTACGTTTCTCTGACTCGCCTTTGCCGGGCAGGCTTACGTCCTGCCTTCTGCATGTCCTCTATGCAGAGTTGACCAAGCAATCTTTTATCATATGTTATGTACCTGCGTAGAGGTGCTTCAGCACTGGACCAAGGTTACCCAAGAATTTTCTGAAGCATTGGGATGAGGTGGTTCCCCTTTCCCCTCTGTTGGTTCTCCTTGGGGTGTTTGAGGGCTCTGGAGGTACGAGGGATGTGAGGGCGTTCCTGGGTACAGCCCTCTTAGTGGCGAAGCAAGACATTGCCATTCTCTGGATGTCCCCTAGACCTCCAACCCTATTGAGGTGGAGACTGGGTGTGGATTGGTGTGCACAGCAGGAGAGTGTGGTCTTCGAGCCCGCAGCTGTCCCCAGAAGCATGGACGGGTGTGTGGGAAATAGTTGGGTCAGCTTGCTTAACCAATCACGGATTTGTACTTATTGCTATTCTTTTATGGTTATTGTACTATACTTTTCGGCTGTTTCTACCCTGTATAGACTGTATACCTCATATTGTAATGTGTCATGTGTGTGCCATACGGTCATCTCCACCAACTCTTAAAACTTAATGAAGTTTGTTAATCAAAATAAATGAAAAAAATCAACATTTATGGTGTCTCGCTTATTTAGAGCAGGCAATGGTACAAATAAGCGTACTACCTCTTCCTAAGAGAATATTAATCCTGCTGTATATTAAAATTCAGGTTTCTCAATTTGTTGTCTTTGCATGGAGAAAGATCTCCCTTCCGTTCCTCCCTCAAATGACGACTGGAGGAAGCTGGGACTATATGTACTATACCAAAGTAAGGTATAGTGTGCACAGAGTCCAGTGGATCCCCAGAGGTACAGCAGAGGCTTGATTATATATTCACTAGCGCTCTCTTTGTGGTTGTGTGGTTGAGCAGTTAGGTTTATTAGGAGGTGTGTTGAGCATTTATTGTATTCACTCAGGCAAGAACTGATGAATCAATCAATCATTCATATAAATTTGTAAAGCGCGCTAGTCACCCGCTGGGGTCTCAAGGCGCTAGGAAGGGGGGGGTGGGTCGCTACTGCTCGAACAGCCAGGTCTTGAGTTGTTTCCTGAAGGAGAGGTGGTCCTGGATCAGCCGTAGGTGGGTGGGGAGGGAGTTCCATGTCTTGGCTGCCAGGTAGGAGAAGGATCTTCTTCCGGCGGTGGCTTTGCGAATTCGTGGGACGGAGGCTAGGGCGAGGCTGGCGTATCGGAGCTGGCGGGTGGGTGTGTAGAATGTGAGGCGGCTGTTGAGGTATTTGGGGCCCATGTCGTGGAGAGCCTTGTGTGCGTGGGTGAGGAGTCTGAACGTGATTCTCTTGCTGACGGGGAGCCAGTGCAGGTCTTTCAGATGGGTAGAGAATGTTGCTGTGACTGGGGATGTCCGGGACGAGTCGTGCCGAAGCGTTCTGTATGTGCTGGAGTCTTTTCTGGAGTTTGGCTGTGGTTCCACCGTAGAGGGTGTTTCTGTAGTCCAGTCGGCTGGTGAAGAGGGCCTGGGTGACCGTCTTCCTGGTTTCGGTGGGGATCCACCGGAAGCTCTTTCGGAGCATGCGCACGGTGTTGAAACAGGATGACGATACGGCGTTGGCTTGCTTGGTCATCGTGAGGGAGGAGTCCATGATGAATCCCAGGTTGTGTGCCTGGTCCGTTGGCTTGGGGGCGGTGCCCAGGGCCGGTGGCCACCAGGAGTCGTCCCAGGATGAGGACTTCAGTCTTGTCTGAGTTCAGTTTCAGACGACTGAGCTTCATCCATTCCGCGACGTCTTTCATTCCTTCCTGGAGGCTGGTTCTGGCGGGGTCGTTGGTGAGGGAGAGGATCAGCTGGGTGTCGTCGGCGTAAGAGATGATGTTGAGGTTATGTTGTCGTGCGATGGCTGCGAGGGCGCTCATGTAGACGTTGAAGAGGGTGGGGCTGAGCGAGGATCCCTGCGGGACGCCGCAGATGAATTCGGTGGCCGCGGATCGGAACGGGGGAAGGCGGACTCTCTGGGTTCTTCCGGCGAGTAACGAGATGATCCACTCCAAGGCCATTCCTTGGATGCCGGTGTTGCTGAGGCGCTGTATCAGGGTGCGGTGGCATACGGTGTTGAAGGCTGCTGAGAGGTCCAGGAGGATGAGGGCAGCTGTTTCCCCGTTGTCGAGCAGGGACCTGATGTCGTCGGTAGCTGCGATGAGTGCGGTCTCGGTGCTGTGGTTTGCTCGGAAGCCGGACTGCCAGGGGTCGAGGTATCCGTTTGTCTCGAGGAAGGCGGAGAGTTGTCTGTTGACGGTCTTCTCGATGACTTTGGCAGGAAAGGGGAGGAGCGAGATGGGGCGGAAGTTCTTGAGGTCCGTGGGGTCCGCGGTGGGTTTCTTCAGGAGGGCGCCGAGATCGGCATGTTTCCAGCTCTCCGGGAAGGTGGCGGATGTGAAGGAGCTGTTAATGATGACTCACACACGGAATGAATCCAGACCAATTAGGTAAGTATAAAAAAAGTATACTTATATTTTATTTCTAGAACCAAGCAGAACATGGCATAGGTAGGTGAAATATACTTTCAAATGCAAGGCTGTTCACAGAATTTTTTTTTTTTGCAGAGTTTTATATAGCGCGAACTAGACCCGAACCGAATCGGGTATCAGAGCGCTTTACATATTTTCCAGTTACGTTACATGAGGACACACTTTCATTTTAGGCACGGGGAGATTAAGTGATTTGCCCAGAATCACAGGAGGTTTTTTGGCGTCGTTACCGAGACTCGAACCCAGATCCCCAGGTCCGAGGTCGAGCGCCCTAGCAGTTAGTTTCACGGTTGTAGTTGCTTTAAAAACAGTTCAGAATACTTTGAAAATACTCTGGATTACTTTATAGTTACATCGACTACTTGGGGTGATGTGTCTAGATATCACACAGTCGGTCCGACAATGCAAAGGTACGTAAGACAATTTTGGGTTCAAAGCAAAATTACTTTAGTTTCAATACAAAAGGCAGTTCAACACAAAACATTTTGGACAAAAATCACAAAATGTTTTCCTATGGAAGAAAATGTTATTGGTTTGCAGGTAAAAAAGCTACCTACAAGAATAGCTGCTTGGGGTTAGAGCCAAGGTATGGTTCCCCAAGGCTCCTGGATGTACCCAAATTGCACCACCAGCGGCACTAGGGCAGCTGGGTGCAGAGGGCAGGGTCCCAATGTTAGCCAATAGGGTAGTTGGTTAGGGGCTGCTTAGGAGCAGGCCACTCGGTTGTGGGAGCAAAGCTCCTGGGGTTAGGATCAGAACTGCAGGGACCAACAAGAGCTACACCATCAATGGGACGGAGGCAGCCGGATGCAGGGTTCCAAGAAGTCGTCGGGAGCCCTGTGGTCTCCAATGGAGATCTCTGGTTTGGAAGAAATTCTGCAGGCTCTGTCAAGGAGGTTTCATGAGGGCGACCACCGGTAAGAGAGGTATGTTATGTTATGTTATGTTATGTTAAAATTACTTTTAGAGCGCACTTACACCAGCCGGTTTCATGGCGCGAGGTAAGTTGGGTTGTTGAGAGATGCCTGGACACCGTCTGTTGGGCCATCCAAGATCGTGGGGTGTCGGATGGTGGGATGTCTTTGGGCGTCAGGTTTCCTTACCAGCTCCGGTCGCAGTCGGGAGGACCCTTCAGGTCGAGGCTGCAGGCGTTGGGTAGAAGGTTGAATTAAATCGGGGACCACCGGATCAGGATTGCTGGGGAGACCTCCTCGTGGTGTTGGGCCACTTGAACTCGGGCCGTGGATTCGGCTGGATCCGAGGTCCGTGTTGGAGTCTTTGGTTGGAGCAAAACGCGCTGCTCATGGGAGACAGTCTTTTGATGAAGGCAGGACAGGTCGTCCTGGGTTCTGGATGTCAGCTGGACACGCCGGGTTATCGCTGGGAGCAGGTTGAAGTCCGGGCTGGCCGGTAGGTCTGGAGCCCAAGCTGTTGTTGTCCTCTTCTTCCTCTTTCAGCATGTCTCTTCGGTCCTTCTTCTTTCTTCTTCAGTCTGAGAAGGCAATGTTCAGGGTCGCCTCTAAATACTAAATTCAGGGGCGTAAGAGGGGTGGGGTTGGCAAAGGTGAGCACACCTCTCTACCTGTCTTGTTTTTCCTGCCGATTCTGCTGGCCAAAGTGGGGGTCAGAACCAGTGGGAGCCAGTTGCTGGGGGTAGCAAAAGGCAGGGTCAACTAACAAAGGCAATAGGCCTTTAAAGCTTAACCTTCGTAGACCCAGCCCATCCTGGGGAAGAAGGCATGACACCTCTGCCCAGGATGGGCTGTGTTTCTGGATCCAGATAGCCGAGGCCCTTTAAACAGGGGTCCAGAAACCTGTTTGGTGTTGGCAAATGGCGGGTAGCCATTCAGGAACTAAACCAGGGCTGTTCGTTTTTCAGGGGGCATCTCGAAGATGTCCTCCGAGTGCATTTTACATTAAAACCTACACTAGCATCACTGTGGTTTTAATGTGCTGAGACGTTTGCTACCCAACTTCCTAGGTTTCAAGAAGGCCACTATGGAGTTGTGGAGTTCGTACTGACAAACTCCAAGACCATATACTCATTATGGCTTTACTACACTTACCATGTCTAAGAATGGACTTAGAAACTGTAGGGGTACAGTGCTCGTACACTGTACCCTCACCTGTGGTCTAGTGCGCCCTGCTAGAGGGGTGACTTACCTAGACCATAGGCAGTGGGTTGCAGCCATGGCACACAAATGTCGACTCTTCACTTTTCTCTGCACCAAAACACACAGCCTGTGGGTCTTAAGGTGCAAGGTCTCTAAGGGTGGCACAATGGGTGCTGCAGCCCTTACAGGCCTTCCTTGGTCACAGGTCCCTTGGTACCCAAGGTACCTTTTACAAGGGGCTTATCTGTGGCCAGGAATGTGTCAATTGTGGGTACAAAGATACAGTTTTGGAATGAACAGAGGTGCTAGGGCCTGGTTAGCAGGACCCCAGCACACACTCAGTCAAGTTGGCATCAGGCAGAAAGTTAGAGAGTAAGTATGCATAAAGGGACACTTTCCTACAACAACTTAAACATTTTCCGCCTTTGGGATCGCACCTTGGCGCAGTCGTCCTCACAGATCAACTCATTTCTGGTCAAGTGACTGTCAACATTTAGTCTACTTGTGTGTATTAATCTTCAGGTTCTAGTCCCAGTGAAGGTCTTGCAAGAGGGTACTTCCATGCTACTCTACTAAATGCTGTGGCAATCAGCATTGCCCCTTTACCCGGTGGGCAGCAAGAAGTAGACCAAAGGTGTTGTACTATATTCAGAATATTTTGCAATTTTCTCTACCTAATGGATGGGATGCAGTATCGTTATAAAGACACACAATGTATGTTCCATCTTCTCTAACTTGTTTTCTCGGGTCTTTAGCCGTTACCTTTTACCTGCACCTTCCTGGTTGCAACAGATACTGTCTCCCCTGTACAACCATGAACACTGCTGTAATTCAGCTAGCTTGTCGTTGAGAAATCGGTGAATGTTGCCTGTGATTTGAGGAAGGCGTAGTTCTGTACCCCCAATATGATTTTAGAATGCCCTCATGCCTTTGCTAATAGTTGGTCTATCCCTGTACTTTGGCTGTTTTTGAGAGGATTTAATTGTGTACCCACACGGTGCACTAGAGCTATAAATCTCCCAAGCACATATAAAAGACACCTGCTAGCCTTAGCTTACAGTGCAACAATGGTGAAGTTTAGCTTGTCTGTGCTGTATCTGTGAAATAGCTCTTTTTGGCTCTGGGCTGATGAAATAACAACCTTCTTCCACTGGTGTGATGCTTGCGAAACACAGTATCTTTGCTGGGCTAAGCATGTACATTTGTCAGGTTAAGATATGCAATAAATTATTTTGAGTTTTCTAGGCACAAACTAAGCCCATGGTTTTTTGAGCGCTGAACAGATATACGAGAAGTGATTATGGCTAAAATCATACTGAGTGCAAACATATTTTGTCCAGAAATTAGTGGGTATACACAATCCTATTTGCATTTTTTAGACCAAAAAATCAACAGGCAAAATATGAAGTCATTAGAGCAGGGATAGCATATATGTGACAGTAAAATATTTACATTTTAGATCTGTCTGCAACACAAAGGTTGGTATAAAGCAAATGGAAAAAGTATTTTAAGTATAGCATATAGGAGATTGTAGTCAGGATTTATAGAATAATATACATATGTTATAAAAATGATAATGTAATCAATAGAGCGGTTAGTGGCATTGGGAGGAAAACCTTTTTTTTCCTGTAATAATCTTAGAGGGTAGAATTGCAGTAGTGATGCAAAAACTTAGATTAAATTTGAACATCGAGTGGAGGAGTGGTTACAAAAAAGTTGGAATCCAGAATTATGCAGAAACACTGATGACAAAAAGAGTATTTTACTTAAAAAATTGTTATCGTTTTTCTGTAGACTCGATACTTTGAGACCCCCCAGGGTATCCCAGACAACACAGTCCCTTCTCCAGAAATGGTTGGTATGATTACAACAATCATTGTAAAGGTCAATCCTGAAAGAGAGGACAGCGAAACGAGAACGGTAAGCATTTCTGAAAAAGTGGTCTGATAGTACAAATAATAGTGCAAAACTAATAAGTGGATATGAAATATCAAAATGGAGTATGAACAGTATGTTGACTAATGTTGCAAAATAGAAACTAGTGCATGCAATTAAGACAAGACAAATGCTGCAGAATTTGTCCTGATACTCTTTCGACAAGGCTAGTAGGACCAACACGATGAGCACTGCTCCTGACTCCTTTGCCAAGGAATTTGAATTCTCATTAGCTCCTGAGACCTCAAAAGTTGATCAAGCTGTAGCTCACACCACAGCCCATTAAACTCTGCTCTTGACAGAGTTGCTCCTCCCAAAACTTGTGCGAAAACCAGGCGTAGTACCATGCGCTCTGGTACAGCTTTGATTTGTGTAAAGAGAAATCCTCCTGTAAACAAATTTGAAAGATGCTGACAGACCACAAATAATCTTATTGATCAGGAAACTTCTAGAACTGCTCTAATGAGGTGCCACAGAAATATTAAAACTGCTCAAAAAATTCATATTAAAAATCAAATTGGCAAAAGCTGGTAACTCTTCTAAAGTGCTTTCTAAAGTGCTGAATGATTTTATCAATCCCAGTACATGCTCCTGAAGAATTTAGGCTAACCAAGAGTTGTGCGAAACATTAACTGATTTTTTTGTTGTTGTTGATGAAATTAATCTCATTTATCAGATCTTTCTCAGTGCGCCAAACCAGATTTTTACACAGCCTAATCTCAAATCTCCGCCCCTTAACAGCGCTTGCAGCCTTGGAAAGTGAAACTTCAGAACTAATTAAAAGATCTCTGAAAACTGCAAAATCTGGCTATCTTTGGGATTTATGTCCTCCCAGAATTTCAGCACCACTTTCTAATCAGTTAACCCTGGCTATATGCTCCTTGATCAATTTATCAATAAACACGGGAAAGATTTTTGGGTTTGTAACGATGCGCAGGTTAGGCCTATACAAAAGAAGGCTAACCTCTCAACTACAAATCTTGCAAACTATCGGCCCATGTACTTTAACGATCTCATTTTACCATCTGTTCATCTTCCTTTAATAGACGAATTGCAGGAAGGTCACATTAACAAACAACTTTCGGATTACTTGGAGAACAACATGATCTTGGACCTATCACAATCAGGGTTTCGATCCTTTTACAGCACGGGGACCGCCATTGTGGCAGTCACAGATACGTTTAGCTCTTGATACTGATACACCGGTTATGTTTGTGCTGTTGGACTTATCTGCAGCGGTTGATACAGTCCCATCCCAGGCTACAACAAAAGCTGTATAAAATTGGAATCTGTGGGACAGCCCAACAATGGTTCCTTAATTTTCTTTTTTTTTCTCATTTTTAATTCACAGATCCCAAACCATCTCTGGGGTTCTTTCAAATCCCGCACTAGGACGATTGCCAAAGGTGTTCCCCCGGGGCTCATGTCTAAGCCCCATGCTTTTTATCATCTATATCTAACACTCTGATAAGCCTATGGCTGCTCCACCACACTACCCTAGATAGAGCATCTTGGGTGTGCTTTAACAAGCCCCTGTCCACTCATAAGGGATATTTGGATACTTTACTCAGCATATCTCATTTTGGTATAATATGTAAAGAGACAGCTTCCTACATGTGTCTAAGGGAAAAAGGGGATTATACAATAAGTGGAATTGCACACGTCAGTCCAGCCACGCACAGTAAGGTCTTTTTCTTCATTGTTTGGGGATGAGGTAGGCTACTGCAGGGCTCAGATTGCGTGTCCTCTTGCTTCCTCTGATACAAAGTCTTCCTCGTCTTGGTTGTAGCAACAGTTTTGGGTAACACGCAGTGACTCCGGCCTCAGTGCTTCGAGTACCCCCCCCTGGCATAAGGAACAGATTCAGCAAACCACTCTGTCTGGTCACACTGACTAAGGCTTGCTCTTCTGCGGCCCCTCTCCCTGTATGCCGGGTCATGGCAACTTCCTGAACACGGCGATGGCCAGATCGATACAACACAGTTTCATTGCACACTGCAGCCCTCATGGCATACATGGTTGCCAACTTCCACAACGCTGTACACTGCCCGATTGATGTGGCGCTGGCCTTCGTGCATGGTGGCCTCTACTGGCATACAAGGTCGCCAAACTTCACAATGAGGCACACTGCCAACCACCCAATTAGTGCGACATAGCTCCTCACACCTTGCTCAGGAGCTCCACCCATTTGGGCTCCTCTCTGCATCTTGCTCGCTCCAACATTCTCTCCCTCACGGGCAACCCGGTCTTGGTGAGCAGGCAGGTACTGTTTCTCCAGGCTCCAAGGCAGGTAATCTTGGTTTCCCCTGGGCGATGTCTCCTCCCAAGTGCACGGAGACATGGCTAGGCTCCTAGTCCTGGTCACAGGCAAAATCTTGCAGAGCTTCCCCTCCTCATGCAGCCTGGCTGGCTGCTCGGCAGATACCAAGTTATGGGGTCGCCTGTTTTCCAGGCGTAAAATGTGATTTAGGGTTTGGACCTTTGAAGTTTTATGTTGGTGTTCTGCTTCTTTGAAATGGACCTCTCTCCCATTTCTTCTTCCACCTGAAGGAAGTCAGTCACAGCAGACAGTACCTCAAAAGCCCACAACAAGATTCATGGGAGGGCCCAGAGTTCCCGTCCAGATGTCGGCCACAGTGATATGTGCATCAGAGGTTAATCCTGGCCCCCCAGCCTTACCCTTTAGGATTCTCTTATCAGCCCCTGCTCTCTCTTCCTGAGATGTGTTCAGGCCCTGTCCTTGTGATCTGTCATTGAATCAAAGAACCCTTTGAAATGCACAGTGCTTGTCCCACCCAGCTTACATGAATGCAACAATATACAGTTATGCCTGGGGGCGATTCCCCCCACCATGTTTCCTCCATGCAGGCCTGAGTTTTCCAAAATGGGAACCCAAAGTCCTCCTTGTAATGTACCAGTACAGGCACTTCTGCACTCGTATGCAATCATAGCACACTCCACCGTCTTGTATTGTCCCCATGTACAGTGCTACCACCAGCATTTCCACATGCAGTTCACACACTGTCTGCACACACTGATAATTACTACAGTCTCTCTGTACTGCACCAGAGTGTGTCACGTTTTACACATGCTGCTAGCGCACACACATTTACCATATGCACAATGTTCCACACTGCACCCTCGGTGTAGTGTATGTCTTGGACTTCTCCCATGCACTCCCCATATGTTATCACTACGCACACACCTGTACATCCACCTGATGTAAGCCTAGTGTGAGTTAAACACACAGCAGCGGAAAAGGTGAGTGTGCCTGTAGGCCTCACTCCTACACAGGGTAAAAAGGAAATTAACACTTTCCCATGCAAGGTTTGTTTCTCTTGAGAGCAAAGGCCCTCACCCTGGGGGGTTGGAACTGTATCTCAGGTGGCACGCTGGCTGAGACCAGTCAGCCAGTGCACCAGAGGCTGTTAGGTTTTCAGGGGGCACCTCTAAGGTGCCCTCTGTGTGCATATATTCATAAATCGACCACTGGAATCAGGGTGGGTTTGTGAATACAAGATGTTTGATACCAAACATCCCTATTTTCAGTAAATCCATCATGTAGCTGGGGAACTAGTTTTCACCAGTGTCCAGCACATGTTTTAAGATGGTTTCCCTGTTTTGTGGTACTAGCAGTAATTGAACTGACCAGCACAGGGGCATATCTGGTCATGCAGATATTTCCTCACATGTAATATAAGGCCTTAGCGCTGTAAGGCTGTAAGGGTATGCCTAGACGTGGGTCCCTTTCTTACTTTGACACTGGAATCAAGCTAGCCTGGCTGATGAGGGGTACTCATTTAATCGAACATTTTAATGAGATGAACATTTAATACAATATTTTCATTTTGGTTGAATTGTGTATACAATCTCAATCACAGGGCACTCTCTACCATAGCGTATTAAGCAATTATTCCTTTGTTCTTTTTCTCTTTTCAGCATTCCATAATTCCCAGAGGATCCCTGTCTTTGAAAGTTCTTGCAGAGCTACCCATCATTGTTGTGCTCATGTATCAGGTTGGTGTTTCTGTGAAAATAAAATGATTATTTTTTGTGCTACGTTGTGTTTACACATCTAAAGCGTAGTTTAGATATGGCAAAAGTTTGGCCTTTGTCTCCGATCAGTGAATTCCTAATTGATGCACAATTGAGTATGGGCGTTAAGTTTTATTCATAGTTCCTATGTCGTACTTACACCAATAGGTAACACGACCTGTCAGCAGAACAATGAGATGAATGAATTAGTGGTCAGATGCAGACCACCTCAAGCCGAATTGTTGTTCTTTGTTGGTAGCAGTGTGATGGGCTGATTTAAACAATGGGTTTATTACTTGTTGCATAGTGGGTTCCGCCCATTAATTCCTTCTGGATTTAGCTGCTTTTTGGCCTCACTACCCAGGGTCTTACCGTTAAGTGTCCGTCTATGCCCCCGCCAGAGGGATGCCACCAGAGGGCGCACTGACAAAGGGCCACCTTGTAGTTGGAGCACTGTCAGTGCGCCTCCTGAGGGTTCCTTTACCTCTGCTCCCGCGTCTGTAATGTGGCGTGGGCGCCAGTCAAGAGTCTCCTCATTTGCATAGGGCACGTTACTATGCAAATTAGGGCACACCCTCTGAAGGTAGCTCTGGCGCTTTAAGTGCGCCAGCGCTATCAGTATTATTGAAGGGGATGCACAAGCGTCTGCGCCCCCTTCTATTATACCAAAGTGCCCCTAGGGCGAGCAATGAAAGTACAAACATCAGTAGAAAGTTGTTTTTTATAATTACATGCAGGGGAGGATACTTGTGTGTTGAGTATTCCCTTACTAATTCTTTGAGTTTGACTGACAGGCTTGACACACTGTGTGTGAAATTGGTTTGGCTCAGTAGTAGCAGGGAGCTTGTAGATCAGGCTTAAGTCACATTTTGAGAGTAGGCCTCTGCAGTGTCAAAGGACCTGCATGTGAGGCTTGAGTTATGAAATGCATTTGTAACAGGTCCCCTTTTCCCATGGCTGGGAAGAAAGAAAGGGCATTAACTGATGATTTTGATCTATGAGATGGATGGGTGTTGATCTGAATGTATAAGTGTGCCAGGATACTCCCCAAGTTGTTCCTAAGAGTAATCCCAGCTTAGTGACCCCAAGATAGTCACCACTTCAGTCACAGTATGCCTTCAAAATCATGACTGTGGAGCAAATGTTGCTCGAAAGACTTATCCAATAATAGTGGAGTGCCCGAGTGCTGCTTCCATAATATCTCCTGTCCTTTGCTTGGATGCCATTCTGTATTTTGTGTGTTTTCCTGTTGTGGCTGTCATAGGCCAGCCCAACCTGAGGTACAATGAAAGCAACAATACTTCTTGTATTTCTATCAAAGGAATTTATAAAATGGATTAAGAATGCTGCAACCTGTTAGTAATACGTTTTTGTCCTTAAAACGTTTCAAAACACAAACGTTTAAACTGTATGCGCTGTGCTTACAGCTGAAGAGTAATATGATTGCCATCATTGCTATAATTTCTGCTCCATGTTAAGACGCTGTTTATTTAATTTATTTGCACCTTCATTTGTTCTGCAGTTTTATCAGATTGTGGTTAATTTTGTAGTTCTTTGCTGTTGGTTTGACAGCTTGTTTATTTTTCCCCCATAGCTCTACAAACTAAACATTCATAATGTGGTGGCCGAGTTTGTGCCTTTGATCATGAATACAATTATAATTCAGGTATCTGCCAATGCCAGGTGAGTTATGTTATCCTTTCTCTGTTTGCTGTAAGGGTGTTGCACTACATTGACATGTATAGAATGAAATTATTGAAACGAACCACATGCACATCTTGGTTATTCTAAAAATATATGTGATGTATTTTAAAATATTTGAAATATTTGTAGTTACAAGTAAAAAGCATGAACAGGCTATACACACCGTGGTCACAAACTGCCTGGCACTGACTTTAACCCACCTCAAAAGGTAGATCATGTAATGAAAACCATGCTTACCTGTGTAGAAAATGAAAGGTCTCTTTTAATAATGAAAAGCAACAGAGTTCAGGCCAGGTAAATAATGATGCACAAGTACCTAAATGCAAGGACAAATTGCAGAAGGCACTACCACTTACATTCTTTCCAGAGCTGAAGACAGACATTCGGCACATGCTGATCAGGGAGCCTGGTCGCACCCTGTACATGATAATTCAGTGGGAAAGTAAACGAAAAAGATAAAGTACTTCATCATATCTCAATGCATGGCTTTAAGGTAAAAGTAATGTGGATGAAAAACTCATTATAAAATTTAAAACAAACGGGGGACTGTGAACATTACTGATTATCTCAGAGATGGCCTTCCAGATCCCCGGGCACAGCCAGGTGTACATCCTACAGCGTGAAAAAAGTAGCCAGTCTACTATAAACTAGGGAATGATCAGGTGGCAACAACATGGATAGCACCTTAAGTTGGCATCCTGTCAATCCAGTTAATCTGCGTGTACAAAGTTGGACCACTTTTAAGTGTGCATTATCGGTTCCCCTTATTTCCTTGGAAAATGTTCTGCTGACCACATCTTTTGACGATGCTTAAAACCTAAACATAAAAGATGGTCCTTAACCTATATTTAGTATTTGGAACAAATCAATTATTTGAAATAATACTAGTTCACAGGAATTAATCCTAAGCAGAGAAAGAAAAATGTTCTTGTCTATACACATATATATATAATGCACCCATCAAATGTTTCAAAACAAACAGTTTCTTCGAACATCAACATTTATTTTAATATTTACAATTGTATAAAAATACTTTGTACATCGATCAAAGAAAGAAATCTGCCAGGTGCAGTAGCAATAGTGCAAGGAAAAGTGCTCGTGAAAGAAGAAAAAGATAAAGTAGTTTGTATAAAAAAAGGCTAAGGTACAACTCCTTATGTCTGAAACCTGACCCAAACAACTAAATCAAAGCAATTTCTAATTGCAAAGACAAAATGCCATGGGGAAGGGGATGGGACATGGATTCAGGTTTCCAAAAGATTAAAGGGTAAGAGAATGTCGACGTTTCGACCCTGGCGCATTGGTGGGTGGGTTGACACCTCAGCTGCGGGTCTTCATCAGGACAAGGACGGACAAGGGAACCTACAGCGTAAGCTGGCAGCACTTCACATAGATGAGCTACCAATCAATGATGGGCTCTGCCAACGAATGGTATGTTATACTGGGTCGCCTCAAGTCTATCAATGACGAGGTTTATCCTTGTATAGAACTAAATTCCGAGGGCATATAGGTATAATACTCTGAATTCATTCACAGGTCAGTAGTGCAGCAGGTAACCAAATCACCCCGTCAGCTCTGTTGGAATTAATCACAAAGCCGGCACACGAAGTGTGGAAGCCACAGGTAACAGGCACAAGTGAATGGAATCTTGAAGGCTCTTTATAGATTGATTTAATGGGTTGTAAATCCCCAAGACGATGTAACAGCAAAGACGCATCAGGATACCCCATTTTTTAATGATGCTTAAAACCTAGCCATTCAAGTACCAAAACTTCCAGTGATTTTAGTTTTGCTTTTGTTATCACCCCCTTTTGATTGTGGTAGTGTTAATGGTGAATACAACGTTATACCCCTCACCTATCTTCATAAAGGACCTTCCCCTCTTTTTCTTGTTTTTTGGTGGGCTTTTGACCAGCTGAGGTTAGATAAAGCGTGCTTCTGCAATATCTGTTGTCTTGGATCAATTAATTTAGTTCTAGATCAGGAAGATGCCTTATTCAAAAGAGGCGAGGATGACATTTGGTAGCAATGTGAACACAACATACATTTTGTTAGGATTTACACACATTACAAAATTATATTTCCAATTTGTGTTGCATGAATACCACACTGAAAATAACCAGGATGCGCATGTTCATCATTTATTGTTATTGCCCAAGTTTTGATTGATTGTTTAAAATAAGAACCCTCATTGTTTCTAGCATATTTAGAAATTTTGTTGCACTTTGCTTTATTAGTAGTTCACTATTTCTATTTATTCAGTGCATGATCGCTGCTCTGATGGAAGTGTTAGGGCAACATAGACTTCGCATACTATATCGAAGGCCCCAAGCATGTGCTAGCGTTGTGCTTTAAAAAGTTAGTCTCACAAAATGTATACAGATCAGAAGGATACCTGTTCAAACTTACAGGAAAGTGGAAAGCATTGTCATTATGAGGCATAGTAATAAGACATTGTGGCATGTGTTGTAGAAGCCTGCTGAGGTGATGAGGACACTGTATAGACTATTATAAATGTGGTAGCAGTGTTGAATGCGTTAAACCTTAAGAGTTTTCATTTTTATGTTTACATTTTAATTGACATTTTTTGTCACTTGAATCACAGGCAACATAAACTCTACAACAAGGAACTGTATGCTGATTTTATTGCAGCTCAGATCAAAACCCTGTCATTCCTGGCTTATATTATAAGAATTTACCAGGTGGGTGATGTGACCAGTATATTTACGCACTAGTTTTGCTCTAATGGGAAATAGGTTTCCTTTTTCATTCATGTGTTAGGCTATAGAGGCTTAGAAAAAAAAACTGTTGCACTAATTCAAACCTTAAATTTGCCAATACTGGATGTTGTAGGGAGTCTTATGAATGTCAGCAGCATGTACCATCTTTTTTGCAGCGTGAATCTTTCTGGATTCACTATGCTGTGCATTATTCCGCGGTCTTGTGGTTGGGTCCGGATTCGTAGTCTTTTCTTTGTTTTTTTTTTTTTTTTTCTCTTTGCCCAGGTGGGCGTCGGCGTCACACCCCCTTTGGGTGTATTTCCGGTGACGTCGGCATGCTTCCTGCGGAAGCTCCCACTCTTGGGCGCCATCTTCAGATTCTTTTTTTCCGCGGTCGGGTCTGGATCGTTCCCGTTTGGGCTCCAGACATTTTTGGAGAAAGAAGAAAGAAAATACAGAAAAGACGAGGAGAAGTCATCTGAAGACTCCAGGGGACTTCACCGACGAAAGACAAGCAAAGATAAGGCGTTTTCCATCCAGATCTTCGACGACCGTCGACGAACACGCGACCAGAGAGGCCCTGGACGCTCGAGGATGGACAACACGCCGTTCAAGTTCTGCCGTAACTGCCACCACAAGTACGCGCAGAAGGACCAGCACCCGGTATGCAACCTTTGCCTACCGGTGGACCACGAAAGCGGAGACTGCAACGCCTGTTCCGCCTTCACCCCGAAGACCCTTCGTGTGAGAGAGAGGCAGAGGGTAGCACACGCCGCCCTGCAGGGGAAGGCCCCGACCCCGTCGCTCTACGAGCTGGGGATGTCCTCCGAGGAAGAAGACAACGCTGCCGCCGAAGACGACAGCTACACGGTCGTAGAGACCGATTACACGAAGACTTCTGACAAGGTAGGAGACTCTTCGGCCCCCAAGAACCCGAGAGACTCTGAGTCTCGAAAAATCGAGGGCAAGACCCCGAAAGCGCCGACGCCAAAAAAGGCGGCGTCCGCGACTACTCCCAGGCCCAGCGGATCCTCAGAGAAGGAGTCCCCGGCGCCGAGAGCTGCTGATCAGCAGAAGACGTCGAAAATCGTCCCCGAAAAGGATCGATCGACGAGGGAGAAAGACCCGAAACTGTCGACGACGACCAGAGACCCGATATCCGGTTCGACGTCGAAAACTTCGACTCCGAGAGGCACGGCGACGAGCCATCCGTCGAAGAGAGCGGCGGAACCATCCGACGCGGAACACGCGGCCGAGATGGAAAAGAAAAGAAGGCGCCTCGAGGCAGAAATGGAGAACTTCATGCAGCGGAAAAAAGATTTCGACGCAAGGATGAAGGCCTTCACGATCCCTCACAAGACCAAGCCACCAGTGCTGGAGGCGGTCGAGGAGGAAGAAGAAGAGGTCGCCGAAGTCACCGAGCAAGACCAGGACGTCGAGGTGTTCGACGACCAGGAGGAGTACGAGAATCCCCACGAGAGCTACAGCTATGGGGAGGAAGATGAGGGCAGGACAGACACAGAGTCGGCGCCCTATGACCTTCAGGAGGTAGATTACATCGATGTCGACACCGACAGCCCGGAGGAGGTGGTCGACACCTACCCCTCGAGGCCCTCGCCGCCGGACGACATCGGGGCCTACAACGCGGTGATACAATCTGCCGCAGCAGCTTTCAAGCTCAAGCTCGACGAAGAGAAGCAGAAAGCAGACTTCCTTCTGGAAACATTGCTCCCAACACAAACGAGGAGCCAGTTCCTCCCGATGCTCGAGAGCGTCTTGGCTCAGGGGAAGGAAGCTTTCAGGGAGCCCGCAACATGCAAGGCAGTAACTCCCAGAACTGAGAAGAAGTACAAGCATGCCGCAAAGGACCCGGCCTACATTCAGGGCACGGTCTCCGCAGACTCCATTATCACGGCCACAGCAAGGAGGAGGGCTAACGTACCCACTACCTCGGGCCCGCCACCGGATAAAGAGAGCAAAAGGATGGATCTGGTGGGCAGAAGGATCGAACGGAATGCCGCGACCCACTGGCGCATGGCTAATTCCAACGCCCTGGTAAACAGACACATGTACCAAATCATGGAGGGACTGGGGCAGTTGGTGAAGGACTTGCCCCAGGATGCCAAGCAGAAAGCCGAAAAGCTAATTGAAGAGGGGAAGAATGCTGCAAATTCTTGCCTTAAGACGGCCCTGGATGGGGCAGACACCGCCAGCAGGCTCATGATGATGGGCGTCACGGAAAGGAGACACGCCTGGCTCAGGATATCCGGTTTCAAACCGGAGGTGCAACACAGCATCCTGAACACACCATTCAACGGCAGTACGCTTTTCGGACAAACAGTTGATGAGCAACTCAGCCAACTTAAGAAGGATAACGAAACAGCAAGATCCATGGGAGCATTGCAGTTCAGAGGGAACAAGAGGGGCACCCCGTCACGGAGGCCCGGCGGAAGAGGCGGAAACCAGCCAGGTACATCACACCAGGCTTTCCAGCAAACGCACCAGGCAGACTCGCAGGGTCAGCAGGGCCATCAGAAACAGCCCTGGCAGTACCAACAAAGAGGCCAGTCCTTTCGAGGGAGAAATGGACGGGGACAAAATAGAAGAGGGGGCCAGCAGCCCACCTCCAAGTGACTTCAAAAAAATCCGTGTGCCCACCCACAAAAAAGATCCCAGGGGGCAGCACGTACAGATGGGTCAAGACAAACTAGACACCTACGACCACAGGACACCAGTGGGAGGAAGATTAAGATTCCACCTCCAGGAGTGGAGAGGAATCACATCAGACAAATGGATCCTCAACATTATCCAATTCGGATACTGCATAGAGTTGGAGGCGAGGCCAACAAACAGAAAACCAAGAAGAAAGCCGCTAGCAAGCAAGCAGCTGCAGTGCCTTCAGGAAGAAGCAAAAGAACTCCTGCAGAAGCAGGCCATAGAAAGGGTACCCTTCAAGGAAAGAAACACAGGAGTATACTCAACATACTTCCTGGTACCAAAAGTAGACGAGACAATGAGGCCCATTCTCGATTTACGGTTCGTGAACAAATTCATAAGAACGCAAAAATTCAAAATGACCTCCCTGCAAGAGGTGCTCCCACAGTTGCAGACCGGGGACTTCATGGTCACTATAGACCTCAAAGACGCATACCTGCACATCCCAATGAACAGGAAGCACAAGCACATGCTCAGGTTCACCGTCGGAGAAAGCCACTACCAGTTCACGACACTGGCCTTCGGTCTAAAATCGGCACCAAGAGTTTTCACAAAGTGCCTCGCAGCAGTCGCAGCGCACCTAAGAAGGCAGGGAATACATGTATACCCTTACCTGGACGACTGGCTGGTGAAAGCAAACTCATACCAGAAATGCAAGCTGCACGCACATACAGTGACCAGCACGCTCATAAACCTGGGGTTCTCCATCCATTGGAAGAAATCATCAATGGAGCCGGAACAAGTGAAGATCTTCCTGGGAGCACAGATCAACACCTTACAGGGCAAGGTGTTCCCCAGCGAGAAGAGGGCGAGGGCGCTGGTGAAGGAAACTCGCCTCTACCGGAAGGGACAAGCTCGGACAGTGAGGACGGCGAGCAAGATCATGGGGATGATGGCATCATGCATCCACCTGGTACCGAATGTACGACTCCACATGAGACCCATTCAAGAATGGCTACAGGAGCAATGGTCACAAGCTACAGGCAGTTGGGAGGATCTAGTGGTTGTAACGCACGCAGTGCAGAAGGAGATGACATGGTGGACCATGGAGAACATAGCAAGGGGAAAGCCTCTAACGCCCCCAACGCCAACAGTGACCATCACCACAGACGCATCCCTGAAGGGATGGGGCGCTCACATGGAGGAGCTCAAGGTGAGGGGACTGTGGACACCGACGGATGCCACAAAGCACATCAATTACTTAGAATTGAAGACAATCTTCCTTGCACTGAAGGCCTTTCAAACAAGACTGTACAAGCACAGGGTATTGATACAAACAGACAACACCACTGCGATGTTCTACATCAACAAGCAGGGGGGCACACAGTCCGCACCGCTTTCAACGCTGGCGCAGGAGATATGGAGATGGGCCATCCCTCTCAAGATAGACCTGCTAGCCATACACCTACCAGGGAAGGACAACATACAAGCCGATTGGCTCAGCAGGCAGACATCGGCATCCCACGAGTGGGAGCTCAATGCTCAGGAGACAAGATACCTGTTCGACAGGTGGGGGACACCATCGGTGGACCTGTTTGCCACACGCCAGAATGCAAAATGCCAAAACTTCGCATCCAGGCAGCCCGAGGAGGGGACACTGGGGAATGCCCTATGGATAGATTGGTCAAGGACATTTGCCTACGCCTTTCCCCCGATACCACTGATGCACAGAGTACTGAGCAAGTGCAGAGCGAGCAACAGGACACTGATACTGGTCGCACCGCAGTGGGCGAGGCAGACCTGGTACTCGCAGATCATGGAGATGACACAGTGTGCACCCCACAGATTCAGCAGGAGGAAAGATCTACTGTCCATGCAGAACGGAGAGGTACTGCATCCAGAGCCAGAGAGCATGAGCCTAGTAGCGTGGCTCCTGAGGACATAGAGTTCGCACATTTGAGACTACCAGAAAGCACCCTGAGGGTACTTCGGGAGGCACGAAGGCCCAGCACTCGAAAGTGCTACGTTGCGAAATGGAAAAGATTCACAATATGGTGCAGACAGGAAAGACTCCACAATAAGATGAAGAGGGACTCCACAGTGCTAAGGTACCTGACGCACTTACTGGAGAAGAACCTTAGCTCATCCTCGTTAAGAGTTCACTTGGCAGCGATAGTAGCCTACACAAGGGGAGAAACGTGCAGGAGCTTCTTCACATCACAGGTGGTGAAGAGATTCCTAGAAGGAGCGAAAAGGATCGCACCACCCAAGCGGGTGCCGCCACCTGCATGGAACTTGAACACAGTCCTAACGGAACTCATGAAAGAGCCCTTTGAACCACTTCACAAGGCCTCCCTAAAGATGCTAACTATGAAAACAGCCTTCCTGGTTGCGATAACGTCCTTACGCAGAGTAAGCGAGCTTCAAGCGCTGACGCTACAAGAACCATACATACAAATACACAACGATAGAGTTGTGATGAGGACTGACCCACGCTTCATGCCGAAGGTGGTATCCAATTTTCACATGAACCAGTCTATACAGATACCGAGTTTTTTCCAAAAACCCACAACCAGCGCAGAGAGAGCTCTGCACACCCTGGACGCCAGAAGGGCAGTCATGCACTACATTGAAAGGACAAAGGGGCACAGGAAAACGAAACAGTTTTTTGTGTCCTTCGCAAACAGCTTCATGGGCAAAGCAGTAACCAAAAGGACCATTGCACGATGGATCGCACAAACAATCCAACTCTGCCACAAACGGGCAGGACAGGAACTGGCTGAGGGGACACGTGCCCACTCCACCAGGAAGAAGGGCGCTACAATAGCCTTCCTGGCTAACACACCCATAGAGGACATATGCCTGGCGGCAACATGGGCTTCGGTGCACACGTTCACGAAGCACTACTGTGTGGACATACAAATGAACAAGGAAGCTCAAGTGGGACAGAAGGTGCTACAGCACATATTCAACACCCAACGCTCATCTTCCACCCAGCCGCCACAGAGATGAGAAACCGCTACAAAATCTATGCACAGCATAGTGAATCCAGAAAGATTCACGCTGCAAAACGAATAGTTTTCTTACCTGTCGGTGTAGTTTTGCAGCTTGAAGATCTTTCTGGATTCACTAGCGAACCCACCCACCTCCGCCAGAAAGATGAGGCTGGAGAGAGAAGAGGTGGTTAACTAAAGAATAGACTTTGAAAATACAAAGCGGTAAATACAAACTAAGAAGAACATTGCCATTACTTCGGAAACGAAAGAAACACGGAAAAAAAGAACCCGAAGATGGCGCCCAAGAGTGGGAGCTTCCGCAGGAAGCATGCCGACGTCACCGGAAATACACCCAAAGGGGGTGTGACGCCGACGCCCACCTGGGCAAAGAGAAAAAAAAAAAAAAAAACAAAGAAAAGACTACGAATCCGGACCCAACCACAAGACCGCGGAATAATGCACAGCATAGTGAATCCAGAAAGATCTTCAAGCTGCAAAACTACACCGACAGGTAAGAAAACTATTCGTTCTCTCTGGTAAGCCCTAACTCCATGGGGCTATGCCAGGCCTTTTCTTAGGGCCCTGGGGCAACCAGATGTTACTGGACCCTACCCAGTAGGTAAGGCTATTTACCACTGGCGTCCCAGGGTCACTGTACTGTTGCAGTCTGAGTTGGTTAGCCTAGGAATCCCCTTTAGGCACTTTATTATCTCAGGGTTGTGAGGCCAAGTAGTCTAAACCTTAGGAGAGGGGAATGGCTTAGAAACTCCGTTAACTAGGAGATGGCATTTAATAACTTCACTGACCAGTCAATTCTTTGCTTTATGAATGAAAGGACTTTAATAAAGGTAAGTAAAATAGTAACACATTGAAAACAGAAAGTCATAGGTCCTCGCTTCAACCCCAAATGTCTTTATAGTTCTCTCTCGCTAGGTGCTAGACTCATGCTCAAAACTGAATTTGTTGACTATTGAGAACCTGTAGGAGATGCTTTGAGTTGACTTTAGGTTTTGCCTGAATCTTTCTGCTCCCTTTAGAAAAAAGATGATTGAATAATGAGATAAAAGCATTAATTTGAAGTATCTGTCTTTGTTTTCAAAAATACTCATGCGTTAGGAGTGACAAAACTATTGTTCATTGCAAGATGAGGGAGAGTACTTTGGGGCCCATCAAACAGGTGAAGAGGTGTTAGGCTATGTTATTTATCAATTTTAAAGTTCGAAACAATGTACTGATCCAGTAGAAATGTCTGGGACCTTAAAGTAATAAGACAAAAAAATGCAAAGGGATGCTACCTCTCTATCAACCATCATGATTTCAAAGTTGAGAATGGCACTTGAGTTTGTTGGTATTTGCAACACACACACACTCTCCCTTTATTAGTGCTGTGCATTGAGCTTAGTAATTATGTACATGTGGTTACCTTATTTCCAAAGCTGGTAATGTAGCATGCACCCCTCAAACATCTGTGAAAGAACAGCTGTCCCTTGTTGAACATTGAGGCCATAAAGAAGAACACAAATGTTCTCCAAGTGGCTGTTGAAGGAGAACAGAAACAGTGAGATCACCTATTGACTACTGAGGAGCAGTCATCAAAGGAACTGTTAGTCTCTGTAAACAATGACTTGGTACTTGCATAACACTGTATATTGAAGTTTTTAATTTTTTTAACCACGGGAAAGAAAATGTATATTTGTACTCAATTTAATGATATTCCATCGGTCACCCTCGAAAGCCGAGTTGATTTTGCTGAGACTCAATCTTACGTCCTGCAGGATGCAACTAATGTGAGCTCCCAATGTTTTGCTCACTGACCTCTCTCTCTCTCACTTTCTCTGTCCACTTTTACATGAAAGTCAATGCAAAAGAGTAGAACTGTATAAAGGGCTAAGAATAGCACTTGTGATTGCTCAACTAATGCATAAACTGCAGTGATCCCTGTTATTACAGGTTGGAATTGTGTTGTTTCCTCTTATCCTCTCTACCCCTTATGTTTGTCTAGAGCTACTGCCTCTGGCACTAATGAGCGGCAGTCTGGCCACATAATCCTCTCTCTCCTTGGCCTGCCTCCATTGCTACCTGTATCCTTAAGAGAGATGGATGACTCCAGCCCAAAACCATCCAATCCTTTGGCCATGAGTGGACACTGCTCTGCCCTACAACTATTTCTTTCAGAAAGCTGTTGCTTCTGCAGCAGTACAGTATCCTCCCACTTGTGCCTCTGCCCCACAATACAAGTCTCCTGCCTGCCTACCAGCGCTACAAGTTATGAGTTTTGCAGCGTGAATCTTTCTGGATTCACTATGCTGTGCATTATTCCGCGGTCTTGGGGTTGGGTCCGGATTCGTAGTCTTTTCTTTGTTTTTTTTTTTGTAGCCCAGGTGGGCGTCGGCGTCACACCCCTTTGGGTGTATTTCCGGTGACGTCGGCATGCTTCCTGCGGAAGCTCCCACTCTTGGGCGCCATCTTCAGATTCTTTTTTTCCGCGGTCGGGTCTGGATCGTTCCCGTTTGGGCTCCAGACATTTTTGGAGAAAGAAGAAAGAAAATACAGAAAAGACGAGGAGAAGTCATCTGAAGACTACAGGGGACTTCATCGACGAAAAGCCGGCAAGGAGAAGGCGTTTTTTCATCGAGATCATCGACGACCGTCGACGAACACGCGACCAGAGAGGCCCTGGACGCTCGATGATGGACAACACGCCGTTCAAGTTCTGCCGTAACTGCCACCACAAGTACGCGCAGAAGGACCAGCACCCGGTATGCAACCTTTGCCTACCGGTGAACCACGAAAGCGGAGACTGCAACGCCTGTTCCGCCTTCGCCCGAAGACCCTTCGTGTGAGAGAGAGGCAGAGGGTAGCACATGCCACCCTGCAGGGGAAGGCCCCGACTCCGTCCCTCTACGAGCTGGGGATGTCCTCCGAGGAAGAAGACAACGCTGCCGCCGAAGACGACAGCTACACAGTCGTAGAGACCGATTACACGAAGACTTCTGACAAGGTAGGAGACTCTTCGGCCCCTAAGAACCCGAGAGACTCTGAGTCTAGAAAAATCGAGGGCAAGACCCCGAAAGCGCCGACGCCAAAAAAGGCGGCGTCCGCGACTACTCCCAGGCCCAGCGGATCCTCCGAGAAGGAGGCCCCGGCGCCGAGGGCTGCTGATCAGCAGAAAACGTCGAAAATCGTCCCCGAAAAGGATCGATCGACGCCGAGGGAGAAAGACCCAAAACTGACGACGACGACCAGAGACCCAAGATCCGGTCCGACGTCGACGTCGAAAACTTCGACGCCGAAAGGTACGGCGACGAACCATCCGCCGAAAAGAACGGCCGACCCATCCGACGCGGAACACGCGGCAGAGATGGAGAAGAAGAGAAGGCGCCTCGAGGCCGAAATGGAGAACATCATGCAGCGGAAGAAAGATTTCGATGCAAAGATGAAGGCCTTCACGATCCCTCACAAGACCAAGCCACCGGTGGTGGAGGCAGTCGAGGAGGAGGAAGAGATGGCCGAAGTCGTCGAGGAACAAGACCAGGACGTCGAGGTGATCGACGACCAGGAGGAGTACGAGAATCCCTACGATAGTTACAACTATGGGGAGGAAGAGGAAAGCAGGACGGACGCAGACTCGACACCCTCTGACCTACAGGAGGTAGATTACATAGATGTCGACACCGACAGCCCGGAGGAGGTGGTCGACACTTACCCCTCGAGGCCCTCGCCGCCGGACGACATCGGGGCCTACAACTCGGTGATACAAGCTGCCGCAGCAGCTTTCAAGCTCAAGCTCGACGAAGAGAAGCAGAAAGCAGACTTCCTTCTAGAAACATTGCTCCCAACACAAACGAGGAGCCAGTTCCTTCCAATGCTCGAGAGCGTCTTGGCTCAGGTGAAGGAAGCTTTCAGGGAGCCCGCAACATGCAAGGCAGTAACTCCCAGAACTGAGAAGAAGTACAAGCATTCCACAAAGGACCCGGCCTACATTCAGGGCACGGTCTCCGCAGACTCCATTATCACGGCCACAGCAAGGAGGAGGGCTAACGTACCCACTACCTCGGGCCCACCACCGGATAAGGAGAGCAAAAGGATGGATCTGGTGGGCAGAAGGATCGAACGGAATGCCGCGACCCACTGGCGCATGGCTAATTCCAACGCCCTGATAAACAGGCACATGTACCAAATCATGGAGGGGCTGGGGCAGTTGGTGAAGGACTTGCCCCAGGATGCCAGGCAGAAGGCCGAAAAGCTGGTTGAAGAGGGAAAAAACGCGGCAAATTCTTGCCTTAAGACGGCCCTGGATGGGGCAGACACCGCCAGCAGGCTCATGATGATGGGCGTCACGGAAAGGAGGCACGCCTGGCTCAGGATATCCGGTTTCAAACCAGAGGTGCAACACAGCATCCTGAACACACCGTTCAACGGCAACACCCTTTTCGGAACAACAGTTGATGAAACGCTCAGTCAACTGAAAAAAGATAACGAAACAGCAAGATCCATGGGAGCATTGCAGTTCAGAGGGAACAAGAGGGGCACCCCGTCACGGAGGCCCGGCGGGAGAGGCGGAAACCAGCCAGGTACATCACACCAGGCTTTCCAGCAAACGCACCAGGCAGACTCGCAGACTCAGCATGGTCAGCGGAAGCAGTCCTGGCAGTACCAACAAAGAGGCCAGTCCTTTCGAGGGAGAAATGGACGGGGACAAAATAGAAGAGGGGGGCAGCAGCCCACCTCTAAGTGACTTCAAAAAACTCCGTGTGCCCGCCCACAAAAAAGACCCCAGGGGGCAGCACGTACAGATGGGTCAAGACAAACTAGACACCTACGACCACATGACACCAGTGGGAGAAAGATTAAGATTTCACCTCCGAGAGTGGAGAGAAATCACATCAGACAAATGGATCCTCAACATTATCTAATTCGGATACTGCATAGAGTTGGAGGGGAGACCAACAAGCAGAAAACCAAAAAGAAAGCCACTAGCAGGCAAGCAGCTGCAGTGTCTGCAGGAGGAGGCAAAGGAACTCCTGCGGAAGCAGGCCATAGAACGGGTACCCTTCAAGGAAAGAAACACAGGAGTATACTCAACGTACTTCCTGGTACCAAAAGTAGACGAGACAATGAGACCCATTCTAGACTTACGGTTCATGAACAAATTCATAAGAACGCAAAAATTCAAAATGACCTCCCTGCACGAGGTGCTCCCACAATTGCAGATCGGGGACTTCATGGTCACAATAGACCTCAAAGACGCATACCTGCACATTCCAATGAACAGAAAGCACAAGCACATGCTCAGGTTCACCATCGGAGAAAGCCACTACCAGTTCACGACACTGGCCTTCGGACTAAAGTCAGCACCAAGGGTCTTCACAAAGTGCCTCGCAGCAGTCGCAGCGCACCTACGAAGGCAAGGAATACACGTATACCCTTACCTGGACGACTGGCTGGTGAAAGCAAACTCATACCAGAAATGCAAGCTGCACGCACATACAGTGACAAGCACGCTCATAAACCTGGGGTTCTCCATCCATTGAAAGAAATCATCAATGGAGCCGGAACAGGTCAAGATCTTCCTGGGAGCACAGATCAACACCTTACAGGGCAAGGTGTTCCCCAGCGAGAAGAGGGCGAGGGCGCTGGTGAAGGAAACTCGCCTCTACCGGAAGGGACAAGCTCGGACAGTGAGGACTGCGAGCAAGATCATGGGGATGATGGCATCATGCATCCACCTGGTACCGAATGTACGACTCCACATGAGACCCATTCAAGAATGGCTACAGGAGCAATGGTCACAAGCTACAGGCAGTTGGGAGGATCTAGTGGTTGTAACGCACGCAGTGCAGAAGGAGATGACATGGTGGACCATGGAGAACATAGCAAGGGGAAAGCCTCTAACGCCCCCAACGCCAACAGTGACCATCACCACAGACGCATCCCTGAAGGGATGGGGCGCTCACATGGAGGAGCTCAAGGTGAGGGGACTGTGGACACCAACAGATGCGACAAAGCACATCAATTACTTAGAATTGAAGACAATCTTCCTTGCACTGAAAGCCTTTCAAACAAGACTGTACAAACACAAGGTGTTGATACAAACAGACAATACCACTGCGATGTTCTACATCAACAAGCAGGGGGGCACACAGTCAGCCCCGCTTTCAACGCTGGCGCAGGAGATATGGAGATGGGCCATACCTCTCAAGATAGACCTGCTGGCCATACACCTGCCAGGGAAGGACAACATACAAGCAGATTGGCTCAGCAGACAGATATCGGCATCCCACGAGTGGGAGCTCAATGCTCAGGAGACAAGGCGCCTATTCGACAGATGGGGAACTCCATCGGTGGACCTGTTTGCCACACGCCAGAATGCAAAATGCCAAGACTTCGCATCCAGGCAGCCCGAGGAAGGGTCACTAGGGAATGCCCTATGGATAGATTGGTCAAGGACATTTGCCTACGCCTTTCCCCCGATACCACTGATGCACAGAGTACTGAGCAAGTGCAGAGCGAGCAACATGACACTGATACTGGTCGCACCACAGTGGGCGAGGCAGACATGGTACTCGCAGATCATGGAGATTACACAGTGTGCACCCCACAGATTCAGCAGGAGGAAAGACCTACTCTCCATGCAGAACGGAGAGGTGCTACACCCAGAGCCAGAGAGCATGAGCCTAGTAGCGTGGCTCCTGAGGACATAGAGTTCGCACATTTAAGATTGCCAGAAAGTACCCTGAAGGTCCTGCGGGAGGCAAGACGGCCTAGCACTCGGAAGTGCTATGTTGCGAAATGGAAAAGGTTCACAATATGGTGCAGACAAGAAAGACTTCACAATAAAATGAAGAAGGACTCCACAGTGCTAAAGTACCTGACGCACTTGCTAGAGAAGAACCTTAGCTCATCCTCTTTGAGAGTTCACTTGGCAGCGATAGTCGCCTACACAAGGGGAGAAACCTGCAGGAGTTTCTTCACATCACAGGTGGTGAAGAGATTCCTAGAAGGTGCGAAAAGGATCGCACCACCCAAGCGGGTGCCGCCACCTGCATGGAACTTGAACACAGTCCTAACGGAACTCATGAAAGAGCCCTTTGAACCACTTCACAAGGCCTCCCTAAAGATGCTAACTATGAAAACAGCTTTCCTGGTTGCAATAACGTCCTTACGCAGAGTAAGCGAGCTTCAGGCTCTGACGCTACAAGAACCCTACATACAAATACACAATGATAGGGTTGTGATGAGGACTGACCCACACTTCATGCCGAAGGTGGTATCTAAATTTCACATGAACCAGTCTATACAGATACCGAGTTTTTTCCAAAAACCAACAACTGCCGCAGAGCGAGCTCTGCACACCCTGGACGCCAGATGGGCAGTCATGCACTACATTGAGAGGACGAAGGGACACAGGAAAACAAAACAGTTCTTTGTGTCATTCGCCAACAGTTACATGGGAAAAGCAGTAACCAAAAAGACCATTGCACGATGGATCTCACAGACAATTCAACTCTGCCACAAGCGTGCAGGACAAGAGCTAGCAGAGGGGACACGTGCCCACTCCACTAGGAAAAAGGGTGCTACAATAGCCTTCCTGGCTAACACACCCATACAAGACATATGCCTGGCGGCAACATGGGCTTCGGTGCACACGTTCACGAAGCACTACTGTGTGGACATACAGATGAACAAGGAAGCTCAAGTTGGACAGAAGGTGCTACAGCACATATTCAATACCCAACGCTCATCTTCCACCCAACCGCCACAGAGATGAGAAACCGCTACAAAATCTATGCACAGCATAGCGAATCCAGAAAGATTCACGCTGCAAAACGAATAGTTTTCTTACCTGTCGGTGTAGTTTTGCAGCTTGAAGATCTTTCTGGATTCACTAGCGAACCCACCCACCTCCGCCAGAAAGATGAGGCTGGAGAGAGAAGAGGTGGAAATAGAATAAGTGGAAAATACTTTGAAGGTACAAAGCGGTAAAATATCACCTGAATAGAACATTGCCATTACTTCGGAAACGAACGAAACACGGCAAAAAAGAACCCGAAGATGGCGCCCAAGAGTGGGAGCTTCCGCAGGAAGCATGCCGACGTCACCGGAAATACACCCAAAGGGGTGTGACGCCGACGCCCACCTGGGCTACAAAAAAAACAAAAAAAAACAAAGAAAAGACTACGAATCCGGACACAACCACAAGACCGCGGAATAATGCACAGCATAGTGAATCCAGAAAGATCTTCAAGCTGCAAAACTACACCGACAGGTAAGAAAACTATTCGTTCTCGGCTACAAGAAGAAAATCCTTGTAGGACTGTCCTCTCACTTGTATCCCTACGCTACCAGTGTATGCTGGTGCACCCTAAATACTCAACAAATGTGATGTTCATGCAGAATTTGAATTGCAATGTCTGAGAGAGGCTAACTCAATGTTTATCTTTCTGCTATTATGTATTAATTTGAACAGCTTTGACTGACGCGTCCAGATATCCTTCCCAGACTAAATCTCCAGGTGTGACCTAGTCGAGAGCTTAAGACTTTTGGAACTTCAAAGTCCAGGAGGCAAGGCTTTACTCTTGGATGTGGTATGGGTTGTTAACATAAACCTGACCCAAGAATCTCAATATTGTGGCAGCGCTATTAATTCAAAGAAATATAGGAGGAGTTGGTTGTGAGGAAATGGGTTGTGTTATATGGTGTGGTGTGGTGTGGTAGTGCAACCTCACAGTGTATTACACTTAGACAAAACCTAAGGGTCCTAAAGGGATTGCTATCAAACTCGCAGCTCAAACCTGGGTACCTGTGGCACTGTTCAGCAAGGCTTACATAGAGGAACATTTTAAGCAGTACCAAAAAAAGTGAAGAACTCAGCACTAGATGCAAGAATTCTGACACTATTTTATAAAAATACGTTGTATTTTTGTAAGAATTTAAGGGCTAGAATGACAAAGATCCACCGGACTGTTCCTAGGATATAGATTTTACAAGCAGTAGTAAATTAGTGCAATGTCTCTCAATCACGAACAAGCCGTGGCAAAGTCAACAAAGATGATTTAGGAACATGTCAATACGGTTGTAAGAAGTACTTAGGGCAACCTGCTCACGCAGGGAGATAGTCAGGGGGACCAGCAAGCTCATCAAGAACAGGTACCTTCACCGGAGAAGCAGTCCTTCAACATTTCCAGGCACTTTATCCGCATTGCAAAGGATTCCTTTGGAGTGATCATGATGCAACGAATGAAGGATGCTGAATATGCTTTAAGGATGCTGTGGCTGAGACTCAATTAGTGTGGATTTATTGAGAGGAGTAGTCTGGTACCAAACACTCCTGGTTTTTAGAGGTGCCATCATGGTGCTGGGGAACTAGCGTTGTTGAATATTGTGCCCATGTACTCTTTATGGCTTCCGTGGCACTTAGAATATGTGAGAATGGACTTAAATATTATATGGGCAGATCTGCTCATGCAGCTATATCCTCACCTGTCGTATAGTGCACCCTGCGGAACACCTTCTACAGGAGTGACTTAGCTATACCTTAGGCAGTGCTAGTTGGCGTGGCACACAGGCATTGTGCCATGTCAATTTTGTTATTTTATCTGCACCATACCATGCATGCAAATGAGGACTACCTAGGGGACCCTCTTCTTCCCAATGTCCTAGATACCATTTACTAGGACTAATTGTGGAATAGTTTTAGGGAAGAAGCACTGCCACAGGAGGCCTGGTTGGCAGGTACAAAAGAATCACTTTCTCACAGAAGTTAGCGGGGCTGGGTTGCCAGCCTGTAACTCTGTACTTCCCAATGGGAACAAACCAATGTTTAAACCAATTAAACATACACCATTTTAATGGTTACAGCACGTCACTGAGTACTGTTTTGGGGGACTCTGGGAATTTCAGAGCAATTTTGCCAGTAGTACCAAGTAGTCAAACTGACGGCAAAAAGTTGGGGTAAACCTGCAAAAGCCTGTTTCCTTACATTGATAAATAATAAAAAAAAAAGCTACAAATATTCTTTCCCTGCCAAACAAAATACCAGGTAATAGTACCTTTTGTGGTTGAAATATGATTGAAAAGATGTTTATTGCATTAATGTGCAAGCTCCAATTCAGTGGCAACATTGAAATCGATTGTTACAAGTTTGTAATTTTGTTTCAATCACATTCTTTAACCTGGATTTCTCTACCATAGTTGAAATAATGTGAGATTCTGTAGTTTAGTAAGTTCTCAGTTTTGCTGTTTTTGTGTTACAGGACCTGGTGGCAAAGTACTCACAGCAGATGGTGAAAGGCATGCTGCAGCTTCTATCCAACTGCCCAGCGGAAACCGCTCACCTTCGCAAAGAGCTTCTTATAGCTGCTAAGCATATTCTCACTACTGATTTAAGGAGCCGTATGTAATCTAAAACAGTTTTTTTTCATTTTTGTTTTTCACATTTTGTTTGGGTAACTGTGGAAAATAGCATTTTTCTGAAGTAAGATGTTGCCATATTTGTATGTATAAATGAAAACAAGAGCTGCCCAATAACTAAACTAAAATGAGAGATATTCACAAGTTATCTGTGTTTGTGAAGCGGACTGTCGCCCACAAGTGTATCCTGGCATTGAGTATGTGTGTGTCCTCATCCCTGCCTATGTAACATAACGTGTATTTGTAAAGCGCATGTTCACTTAGAAGGGTATCTTGGTGCTGAATAACTGATATTTATTTTTACCCAACTCCATGGTACTAATTTTATCGACCCCATAAGGATGAACGGCTGAGTGGACCAGCAGGGGTTTGAACCTTTGACCATTAGGTCAAACACATGACCCTACAGTGAATGCATCAGTCCAATAAACCACCAAACTTGTAGGTTAGAAGCCACTGACATGTAGGTTGGTTAATTGAACAGCCCCTTCTTCAGCTTATTGTGTAATTCAAGAAGAGAGGAGAAGGCTTTGATTTGGAAGAGGGAGGCTGTTCCATGCTTTTGGAGCGATGTAAGGGAACGCTCATCTAATTCTGTGTATGAGGAGAGTGTGTGCAAGTAGGAGTCCTACGGAGTGATTAACGGCAGGAGATGCGACAAATATAGCATTTTACAACCGTGATTTTACACCGCGATACATTCACAACGCGGTCGTTACAACGCAGTGCCATTACAACGCAAGTGGTTACACCGACTTGCGCTAGATGGCGCGCTGGACTTAGGACTAGTATGACTTACTATTCCAACTCCAGTGTGTGCAACAGTAGGGAAGGTGTTGGAATATTAAATCATACTATTCCTTAGTCTAGAGCGCCATCTAGCGCAAGTTGTTGTAACTACTTGCGTTGTAACAACCGCATTGTGAATGTATTGCGCTGTAAAATCCGCAATGTAAAGGTTGTTTCTGTATATGACTCTTCATGTAGGTGGTGGTCTACATTGTGTGGTGCCTTGAGTGTGTGTGTGGAGTTTAAAATGAGCGCCAGGCTAATAGCTTGTGTTCTATTCGTTTAGAAGGAGCAGATCAAGTGGAGAGAGAGTCTCTGAATGCCACTCTCGTACAGTCGCCTGATGAGGATGGGGTGTGAGACAGTGTCAAATGTTATAGAGAGGCTCTCCTAGACCTTCGCCGAGTATTGTAGGAGGGATATGAGTGTTTAGTTGAAAAGCTGGCTAGTTCAGTGGATGGTTTCTTGAGCAGGACCATGACTGTGGCATGTCAAGAGGTGTTCTGGAGTATGGCTGTGTTGATGGAAGCATTGAAGATGTTTTTTAGTGCTTAGCTGAAGATCAGTAGGAGTCATTTGATGAAGGTGTGATAGGGGCAAGGGTCAGAATGGGGGCCCGAGTGGATGGACTTCATGGCAGAAGCGATTTCGACAATCGGGATGGCTGCCCATAAGGCCCTGTTTTGTTCTGTTCTTCCTCTATGAAGGGAAGTTGAGTTGCGACAGTGAGGGCGGTCTGATTAAAAGTCGGAGTTACTGCATACACAGGTGATTTTTTTACTAATTATAAGCCTATCAAATTGGATGGGTGACCCTCATAGGCTACAATGTGTTACAGCAAGTTTTCATGAGCATAATTATGCTCAAGTGGGATGGGGCACGTAGGGCAAGTCAATTCATAGATTTTCAATGGAGCAAGGCGTACGTACATCAAGGTTGCGTTCTTTGCTCTCGTTTTTTTTCTTATATGCTAATGGTGCATCTTGTTATTGATAGGATTGCATCCACGATGCTCCTAAATTTGATTGTACACCTATCCCCATGTCTACTCTTTGCAGACAATACTTTGCTTATTTCAAGAACCTCTGTGGGTTGCAAAATTTGCTCAACAGATTACAGGCCTTTTGTGATACAGGGGCTTGGAGATTAACATCAAAAAGATGAAGTTTGTGGCAATTAGACCCCATAAGGATTTTTTGTAGAAACATGAGATTGGGTAGACAGTGCCCTAAAATTGACTCTGCATATTTAAAAAAGTAGGGTGATAATTCTCCTCAAAGCATCAGCTATTGCGAATTTGTATAGATCTACAGCTTCTAGATGAATATCTCCAGATTTAGTGGTCTGTAGAGCAACTGCACAATCTGAAGTCCTTCATGGGGCAGAAATCTGGGGAAAGGGTAATACTAAAGAGCTTACCATCAGAGAAACTAATGTTGTTAGGTCTCTACTTAATCTACCGCAGAGTACTTCGGTCCTCCCCTCTACTGTGATATGTCTTTGAAACACATAGGCACCCTGACAGCCCTTAAACGTTACTATACTGGACCAGGTTGTGGACAGCTCCAGAGCTAGTCTTTTAGGAGTGGTGTAAATGAGAATTTACGGTTTGGATAGGGATCATAATTTGCAACGCTTATGCCATATTAAGCTCTGGTTTTATGCCCTGTGGCTGGTATTTCCATTAATTGAACAGCAAGATTATAAAGAAGATCTTCTGGCTCTGTTACAGAAAAATGGCGAATAAATACATGAACTGGTAGTCTTTTGGATACTTTTTTCAACCAGTTCCATCTTTTGAAGCGTATTTAGATAAAATAGTTCCTCACTGGGCCAAAACATTATATATTAAGTTCAGAATTGGAACATTACTTCTTAGCAGTTTTACTTGTAAGTGGGACATTAGATTGACTAGCAGTGGGCTGTGTAAGGCATGTGGCCTTAGGAAGAAAAATATTGAACATGTTTTGTTCTTCTGTCCTATCCGTTAGCAAGAAGGAAATGCATACCCCCCTTTAGTCTCAATCTCGTGCGTCAAAAGTACCAGTTAACCTTACAAGTACTATAGTGTGACACAATTTCTAAAATTGTGTCTGACCCAAATACCTATTTATTTTCTGTATGGGTACAATGGAAACGTTTGGGGCTACTTTTTTAATTTTAATTGACAAGATGTATTTTTATATAAATTGTTGTGCGTTTCTCATATGGCCTGTTGTCTTTTTCCCTATGTTAGCCTAATCATGCATGTTGTAGGCACCTTTAGTTTTGCACAGGTTACTAATACGCTTGCTTTTATGCCACGTTATATTATCACACAGAACCAGCACATGTTTTTGTATTTTATTCTTTTCCTGGGATTTGGGCTGAACAGCCTTGGCAAGGTCAAACAACATTGCCCCTTGTTATTCTCTCTGGTCTGACTCTAGCACCTAGACATAATAAAGGAATGTAGCTGCTGTGTTTGAATGCACATATCTTGTCATATGACTGAGGACAGGGATTCTGAAAAAAGACACACAGCGAAGGTCCTGAGACATTAGTGCGGCATCATCTGGTATGTAGAACATCCATCTATGAATGCTAACGAACGGGGTCCGCCACGAAACCCAGAGTTCTGTACTATATAACCAATTACTTTCAGTAGTACGGGAGGGGTTAGGCAGATCTGTCAGATAACGTGACGGGGCTTTTCATGGTATACGGTTGATTAACCATGCTGATGATATTATTGATATGTATTAGTTTTCTAATTGTGGCGCAATTATTGAATCTTAGAGCACGGTAGTTTAAATAAATATTGTAAACTTCCTTCATGTCTCTTTATCTTAGTGAGAGAGCGAATAGGTGTGTCCTGTTACCATGATCCCTGAAAGGGTCGAGAATGATGTGTTCTGGGGTGCCAACTCACTTATTTCTCTTGAAAGGTTAGGTGGGCAAGTTAAGCACTATAGCTATTCAGACTTGGGCTCATAGACACTGATGTGGTATGGTGACTCAGTCCCCTACTTACTGATGTTCTATGGTCCAAAGCATAGTTCTGTCCCTGAGCATAATCCCTGCAACAAAACCAGTTAAATATGGCGTATTTTGCACACTGTATATAATTGTTACATTAATTGGATGTGTTGTATTGTACTTTTTATATATCGTATGGGGTAATACCATGAAATAAATATTAAAATGAAAATGTCCTTCTCTTTATTGTACTGCATCCTGACTCTTGGGCATTATAGGCCTGACTTGTACACCCTAAAAAGGAAGGTTTAAACTTTTGCCACGGGATGAAATGGCTAAGTTGAGTTAGCTTTTATAAAGCTGCTCTGCAACCGGTAGTGGCAGTGTGGGAGGCATGTTTTACCTATTTACGTTAGTAGTAGAACAATGAGTGCTTCAGTCCACTGGTAACTTTAACTTAGGGGCCTTGGATACACAGAGTACCATATACTAAGGACTTGTAAGTGAGTTAAGTAATGCTAATTGTGTATAAACGACTTAAACATAACCATTTAATGGTTAGGGTGCAGGCACGGAGACCTGGTAAAGAGGGCCCAGTGTACCACAGGCATTACAACATAACTAAAACCAGCAGCAGTAGGGCAAAAAAGTGAGGGGGTGAGTCTGCAAAAAAGGG
Source organism: Lissotriton helveticus (assembly GCF_964261635.1). Taxonomy (NCBI): domain Eukaryota; kingdom Metazoa; phylum Chordata; class Amphibia; order Caudata; family Salamandridae; genus Lissotriton; species Lissotriton helveticus. The sequence goes on from NC_136071.1 coordinate 115,738,659, forward strand.
CATCACTTCACAAAGGGCCTGATTCCGATCTCGGTTGGAAGGACTCCCATTTGGATTTTTTTCCCAAACCGATCCGGAGCCCTTGTTTTGACCGACTCGTTATTCCAAAAGACCAAGTACAATGCCTGGAAACCCTTAGCGCTGACCAAATCGGTTCCGGAATGCATGCGGAGAGATAGAGCCCTCCAGAGCCGAATTTTACAGCTCTATGGAGTAGGTTTTCCAAGCGAGCAAGTACGATGAACGAGTCGGACAGCCTTCACAAATTGTTTCGCCTGGATCGAAACGGATGCCAGAATCGGTCTTTGGGGGCCTATAGTAGGCCCCACTTCACCCGGGGCCCTCCGAATCATACCCATGGGTCCCCCCTTTCAGACCATGCACAGTGTGACAGGCAACCTTTTATTCAATACGAACCTGTGTACGTGTTCATATCCTTATGCTTTCAAACGCATCGTACTTGTTCGGTCAGACTCCCCTGACACGAGTCGTACGGAAAGCATATGGACAAGAGTAGTTCGGTTTGCTTTCCGAACGAGATCAGAATCTGGCCCAAAGTCTAATTTGCTTTTTTAATGATGTTAAAGCTATAAAAGTAAAATGGGCTACACATTTTAAAATCATTTTGACAATACTAGAATCCTAGCTTTCGCATACTCTGATAACTCATTCCGTTTTCCGCTTCTCTGTTTTTTTTGTTACATTCTTCATAATGGACATTCTGACTAACAATAACTATAAATTTGTATATTGCAGAATTCATTCCATGCATGGATAAGCTGTTTGATGAGTCCATATTAATTGGGTCCGGTTACACTACAAGAGAGACGCTCAGGTAGGCGTTTAACTGTTGTGTTCTGCTGGTGCCGCAGCTGCTGGCTTTGAATTGTTGTAGGTCATTCTGGAGTAACCACTTTTATTACTGTTGAGGGATCATCGATCCGAAAAGTACAAATGCCAGAAATCAATTTTTCTTAGTGATTATTAACTTTTATTATTTAGCAGTGAGCTATTTAACATTTCAAACATTGTGCTCTCAACTTCTGTAACTGATTTTAGATGCAGAAGCCTGAGAAATTGTTCTTGTTGCAACCACCTACATGCCATCTCATGACTTTCCTCCATTTTGAGAGAACTGTACTCCTATGGACATGGCCGGGCTGCTCTACGTGTTTTCATGCATACTGTAGTAGTTTAGTCTACCATCCATGCTCTCAGGCAGCCCAGTGCCCACAGCTTGAGTTAACAACCCCCCTGAATTTGGCCAGATCAGATGGTTCCCTTACATTTTAATTAAGATGGCAATAATGCTGTATAATTTATCTGGATGTTAGGGGACGGAAAAGTTGGCTTTACTCAAGAAGGCCTACTTGCAGATGAAAATGCAGTTAAAGCTCTATTTAATATTGTTACATTAAATCTGATGGCCCTTCAGCTTTCAAATAACCGAGCTGAAGTAACACATTGGCGTAGTACAAATAAATGAAGTGAATGGAATGTGTAGATTTTTCTAACACTGGTAAGAATGATATAATTGATAATCTCTTTGTTCTAACAAGCAAAGGCCAACACCCCCCCCCCCCCACCACTTAGATCATTTGTAAGAGTTATAATGGTCTTAAATACCGCATTGCTCAGAGGTCGATAGTAACAGGTACAGACTGTGCAGTATACAAGGACCTTCAAATCATTGTAGACTCTTCATGCTTATTTTTTGTCTAGCAGCAGCAGCTTGTGACGCCGAAGTTAACTGCAAATTATTCCGAGAATAGGGCCTGGAATAAGATAAAGGCAGAGGACTTGCACTACTTTCTAACCTCTTCCACACCAATTCCCACTAATCTAGATGAGGCTACCAGCTCATACACTAAGTGGATAGAAGCTGCAAGGGACAAGCTAGCTCCCACCAAAAGCTTTAGTCACATGAGACAGCAGCCATCCTCTCAGTGGAATTCGAGGGAGTTGAGGAATCAAAAGCTGGCTTGCAAATATTTGGAAAGAATTTGGCGAAATGGCTATAAGGAAAAAGATTTAAAAAAAAGAATAAAAAGCAGAATTGGCATTGTATAAACAGTTACTGAAAAATACAAAACAAGAATATTTTAGTAACAAAATTAAATCGGCCAAAAATGTCCCTAAAGAGCTTTTTTTTGTTAATGCACTAGCCCATCCCTGTGCACCGCCTTTTTCAGCTAGTTAAGAGCTCTGTGATATTATTGCTAAATTTTTCTTTGACAAAGTTAATAGCATTTTTTAACCTTCTCAGACCTGGTCCCCAACTCCAACTCGGAATCTGATCAGGTGAAACTATATCTGGATGCACCTATCCTGAATAGCTTTTTCTCCCCGAACATTTCCGACATTCAAAAACTATTGGAGAAAGCGAAATCAGGCTCCCCATGTGACCCTTGTTCTATCTCAACACTAAAACTGGCGGCTGAACCAGTTTCACACCAACTCACTTTCATCATCAATAATATGTATCAAGAAGATTACTTTCCTAAAGATTGGAAACATGTGTCCATCTTGCCTCTTCTAAAAAAAAAAAAAAAAAAAACCTGGACGCTAGTGATCCCAACAATTTCAGACCGATCTCCAGGCTACGTCTCCCAGCAAAAATTATCGAAAGCAATTTGAATACCCAACTTAAATTCTTGCAGGACTCCCATGCCCTAGATCCAACACAGTACGGGTTCAGAGAGGGCCATAGTACCGAAACGGCACTCTTGAAGTCCACAGAAGAAATCAGAACTATCTTGGACCAAGGTGGAAACGCAGTACTGATCATGTTGGATCTTTCCACGGCCTTTGACACGGTCCATCAAGCATTGTTGATGGACCGCTTATAAGAGGAAGGAGTTGGGGGCAAGGCATGGAAGCTCATTAAATCATTCCTCACTGACAGAATTCAAACAGTGAAGTTGGATGAATTTGAAGTGGCATCCTTCTCTCTACCCTGTGGGGTGGCGCAGGGCTCCTCGCTGGACCCAACCTTATTCAATGTCTATGTATCGTCATTAGCACCCCTAATTCAGAACTTTGGGTTCACTTTAACATCCTACACGGCCGATACACAAATAGTGGTGACATTTTTCCCAGGGGCCACTCATGAAACCGCTTCAAGGCTGCAGGACTGCACGACAGCAGCAGGGGGGTCGATGGCCCCAAAACTGTCTGAAACTGAACTCTGGCAAAACGGAGGTGGTATTGTTTGGCAACAACCCTACTTTTTGGACTGCTAAGTGCTGGCCGGAAGACATGGGTCCCCCACCTATGCCGATCAAGAAAGTGAAGAACCTAGGAATTTTGATTGTTGATTTCAGGGACCAGGTAAATCAGGTCGCATCTGCCACATTGTTTATCCTCAAATCTTGCAAAAAAAGAATGCCTTTTTTGCCGATAGACTCACAACAAATTGTTGTTACTGCATTTATTATGTCCAAATTAGATTACTGCAACAGTTTGTACCTTTCCATCCATAAAGGGTCGTTTAATAAACTGCAGATGTTGCAGAACGCTGTGCTAGACTCATTACTGCCACACCAAAGTATGAGTCAATTTCATCTAAAATAAAAATGCTTCACTGGCTAACTATCAGGAAAAGAACTCAATTTAAGTCTCTTTGCCTGTTTTTTAAAGGCCTGCATGGAATTGGCCCAGAATTCCTCAAACACCGGTTTAAATGGTACTTACCTAAGAGAACACTGCGATCTTCCGACGCAAAACTTGTAAATGTCCCACGGGTAAAAAAAGTCAACTGGGGTGGCAGAAGTTTTACTGTCAATGCGACTAAATCTTGGAATGCTCTTCCTCTGGATCTTTGAATTATGACCAATTTGCACTAAAAACATGGCTTTTTGCTAATTGATCCATTGTACCACTCTCTCCTGTCCTTGCCCCAGCAGTTTCTTCACATAGCGCCAGGACACCTCCAGGTATCAGTTTGCGCTGTATAAGTACTCATAACATTAACATAACATTAACATTAACACTATGTATCACTTTTAAACAGCATCTTTCTTACCCATCCTTCAGCTTGAGCTTTGCAGTGTGCACAAATTTGAAAATGGGAAATAGAAACTGACTAAAGTCGAATGTCAATTTGGCCTTGGCTGACTAACCACACACTATTGGTGCAAATGACTCTTGTCTATGATCATCTTTGGGATTCGCTTTTTTAATACGATGACTGAGGTGATAATTCGTGCTTTCTTGTTATTCCTCCCTAGGCCACTTGCATATAGTACCTTGGCCGATCTGGTACATCACATTCGGCAACATCTACCTCTCAATGACCTTTCCCTCGCTGTCCAGCTTTTTGCCAAGAATATTGACGATGAGTCACTCCCCAGCAGCATCCAGACTATGTCCTGTAAGCTCCTGCTCAACCTTGTGGATTGCATCCGCTCCAAGAGTGAACAGGAAAATGGAAACGGCAGAGATATTCTCATGAGGATGTTGGAGGTGGGTGTTTGCTCATACAAATTTAAGACGTGTAATTTTGTTAAACGCCTTCAGATAAGATTGTTTTTTAAATGTGCGGAATGCTGGCTCTGTATATGGTATGCCTCTAGGTGTTTATACTGTGACAGAGTCCAGGGTTTCCCTAAAAGTGTAAAGGGCTCAATGTAAAACCCAACATGCTCTACTAATGGTAATGTGGTTGAGCAGCCTTGGGCCTAACACAGAGGAGTGTAAGGCATTTATTGCACAACATTGTCCAGTAATGGACACACGATTCAAAAAGGAGATCCACACCAATCATAGTAAATGAGTTTTGTTTGTACTTTATTTTAAGGCCAAAATCTTCGCAATATGGAAAGTACGTTTCTTAATAGAAAAACTTTTCACTTTCGAAAGTCAACTGAACAATTTCTGAGCATTTCAATGTTATCCTATTAAGGAACACAACAATGTGGTTATACGGGTAAGAATCACACTTACGGTTCTAGTCTTCAGGACTAAAGGACAGCAAAGGGCAAGGGTCAGGTGCGTACTAAAACTGCACCACCAGTGGCACAGAGGTGGCCGGGTGCAGAGGTCAAAATCTGAGTTCGGCCCATGGGAGACTGAGGGTGCTCGGAACCACACTGCTTTCAGTTAGTTAGCTTGGTTGCAGGGGGCCAAGCTTTAGGGGTTTAACAAGCACAGCGGGCCATAAAGCAGCACCAAACATAAACCACAAGCAGTACAGGTGTGGCCAGGGGCAGAGTGCAAATTCAACGTCTGGTGCCCAATGCTCTTAAAGGGAGGGAGGGATAGAAATGGGGGACTCTAGTTGGCAGGTTGTTACCCTATCCAAGAAGGGACCCTTTCTCCTATTCAGGATAAGGGAGTTATACTTCTAAAATAACCCCTGTTCACCCCCTTGGTAGCTCGGCATGAGCAGTCAGGCTTATCTCCGAGGCATAGTTATTTCAAATGCTCATGAAGCAAAAATAGAATTAAAAACAGTTCCTTGAAGCTGATAGTTCCGTCCGGGGCTATCACAGCTACGCAAACTCAACAGTTCTGGCTGACCACGGTGTCGGAGGCCTGCCATGGTGTAGGGAAAACCCGCAAACAGTACCTTTAGAAATGCAGGGCATTGGTGACCTTGAAATGAGCTCCAAAGAGCCAGTGTCTGTTCTGTAGGCCGGTGCAGGAGTCATTGAGCCCTTGAAGTCACATGCATTGCGGATCGAACTCCGTGCGTTTGAAGTCAGGAGAGGGGGCGGATAGGCGTGCAGCAGGGCGGCGTGCGGTGCCCTAAGGTTGTGGTGTAGGCAGCGGCTCTGTGATTGCGTCCAGCGGCGTTGGTGAGACCAGGGCTGCAGTACAAAATGGGGCCGTGCTTTGTTGCGCGTGCCCCCAAACAACGGTGTAGGCAGCAGCGTCGATGTCTGCTTGGAGCGTCATCGTAGGTGAGACCAGGGCTGCGTGGCGAAGCGGGACAGTGCTCTGTGTTCTCCAAGAGTGGTTTCCATAGGTCACGGTGCAGGCAGCGTCGTCCTGGATACCAGGGCGACAGTGTGAAGTGAGGCGGTGCGGAGTGCAATGCCCACTGATCATGGTTGCGCTACGAAGTGCGGCAGTTGCCCTCTGCGGTTCCTTCGCATCACGGAGCCGGCATCGGAATAGTTGATGTCGCCTGGTTGCTTTTTCTTCTATTGCAGCACAAAGCACAGAATTCCCAGTGCTGTTAGTAGATGAACTCGAAGTATTTGTTGTTCCTGCGACTTATTGAAAGGGGGCAAGCTCCTCCTCAAACCCTTGTAGAAACTCATGAAAAACAGATGCAGAAAGTTAAGTCCAGTCCTTTCACTGCCCAAGACAGAAGCAGCCACTGCAGGCCAACACAGCAAAGTGGTAGTCTCTCCTCACAGCTTCTCCAGCTCTTCTTCTTGGCAGGTTTCTTGATCCAAAAGAATTCTAAAGTTCTAGGGCTGGGGCCACAATATTAATACAACATTTCCCTTTGAAGTTGGTACAAACCAAGTTTCACTAGCATACATAAACCAATTCAGCCTGGCTCAGGCCAGGTTCACCACAGGAGATGGAGACAGCTTTGTGAGAGGTAGACACAGTCCATTCAGGTGCAAGTGACAACTCGTCTCACTACTCTAAATGCAGCCAGGTCTGTTCAGCCGGATCCTAAAGGTACATATGAGGACTTCTGAGATTTTTGCAATCCTTCCCTCCATGTAGCAACCAAAAGGCCATTGATACAGGTTGCTCTGAGATATATCCATAGTCCTGAAGAAGACCCTGGGTGATGTTTTGCAAAAGCACTCTTTGATTTTGGGTCGAAACGTCTACATACAAATTAGACATTTCGTACATATCAATGCCAAGGAAAAAGGCTATATGTTGTATTATACTTGTTAAGCTTATACGGATGCCCAATTGAGTCTTTTTCTATGTGTTTAGTGAATTGTATTGTGATTGTGTTCTATGTAATACACTTTGTATATGGCACATATTTATGTATTTGAGAGTATCTGTTGTTGAACTGTCCTGTGACTTTATATATTTGTATAAGTATTGCTGTATACGATATATGATTTCCAATATATTGGGAACATCTTGAGCTTATAATGTCAGTCTCTGTGGTATTCAGTGTTGATTGTATGCAATTGATTGTTTTTCCTAGATGTCAGGATAAATGCAAAACGTTCTGAAGCAATTCTACCTTTCTCGACAGAACCAACCATTAGTATGTACTGTTATAATTCCCAGGTTATGTGAGTCACTGGGTTAACCCATTAATATTTAATCACTTTCTAAAAGTGGCATTTTCAAACGGACAATATAAAAATCATCTTTACTAAAAGATGTATTTTTAAATTCTGAGTTTAGGAAGCCTAAACTCCATTTCTCTATCTTGTACCTACAGAAAGTTATACTTATAAGATGGTGCAAAGCAACTCCCATGTTAGCCTATGAGACCGATAGCCCAACAACAGTGAAAAACTAAATGCACAATATTTCACTAATAGGGCATTTAACACACACCAGTACATGTCGTACATTTCTCACACACTGCACCCTGCCCACAGGGCCACCTTGGGCCTACCTTAGTGGTGTCTTATATGTAAAAAAAGGGAAGGTTAGGCCCTGGCATGTGCGTGCACTTATCAGTTCTGCATGGCAGTAAAACCTGTGCTCAGACACTACAGTGGCATGTCAGAGAGACCTTTGAAAGGCTACCTGTGTGGGTGGCACAAAGTGCTGCAAGCCCACTAGTAGCATTTGATTTACATATGAAAACAAAGAGGGAGGAACCCTACTATTTCAAAATAGGGACAGGGTAGATACAGTTGGCAAACACAGAAGGCGTCCCTAGCAGTTACTAGCTGATGTGTGTGAGTACTAGGCAAGCAAAAAACGAAGAAAGTCTAAATGCATAAAAATACATTATTCGTGTGCAAAGATGTCAATTTAAAGGGTCACTCAAACAACAAAAAATACAAAGAAATACAGGAAAATATAGTTTATAAAAATGGTTATGAACAATTTATTACACAAAATATTTTAAAACCATAGTACATTAAAAATGTCATTGATAATCAAATATACAGTACACAAATCAAGAAAACAAGGTCGACGCTGCGTTTAGGTGATTTTCATACAGGTGTTCACCTTCTTCATGACAGTTTTCTAAATGGTAAAAACAATTCATACTGTTATTCTTCAAACATGTTGTTGGTGAGACCCTCTTTTAACTGCACAAATTAAAATCTTGCCCTGTGCCCGGCCGCGAGCACTTACATCTTTATTATATCATTATAAACATTCTATACTATAAGAAAAACTCTTAAAGCGGACAATCCACATAAGTCATTAATTATCCTACTCGGCGTTCTCCATAAGGAACATAACATTTTTTCAGCCGGATATTTTAACATCGTGTATCCTCGCTGGAATTTAATAATAACGGGACACTGAAAGATAGACATACCTTTTATTAATCGCAAGGACTGGTCTAACAACAGTTGTCACTTCCAGAGTATGTGAGATCAAATATATGTGGCTGTACTTTCTAAAGTTTCATAAAGATACGTCTGGGGTCAGAACTTATTCAAAATAGAATTAGAGAATATCTCTCATAAATGTCCAATGCGTATGTTGCAAACTAAACCTTACTAAAAGAAATAAATACATACCAATGACTACTCGGCTCTCGAAATTGGGAGACCTTCTAATAGTTCCGAATTGATAAAAGAAAACTGTCAAAAATAAATGGAAGGTCTTAGCTAATTTAATACAGGGTGCCGCTGGTATAAAATTAAATACGGACCGGGGCCCAAAAAGACTTGCCTAGTAGGTGCCTGGCAGGGGACCTGAAAATTGGTCTACTTGCAAATCGTGACTGGATAGCGGCTGAGCCTAGCACATCCCCAACTTTTTAATTTTTCTGGCTCTGTAATGTTCAAATAACAGAAAAGATAGTTCAGTTCATCTGAGATTACATTAAATTACCTTGGCTAGTAAGGCAATCTCAGATGAACTGAACTATCTTTTCTGTTTGGGCCCGGTCCGTATTTAATTTTTTACCAGCGGCACCCTGTATTAAATTAGCTAAGACCTTCCAGAAAAATTAAAAAGTTGGGGATGTGCTAGGCTCAGCCGCTATCCAGTCACGATTTGCAAGTAGACCAATTTTCAGGTCCCCTGCCAGGCACCTACCAGGCAAATCTTTTTGGGCCCCGGTCCGTATTTAATTTTATACCAGCGGCACCCTGTATTAAATTAGCTAAGACCTTCCATTTATTTTTGACAGTTTTTCTTTTATCAATTGGATCCAAAAAAGGAGAAACACGTTTGCTGCAAATGTCTTGTTTGACATTTTTCTACACCAAAATGCAGCCTGAGGAGGAAAGAAAAAAGCTTTTAAAATGCCAGCAATAAATACATAACTAAATAAAACAAGACAGAGTGGTCGCAAAGTGGCCAGTTTCGTTTTATTTACACCCAAAGACATTTGCGCCATGTTTCAGAGTTTGCCAGTGAAGTGCTACTTTTATTTTCATGTCATTAGCTTTTCAAGCAAATGCACTCATTGATTTCTGAATAATGAGTGTAAAAGCACTATGGTGTATTCCCTGTGTTTGCTTTCTTCCAGTACACTGTTACTTTTTTTTCAGGCAGCATATTACTCAAGTCTAGTGCATAATTTGAAATGAGTTGCTTCCAGGTGTTTATAGTGGGGCACAATTGGGTTGTAGCTGAAGGCAGTGTGTTTCTCTCAACAGGGCAGTATGGTGTTCAGTGAGTTAGAGGATCTGGCACTCTGTGCCAATGACCGAAACTGCACGGCTCTGACACAAATGGCTTGTGATAGCACTTTCAAGCGTATTTGGGACATTCTGCAAATGGCAAATTTATCAGATGAATGTAATGTGTTGGCCAATAACAACCGAGTGCATGTGTGCATTGTCACCGAGTGCTTGTGGCAAAAATAAATGTGGATGAATACAGATAAAATGCCCAAAAATAAATATGGATAAATACAGACGGAAATGGCAAAAAAACAAATACCATAAAACCGGGAGCCCTAGTCATATTACAAAGATGGCAGGCCTTTGAAGCTTCCCCTTCGAGCACTGACCCATCTTTGGAGAGGAGGTGCGACACCTCAGCCCAGAATGTGCATTGTTTCTAGTTCCAGAGAACGGAGGCGCTCCACCCAGGGGGTCCAGAAGCATGCCTGTGTGTGACAGGATGCCTAAAGCCAGTCAGTGCCCACACCAGGGTCAGTTGATTTTCAAGGGGCACCTCTGAGGTGTCATCCGAGTACATGTTACAATAAATCGCACACTGACATCGGTGTGGGTTTATTGTGAGCAGTAGTTTGGTACCAAACACTCTTGTTAGGTCGAGCTGGAAAAAGCATGCGAAGCATGCGTCCAAGCTGGACAACTAATGTTACTGACTTCTGGGAATGTGAGACACGAGTCGGCCACGCGCTTTTTCTGCCTCGGATTTGTCCTTGTGAGCGCGCTTTGGCTGCTGGCTGCTTGCTGTGTGGGTACGCTTTCGGTTAGGCCACAATTCCCTTGCAATGCGCGCTTCATCGTGATCCTCCCGGGCCATGGTCGGCCAGGGCAACAGCACGTACGGAGGCCCCCCCCCCCCAGCCCCCTTTTAAACTTACCGGGCCAATCTCGGGGGACTCCACTGTCAGCACGCGGCAGGGGCAGGCACCGGGCATGTGCCTCGTGCCCCCTCCGCAGAGTTCATGCTGCGGCTCTTGCCAGCTCCTTTCCCGGGGCTCCCTCTTGGTCAAGGGAGCCCCGCAACACTTGCGCAGACTCCTGCTGGCGGCCCCGGAGCTCTCCGCCGCTCACAGGAGCCCCGGGCCGCGAGACGCATTCACTCCGCCTGCCTCCTTTTCCGGTCCGGACGCGGCCCCGCCCCCGTCGCAGGCGACCTTGCCTGACTTCCGGGGCGGCCGCGGTGGGATTCCGGGGGCATTTTCTGCCACACAAACCTTGTTAACTTTCCCGGACAGTATTTTTCCTGGTGAAATAATGGCTGTCCGTGTGCCTTCAGCAGCATGACGGCGTTTCTGGAAAATCCCGACCAATTGTTTCAAAATGTTTGAGTGCTATATTTAGTCGTGCAAATTTAGTGAAAACAAACCACGGAGACGCTGTGTGGCTGCCCTCATAGTTATGGCTTTTTAATGTTGCCTTAAATTCCCAGTTACCAACCTCCCCTAATGGTAAAATGGCTGCTGCTGTTTAGTTGTTATGTTGAGGAACATTGTGAGGCCGCAGGTTCTGTCATCTGGACTGTGTCCTCAGATCCAGAATCTCTAAAACGCGATTTATTACCGTGTACGACTGCAGAGGGTATTTTGTGTAACTAATTCGACCGTAGGTGCATACAATAATGGGCACTGAGTCCCAATGATTTCCTGGGGCACCACATCATTTCAGCCTACTTTAGAGCACAATATCACAAAAAAAGGCTTTGAGTACAATTCTACTCAATTAAGGCATTTGATCACAACTGAAACAGACAAAGAATAAAACTTCACTTACTGCCATAGGAGCAAAGTTTAAATGTGTGCTCCTCCCCTGTAAGTAAGGGCTACTTGTCATAACTATGAAATACCTTGGCACAGTTACTAAAGCACCATAGGCCTCTGCTCTCCTTTACTCACCAGGCCTGTTGCAGCAAATACCCTCCATAACAAGCACTTGCAACGTACACGGGTCTGCATTTGCAGCATTAGTACATTAGAGTGAGACACCCGGGAGGGAGAGGACAGAAAGGGCTGTAGTTATGACCACAACAGCACTATCCTTGCTTGCTACCAACAAGCATTGCCATAGCCAATAGGACTCGCATTAGGAAAGTGTAAGCTATTGGCTTTGTGAATAACAATGCTATTAATTTATATATTTTCAAAGCCAACACATATTTAAAAACTGTGTCATTTACAATACCAATAGCTCACACTTTCCTAATGCGAGACCTATTGCATTGCAAATGCTTCTGTTTGGTGAAGCCATCATGGTGCTTTGGAACTTGAGTTGTCGAGTAGCCGGCCCATGTACTCTCTGTGGCTTAACTGTCACTTACAATATTAGGGTCTAGTCCTTAATATTGTAGGAACATATCAGCTCATGCAGATTTGCCCACACCTGGGATATAGTGCACCCTGCCTTAGTGCTGGTAAGGCCTGCTAGAGAGTTAACTTACCTATATATTCGGAAGTGCTAGCTGGCATGGCACACAGGTAGTGTGCCATCTCGATTTTGTCTGCACCAGGCCAGGCATGCTGCAGTGGCAGTCTGCATGGCCTAGGTGAGGGGTACTTAGGGGGCCCTCTTCAGTCCCCATGCTCTTGGTACCCAGGTGCCTGAAGGGCCAATTGGGGAATAGGTGTTAGGGAAGAAGTACGGACACAGGGACCTTTTGCACTACAATCAAAACCACATCCATGTCCAGGCAAAAAGTGGGGGCTAACCATGTTAAAAGAGGCAATTTATCACAAAATGTAAAGCAATTCAATATCGTTGTTGCAAATCTTGTTTCCTGGATTACTTTGAATAACAAACGTTCTAAACTTGCTCGTTGAGTTTACACCTATGCTTGAGTTACATTTTAATCTTAATGAATTTGCAAATAATTCCTTAAATTATGACTTACTTATGCCTACTTTCACTCCTGGGGTATAGGCCATCAACCAGGACAGAATTCCATAAATACGCCTGTTGATCTACAAACATTTCTATTTGGTCAGATGTGATGTGTAAGTGCATTTGCACACTTGCACTTTGTTTTAGCTTTCTCGTAGAAATGTTTCCTTCTTAAGGACTTCTTCTCTCTTATACCTCTTCGTTTTTCAGGGGCAGAGAGGGTTGTGGGGGCACTGTGATTATATTGATGCCTTTTCAGGGTGATAAACTTTCTGCAAATGTTTGGTGAAGACTAGTTAGCTAAGGAGCTTGAGGGCATTCTTAAACGTTTGCTGGTACACCCTCTGAAGAATGTCCCCCAAAAATATTACCTAATTTCCATGTGATCAACTCCCATTTGTACATTTAAAATTCCAACATTCATGATTGTGTATCGAAAATAGGAGTTTGCACCTTGAAAAGTATTTAATGGCACCTCTAAATGGAAGTTAGATGCACAAACTGCTTTATGAATTGAGCTCAATCTTTGTCTTAAATGTTAAATAGGAAAAAAATGGACATGTGGTCTATTTGTGTCCTAATTGCATGTTTCCACTTCCATCCAATTTAGTTTTTGTAATTTGATTTTAACTGGATCCCACACACCATATTTGGCAAACACTGTTACTACTTTAATTTAAGACCGGTTGGGATCCTTATCAGCGTTCCTCACCACCCTACATTACTGTGCCCAGTGCCTCACAATACCCACCTGGAAGCCATAGGAATGGGCTACAAATTCCTTTGCTTGAATTCTTCTTTCTTGAGCCTGCAAGTATTTGCATGCAGAAAAAGCTTTTGTCCCCAACCCCATATTATAATATTACAACAGGCCCCTGTTATTTAAAACTTAGCACCAATTCTGTAAACTCTATGAACGTGTTCAAGATTTTATCTCTGCCTCATAAGGTGGTCATGCTTCCTGTGTTGTTTTTGTCTGCATTCCAATTTTAATACCACTGTGGTAACATGCCAACAATTAAACGTTGTCTATTTTTAAGAAAGCCTTCTTTTTCATAAATATATTAGCATTTACTGTATATTTAGTCCAGTGAGCTTCTAAAGCACTAAATAAAGTTTTGACTGCTGGACTGCTATCACTGTAGAATCCAGTGCCTAAGGTGAGTTTAATTGGGTATGAAGCTGGAGTGCAATTGTTTTTGTGATCCCAGCTGTCAAAGGCATTACAGCTTACCTCTAGCAATTGAGTGAGTGAGTGAGCGATTGAATGGTACGGAAAGGTCTGAAATACAAAGGGCTAGGAACTTCCTGATATCAGAGTAGCAGAAAACGCAGACTACAAAAGCTGTTAGTTTTTTAATATGTTCGTTCTTAACACAATATAAAATGTTCATCTGAAAGAGACACGTTAGTGATAGATTCCTTACCTTAGAATATCCCCAGGCGTCAGACTGGATCCGGAAATTTTTGCGTAGCAATACCCCTGCGCGTCAGTAGGAGTCGTCTGCGGCGCCGCGTCCGTCGTCGGCATCGTTAGCGCCGGAATGACGTCGTCTGAGTACTTAGACGCCGCCCATGCGCGCTGACGTCAGTTCTTCTTTTTTCCGCGCCAGCTAGCGCAGATCCGGAGAAGCTCTACCCCTAGTCATTTTTTGACTAAACTTCTTGATCTTTTTGATCATTTGATCATCACTCCGACGGTGCCGGTAGGGATGCCCGGGTTCAAGCCCTGTTCGAAGTGCGACCTACTGATGTCGGTCACGGACCCCCATCGCCGGTGCCTGAAGTGCTTAGGCCTCGACCACGACGGCCGCACCTGCTCCGACTGCCGGGCCCTGACGTCGAAGGCTAGGCGGGAGCGGTCCCGCAAGCGGCTCGAGCTCCGGCAGTCGGCCTCGCGCCGTTCCAGGTCCCGGTCCCACGGGAGGTCGAGGGACCGGTCGCGGGGTCGGAGTCCCCGCAGCTCCGGGTGTGGACATCGGTCGTCGGGATCCAAGTCCTCAGGTAAGAGGCATGAGAGGTCGGAGCGGCATCATCGCTCCTCCGACCCACCACGACGCTCACACGATGCGGCCGGGGGTTCGGGCGACACCGCCCTCGTGGCTCCGAGAGAGTCGCAAGCGTCGCCGCCTGCCCCACACCTTCGGGTCCCTGGGCACGGCGCGACGCCGGAGGAGGTCGAGCGGTACCTCATGGCCGTGAGGTCCCTCCCTCCTCAGCCGGGCCCCGCGGCGCCTTCGGGCCCAGCGGTCCCGGCTGGAGGCCCTAGCGGGTCGGGCGCATCGGCCCCGGCGCCGCCGGGTGCTTCGGCCCCGGCGCCGCCAGCGACTTCGGTCCCGGCGCCGCATGACCTCACCGGACCCGCTTCCGGATCCGGGTCGTCGCCGGTCGACCTCACGACCTCACCGGCGCCGACCCCGAGGGTGTCGCCCCCGGCGCCCATTGTGGACGCCGTCCCCAGTCTTCCCTCCGGTCCGACTCTGGCGCCGGAACGGCCTTTGGAGATTTTTGGGTTTCGCCTGCCGAAGGCTGCGCTTTGCGCAGCTTTTCGGCGCAGGTGAAATCCTATGTTGACCATAAGCACTTCGGGAACGTCCCCCGGCTCTCATTGGCTAGCTCCATAAATGGAGGCTAGCCATTGAGTGCCAGATCTGTCCGTCAAGGCCGGACCAGATTCGGGGGCGTTCCCGAGATTTTTTCCCAGGGCGGAGTTAAGTTTTTTCCCGTTCCCTCCCCTTTCACTGAAAGTCTGTCCATTCCCGCCCCCTCCGTGTGCCTTTCCGCCCCCCCCCTCGCTGTCCTGTGCACGTTTCCCGCCGTCCGTGTCCTCTCCCGCGAACCCTCCCGCCCCCTCCCGCCGTCCGTGTCCTCTCCCGCCCCCTCCCGCCGTCCGTGTCCTCTCCCGCCCCCTCCCGCCGTCCGTGTCCTCTCCCGCCCCCTCCCGCCGTCCGTGTCCTCTCCCGCCCCCTCCCGCCGTTCGTGTCCTCTCCCGCCCCCTCCCGCCCCCCGTGTCCTCTCCCGCCCCCTGTGTCCTCGTAGGTGCTTGTTTCTATCTGCGAGACCCAATACTGCTGCTTTCCCCTCTGCAGGCTTTGCAAGCTGTGTCTGAGCCGCCAGGTCTATTAACAGTTCTCAAGGGAAAGAAAAACCAGAAACACGAGGCCAGCACGCCCAGGTAAATATATATTTTCTTAGGCGGCCCCCGTGTCCTCGTAGGTGCTTGTTACTCCTTGAACTGACGGAACCGCAACGGAAAGCAGGCGGTTACACAAGACCACTTGTATTTAAAGAAGCGCTGCTTTCATATGCAACTCCGGGGCTGGTATTGCTGTGGGAGGGGGGATTGCAGCGCCAGAAGCCCCTGTGGGGAGGGCAGTGCACTGCAGCTCGTTCACTGTTGGCATGCCGTGGCACGCGTGTTTAAGGCTGTCTGCCTTGTATGCTCACACTTCTGTTATCTGGTCAGCCGTGTGGGTATTTCAGTCTGGTTGAAAATACTGCAGCTTCAGGTGTCTGTCTACGCTAGTGAAAGATCTTTTGGGTAGAGCGCAGTTACACGTGTAGCTTGCAGGCAGGGTTAGATGCCTGGTGTGTCTGCTTCGCGTTTTATCCTTCCATGTAATTTAATTACTGTGGCATTCTGCCTATAAACCGCCCTTATTTCACAGGCTAATTTCCGTTAGGTGTTCAAGCTTCTCTAAGCATTGCCCTTTGAGATAATGTCCAGAGGTTAGTTTTACATGCACTGCTTTGATTGCATGCTATATAAT
Source organism: Lissotriton helveticus (assembly GCF_964261635.1). NCBI lineage: Eukaryota > Metazoa > Chordata > Amphibia > Caudata > Salamandridae > Lissotriton > Lissotriton helveticus. The sequence continues at coordinate 115,755,061 of NC_136071.1, forward strand.
AATCATGCCATGTTTTTTTTTTAGAAAGGAACAGTTCGTGAATGACTGTAGATACTACCCAGAGTCACTCAAAAGGAGTTTGATTTAATTACTCAATGCGTGACTAGTTGTCCCGTTTTCCTGCAGTATTATATACTCATTCTATTAGTTTTGGCCAACTTTATAGGCATTTTAAAGATAACAGCTTGTGATGAGCAGAGATCTGTGATGAAGAGCCCCCCGACCACCCCCACCAACCTCCTCTGTCCCAGAGATCTACTGGCTTTTATGTGTATATGTGGTTAGCAGGAGTCTGACCAAACTAGCTGCAGAGGCCCCATGGGAGAGGCCTGGCTCCTCGCTGATACCAGGCAGGCCCAGGAGCATATTGGGACTGGAGTGCGGATGGCAGGTGACCATATGTTCTGTTCGACCCCACTTATCACAATCCCAGCAATCTGTATCCCTTTGCTGTGCTTACAATACATGTTTACCCTCGCAGCATGCGCTTTTAGCGTATCCCTGCCAACTCTTGCTAGTTTCCTCCTCGCACTGGATGTTTTAATACCATCTGTTATAAGTGTGCTTAGAACTGTAAGGCTTAACCGACAAGCACAATTATGTATGTTGACCATTGTATACATTGAGGTACGATTTGTGCAATTTTTCTCTCAGGGCGTTTTATTAATACTGTCGGACTGAAATTGACTGTGCAGCCTTTTCCCCACAGTTTATTGCCAGGGTTTGTCCACAACTCCTTCGCAGCGGTTCCTTCTAGTTGGGCATCCCAATGCGCTTTCAAGGCAGCTCAGCTTTCTTTAACAACTACATTGGTGCACGATTGATGTGTGCATTTATATTCCAATGTGCACTGCTTACTAAAGGAAGCACATTTGTTATATTTTCTGGCCAGGGAGGCACATATGATATATGTACTTATCAGATCCGTTTATTGTTGCCAATTATGTATACATTTCCTTAATTGTGTGTTGTTTCTACAGCCATGTATCCCTGCGAAGCAGTTACATTATTTCTCCTGTCGCCAAAGAAACCTTGGAATTAAGTGACAGCTTATTAATCATTTCAATACTTAACTTCTCTACAAGAGAGCTTAAAAATATTGGCAAAGCCAATAGATCTGCCTAAACGTTTGTTTCTGTTTGCCTCTCCTGGGCCCTGTTCCTTTCCACCCACTATAGTTTTAGGGGTGTGGGCGTTCTATTATTAAAAGAATATTACTGTACCTACCCACTGCTGCTGCTGGCTTTTCGTTAGTGTACTTTTACAGTTTCCTTGAAATACCATGCAATGTTGATTCCCTGTGATGGATTAATGATCACAATTAATGCCTTGGTTTCATACTGGAACTGGTTAATGTGCAGAGTGCAGAGTGGTGAGTGCAGAGTGGTGAGTGCAGAGTGGTGAGTGCAGAGTGGTGAGTGCAGAGTGGTGAGTGCAGAGTGGTGAGTGCAGAGTGGTGAGTGCAGAGTGGTGAGTGCAGAGTGACTAGGGAGTGCAGAGTGACTAGGGAGTGCAGAGTGACTAGGGAGTGCAGAGTGACTAGGGAGTGCAGAGTGACTAGGGAGTGCAGAGTGACTAGGGAGTGCAGCGTGACTAGGGAGTGCAGAGTGACTAGGGAGTGCAGCGTGACTAGGGAGTGCAGCGTGACTAGGGAGTGCAGCGTGACTAGGGAGTGCAGCGTGACTAGGGAGTGCAGCGTGACTAGGGAGTGCAGCGTGACTAGGGAGTGCAGCGTGACTAGGGAGTGCAGCGTGACTAGGGAGTGCAGCGTGACTAGGGAGTGCAGCGTGACTAGGGAGTGCAGCGTGACTAGGGAGTGCAGCGTGACTAGGGAGTGCAGCGTGACTAGGGAGTGCTAGGGACTGCAGAGTGACTGCAGAGATTAAGCTAATGGCAATGTAAATGACAATGCCATTTATTTATCTGTTTTCAAAACCAACACATAAATACAAATGTTGTCATTTACAATGCCAATAGCTCTAACTTTTCCAAAGGCGAAACCATTGCATTGTAAATGCTTGTTATTTCCATGAGGAGGCCCAGTCTGTTGACCCTGAGTTACAGGAGACTGGTGGCGGAGGTGATTGGGAGGGGTCTGAGGACCCTCTGGCACAGGAGTGTCAGTCTCAAGAGGACTGGACATATGAGCTTGGGGAGGCCAGTGGTATTGACACCTCGCCAGACACTGGATTTGTCTCCCCTCCCACCGTGGCTATGGAGGAGGGGGCTGCTTATAGCGTAGTGTTAACGAGGGCAGCCAAGGCCTTGGGCCTTGAGCTCCCCGTTGCGGCCGTGAGGACTAACCTCCTCACTGAGGTTCTTAAACCGCAGGCAAGCTCCAGTGAGCCTCTGCTGCCGTTTAATGAAGCCTTATGTGACGTTCTTGTGGGCGCTTGGTCCAAGCCCGCCACGGGTCTGCCTGTGGATAGGAACGTGGCCAGACGCTACCGCCCGGCTCCGGGCGACCCTTGCTTTTTGTCCACCCATCCCACCCCAGAGAGCCTGGTTATCCAGGCCTCCACTTCCCAGACCGCATTCCCGACGGCCCCGCCCGAACGGGAATCCAAGAGATACGAACAGTTCGGGAAGAAAGTGTTCTCGCCCCTGAGTCTGGGACTGCGGTCTGTCAATACCGCGTGTCTCTTGGGCCGCTACACCCACACACTGTGGGACACGGTCGCGGACGTGCTGCCACAATGCCCGGAGGAGGTCCGGGCTAAACTCGCCCAAGCCCTTGTGGAGGGTCGAGATGCGGCACGATACTCTATCCGGTGTGGACTGGATACCACGGACTCACTGGGCAGGGCGACGGGAACGACGGTGGCGGTTCGCCGCCACGCCTGGTTGAGGTCTGCCAATTTCTCGGCCGATGTCCAGGCCACCGTCCTGGATATGCCGTTCGATGGCCGTCGCCTCTTTGGCGACAAGGCAGACCATGCGCTGGAGCGCTTTAAGGACTCCAGGGCTACGGGCAAGTCCTTAGGCCTCTCGGCCACGCGCCAGCAATCGGGTGCCTTTCTCTCCTTTCGTGGCCACGGAAGGGGCGTCCCCACACGTGCTGCCAGCCACGCACTGCAGAATACCCAGCAGCGCGGTGGCGGCCGTGGAAACTGCCGTGGCGGCGGCAGTCGGGGTCAGCGGCGAGGCCAGTCCACACCTCCCTCCGCAGCACCTGCCTCCAAGCCTTCCTAGTCCGAGCTTTCAGGCCCATGTGACACCATCACCACTTCCACTGGCTCACTGTCACATCGGACAGGTGGGTGCTGCAAATCGTCCGAAGGGGCACTCCCTCCCCTTCGAGGCGACCCCTCCGGCCATGCCACGCAATTCCACCGCGTGTCGGGGGATCACTTGAAACTTCTGCAAGAGGAAGTCACGGCCCTCTTGGCCAAGGGGGCCATCAAGCGCGTTCCTGGGCCAGAAGTAGGGTGTGGATGTTACTCCCACTACTTTCTGGTGCCCAAGAAGGGCAAGGGGGGCCTGCGCCCGATCTTGGACCTACGGAACGTCAACGGCTTCCTCCGTCAACAGAAGTTCAAGATGCTGACTTTGGCTCAGGTCTTAGCTGCCCTGGACCCCGGAGACTGGATGGTAGCGTTGGACTTGCAGGACGCTTAATTTCACATCCCCGTCCTGCCGGCCCACCGGCGTTACCTGCGGTTCACGGTAGGCCACGAGCACTTTCAGTTTACCGTGCTCCCCTTTGGCCTTACCAGCGCCCCACGGGTGTTCTCGAAGGTGATGGCGGTGGTCGCAGCTCATCTGCGCAGGTTAGGGGTGTCAGTCTTCCCCTACCTCGACGACTGGTTGTTGAAGGCGGGCTCGCCCCAGACAGTCGTCAGCCACCTCCAGACTACGGCCGACCTCCTGCATTTGCTGGGGTTCTCCATCAATGTGCCGAAGTCGCACCTGTGTCCCTCTCAGAAGCTCCTCTTCATCGGAGCGGTTCTAGACTCTGCGCAGTTTCGTGTTTACCCTCCCGAACAGCGGGCTCGGGATATTCAGGCTCTGATTCCCATCTTTCGGCCTTTATCCCGAGTCTCGGTCAGGTTGACGCTGCGGCTTCTGGGGCTGATGGCCTCCTGCATCCTACTGGTGCGTCACGCCCGGTGGCGGATGCGAGCTCTGCAGTGGGACCTGAAGTTTCAGTGGGCCCAGCATCAGGGCAACCTGTCCGATCACGTCTTGATCTCGGAGGGCACTGCAAGACAGTTGCAGTGGTGGCTCACGGACCGCGATTGGGTCAGTGGCAGATCCCTCTCCCTACCCCACCCGGAGCACGTAGTTCTGACGGACGCATCCCTCCAGGGCTGGGGTGGCCACATGGGAGAGGCGGAGATCAGAGGACTCTGGTCTCCGGCGGAGGCCCGGCTCCACATCAACCTGTTGGAGTTACGGGCGATTCGGCTAGCGCTGAAGGCATTCCTCCCCTCTGTCCGGGGGAGTGTAGTGCAGGTGTTCACGGGCAACACCACCGCCATGTGGTACTGCAACAAACAGGGCGGGGTGGGGTCGTGGACCCTATGCCAGGAGGCTCTGCGCCTCTGGCAGTGGCTGGAAAGTCAGGGTGTGACCCTGGTAGTTCAACACCTGGCAGGTTCTCTGAATGCCAGGGCGGACAAACTCAGCCGTCGGTGCATGATGGATCACGAATGGCGTCTGAACTCGGACGTGGCGCAGGGCCTCTTTCAGCAATGGGGAGAGCCTTGGTAAGATCTATTCGCCACCGAAGAGAACGCGCAATGTCATCAGTTCTGCGCGTTGGAATTTCCAAGGCGGCACTCGCTCGGAGACGCTTTTCGTCGCGAGTGGAGTTGCCGTCTGTTGTACGTCTTTCCGCCTATACCACTGCTGCCCCGAGTGCTGAAGAAGATCAGGCGCGACCGGGCCCAAGTCATCCTTGTGGCTCCGGACTGGGCACGAAGATACTGGTATCCCGAGCTACTCAGCATGTCAGTCGATCCCCCGATTCGTCTGCCCCTTCGGGAGGACCTTCTGTCGCATCAGCAGGGGACGGTCCTCCACCCGAACCTGTCCAGTCTCCACCTACAAGCTTGGAGATTGAGCGGCGACAGTTAAGGCCATTTGACTTGCCTCCCGAAGTCTGTAATGTCATTCTGGCAGCCAGGCGTCCCTCCACAAAGTCGGTATACGCCTGCAGGTGGAACAGATTTGTGGCATGGTGCACAGCAAAGGCTGTGGATCCACTCTCTGCCCCCCCTTTCTGAGGTTCTCCTCTTCCTTCTTTCTCTTGCCCAGCAGGGCTCTGCTCTGGGCACTGTCAAGGGCTACCTGATCAGCCTTCTTTGTTCAAGTCCCCTATTGTAAATCGATTTCTTAAGGGCATCACGCACATGTTCCCTCCTGTTCCCTTCGTGATGCCCCAGTGGGACTTGAACCTTGTTCTTACCTTCCTGATGTGCGCTCCCTTTGAGTCACTCCACAACTGTCCTCTTCGTCTTCTGACTCTAAAGACTGCTTTCCTGGTTGCCATCACCTCTGCCAGGAGAGTGAGTGAGCTCCAGGCCCTTTCTTGTACTCCACCTTTCCTTTCTGTCCATCCGGACAAGGTTGTGTTGCGTGCCAAGCCATCTTTCCTGCCCAAGGTTGTCTCAGCCTTCCACATCGGGCAGTCTATCACCATCCCAACCTTCTTTCCGCCTCCGCATCCCTCTAAAGAGGAAGAGCGGCTCCACCGTCTGGACCCAAAACGTGCGCTCTCTTTCTATTCTATTTGGATCGCACACGCCAGTTCCGGGTGGATGACCAACTCTTTGTTGGCTACGTGGGTGCTAAGAAGGGGAAGGCATTACACAAGAGGACCATCTCCCGGTGGATCATCTTGTGTATCCAGGCATGTTACTCCATGGCTAAGAAGGAGCCCCCTGTTGGATTTAGGGCTCATTCCACTCGGGCCACGGCAACTACAACTGCCCTAAGCCGGGGAGTGCCCTTACAGGACATTTGCCAGGCAGCTACGTGGGCCTCGCTGCACAGGTTCGCACGACACTACTGCCTGGACAGTCAAGTCGGAGGGATGGCTTCTTTGGCCGTTCCGTCCTCCAGGACTTTCTGGTGTGATTATTGGTTCGCAGACCCACCACCGGGGTTGGTATTGCTGGGGTATCTATTCTAAGGTAAGGAATCTATCACTAACGTGTCTCTTTCAGATGCACAAGTTACTACTTGTGTAACGATATATCTGTAAGAGACATTAGTTAGTGATAGATTCCTTACCGACCCACCCATCCTCCCCGTTCTGCGAACCGATATCTAGGGTTAAGGTCATCCCCTTTCAGGGCCCTAGTTTCTTGGCACCAGTTTTGGTTCTATCATGGTTCTGCGTATCTGGCGCGGAAAAGCTGTGTATCAGAACTGACGTCAGCGCGCATGGGCGGCGTCTAAGTACTCCGACGATGTCATTCCGGCGCTAACGACGCCGACGACGGACGCGGAGCCGCAGACGACGCCTACCGACGCGCTAGGGTATTGCTATGCAAAAATTTCCGGATCCAGTCTGACACCTGGGGATATTCTATGGTAAGGAATCTATCACTAACTAATGTCTCTTACCGATATATCGTTACACAAGTAGTAACTTGTGCATTATGAAGAGCTTGCATTTCATAGCAAATTTTTTCTGCTGTGAGAGACTTTTACCCAGAGTTACAAGACCTAAGACTGTAGCTGCCACGGACTTAACCTTTTGAATACATTTTAAATGTTTTCTTATAAGCTCTCAGCTGTGTTCTTTGCTTTTATTTATACCCATTGATTAAGCTCATTCTAGAATTGTGGGGTGCAATAGGCTATTCAGGTTTAATATTGCTTTTGTAGCATTGCTGTGCGAGTCAATTTTGTGTATTGAATTTAGCAGTGTTGCATTTATTTATTACTTTTAGGATGTTTTGTAAGGTTCTTTATGCTGTATTAAAGCTAACTTGGAATGTCAGAGCAGGTTGAAAGGAACTTGCTACTTTTTGGGAAATAGCTACATTTTAAAGGGCACCTTTTGTAACATATCAGTAGCTTTGAATATGTTTACAGGGTTCCCAACCAATTAATCTTACTCTTGTTCGCAGGCCATCTTTTTTGTTTCGTATTATACGGTTAAATGAATGCCTTGTTTTTCCTATACAGGTTTTTGTTTTAAAATTCCACACCATTTCCCGCTACCAGCTTCCTGCCATCTTCAAGAAGTGCAAGCCACAATCTGAACTTGGGGTTGTGGAAGCTGCATTATCTGGTGTCCCCGTGGCCCCATCTACCCCCGCTCTTCCTCCAGCACCGCCAGCACCTCCGCTGCCAGCTCCTGTGCCAGTCTTTGACAAGCAAGGAGAGAAAGACAAGGAGGATAAGCAGACATTCCAAGTGACAGACTGCCGGAGTTTGGTAAAAACATTGGTCTGTGGTGTCAAGACAATTACATGGGGCATAACGTCGTGTAAAGCACCTGGTGGTAATGCTACACAGCTTCTTATAACATAAGCATTCACGGTTACATTGTAGTTTAGAAATGAATGAAAGATTTTCAGCATTAACTCATTTTGTCTTCCACTTTTTTTTTCAGAGGCCCAGTTTATTCCCAACAAGCAGTTCCAACCTAAGGAGACTCAGATTTATATCAAACTAGTGAAATATGCCATGCAAGCCTTAGACATATATCAGGTATGAAGATTGGACTGTAATTTATTTTGTACATAGGAATTGTTCCATTGCAACTGGTTTTACTTACTTTTTGATTTGTGTTGTGTATTTGATAATTTTCTAAGATTGTATATTTGTGTTGTGTAGATCATATTTTTTCAATTCTTCACTGGAGTTTTCAAACAAAGTTTACGTATTACATCAAACTGTATATTTGCATTTGCTCAGAATATTCAGTGGTATTCCAGAAATGTAGAAGTGTATGTTTATAATGATTACAGAAATAATGAAGCTTATTTAGCTTATCTAGTGCTGCAAGAGTACTATAGGAGTAGACATTGAACAGAACTTTATGAACCCAAGTTAAATATAAAAATATTTCAAAAGGGTTGGAGAGCCAGCAAGTCCTCTATTGGCGATAGTACCCACCCTTAGGATATCTATCTTTGTTACCAATCTAAGGTAAACCTTACACTTCTAAAGCATTCCTAGCAGTAGTGTTCTTATCATGTTTGTACAGTTGAAGATGCATTAGAATGGCCAAAACACTGTTGGCCTTAGTGCTACGGTGCTTTTTGGTGTATGTTCCAATTGGCCCTTTCTGAAAACCAGACCCCAAGGTAGTTGTAGGCTGTTACTGTCCCACTTTGCAGATCTCCCAGTTGCCAGTGAGCTTGCCTTTTGTGTGGATATTTCCCAAACACTACTACCTTGGTTTTGCTCTGATTGACCAGTAGATGGTTCCCTTGGTTATAGAGTTCAAGCGCTATGAGTGTTCTCTGGAGAGCCTCCTGACTGTGTCATTATTGCTGTTTCATCCGCATATTGCAAGATAGGAATTCTCACCCTGCCCAACCTTGGGCTACTAAGCTGGCACCTTGCAGGACCTCCCCACCCCCCACCCCTCCTATCTGCAGGGTAGAGTGAAGGGGCCAAAACACAGCCCTGTTTGAGACTGTTGTTTGTAGGGACTTTAGAGGTTACTGTATTAGGGCTTGTTTTGACCCAAACCCATGTCCCTTCGTATAGCGATGTTCTTGCCTTTAACATTATGGTCAGTTTCCACCATAGTGAGCTGCAGTCCACCCTATCAAAATCAGTGCTGTAGTAAATGAAGTAGCAGAACAATGGTTGGTGCTTCTTCTTGACCACTTGTGTGGATAAGTATGCCAGTGCTACAATGTTGTTCATGGTTGAAGAGTGTAACCTGAAACCTGATTAAAAAAACAGAATGATACCTTTATCTTTTACCCATGACTCCAGGTCCCTCTAATGTAATCGGACATATGCCTTTGCTTTTAGATCAAGAAGAGCAACTAGCCTATAGTTTGATGGCCTGGAGCGGTCACATTTTTTGTGAATGGGCAAAAGTATGGAACCCCTCCAGTGAGTTTGGCGCCGTCGCAGTCATGAAGACTTAATTAAAGAGTGGGGTTAAAATTGATGCTCGGAAGACCCGTGCTGTTTTGAATACTGGTGCGGGATCCCATTTGTCCCTGGGGCTCCATCATTCGTCATTGTATTGATGATCCGAATTACTTTGCCGCCTATTATTGACGTGCCTTGGGGCGTGCAGTTCCCTACTTCCAGGCTGTTTGGTGGTCCCTTTGTCTAGTGGTTCTGTCAAGTATAGATGTTTTACGTAGTTTATACAGTCACGTTCAGCTACCCCTTTATCGCTCCTCAGTTGCTCAGCTGATTGATGTGCCTCCACAGCCTGAAATGGTTCTTCTCTTTCTTCAGGGAGAACACTTTGAGTCATTCCTTTTCGATTTGCTCCCTTTTATTCTATCATACTTTCTTTTTATCAGCTGACCTCAAGGCTGTGATAGAGCTGCCATCAGTTAATTTACCCCCTCTTTTCTTGTCTTCCAGCGCCCTAAGGATAGGAAGGATTTGTACTTGATTATGTCCTTAGAGTGGCGGGAAGCTCCAGGTGTCGTAGTATGCTTATTACTCGAGATTCTGTCTCGTGCGTTTCCCAGGTTCAATTGAAGCTCGGCTATGATGTCCTCCCAGTTACTTATTGCTGAGACATGATTCAGTGGAATTGTACCGTGCTTTCTTTTCTCCACCCATGCTAGCACGTTGTCTCCAACTTTAGCTGTACATTTTATCCTTCAGTTTGCGTTTTTGTTCATTTATGCAAATATCCGTTAAGTGTCGTGTTTTGCAGACCTACCTTAGGTCAAACTGTAGTATCACTTTTTTCTATTAAACTCTTGTTAACTTTTCAGGTACAAATAGCAGGAAATGGACAGACATATGTGCGACTAGCAAACTGCCAAACTGTAAGAATGAAGGAGGAAAAAGAAGTACTGGAGCATTTTGCTGGAGTCTTTACAATGATGAATCCATTAACTTTTAAAGAAATCTTTCAAACAACGGTGCCCTACGTGGTGGAAAGAATCTCCAAAAATTATGCCCTGCAGGTAATATGTTGATATCTGCAGTCTTGCTATGTTGTTAAAAATATTGCTGCCTTTTTCTTCCACACAGGTAATAGCTTCCATCTGCAAACCTCTGTAAGTTGTAGCACAGTTGTATCAAGCATTTGCCTGTTATGACCATAAACAATGTATTTAGAGCTGGGCTAACAAAATAAAAATTATTTTTAATTTTGAAATGAAATATCAAATAGAACAAACATTTGGTGCTCATTTTCCATGAAGGCGTTTGTTCCCCTAAGGGCACATTGTCAGCTGGTGAAAAATAGTGTTTGCCTGTTGGAAACTGTATACAGCTTCTCATATAATAATGATCTGAGTTTCGGATATAGTTACTTGCGAGCTGGCACTCTAATTGTAATGTTATATTAGTAGAGCGCATAATACGTTTGGCCAGGAATGGGGCATTTAACATTGACACTACTCTGAGAGTCAGGGCGTAACATGGTTATATAATTGGTGTGCATTAGTAGCATGCATGACCTTAGGAATACCAGAATCAACAACAATACTCCAGAGACCTTCTCTTTAACTACAAACTGCCTTGTGAACCCATAATCGTGCCTCACAAACAAGTTGTCAGCAAGTATTTTTCTCACAGGGTCTGCTAGTAGCATTTAGTCATTCGTACATTAGTGTGGTGGCCATGTCATATTCTATGTGATGGCAAGGATGGTCTCCTTTTTTGGGTGGCCAGCCATTCATGTAAAGTCTTTAGTAGTAAAATGGATAGTGTGGAACATTTTCTTCCCTCTATTTGTAAATATTCATATATCTATCAAATTCCCTTCTCCATGTACTTCGCAAACAAATCTAGCCATGCCCAACCTAAAAGACTTCAAATATGAACTCCAAACTTAAGAATGAAATGGCTTATTATGTCTTTGCTGTCTCTTTTTGGATGCCTATCTCCATGGTTTCCGAAAATTGTAAGGTTGCAGTATTTGTCACAATAACTTAAGAGACTAAGAGTAGGCTTGTTAATGACTTTGCACCACTTGGAAAAATGAACTAAGAGTAGGACGTTTACATGGTACACCAACAAGTATAATGAAGAAAAATACTATGTAATGACGGACTGTTCTCGGTTAACGCTGTAAATTTATTCTGGAGCATCTCTGTGCTGATTGAAGATCGCACATAAAACGTATTTCCTAAGCTTTCTAGAGCAGGTCCTCAAGGATGTTGCTAAAGCATTTGTTTGGTCCAGGCTTGACAGTGGGGATGCCATTTTCTGTGGCATACCTAAAGTCCATCATGCCCCTCTCAAAGCAACCTTGCATGCATCATCATGTCTTATCTCTGGGACTAGCCACATAGGTAACATAATTCCTTTTCTGCTCTACCTAGTTTGGCTGTTGATGTTAGTACTACTTCCAAATCTTCTTGCTTAGGTAGTTAAGATTAACTCTCTCATCCCATTATAGTAGTCTTGGATTGCAGAGTGCATAAAATGCTCTTTTTGTGGACAGATCACTTATTCTTGTGCATTTCACATTCACTTGTATATGTTTTTTGGACCTTTGACTAGTGCTCTTCTTTTGTTACTGACTGTTGTCCTAGTCTGTACAAGATCTTTGAGCTTGACCGAACTCTAAAAACTCTTGGTAAATATATAAAAACCAAAATAAAGAATGGCAAGTATTTTAAATCACGGCTTAGCTAGTTGTAACTGCATCAAAGTAAAGTGTGAAAATTCTTGAAGCATTCTTGAAGAAGAGCCATACTATTTTTAAGAGATCCTTGTTGAAGTGAAACCCTCGGTCTCCCAGAGGAGATGTTGCTTTGTGAAGAAACCTTCCCAGTATAGGAAGCGCACTGACATTTGCATTTAAGTCTACACTTTTCAGCAGGATTAAGGTTACTGCAAAGCACCCAATCCACTTTGACATAATTTAATGTAAAAGTGTGCACTAGTTAGGAATTATTAGAAAATTCGTTAGTTATACATGAATCAATCCCTTGGATGGATGGTCTTAAAAAAGCTTGACATAAGACTTTTTTGACCCTTCAAGATGTAACCCTTGCGAAGTACTGGAATACATTGGCCCTAGTACAGGGAATAGTTGAGCACCACTCAGATCTTGCATCTCCATTCTTCTATCAAAGAAATGTTTCTCCATGTTGGAAGCTGGCTCTGTATATGTTATGCCACTAGGTGGTTATACCATGCACAAAGTCCAGGGGTTCCTCAAAAGTGTACAGTGCTCAATGTAAAACCCAAAGTGCTCTCTCTGAAAGAAACCGGTTAGTGTTAGATTCCTTACCTTAGAATATCCCCAGACGTCAGACTGGATCCGGAAAGTTTTGCGTAGCAGTACCCCTGCGCGTCTGTAGGCGTCGTCTGCGGCTCCGCGTCCATCATCGGCGTGGTTGGCGCCGGGATGTAGCCGTCGGAGTACTTAGACGCCGCCCTCGCTTAGTCACTTTTTGACTAACTTTTTGGATCCTTTTTCGAGTAGGTAGACTCTTGGTGCCGAAAGGGATGCCCGGGTTCAAACCCTGTGCCGATAGTAACCGCCTGATGTCGGTTACCGACTCCCACCGTCGGTGCCTTTATTGCCTTGGGGCCGACCACGACGACAAGTCGTGCCCAGACTGTCGGGCCTTGACGTCGAAGGCTAGGTGGGAGCGGTCCCGTAAGCGCCTCGAGATCCGGCAGTCAGCCCCGCGCCGCTCGAGGTCCCGGTCCAGGAGGAGGTCGAGGGACCGGTTGCGCGTCTACAGTAATCGCAGCTCGGCAAGTCTACACCATTCGTCGGGCTACAAGTCCTCAGGTAAGAGGCACAAGAAGTCGAAGAGACGTCATCGCTCTTCTGACTCCCCCCGATGCTCGCGCGATGCGGCCGGGGTCTCTGGCGACAACGCCCACGCGGCTCCGGCGGTGCCACAGGCGCCGCGGGCAGCTCCATACCCACCGGTCCCTGGGCTGAATGCGACGCCGGAGGAGATCGATGCCTTCCTCATGGCCATGAGGTCACTCTCTCCTCCGTCGGGTCCCGCTGTGGCGCCTTCGGGCCCCGTGGCCCCAACTGGGAGCCCAAGCGGGCCAGGGGTTTCGGCCCCGGCGCCGTCTGGGGCTTCGGCCCCGGCGCCGTCTGGTGCTTCGGCCCCGGCGCCATCGACGACTTCGGTCCCGATGCCGCAGAGCCCCACTGGATCCGGATCCGGGTCGCCGCTGGTCGACCTTACGACCCCTCCGCCGGCGCTGACCCCCAGGGTGTCGGCCTCGACGCCGTCTCCGGATGACGTTGTCCCCGGTCCACCCCTCGGTCCGGATCCGGCGTCGGACCGGCGTCGCTCGACGCCGCATTCGATGCAGAGAGAAGAGCAATTCTTCTATGATCCGGCCCCATCATTTGAACCTGACTACCAGGAGATGGAGGGCGAGGAGGATTGGGAGGGGTCTGAGGACCCTCTGGCACGGGAGTGCCAGTCGTATCAGGACTGGGCTGTTGAGTTAGGGGAGGCCAGTGGTCTGGACACTTCGCCCGACACTGGATTTGTCTCCCCTCCTACCGTGGCTATGGAGTAGGGGGCTGCTTACAGCGTGGTGTTGACGAGGGGGGCCAAGGCCTTGGCTCTTGAGCTCTCCATCGCGGCCGTGAGAACTAACCTACTCACCGAGGACCTTAAACCGCAGGCAAGCTCTTCGGAGCCTCTACTGCCGTTTAATGAGGCCCTTACTGACGTTCTGTTGGGCACCTGGTCCAGGTCCGCTACAGGCCCCCCTGTAGATCGGAACGTGGCCAGATGCCACCGCCCGGCCGACCCTAGTTTCTTGTCCACCAACCCCCGAGAGCCTGGTTATCCAGGCCTCTAACTCCCAGACCGCATTCCCGACTGCTCCACCTGATCGGGAATCCAAAAGGTATGAGCAGTTCGGTAAGAAGCTGTTCTCCTCACTCAGTTTGGGGTTGCGGTCGGTCAACACCGCTTGCCTTTTGGGCCGTTATACCCACTCTCTGTGGGACACGGTCGCGGAAGTGCTGCGGGACTGCCCGGAGGCGGCCTGGGCGAAACTCGCTCAAGCCCTTGCGAAAGGGCAGGATGCAGCACGGTACTCTATTCGATGTGGGCTGGATACCACGGACTCGCTAGGCAGGACGATTTCCACAACGGTGGCAGTTCGCCACCACGCCTGGCTGTGGTCCGCCAACTTCTAGGCGGATGTCCAGAACCCACTCATGGATATGCCGTTTGATGGCGGTCGCGTCTTTGGCGACAAGGCAGACAGTGCGCTTGAGCGTTTCAAGGACTCCAGGGCTACGGCCAAGTCCTTGGGCCTGTCAGGCCAGCGCCAGCAACCTTCTGCCTCGGGCCGCAGACTAACATCCTGCGGGAGGTGGACGTGGTAACTGCCGTGGCGGTGCCAGGGGACAGAGGTGAGGCCAGTCCACATCCACCCCCGCAGCATCCGCCTCAAAGCCTTCCTAGTCCGGCTTTTCAGGCCCATTTGACGCCAGTGGGGGCAGGGTTCGCCATCACCTCCTCCACTGGCGAACCATCACATCGGACAGGTGCGTGCTGCAAATCGTCCTAAGTGGCTACTCCCTCCCCTTCGAGGCGACCCCTCCAGCCATGCCACCGCAGTACCACCGCGTGTTGGGGGATCACTTGCAACTTTTGCAAGAGGAAGTTACGGCCCTCAAAGCCTAGGGGGCCATCGAGCGCATTCCTGGGCCGGAAGTAGGGGGTGGTTGTTACTCCCACTACTTTCTGGTACCCAAGAAGGGCAAAGGGGGCCTGCGCCCTATCTTGGATCTGCGGAACGTCAACAGCTTCCTCTGGAAGAAGTTCAAGATGCTGACTTTGGCTCAGGTCTTAGCTGCCCTTGACCCTGGAGACTGGATGGTAGCGTTGGACTTGCAGGACGCATATTTTCACATCCCCGTCCTGCCGGCCCACCGGCGTTACCTGCGGTTCACGGTAGGCCACGAGCACTTTCAGTTTACTGTGCTCCCCTTCGGCCTTACCAGCACCCCTCGGGGGTTCACGAAAGTGATGGCGGTGGTCGCAGCTCATCTGCGCAGATTAGGGGTCTCAGTCTTCCCCTATCTCGACGACTGGTTGTTGAAGGCGGGCTCGCCCCAGGCAGTCGTCAGCCACCTCCAGACTACGGCCGACCTCCTACACCTGCTGGGGTTCTCCATCAATGTGCCGAAGTCACACCTGAGCCCCTCTCAAAAGCTCCTTTTCATTGGAGCGGTTCTTGACTCGGCGCAGTTTCGGGTTTATCCTCTCGAACAGCGGGTTTGGGATATTCAGGCTCTGATTCCGATCTTTCAGCCTTTATCCCGAGTCTCAGTCAGGTTGAAGCTGCGGCTTCTGGGGCTGATCGCCTCCTGCATTCTTCTGGTGCATCACGCCAGGTGGCGGATGCGGGCTCTACAGTGGGACGTGAAGTTTCAGTGGGCCCATCATCAGGGCAACCTGTCTGACCATGTCCTGACCTCAGAGGGCACTGCTAGACAGTTGCAGTGGTGGCTCACGGACAGCGATTGGGCCAGTGGCAGGTCTCTCTCCCTACCCCAACCGGAGCACGTAGGGGTGACGGATGCCTCCCTCCTGGGATGGGGCGGGCCACATGGGAGAGAGGGAGATCAGAGGCTTCTGGTGTCCGGCGGAGTCCCGGCTCCACATCAACCTTCTGGAGCTGCAGGCGATCCGGCTTGCACTGAAAGCCTTCCTTCCCTCTGTCCGGGGGGGATGTGTAGTGCAGGTGTTCACGGACAACACCACCGCCATGTGGTACTGCAACAAACGGGGCGGGGTGGGGTCATGGACCCTTTGTCAGGAGGCTCTGCGCCTCTGGCAGTGGCTGGAACACCAGGGCTTGTCCCTGATAGTTCAACACCTGACTGGTTCCCTGAACGCCAGGGTGGACAAACTCAGCCGTCTATGCATGATGGATCACGAATGGCGTCTTAACTCGGACGTGGCGCAAGGTCTCTTTCAGCAGTGGAGAGAGCCTTGGTTAGATCTATTCGCCACAGAAAAGAATGCGCAATGTCATCAGTTCTGCACGTTGGAATTTCCAAGGCGGCACTCGCTCGGAGACGCCTTTCGTCACGAGTGGAGCTGCGGTCTGTTGTACGCCTTTCCGCCTATACCACTTCTGCCCAGAGTGCTGAAGAAGATCAGGCGCGACTGGGCCCAAGTCATCCTTGTGGCTCCGGACTGGGCACGAAGATACTGGTATCCCCAGCTACGCAGCATGTCAGCCGATCCCCCGATTCGTCTGCCTCTTCAGGAGGACCTTCTGTCGCAGCAGCAGGGAACGGTCCTCCACCCGAACCTGTCCAGTCTCCACCTCCATGCTTGGAGATTGAGCGGCGACAGTTGAGGCCATTTGACTTGCCTCCTTAAGTCTGTGATGTGATTCTGGCAGCCAGGCGTCCCTCCACAAAATCGGTATACGCCTGCAGGTGGAACAAATTTGTGGCATGGTGCACAGCAAAGGCTGTGGATCCACTTTCTGCCCCCCTTTCTGAGGTTCTCCTCTTCCTTCTTTCTCTTGCCCAGCAGGCTTCTGCTCTGGGCACTATCAAAGGCTACCTCTCTGCCATTTCAGCCTTCTTAAGGCTTCCTGATCAGCCTTCTCTTTTCAAGTCCCCTGTTGTAAATAGATTCTTGAAGGGCATCACTCACATGTTTCCTCCTGTTCCTTTCGTGATGCCTCAGTGGGACTTGAACCTTGTTCTGACTTACTTGATGTGCGCTCCTTTCGAGCCACTCCACAATTGCCCTCTTCGTCTTCTAACTCTTAAGACTGCATTCCTGGTTGCCATCACCTCCGCCAGGAGAGTGAGTGAGCTCCAGGCTCTATCTTCTCAACCTCCTTTCCTCTCTGTCCATCAGGACAAAGTTGTCTTGAGAATGTGTCCCTCTTTCCTGCCAAAAGTAGTCACAGCCTTCCACATCGGGCAGTCCATCACCTTGCCCACCTTCTTTCCGCCTCCGCATCCCTCGAAAGAGGAAGAGAGGCTCCACCGTCTGGTCCCAAAACGTGCGCTCTCGTTTTATCTGGACTGCACACGCCAGTTCCGGGTGGACGACCAGCTCTTTGTTGGTTACGTGGGCGCTATGAAGGGACGGGAGGTGCACAAACGAACCATTTCTCGATGGGTCGTTTTGTGCATAAAGGCTCGTTACTCACTGGCTAGAAAGGAGTCTCCTGTGGGGCTGCGTGCCCATTCCACTCAGGCCACGGCGGCTACTACTGCCCTGGGTCGGGGAGTCCCCTGCAGGACATCTGTCATGCAGCTATGTGGGCCTTGCTGCACACGTTCGCTAAGCACTACTGCCTGGACAGCCAAGTCCGGAGAGATGGCTTTTTCGGCCGTTCCGTTCTCCAGGACTTTCTGGTGTGATCTTGGTTAGCAGACCCACCGCCGGGGTTGGTATTGCTGGGGTATATATTCTAAGGTAAGGAATCTAACACTAACCTGTTTCTTTCAGATGAACAAGTTACTTATCTTCAGTAACGATATACCTGTAAGAAACAGTAGTTAGTGTTAGATTCCTTACCGCCCCACCCATCCTCCCCGTTCTGGGAACCGATATCCAGGGTTAAGGTTCTTCCCTTTAAGGGCCCTAGTTTCATGGCACCAGTGTCGGTTTTTATCATGGCTCTGCGTTTCTGACGACGTCATGCCGGCGCCGACGACGGACGCGGAGCCGCAGATGACGCCTACCGAGGCGCAGGGGTACTGCTAGGCAAAACTTTCCGGATCCAGTCTGACGCCTGGGGATATTCTAAGGTAAGGAATCTAACACTAACTACTGTTTCTTATATATATCGTTACCGAAGGTAAGTAACTTGTGCATTTGTGGTAGTGCGGGCGAGCAGCCTTCGGCATAACACGGAGGATTGTAAGACATTTATTGCACAACATTGACCAAAGATTAACACCCGACTCAAAAAAGAGATCCACACCAATTTTAGAAAAATAAGCTTTGTTTGTACTTTATTTTAAGACCATTATCTTCGCAATAAGGTAAGTACCTTTTTTAACTAAAAATACTTTCCACTTTAAAAAGTCAACACATTGTGCAATTTCTGAACAGTTCAATGTTAACCTATGGAGGAAAGCAATAATGCCATTTAACAGGTAAGTACAGCACTTAACATTTCAGTCAGTCTTTGTAGGAAGCTGCCTCTGTATTTCCTATACCAAAGTAAGGTATAGTGTGCACAGAGTCCAAGGGATCCCCATAAGCTTACAGAGGTAAAAGTCGATAACACCTTACTCTCTATTTGTGGTAGTGTGGGCGAGCAGTGCTTTATCAGAGGGTAATATTAAGCATTTATTGTACACGCTCCGGCAAGAAATGTCACACACTCAAAGACTGAACTCAGACCAATTTTTTTGTATGAAAAATATTTCTCTAGTTGTATTTTATTTTTAGAACCTAGCAGGATTTGTTACAGGTGGGTACAATTTTAGTTCTCAAAACAGGTTGATCAGAATATGCAAGCTGGTTGAATTTGACTTAGTTACAGGTTTGTAAAACATTTAAAGACAGTTGATACTTGTGATTACTTTTTAGGTTACTTTTTCCACTCAGTGTGGTATGCCTTAATATCACACTGGGACATTTCCTAGACAAAGGTAAGTAAAGTATTTTGATATTAAAACACAGGTGCTCAGGTTTCCATACAAACACAACTCAACACTTAGAACTTTTTCAGAGGAGAAACAGTCAATGCAATCCAATGAAGGAAAATGTGGTGATCGGTTTACAGGTAAGTAATAAGTCTTTAGGGTTGAGTTTCTGGAGTTAGAACAAGGGTTCCCCCAGGGTCAAGGATGCTCTCAAAGAACACCCTCAGCGGCAGTAGGGCGGCTGGGTGCAGAGTGCTGAGGCCCAATGTTAGCCTATGGGGCTAGGGGGCTGCTCTCGGGCAATCTACGGGGTTGAGGGAGTAAAGCTCCTAGGGTTAAGCTCAGGGCAAAGGGAAATCCGAGTTAGCACATAAGGTGTTCCCACAGGGGCGACTGGGTCCATGTTAGTGATTTGACGCCTGGTGCCCTGTTGCTTTCAATGGGAGATCTCTGTTTGGAACAAAGACTGCGGATCAGGCATGGAGGCTTCCTGGAGGCGACCACTGATTGTAGAGGTACAATGGGATGCAGGGGGATACCAGGACACAGTCGGTTGGGCCATCCAAGGCAGTGGGGCATTGGGTGCAGGGGTGTCTTTAGGCGTCTGATTTCCTTACGAGCTCCAGGGGGAATACTCCAGATAGAGGATGCAGGCGACGTCGGGATGCTTGAGGTAGGTCAGGGATCACCATATCCTAGGTCAGGTTCGCTGGGGGGGACCTCCTTGTGGTGTTGGGCCACTCAAAGTCTGGCCGTAGGTGTCTGGTGCAGAGTGGTGCAGACTCTCTTATTCTGCCAGAGTGTGGTTCTTGAGCAAGTCCGGTGCTCACAGGAGACAGAATCTTTGGAGGGATGGCAGGTCAGGTCCTCCGGGTTCTGGGGACTTGTTGGATCTGCCTGGATTCTGCTGGACTAGGTCGAGGCCAGGTCAGAACAACACGTAGGGCTGGGGCCAATGCAGTTGGTGTCCTCCTCTTCTTCCTTCAGCACGCCTTTTTGGTCCTTCTTCTCCTCCTCCTTGCTTGTCTGAGGAGGCAAGGGTCGGGTTGTCCCTAAAAAATACATTTAGGGGTGTTTCAGGCAGGTACAGATCGAGACCAATGGGTTTCTTCCTTGTGGTGGGTACACCCCCTACTATACCACCCTCCAGTGGGAGGGGGGCATAATCTTCTCTCTCATTGCTTGCCCCCCCCATCTTCAAGATGGCGCAGACTGAGAGTTGTGCTACGCCTAGTCTCCTTCACCTGAGGGGTGGAGTTGGCAAAGGTGGACACACCTCCCCTCTTTCCTTGGATTTCCAGCTGATTCCCCCTCCCAAAGTGGGGGTAAAAACCGGTGGGTGCAGTTGCTGGGAGAAGCAAAAGACCGGGTCAGCTAACAAAGGTGGCAATCCTTTGAAGCTACTCCTTTGTGGACCATGCCCATCCTGGGCGAAGAGAGTTGGCACCTCTGCCCAGGATGTGCTTTGTGTCAGGACCCCAAGAGCGGGATGCTCTCGACCCAGGGGTCCAGAAACATGTGTGGGGGTGGCAGCTGGCGAGCAGCCTTTTAGCCAGGACACTAGTGTTAGGTCGTTTTTCAGGGGGCATCTCTAAGATGCCCTCTGAGTGTGTTTGACGTTCAATCTAACACTGACATCAGTGTAGGTTTAATATTCTGAGAAGTTTCATACCAAACCTCTCAGTCTTCAGTAAAGCCATCATGGAATTGTGGCATTCGGAGTGCATAACTCTCAGCCCATGGCCTAAAATAGCTTCACTGCGCTTCCAATACCTGGAAATGGCACATGTACTGTAGGGGCCCAGGGCTTATGCCACTGTGCCCTCACCTGTTGTATAGTGCACTCTGCCTTAGAGCAGTTAGGCCTGCTAGAGGAGTGACTGATCTATGCCACAGGCTGTGTTTTTGTGGGCATGGCACACAGGGATATGTGCCATGGCGACTTGTAGGTTTAGGGTCTCCCCTGGCACACAGACTGCACTGGCAGTGGGTATGGGTCAGGGGAGGGGACTCCGATGGTGGGAAAATATATGCTTCAGCCCCCAGAGACTTTCTCTGGCTACAAGGTCCTTGGTGCCCCTGGTACCTTTTACTTAGGACCTATATGTAGGTCAGAGGAGTGCCAATATGGGAGCAAAGGTACAGTTTTAGGGAAAGGGCACATGCCCTGGGTACCTGATTAGCAGGAACCCAGGGCACACTTAGTCAAGAAGCATCAAACGTCTGGCAAATAGTGGGGGGCAGCCATGCAAAAAGGGCACTTTCCTACAGTCTTTGGGACCAAAGGGCAAAGGGCAAGGGTCAGATGAGTACAAACACTGTCACAGCCGGGTGCAGATGTAAAAATTGGTGTTCATCCCAATGCGTTTCAATGGAGACTGGAGGTGCTCAAAGCCACACTGTTTGCAGGTACGTAAATCGGTTGAGGAGGTAAAGCTTTGGAGGTTAGGTTAAGCACAGTGGGGTCCACAAAGCAGCACCAAACATACACCACCAGTGGCACAGGGGCGGCCAGGTGCAGGGTGCAGTTTCAATGTCGGGCGCCCAGTGCTTTTCAATGAGGATTCTGCTCTCCCCAATAGGATGCAGGAGGCGCACCGGAGTTTGCAGGAGGGAGACCAAAGACAACAGAGGTAATTAGATATGTTGGGGCACCATCCATTCAGCTGACCAAGGTGCACGGACTTCGGGTGCAGGGGTACCTTTAGACGTCTGAGTCTTCTTGCCAGTTGCGGTCAGGGGGAGCCTTTGGATTCATGCTGCAGGCGTCGTTGTGGAGTCCAGGAGGGGTGAGCCAATGCTGGGCTTGACATCCGGATCACTGGGGAATCTGTTCTGGATTGGGGGGCCACCTGGACATGGGCCGTAGGCATCTGGTGCAGAGTGGGCAGGACTTGCAGATCCGCTGTGCACCGTAGTTCGTTATGTTTGATTTTTGGGGACAGAACAGCTGTCCTCTGGAGGTCTGGTCTTTTTCAAAGTTCAGGCAGTCTATGATACAGGTATGGTATCCATATGTAATATAGAATTATGTATGGTAAATTGTGAATAAAGGGGTTAATTTTCACCCCAAGGTTCTGAGTGATATCACAGCTTAAGCTTTGCTTTAGTTCTCACTCTTAAGATCTTGGTGAAAAGCATCAGTTATTGACAGTCATTAACTTATAATTCTATTTGTATGTCTTCCACCTAACCTAAATACATTATGATGCTTGTCCTTTGCTAACAATGGGAGGGAGAAAAAAGAGACCCCTCTGAAAGAGTTTTTTTGAAGCATGTGTCGTATTTTTGTCTGCATTTTTATTGTGGGAATTGCAGATAATAAAATGTTTTTATATTGATATTTCTTTTTCTCCAATATACTTCTTGTTTTTTCAGATTGTTGCCAATTCTTTTCTGGCAAACCCAACCACCTCAGCTTTGTTTGCAACAATTCTGGTGGAGTATCTTCTAGATCGTCTTCCAGAAATGGGTTCTAATGTAGAGCTGTCCAATCTCTACCTCAAGCTATTCAAGCTTGTCTTTGGTTCTGTTTCACTATTTGCTGCTGAAAATGAACAGATGCTCAAGGTAATCACATTAAACTTATTGAGCTGTGAAATATTTCCTCATTCTGTTTTTGAGCATGAATGTTTCCTATTTATTAGTTTTATTCTGGACCATCCACTTATTGACTTCAGCCTCATTGCATAACCTACCACCATTTACTGCTGCTGAACTGTAACCCATAAGCTTGCTGCAGTGGTCATCATATGTTTTACTGAAGTAAAATTTGACATTCTTTCTTTTTCCTCTAAATCGATGTTCAATTCTTAGGCCTTCCTTACGAGTTACCTAGAGCGGTATCTCCAGAATACTGCTCCAGACATCTACTAATTGATCACTGTTTTCGGACCCGGTTTCCTTTGGTACACACCTGCAACCAGGAAAACAGTCTCTGGAAGACAGACAGGTGCTGTAGGCAGAGACATTCAGGCCTGTACTTGTTTGCCCCTCCAGCACTAGGGCGAGCAGACAGTTCGCACCCCAAATGCCTTCATTAAACTCCCCTTAATTGAGGAAAAATTGCTATTATGAAACCAGTAATTCTAGGTCCTAAAACGTTACTCACAGTTCTGAGGCGTGAAAGGCCTCAGAAACTCACTGGGGGATAACAGCTGGGGCCATAGTGCAATTTAAAGCTGTTTCTCATTCTCCATTGTCTGCAACGTGTCCTTGATTTTGTCTCTGGAGCATGCCTTGATGAAGCACAATGTTCTGTAAACTTCATCTGAAGTCACTGCTGTCTCTTGTGTGCTTGTTGAACTCCTTTTTTGTAGATCACTTGCAGTTTGGTACATTTCTTTTACAAGGGATTCTAATCACTTTGTTTTTTCTTCTTTTCAGCCACATTTGCACAAGATCGTGAACAGTTCCATGGAATTGGCACAGACTGCAAAAGAGCCGTACAACTATTTTCTTCTTCTAAGAGCTCTCTTTAGATCAATAGGAGGAGGAAGCCATGATCTACTATATCAGGAGTTTTTGCCACTGCTGCCAAACCTCTTACAAGGTTTGTAAACATGCTTTCTATTTTGCTGAACCTATTGCAATAATTGGATAAATCAGTGCTTTAAGTGAGGGCTAGCTTCATAGTGTCTGAGTTTGTAAAACATTCCACACTTGAGCAACTTCCTGCAGATCTTCTTTTACTGGTTAAACATCTACTTTTCCAGGTAGTATGATATGAAGAGCTTTTTAGGTCTCGCCTGTCGATGCGCATGCGCATCGAGCTTGCGAGCCTATTGCGGCTTAAACAACCTTTAACTAAGAAGCAAGGAATCGTGGCGATTCCTTGCAGTGCCCGTGACTTTTAAGCTCAATGCGCATGTGCATTGAGCTTAAAAGCGCGTGCACATCAGTTCCCTCAGCCGCAATCGCCGTCTGTTCGCTCAGCCGCATTCCTCCGACACCTTTTGCCCCGGCTTCTTCACACCCACATGCCGCTCTCCCCGCTCCGCCCCTTCCCCTGCCCGCCGTGTGCATTTCTCCTCCACACCCTCCCCACAGCAATGCCCTCCGTCTTGTTTTTTTTTACCCGCGACTCTACTTTAGCTTAAAAACATGTTCCGATAGGAAGTGCATCACATTGGTAATTTACAAAGATTTGCTCTGTTTTCCTGTGGATAAACCATGCACCAGTCGAACACACGATTTGATCAATGTATTGCTGTTTAGAGTACATTCCTTTTGCAGGTCTTTTTGTCATCATCGTGAAAACCGTGACAAATGTCAAGTCTGCATACATGCGCGAAGGCAGGCCTTTTTTATAAGCGCTCGTCTCAGTGCTTGGTTGCCGGGCTGTCTGACATTGCCAGCCTCCCAATTACAGCCATTTCGACAGGCTGTAATCAATAACATTTGAAATGACCGTGTGAGTCGCCTGTCTTTTTTTTCCACTTGCTGGAAGCTGCTGCGACAGCGCTCAGAAATGGCTTTAATTCACAGCCAATATTGTCTTTTTTTCCACACAGTGTCTCCGCAAACAACCACAGCGATAGCTCGCATGAAATGGGAAAATGGTTGGAAGGGGTTAACAATTCAGTAAATACAGCTGATAAGTTCCCGATGCTTCTACACAGCGCGCACACCACCTTTCCCTGAAGCCTTTTCTCAAATTCACCCGTTTATCAAGCCACAGTAAAAGCATGGTGTGGATCTTTGCGAAACTCCCTTTACAGATTCCGCCGTGTCGCATTTCTCCTCCCCCCTCCCCTTATCTGCCTTTCCCTCCGTCTTGTTTTTTTTTTTACCCGCTCCGCCCCCTCCCCTGCCCGCCGTGTCGCCTAATCTAACTAAATCCTTGGCCGATCACAGCAGTGTATGCTAAACCGTGCACTAAATTAATAAATCTTGCATTAGTATTCTGATAACAGTAAGAATGTTCAAATGTGTTTTTCATGATTGGGCGATGAATTTAGACTAAAATGATACATGTAGGGCGTTAGAGGAATGAGTTAAATTCATTTGCGGTCCATTCTTCAAGCAACTTCCATTGCTAAAAACAGTTCAAACCTCGAAGTTGGTTCAAAACCAGATTCATTCTTTATGAACGAAGTGCCTCCTCCTTGCTTTGTGGCAAATAGTCTTGCTCAAGTGAATCGATGTGTGACCAAATGTAGAAAAAAAATGCCCTAAAACGAATCGAGCTTCGAATCTACTTTAGCTTAAAAACATGTTGCGATAGGAAGTGCATCACATTGGTAATTTACAAAGATTTGCTCTGTTTTCCTGTGGATAAACCATGCACTAGTCGAACACACGATTTGATCAATGTATTGCTGTTTAGAGTACACCCTCAACCCCTCACCCTCACTCACCCTCACCCTCACTCACCCTCACCCTCACTCACCCTCACCCTCACTCACCCTCACCCTCACTCACCCTCACTCACCCTCACCCTCACCCTCACTCTCACTCACCCTCAACGCCTCACCCTCACTCACCCTCAACCCCTCAACCCCTCACCCTCACTCACCCTCAACCCCTCAACCCTTCACCCTCAACCCCTCACTCACCCTCACCCTCACTCACCCTCAACCCCTCAGCCTCACCCTCACCCTCACCCTCACTCACCCTCAACCCCTCACCCTCACTCACCCTCACCCTCAACCCCTCACACTCACTCACCCTCACCCTCACTCACCCTCAACCCCTCACCCTCACCCACCCCCACCCACCCTCACCGTCACTCACCCTCAACCCCTCACCCTCACCCTCCCTCAACCCCTCACCCTCCCTCAACCCCTCACCCTCACTCACCCTCAACCCCTCACCCTCACTCACCCTCACTCACCCTCACTCACCCTCACTCACCCTCACCCACCCTCACTCACCCTCACCCACACTCACCCTCACCCTCACTCACCCTCAACCCCTCACCCTCACCCACCCTCAACCCTTCACCCTCAACCCCTCACTCACCCTCACTCTCACTCACCCTCACTCACCCTCAACCCCTCACCCTCACCCTCACCCTCACTCTCACTCACCCTCAACCCCTCAGCCTCACCCTCACTCACCCTCACTCACCCTCACCCTCACTCACCCTCAACCCCTCACACTCACTCACCCTCACCCTCACTCACCCTCAACCCCTCACCCTCACTCACCCTCAACACCTCACCCTCACTCACCCTCAACCCCTCACCCTCACTCACCCTCAACCCCTCACCCTCGACCCCTCACCCTCACTCACCCTCAACCCCTCACCCTCAACCCCTCACCCTCAACCCCTCACCCTCACAACACATATTGTGTTACAATAGGTGTCACATTTGCGAAAGATAAAACTATCTAGAGATGTAGCATAACGACCAGAGCTGCCATATAAGTCACGTAAATACAAAACATGTTGCATTCCAAATGCTATAGGTGTCACTCATCCATTTGCAAAACGAAAAATGTCAAACTCTTCTATTGCGAGACCTATTGCATTTTCAATGCTTGTTTAATTTTGCGTACTTTCTGAACTTTTTTCCAATTGGGTATCCTGGTATTTTGGACTGCAGACACTTTGAAATTCTAAACCGTTCCCAGTACATGTCCCTTAAACATGGTAACGCAATTCATTCTTCATTAAATCTGCTTCTACGAAAGCCACAGCAATATTTAACAGGCAATGTGGGATTTGCAGCACCCACTTCAGTGATCTTAAAAGCATGGCTCCAGGACTAACAGTGCAGTCCTGAATGACTGAACAAACTGGGGACAGAACATGTCAAAATAAGCTATTTCAACATGTATAAAAGCCTGCTTTCAGTTTTCGATAAGATGCCCCTAAATACTACCTTTGAATCCGTAATCCTGAGTGTGGAATGGGTGAAGCGGGCACATTTTCATATTGCCTGTTCATGCAGTGACAATATTTATTTTTTTTAAACTATTTTTCTGCATGTGTTATAGTAGCTTTTTACAGTGTGAATGAAAGTCATCCTTTCCCAAACCAGCTTTGGGAGCAGCAACTGAGCCAATGTACACAATCTGTTGGAATATTTGTCAAAAAAATCTTTCTAGTGAGGTGTATGGTAATTATAGTCCAAAGATGATTTATCAAAGAAAAACAAAACTGCCTAAAGCGTCAACAGTGATTAAACCAGTCCACCAGTTTCTCCCTCTCATTGTGAGAGTAGTTCACTGAGAGTAGTCCACTTCCTAGCTCCGCTTATTAGGTGCAATATAATTCTCCTGGAAGAACAAACAGCCTTAGCTGGCTAGCAGTTATCTGCCAGGAAGGCGGGAGAGGTTAATCACTTGGTGATAATTTGAGGAGAGTGACCAGGTACAGCAAAAGAGTATTACACAGAACTATTGTTAACCTTCCATTACTGCCTTATTTTACTCTGTTTACTCTGGTTAGCGTTTGAAGCAGTGTTGTTCTTAGAGACACTGCCTCCATTCATTCCTGTAAATGACCTTTGTCCAAAACGGGTCAGGTTGATTTTCCTTAGTAAGAAGTTTCTCATTTTAGCAGATCCACTACTCCAGAGGGCAGAGATAACTTCACTTTTGCAGCGTGAATCTTTCTGGATTCACTATGCTGTGCATTATTCCGCGGTCTTGTGGTTGGGTCCGGATTCGTAGTCTTTTCTTTGTTTTTTTTTTTTTTTTTCTCTTTGCCCAGGTGGGCGTCGGCGTCACACCCCCTTTGGGTGTATTTCCGGTGACGTCGGCATGCTTCCTGCGGAAGCTCCCACTCTTGGGCGCCATCTTCAGATTCTTTTTTTCCGCGGTCGGGTCTGGATCGTTCCCGTTTGGGCTCCAGACATTTTTGGAGAAAGAAGAAAGAAAATACAGAAAAGACGAGGAGAAGTCATCTGAAGACTCCAGGGGACTTCACCGACGAAAGACAAGCAAAGATAAGGCGTTTTCCATCCAGATCTTCGACGACCGTCGACGAACACGCGACCAGAGAGGCCCTGGACGCTCGAGGATGGACAACACGCCGTTCAAGTTCTGCCGTAACTGCCACCACAAGTACGCGCAGAAGGACCAGCACCCGGTATGCAACCTTTGCCTACCGGTGGACCACGAAAGCGGAGACTGCAACGCCTGTTCCGCCTTCACCCCGAAGACCCTTCGTGTGAGAGAGAGGCAGAGGGTAGCACACGCCGCCCTGCAGGGGAAGGCCCCGACCCCGTCGCTCTACGAGCTGGGGATGTCCTCCGAGGAAGAAGACAACGCTGCCGCCGAAGACGACAGCTACACGGTCGTAGAGACCGATTACACGAAGACTTCTGACAAGGTAGGAGACTCTTCGGCCCCCAAGAACCCGAGAGACTCTGAGTCTCGAAAAATCGAGGGCAAGACCCCGAAAGCGCCGACGCCAAAAAAGGCGGCGTCCGCGACTACTCCCAGGCCCAGCGGATCCTCAGAGAAGGAGTCCCCGGCGCCGAGAGCTGCTGATCAGCAGAAGACGTCGAAAATCGTCCCCGAAAAGGATCGATCGACGAGGGAGAAAGACCCGAAACTGTCGACGACGACCAGAGACCCGATATCCGGTTCGACGTCGAAAACTTCGACTCCGAGAGGCACGGCGACGAGCCATCCGTCGAAGAGAGCGGCGGAACCATCCGACGCGGAACACGCGGCCGAGATGGAAAAGAAAAGAAGGCGCCTCGAGGCAGAAATGGAGAACTTCATGCAGCGGAAAAAAGATTTCGACGCAAGGATGAAGGCCTTCACGATCCCTCACAAGACCAAGCCACCAGTGCTGGAGGCGGTCGAGGAGGAAGAAGAAGAGGTCGCCGAAGTCACCGAGCAAGACCAGGACGTCGAGGTGTTCGACGACCAGGAGGAGTACGAGAATCCCCACGAGAGCTACAGCTATGGGGAGGAAGATGAGGGCAGGACAGACACAGAGTCGGCGCCCTATGACCTTCAGGAGGTAGATTACATCGATGTCGACACCGACAGCCCGGAGGAGGTGGTCGACACCTACCCCTCGAGGCCCTCGCCGCCGGACGACATCGGGGCCTACAACGCGGTGATACAATCTGCCGCAGCAGCTTTCAAGCTCAAGCTCGACGAAGAGAAGCAGAAAGCAGACTTCCTTCTGGAAACATTGCTCCCAACACAAACGAGGAGCCAGTTCCTCCCGATGCTCGAGAGCGTCTTGGCTCAGGGGAAGGAAGCTTTCAGGGAGCCCGCAACATGCAAGGCAGTAACTCCCAGAACTGAGAAGAAGTACAAGCATGCCGCAAAGGACCCGGCCTACATTCAGGGCACGGTCTCCGCAGACTCCATTATCACGGCCACAGCAAGGAGGAGGGCTAACGTACCCACTACCTCGGGCCCGCCACCGGATAAAGAGAGCAAAAGGATGGATCTGGTGGGCAGAAGGATCGAACGGAATGCCGCGACCCACTGGCGCATGGCTAATTCCAACGCCCTGGTAAACAGACACATGTACCAAATCATGGAGGGACTGGGGCAGTTGGTGAAGGACTTGCCCCAGGATGCCAAGCAGAAAGCCGAAAAGCTAATTGAAGAGGGGAAGAATGCTGCAAATTCTTGCCTTAAGACGGCCCTGGATGGGGCAGACACCGCCAGCAGGCTCATGATGATGGGCGTCACGGAAAGGAGACACGCCTGGCTCAGGATATCCGGTTTCAAACCGGAGGTGCAACACAGCATCCTGAACACACCATTCAACGGCAGTACGCTTTTCGGACAAACAGTTGATGAGCAACTCAGCCAACTTAAGAAGGATAACGAAACAGCAAGATCCATGGGAGCATTGCAGTTCAGAGGGAACAAGAGGGGCACCCCGTCACGGAGGCCCGGCGGGAGAGGCGGAAACCAGCCAGGTACATCACACCAGGCTTTCCAGCAAACGCACCAGGCAGACTCGCAGGGTCAGCAGGGCCATCAGAAACAGCCCTGGCAGTACCAACAAAGAGGCCAGTCCTTTCGAGGGAGAAATGGACGGGGACAAAATAGAAGAGGGGGCCAGCAGCCCACCTCCAAGTGACTTCAAAAAAATCCGTGTGCCCACCCACAAAAAAGATCCCAGGGGGCAGCACGTACAGATGGGTCAAGACAAACTAGACACCTACGACCACAGGACACCAGTGGGAGGAAGATTAAGATTCCACCTCCAGGAGTGGAGAGGAATCACATCAGACAAATGGATCCTCAACATTATCCAATTCGGATACTGCATAGAGTTGGAGGCGAGGCCAACAAACAGAAAACCAAGAAGAAAGCCGCTAGCAAGCAAGCAGCTGCAGTGCCTTCAGGAAGAAGCAAAAGAACTCCTGCAGAAGCAGGCCATAGAAAGGGTACCCTTCAAGGAAAGAAACACAGGAGTATACTCAACATACTTCCTGGTACCAAAAGTAGACGAGACAATGAGGCCCATTCTCGATTTACGGTTCGTGAACAAATTCATAAGAACGCAAAAATTCAAAATGACCTCCCTGCAAGAGGTGCTCCCACAGTTGCAGACCGGGGACTTCATGGTCACTATAGACCTCAAAGACGCATACCTGCACATCCCAATGAACAGGAAGCACAAGCACATGCTCAGGTTCACCGTCGGAGAAAGCCACTACCAGTTCACGACACTGGCCTTCGGTCTAAAATCGGCACCAAGAGTTTTCACAAAGTGCCTCGCAGCAGTCGCAGCGCACCTAAGAAGGCAGGGAATACATGTATACCCTTACCTGGACGACTGGCTGGTGAAAGCAAACTCATACCAGAAATGCAAGCTGCACGCACATACAGTGACCAGCACGCTCATAAACCTGGGGTTCTCCATCCATTGGAAGAAATCATCAATGGAGCCGGAACAAGTGAAGATCTTCCTGGGAGCACAGATCAACACCTTACAGGGCAAGGTGTTCCCCAGCGAGAAGAGGGCGAGGGCGCTGGTGAAGGAAACTCGCCTCTACCGGAAGGGACAAGCTCGGACAGTGAGGACGGCGAGCAAGATCATGGGGATGATGGCATCATGCATCCACCTGGTACCGAATGTACGACTCCACATGAGACCCATTCAAGAATGGCTACAGGAGCAATGGTCACAAGCTACAGGCAGTTGGGAGGATCTAGTGGTTGTAACGCACGCAGTGCAGAAGGAGATGACATGGTGGACCATGGAGAACATAGCAAGGGGAAAGCCTCTAACGCCCCCAACGCCAACAGTGACCATCACCACAGACGCATCCCTGAAGGGATGGGGCGCTCACATGGAGGAGCTCAAGGTGAGGGGACTGTGGACACCGACGGATGCCACAAAGCACATCAATTACTTAGAATTGAAGACAATCTTCCTTGCACTGAAGGCCTTTCAAACAAGACTGTACAAGCACAGGGTATTGATACAAACAGACAACACCACTGCGATGTTCTACATCAACAAGCAGGGGGGCACACAGTCCGCACCGCTTTCAACGCTGGCGCAGGAGATATGGAGATGGGCCATCCCTCTCAAGATAGACCTGCTAGCCATACACCTACCAGGGAAGGACAACATACAAGCCGATTGGCTCAGCAGGCAGACATCGGCATCCCACGAGTGGGAGCTCAATGCTCAGGAGACAAGATACCTGTTCGACAGGTGGGGGACACCATCGGTGGACCTGTTTGCCACACGCCAGAATGCAAAATGCCAAAACTTCGCATCCAGGCAGCCCGAGGAGGGGACACTGGGGAATGCCCTATGGATAGATTGGTCAAGGACATTTGCCTACGCCTTTCCCCCGATACCACTGATGCACAGAGTACTGAGCAAGTGCAGAGCGAGCAACATGACACTGATACTGGTCGCACCGCAGTGGGCGAGGCAGACCTGGTACTCGCAGATCATGGAGATGACACAGTGTGCACCCCACAGATTCAGCAGGAGGAAAGATCTACTGTCCATGCAGAACGGAGAGGTACTGCATCCAGAGCCAGAGAGCATGAGCCTAGTAGCGTGGCTCCTGAGGACATAGAGTTCGCACATTTGAGACTACCAGAAAGCACCCTGAGGGTACTTCGGGAGGCACGAAGGCCCAGCACTCGAAAGTGCTACGTTGCGAAATGGAAAAGATTCACAATATGGTGCAGACAGGAAAGACTCCACAATAAGATGAAGAGGGACTCCACAGTGCTAAGGTACCTGACGCACTTACTGGAGAAGAACCTTAGCTCATCCTCGTTAAGAGTTCACTTGGCAGCGATAGTAGCCTACACAAGGGGAGAAACGTGCAGGAGCTTCTTCACATCACAGGTGGTGAAGAGATTCCTAGAAGGAGCGAAAAGGATCGCACCACCCAAGCGGGTGCCGCCACCTGCATGGAACTTGAACACAGTCCTAACGGAACTCATGAAAGAGCCCTTTGAACCACTTCACAAGGCCTCCCTAAAGATGCTAACTATGAAAACAGCCTTCCTGGTTGCGATAACGTCCTTACGCAGAGTAAGCGAGCTTCAAGCGCTGACGCTACAAGAACCATACATACAAATACACAACGATAGAGTTGTGATGAGGACTGACCCACACTTCATGCCGAAGGTGGTATCCAATTTTCACATGAACCAGTCTATACAGATACCGAGTTTTTTCCAAAAACCCACAACCAGCGCAGAGAGAGCTCTGCACACCCTGGACGCCAGAAGGGCAGTCATGCACTACATTGAAAGGACAAAGGGGCACAGGAAAACGAAACAGTTTTTTGTGTCCTTCGCAAACAGCTTCATGGGCAAAGCAGTAACCAAAAGGACCATTGCACGATGGATCGCACAAACAATCCAACTCTGCCACAAACGGGCAGGACAGGAACTGGCTGAGGGGACACGTGCCCACTCCACCAGGAAGAAGGGCGCTACAATAGCCTTCCTGGCTAACACACCCATAGAGGACATATGCCTGGCGGCAACATGGGCTTCGGTGCACACGTTCACGAAGCACTACTGTGTGGACATACAAATGAACAAGGAAGCTCAAGTGGGACAGAAGGTGCTACAGCACATATTCAACACCCAACGCTCATCTTCCACCCAGCCGCCACAGAGATGAGAAACCGCTACAAAATCTATGCACAGCATAGTGAATCCAGAAAGATTCACGCTGCAAAACGAATAGTTTTCTTACCTGTCGGTGTAGTTTTGCAGCTTGAAGATCTTTCTGGATTCACTAGCGAACCCACCCACCTCCGCCAGAAAGATGAGGCTGGAGAGAGAAGAGGTGGTTAACTAAAGAATAGACTTTGAAAATACAAAGCGGTAAATACAAACTAAGAAGAACATTGCCATTACTTCGGAAACGAAAGAAACACGGAAAAAAAGAACCCGAAGATGGCGCCCAAGAGTGGGAGCTTCCGCAGGAAGCATGCCGACGTCACCGGAAATACACCCAAAGGGGGTGTGACGCCGACGCCCACCTGGGCAAAGAGAAAAAAAAAAAAAAAAACAAAGAAAAGACTACGAATCCGGACCCAACCACAAGACCGCGGAATAATGCACAGCATAGTGAATCCAGAAAGATCTTCAAGCTGCAAAACTACACCGACAGGTAAGAAAACTATTCGATACTGGTAGAGAGAATTCGCTATTTTGAAAGGGCCCTTGGGTTAGAGATATCTGGGTGGACTAGCAATAGCCTTAGAGTAAGAGCTGCTAAATATGCGTGTTTGTATGTGAGAACTTATAGGGAGACTGGATTAGAGCCACTCAGCAATAAGTGGCTAGCCATCAGTATAAATCAGGCTTCCTACTAGCAGTGCCTCAGAACACAATAGGACTTTATGAAAATTAGAGGCAGATGCCCCTACTGTCAGCATATGCCTGAAGTAGAGATCAGAAGCCTGGCATGTTTTCCCCACGCACAAAGGAACTGGAAGCTTTAAGCAAGGGTCATGAACTTAAAACCGCAGACCTGTAGAACTATGACCTATACTGTAGCCCTTTCTGAAGAACAGGAAGGACAAAATGGCATTTATTTCAAAGTATGTTTATTGAGTTTTAGAACAGGAAGAAAAAGAAAAGGCATGGCATAGCGAAGGACAATCAACAGGCAAGTTAGGCAAGCGAGACAGACAGACATGTCTTCTCTTAATAAGCGTTAGGTGAGCAGGATGAACATGCTCAGATGTAAAGGTAGTGCCCGGAGGTCGAAAGACGCCCCTAGTCGGGCAACAGGTAAACAAGCCAGCCTTAAGAACCCGCCTCCCCCCCAACACCCCAATTCAAAGCCCCCCCCCCCCACCCCACCAGTACGCCATTCTTCCATAGTAGTCTTGTGAGTCATAGCTAGTCTAAATGTATCAAGGCGCCTCTGTTTGCGTTCGGTCCATCATGCAGTCTGTAAGCCGTAGGATACGAAGGTACTTCGGGCAGGTGATTTCGTGGAATTCCCTGGAGAGCAACGTCAGGAGCGGCTGCCAAGTGGTGCGGAATGCGTCAGTGGTATGTGTTAGTGTAGCCTGGATCCGTTCCATGCCCAACGTGAACCACAGCTTGTGTAGCCAGCCAGTGTGGGTGGGTGGGATAGTAGAGCCCCATAGCGACAGGATGTGTTGCGATGCTGCCTGCATAGCAATGCCCATCTGTTTGCCGCGAGCTGATCTTAGGGGGAATGTAAGTGCATTGGGAAGTCCTAGGAGTGTATAAGCTGGGAAACGTGGGATCTCAGTGTCGAACGTGGAGTCAATATCGTCCAGGACGACCTTCCAGTACTCCTGCAAGGCGGGACAGTCCCACAGGAGGTGAGTCAGTGTTCCCCGGCTGCCACATCCTCTCCAACACAGCGCACTACGGGTCGGGTTGCCTTGATTGAGTCTCGCTGGGGTAAGGTGCCAATAGATAGCCAATTTTATCGCCGATTCCCTGGCTTTGGTGTTGCGGGTGGTGTGGGCGGCCCTGTAATATACGTGGTTCCATTCTATTGTGGAAAGAGGTCTTCCAAATTCCGTTTCCCATCGCCGCTGCCCAGCGGTTTTAGCAGGGTCGGTAGCAGGGGAGAGCATCCGATAGAGGTCTGAGATAAGATGTTTATCTGAGTCTTTGGACACGAGCCAGCGTTCGAACGGTGTCATTTGCCGGCCCACCAGGGGGGCAACGTCCGGGCTCAAGAGCCAGTGGCGGATTTGGAAATATTGATACATGTGAGGGTTATCCACTCCATAGTCTCGCGAGATGTCGGCGAGAGAGAGGAACCCCTCCGTATCAAAGAGGTGCCCAGCTGATCGGCACGGTGTGTCACGCCATTGCAAGAAAGCTCGAGTGTCCATGCCGGGTGGGAATGCGGGGTTGTCAAAGAGCGGAGTAAGTGGGGACGGGAAGGTCGTGAGGCCCCGTTTGACCGCTACCATGTCCCAGGTCGCCATAGTGGTCCGAGTAATAGGGGAACGGAGGAGATGACGTGGCCTGTGCTGGCGAGCGAGAAACGGTATCTTCCACAGGGAGGTCTGTGCCATAGCCCTGTCCTGAAAGAGCCATCTCTTCTCTGATTCGGGCCGGTACCACTCCACTAGATATCGAATTTGCGAGGCCTGGAAGTACTGCAGCAAGTTTGTGATCCCGAGGCCGCCCTCGTCCACAGTCCTGTGCGCTACTCGTCGATGTAGCCTGGCGCGTTTCCTCTCCCATACAAATTGGTGAAGATCATGTTGGAGATCAGCTAGCATTCCCATTGGCGGCGACACCGGGAGGGTCTGAAAGATGTATAGTATTTTGGGCAGGACCGACATCTTTACCGCCGCAATCCTCCCAAGTAAGGAGAGGGGTTGCTTTGAACAACGCGCGAGGTCAGCCCGGATCTGGGATGATAAGGTAGAGTAGTTGTGAGTAACCGTCGAGACCGTGGAGGAGGTCAGGGTAATCCCCAGATATGGCAGTCGAGTGGTGGACCGCAGTTGGCAACCGAAGGTGGCCGGCGGGCTATTGGAAAGAGCATGGCTGCCAAGGGGCAATATCAGGGATTTCCCCTGGTTGACCTTGAAACCCGACACCGCGCCGAATTGTTCCAGCTCCGCCAAAAGCGCTGGTATGGAGCTAGATGGACGGTCCAACGCGGCGATTATGTCGTCTGCGTACAGTCCCACCACGTGGGATTCGTTGCCGAAAGACATTCCTAGAATGTGGGGATTATCGCGGATCTTCTGCGCCAGGGGCTCCACGTATAGAGCAAATAGGAGTTGTGAGAGGGGACAACCCTGGCGGGTTCCCCTCTGTATCTCGAAGGGGTCGGACTTGAGGCCACCCAGCCGGACACGTGCCAAGGGACGATGGTAGCAGCTCGCGATCCAGGCCTGAAACCGGTCGCCCAGGCGGTAGTGCTGCAGCACAGCCTGCATGTAGATCCAGTCGACACGGTCGAAAGCCTTCTCGGCATCGATGGCTAATAGGGCAGAGTCGGAAACCTGAAAATGAGCTTTGTCCACGAGGTGCAGGAGTCTTTTGGTATTGTCACTGCACTGGCGGTTCGGGACAAAACCCGATTGGTCCGGTTCGAGGATGCCCGGGAGGCAGGGGCCCAGGCGAGCTGCCAGCACCCCCGTAAACAGCTTCAGATCTAGATTGAGTAAGGAGATGGGGCGGAATGCGGAACAGTGCGTTGTGGGTTTGCCCGGTTTAGGCAGGACCACAATGTCGGCCGCAAGCATATCGGGCGGGATTTTGTAAGAGGGTTTCGTTAAGCCTCCACGACCCCGGAGTGCGTGGCGTGCAGGGCACGTTAAGCGTCAGTTCCACTGCTTGATGGTCGGAGAGGGCAGCCGGGACAATTGACACTGCGGCGATGTGGGGAATGAGGGTCGATGAGCCCATGAAGTGGTCTATGCGTGCGTAGGTGTGGTGTACGTGTGAGTAGAATGTGTACTGCGTTGTAAGTGGGTGTGCGTGCCTCCAGAGGTCCGAGATGTCCCTATCATGCAGCCAAGTAGTGCCTTTCTGTGAAATCGCCCCTGTGTCTCCGTATCGGTGCCCCGATCTATCCTTGACTGTATCCATGACGAGGTTAAGGTCCCCCCCTAGGAGCATGTAGGTGTGAGGTGCTTGAAGCGTTTCTGAGATTGCGGAAAGCAAGAAGGGTTCCTGACCTGTATTGGGGGAATAGATGGAGCCTATCGCGTAGGTGGTGTTGCCAATCTGGAAAGCGTGGGCTAGAAGGCGTCCCTTAATCTCCCCTATTTTGGCCCCTACCTTGCCTTTGAAGCGCCGTGATATGAGCATAGCCACCCCAGCCTTCTTTGATGTGAGAGAGGAGAAGAGTTGCTGTGGGAAAGCGCGGGAGCGCAGCCGGTGCCAATCCTTAGCCAGGAGGTGGGTTTCTTGCAGCAGGCAGACGTCGGCCTCAGAGTTCTCTAGGTAAGAGATGATAGCCCTGCGCTTAATCGGGTTATTGAGTCCCTTGACATTAAGGGACAGGATTTTGAGCGTGTCAGCCATCACTGGGGCACACAGGGGTGAACGGGCTCAGTTTCGCAAGACGCTGCGCAGCGGTGGAGAACGTGGGCAAGCCCTGGTGTGTGTAAAGATCCCATGGCATATTGGTCCCCATCCCCCATGGCGTACTGGTCCCCCCCAACAGTTCCCTCCCCCCCGTGGCCACCCTAACCCCAACAGAGTGGACCTTCCCAATCCCCCTCAAGTGCAGAACCCCCCCTCCCCAACTTCCCCATCCCCTCCCAGAACATCCCCCCCCAACAGAAACCAGTAAAAGTCTTGGGCCTAGTCGTGCAGGGCACAGGTCCGTAGAATGTCAAAGAAAGGGGTACCGTGGTTGCAGCCCAATTGGCGGCTCCCCGGCCCAGACCCCAGTTAAGCCATGTGCGAATGAGAGAACACCCCCAAGCTGGTCAAGGTTCACGAGGGCGGTATCCTACAGGTCGGGTGCTGTGTTATCCGCCACTTCCTGTATTGCAGCTTCTCGTTCCTGGGCGGCCGTGATCGGGTCTGGCTTCGGGATGGTTCTCGGCGTTCTCCTCCTGCGGACCGTCTGCCAGCCGTCAGCTGTAGGGCGAGGTGGGTCTCCCTGCGACCGTGACGGAGAGGCGTCCCTGGAGGTTGCACTGTCCGGCATGTCGATCCCAAGTAGGGAGCAGATGTCGCGGAGTGATCGAAGCTGGTGAAGGGATCTGTTCCACTTGAAGATCAGACGGAACGGGTGGCCCCAGGAGTAGGGTATCCCGGCTTCTCTCAGGAAGTTCGTCGCAGGCCTGAAGGATTTGCGCTTCAGCAGGGTGATATTAGAGAGATCCTGAAAAAGGGCCACAGGGTCATCGCGAAATCTGATGGGTTGTGCTTTCCTGGCCTCTCTAAGGATGCGTTCCTTCAGGGGGAAGTCCGGCAGGAATGCCAGGATGTCCGGAGGTGGTGCTGGCGCCCTGCGTGTCATGCCCACCCTGTGCGCCCTGTCGATTCGGATTTCGAAGTCGCTCGTCTCCCCCAGGATGTGTCTGAATAGGTCCTGCAGGTAGTTGGTCACACTGTCCTTTTCAGCTTTCAACGGGACAC
This sequence comes from Lissotriton helveticus, assembly GCF_964261635.1. Classification (NCBI taxonomy): domain Eukaryota; kingdom Metazoa; phylum Chordata; class Amphibia; order Caudata; family Salamandridae; genus Lissotriton; species Lissotriton helveticus. Next base: position 115,793,246 of record NC_136071.1, read on the forward strand.
CCCTGACTCTTATGTTATTCCGCCTGGAGCGGTTTTCCAAATCCTCAGAGTGCGACTGTAAGTCCACCTGTTGATCCTGAAGTCGCAGGACTTCCTGCTGAAGTCTCTCCACCTCCTCACTGCGGGACCGATCAGCCTCCTCTAGAGAGGCAACTCGCTCACCCAGGCCGTCAATGTCGCGACGGAGTTCGCGCTGTTCCCCGGCCATGTCCTGTTTTAGAGTCTGGAAGTCCTCACGCAATGTGTTGAAGAGGGAGGCCAGGAAGGCTTTTGTAATCGGAGCGGAGTCTTCATCCTGTGGCTGAGGGCTCGCGGGGGGTTTCGGGGACGACTGTGGTTGAGTCTTGTCACCTTTCGACGCTGCTTTATGCATAAGTTCCACCACATTCCGGGTCCCTTTGCGACTAGTGTGCGTCATTGTGGCCAGAGCAGGGTGGTGGGCCAACTGGCGGGCGTTGTCGGAGGTCGCCGAGTAATCGCCCAGCAATGAAATGAACCGTGAAGGTTAGTGGACGAACCAGAGCTGGCGCCGGGTCCCGTGAATAGGCGAGGAGCGGAGACCCAAGAAGAAGCTCCGCAGGGTGCCTTGGGGGCGGCCGAAGGAAGAGTCTCTCGTGTGGCGCCGCAAGGGTGGCGCTCAGGGTGCGTTGTGGCCGGTGAGGTGGTGGGGGTAGAGGCGACCAGGCCAGTCAGGCTGGGGCCACTGTGCCTCGCCGAGCAAGGTTATGTCTGAGTGAGGAAGAGCAACGTGGATCTAGGGAGAGCGCTTAGGCGCCAGGCTGAAGAGCAGTGCCTCGGGAGCAGCCGAAGGCCGCGGAGATGTCCACTGACGTCCTTATTGGCCAAGCGGGGGATCCGGTGGACAGCGGGCAGCAGGCAGCAGGGAGGAGGCCTGGACCGACGGCTCCGGCGATCGGGGGCCCAGGGCAATGTCCAGCCGGGCTGTGACACCGACCTCCGCTGTCGAGGGACACCCAGCAGAGAGTGCAGGGATCCAGGGGAGGGGAAGCAGGCGGTAGTCCAGGTCGCAGGGTGCCGCTCACCTGATGCCCCTCGTCCAAGGGGTCGTTTTCAATGCGGGGGTGCACTGCTGTGTGGCTCCTCACGTCGTTAGTGTATCCCTCCGCCGGGAAATCAGGGGATGGGGGGGCTCCGGGGCTCCTCCGGTGGCGGGCCGACTCCGCTCAGTGAGATGTCCGCCGTGGGTGGGGTGGTGGTTGGAGATCCCTCCGACCCTCAAGCAGGCCCACGCCGGGGCGTAAAGTGGCAGGAGGCGTCCGGCGGGGTTCGCTGTACCCGGAGGGGCCGGATGAGCAGGCCTCAGCTCAGGCGGTATCTCTCCGCTGGCGATCGGGGATGCGGGGGAGACTCCGGTGAGGTGTGGGGGCGGGTGAACGACTCCCCGCCCGGCATATAGCGCTGTGGGTCGAGTCCGTGCCGCCACCCTACAGGCCCACGCGTGGGCCCAGAATGTCCAGAGGGCTCCCGCTGGGGTGTATGAGGCACCCGCGGAGCAGAGCCACCGATCTCGGCGCGCCTCCCCCAGGGGCCACTGATGAGATGGGGGATGGCCGGCGAGAGTGCGCAGGACCGGAGGCCGGCGCTCCTCGCGATTCAAGGATCCGTAGGCCCGCCAAGGGAGGGCGCGGGTGTGCGCCTGGAGGCCCACGCCGGGGCCCGAAGTCGGTGGTCGGCTGCTGATGAGGCGCGGGCCGCCGGGAAGGCTGAGATCACCGGCCCTCCGGTACTCCGCCGTGAAGTGTTCTGGGCACCCGTGCTCGGGTGGCTCGGGTGGCCGGCCGCAGGGCTGGCAGGCCTGTCTACGCCCGCAGCCGCCGGGATGCAGGCGCGCGGCGGAAGGGCTCTAACCTGTGCACCGGTCACAGCCACAGCAGAAGCTGCGGGTCGTCGGCGTCCGTTGGTGCCCAAAGCTCTGGTCGGCGGACCCTCAGCGGAGCAGGGTGGATGTGCGCGGTATGTGGGCGCCGTGGGGCCGCCGGGGTCGGACCAGTCCGGTCTTCTGGTAGGCCCACGCCGGGGCCTAGATTTGCCAGGGGTCCTCTTGCGAGGCGCTCTATGTCCGAGGGGTTCGGGGCACACCGCGTCCCCCGGGGAACTCCCGCGGCCTCTGGGTACGCCTCACTGCAGTCCGGTGTGCTATTCCACGGCGCTCCGGCGTGGTGTATGTAGTCTCCGCGGTGCAGCCGCGCGGTGGAGGAGCTCAGACCCCCGTCGCCATTACGCCGTCCTCCCCGGCGACTGGGAAAGCGAGGCCACCGGCGGTCAAACGCCCAGAGGAGTCCAAACGGTAGCTCTCCAAGGCAGTTGAGAGGGTCGAGCTCGGATTTGGGCTGAGTCACGGGGGGTGATAGCTGGAAATTACGTGGTAATGGGGCTTAGGGCCGGGGAGCCTCTCGAGGTACGTCTGTTCAAGCCGCCATCTTGGCCACACCCCCCCAAAATGGCATTTATAAAGAAGAAATAGCAGGTCGGTGCGAACTGGGACCTGTGTTGTAGCCCTAGTCAGACCTTTTCTTTTTTGAGGGAGAACAGCTAGTTGGAAAATGGCCTGCTTTGACGGCAATTGGTAATGCACATTCACAGATATTGATTTTTACAACTTCATTATTCTTCTACATTTATTTTTCAAAAATTCACACCTCTCGTTTCCTGCATCCAATTACTGTCATTTAGGTCTTCCTTTACTCATTAGAGTTGTCTTTTTAGTAAATTGGTTTGCGTAGTTCACTGGTTGAGTTCTTGACTTTACTATCTGAAAGAGACACGTCCGTGAAAGATTCCTTACCTTAGAATATCCCCAGGCTTCAGACTGGATCTGGATAGCTTTCATGAGCAGTACCCCTGCGTGTCGATAGGCGTCGTCGTACAGCTCCGCGTGCGTCATTGGCGAGGTATTCGCTGAGATGGCGTCACTGGAGCTACTTAGACATGCCCACATGCGCTGACATTAGTTCTTTCTTTTTTCGCGCCAGCAAGCGTATATCAGTAGAGTGCGGTACCCCGTCAAGTGTTCACTGAGTTATTTATTTTATATATTTGTGGGTACACTGTACCCCTGGTGCATAGGAATACCCGGTTTCAAGCTTTGCGATGCCTTTCTGTGCACGTTGTTGCTGACAGACCCGCACCATGAGTGTCTCTTCTGCCTGGGCCTGGATCACGACACAGAGTCGTGCTCCCACTGCCGGGCCATAGCCCCGAAAACTTTGCAGGAGCGGTCCCGAAAGTGGCTGGAGGCCCGGTAGTCGGCCTCACGACGTTCCAGGCCCCTGTCCCGTGGGAGGTCGATTGCCCTGCGCAGAGCAAGCACCATCATTCGAAGTCTTTGCACTCGGAGTAAGTTAAGGCGAAGCACAAAAAGTCGAAGAAGCGTCACCGCTCTTCGTCCTCCCCTCAACGGTCGCAGGACGCGGCTGAGGGGCAGGTGGCACCGCCCCCGCAGCTTCAACGGAGCCTGAGCAGTTCCCGTTGGTTTACCCACCTTTCCCGGGTCCATCGGCGACTCTGGCCGAATTGCAAGAGTTCATGTCCGCAATGGCACGTATCTTCGGCTTGTGTGGCCCCGTCGGCACATCTTCGGGCCCGCGGGGCCCAGTGTTCCCACTGTTTCGCGTTCCTAGACGTCGCTGGCTCCGGCCCCGACATCGTTGATGCCCAGAGGCCTCCATGGCTCTGGCCGTGGCTCTCCGTTCTTGCCGGTGGACCCCATACGGCCCCCACCGACATCAACGTCGTCAATGCCGGCGTCCACTTCTTTTCCGATGTCGGCACGGTGCCGGAGGGATGTCTCCCGACGCCGATGGGAGACTTTTACCCTATTATTCACCCACACCCTTGTCCACTTGTGGAGGAATGGGAGGACTGGGAAGGGTTTGAAGACCCTCTCGCAGCACAGTGCGAGTCTGTCCCCGACTGTGATGAGTATACGGAGGCCGGTGGCCCGGAATACACTCCGGCGCCTGGTTCACCATTCCCTTAAACTACTATGGAGTGTGGTACCTTTTTCACGGTGCTACATAGGGCAGCCGAGGCTCTTAACCTCGAGCTCCCTACAGTGGCTGTCAGGACCAACCTACCAACTAAAGTGCTTCGGCCGGCTTCTTCTACAGAACCGCTGTTGCCGTTTAATGATGCACTTACTGATGTACTTCTGGGCACTTGGTCCCGGCCCAACACAGGGGCCCCTGTGGACAAGGGTGTGGGACGACGCTATCGCCCTGCCCCTGGCGACCCTGCCTTCCTCACCTAGCACCCTACACCTGAGAGTTTGGCGGTTCAGGCCTAGACGTCCCCGAGTGCGTTCCCTTCTGCTCCGCCGGACAAGGAATCCAAGAAATTGGAGCAGTTTGGGAAGAAGATTTATTCTTCCACAAGTTCTGGACTACGGTCTGTGAACACTGCCTGTCTCTTGGGCTGCTTTTCCCATTCCGTGTGGGATGCGGTTGAGCAGGTGCTGCCTCAGTGTCCTGAGGGGGCCCGGACAGTTCTTTCCCGCTCTCTTAAGTACTCTATACACTGTGGTCTTGATTCCGCTGATTCGCTGGGTAGGACGATTTCCACAACGGTGTAGCTACGCGGTCATGCCTGGTTGAGGACGGCTGGTTTTTCTGCGGATGTCCAGAATACTTTGATGGACATGCCCTTCGATGACACTCGCCTTTTTGGTGATAAGGCGGAGTCCACATTGGAGCGTTTCAAAAGCCCACTACTTTCAAATGTCACCAGCCAGACGTGAATTTTGAATAATTTGAACCTTGCAGCATCGCAATTCAGCACTAAATCTTGTTTTGTAATAAAGCAAACTAAATTTATTTGGAATTGAGGCTCGAATCAGACAAGAAGGTCTTTTGAGGTAAGGAGCCCTGTACATGTGATTAAAGCACTATTCGTTTTCACTCACATTGAAGACTGTTAATCCTATTCTAGGCGTAAATCTTGCGCCAATCTATAAATGGAGTGTTTTATGTTTAGCACTGAGAGATGTGTGTTTCTTTTTTTATTGTTTAGCTGTGATTTCTGCTTGTATTAAACCTAACTGCCACAGTGTGTTTTTTAAGTTAACATTTATTTAGTTTTACTTCACAAATTTCCATGTATTAGACAGGTTAGACTTTAGCAGTATTTGTTTTCCTCGCTCCCTCAAAAAAGTCTGACTATTTCCAAATAGTGTGTCCATATTATGGCAACTTGCTTGAAAATGAAACCGTTTCAACTAGAGCTTTATAATACTTAGTTTGGTCTTGACACATCTGTCTTTTCTGTTTTGTAGGACTGAACATGTTGCAGAGTGGCCTACACAAACAACACATGAAAGATCTTTTTGTAGAGTTGTGCCTTACTGTCCCTGTCCGGCTGAGTTCTCTGTTGCCTTATCTGCCCATGCTCATGGATCCTCTGGTGTCTGCTCTGAATGGGTCTCAGACCTTGGTTAGTCAAGGCTTGAGAACCTTGGAGCTGTGTGTGGACAATCTCCAACCTGACTTTTTGTACGACCATATTCAACCAGTACGAGCCGAACTTATGCAGGTAAATGTTGATCGCCATTAAATGAAACCTGAGTTTTTTTAGAAACAGACGTATCCTTTGGAATATTTAATTGCTACTACTTCGTATGTGGTTCTCTGTTGTAATATAGGGTTTATCTAGTATCTGACATAACATTAGAATAGGACAGGGCTACTTGCTACCAGTGTGAAGAGATTAGATTCCCATTTTCCTTGTTTTGATGGTACTTCATTGTGGGATTCTCTCCGATAGTCATACAAATTCAAATGTCTCCACACTTGTACAAGATCCCAGATCACACATCAGAGATGCATGTGTTTTACAAATCCATGGCCTATAAGGCAACATTTGCTGATTTCTTTTTTTTAAATATAAAAAAATTCATTCAACCAAATTAAAACTGAAAAAGCAACTTTGACTGAAATACCTCTGGATAACCATACATTCGAGGAAAAGAAAAAAGCAGGGAATGGTGTCCGAATTGTTAAGTAAGCAGGGCATGAAATTGGAAAGAGAGTCTCTTCTGCAAAACTCCATTAACCTCTTGATGGGAAGTACTGATCTCTCCTCTGTACCTTGTATGGACAATGCTTCTGCCACTTCAGGAGGTCTGGCTACTTCTGACAGCTGCCATACAATATTCATCAGACACTTTCACGTCTTCCTTTAACATCTCTGATCCTTCAAGAATGATATAAGATGTTGTTTATTCAAGCGATGTTTTGATTTAAAAAGAAAAACTAAATAACAGTTTTGTCCAATTTCTGACCTTAAAAGAACACGGTAGGAGTGGGTTAAGAAGGAAATATTTCTAATGTCAGTGCTTCATCAGATCTTCCCACTTCTTCAGGAATGGAATTGGATGCTTTCTTTGTATCTACAGGATGCGCATTTCATTATAATAATTTCTTCCAAAACACTGGAGTTTCATACATTTTAAAGTTGACACCAAGCATTTTAAATACAAGGTCCTGTCTTCTTGGTTAAAATGTACTCCCTGAATCTTTTTGAAAATCTTGGCAGTGGTTTCGGTTTTTCACAGTTTTTCACAGAAATTGTCTTTGTTTAGCCATACCTACACTAGTGATTGGTAAATAGCAATAACAACGCAGTTGTTACCATGCATTGCCATTACAAAGTGTCAGTTACCACGCATTATCTTTACCAGGCATGTTTTTGCAACACATATACCTTTACCACCCATTCCTTTACAATAAACCTATACCTTAGGCAGTGCAAGTTGGCATGGCGCACATGCAGGGCGCCATGTCGTCTGTCATTTTGTCTGCACCAGGCCATGTATGCTACAGTGGCAGTCTGCAGGGCCTAGGTTGAGGGGCCCCTTTAGGCCCAATGCTTTAGGTAACTTTAACTAGGGACTTACAGGTGACTGAAGGGCCAATTGAGGATTAGGTTTAGGGAAGAAGCACTGGCACAGGTGGCCTAGTTAACAGGTACTTTGTTCACTACAACCACATCAAATACCAGGCAAAAAGTGGGGGCTAACCATGTCAAAATGCATTTTCTCACAATAAACTAGTAGTATTTGAAACTTGACCATACGGTTGGGAAACCTACATAATGGTTTCCTCCTCACTGCTGTATTTACCCAGGTAAGTCCCTCTCTGAACTTTAAATTATATCTGACATTGAGCTGTATCCCAACTGGACACATTGACCCTCAACATTTGTCGTGTAGTTCTTAATAATACTTGGAATCTGCGCGTTTAACAACATAAACTAAGGGATTGGTGTCCAGACTGATTCCAGACACCCCCAAAGGATATGTTGGCCTTTAGACCAGCTAGCTAACAGTGCCACTACAAACCATCTAGCCTTACCAAGGAGCGAATAGTTTGTCAACTATCGAACATGACAACCCTTAATCTTTCAGGTATCGTGGAAACAGTGCAGTACTTTTCATTCAGTCACTCGTGCTCACTTCTCAGCGAGATTTATAGAATAAATGATGGGGACTTTTCAATAAGCATTTATTGAACCACCGTCTTTCTAGTACAAAATACGTGTGCTGCGACAACCATTAGACAGAAACAGATATATACAATTGCAAGAACCGAAAGAGTAAATAAAAGGTAGAATTCTACCATGGTGCGAAAACAGTGAATATATGCTGGCATATAGATACATAGCAATAATAAAGTGTACTCCTAAGTTACGAACCCAAGCTAAGTATACCCATGTATACCTAGCATGTTTGTAAGTGTGAAGCCAAGAACCCCCTTAGGAAAGAGCCAACCACATTACATGAAGGGAAAGAATGAATGACCCCTTCTTGGTCTGGAGTTGAACACCCCGCAAGGGATGTCCGACTACTGCGTGCTGGAGTTTCTGCGTGCAGGGACTCCAGTGTCTCGTGTCTGCATGGAAGCTTCTCCTCTGGTTTGCCGAGGGAAGATGTGGTGCTTATATACCCAAAAGATACCCTCAGGGGTTTTACCTAGATGTGTGATGATTCTGTGGGCCTGTCGTTCAAGGATGACGATAGCAGTGACTTTTGCACAGAGTTATTATACAGAAGATCAAGGTTCAAGGTTCAAAACAGCTTTATTTCGATTCATAACAAATCATAAAAAGCACACAGACACAAATACTTAATCAGAAGATGGAAATCCTGATGTGTGATACTAGGAATCTTCATGCATAATAAATTAGGCTCGTTTTCGAAGAAATCCACACAACATTTATTCGGCTCATACCTAGGCAAAAGGTCAGCACCAGAGACGTTACGTACAGGCAAGGTAGGACAAATGTAGGTAAAAGGTCATGCAGCTACTTAGGCCTATATTGGGGTACATTGGAGCTCGTAACACATCCGGACCCCTATACATTGACTCTACTGGAGTGGACCACTTAGGAGGTAGAGTTTTTGTGAAACATTGTTTCTGGAAACTCAGAAGATGGGGTTTCAGTTCACGCTGTTTAGTGTTGAAAAAGAGGCCAATAAACGTTCTGCCCAGTTCTGCCCAGGCAAGGTTAACACATATTTCTATAGTTGCCGTCCCCTGACCCATTGATTGATGCTTTGATTATCACAATGTTTGTAAACCAGAAGGATCTCGCAGTCCACTTTTATTTATTTGAGCACAGGCTCCTTGGATAACTTGGACCATAGAGCTAAAGTTCTATAAATCAAGGTCTCAAACTTTATCGCTATTAAAAATATGTAGTATTGTATCTTGAGCCTAGAACTGCTTGCATTATCGCACTTACGTCCTATGCCATATTTTAAACTGTTCCTTTTACTAACCTGTATATAATGCCCTATTCTTTAGGCTCTGTGCAGGTTTTGTTGGAGTATTTAACTCTTACCACTGCTCCCGAGAGTAAAATTTGATTGTACAACCTTGAACTGCAATAGTACTGGAAAGATACTACTATGAACAAATTTGCTGCCCTACAATACCAGAAAAGGCCTCCAAATTGCAATGTTATGGACTCCTTGGGTCTTTGAGAGAGAAATAGTGAGTAAGGCTGACTGAAGCACTGTTGGCCTAACCTTGGGTATTCTCTTAACTACCTTGTGTTTTCTTCGTGAGCCTCGTAATCTTGCGTGTTTACTGGAGACGCATTCTGGGTCAAAATCCTAGTTGTGAGAAAGTGGCTCTATATATACTGGACAATAATGAAGTACAGTGTGTATATTATACCCAAAGGTATAATATAGGTTTAAGTCAGGATTGACCTTACTCTCAGAAGTGGTAGCTTGGCCAAGCAGTAAGGCAGTACCAGAGAGCAGTGCAATGCATTTATTGTACACACTCAGTCAGCAAAGGATTTCACACACTCAAAGACTGAACTCCAGGCCAATGGTTTTTATATCCAAAGATATAGTTGTTTTATTTTTAGAACCAACAGGCATAAAAATATACTTTGCTAGATATGAGTACTCTCATGTAATTACTTTGCAAGGAAGCAATAGAGTTTGTGAACACAATAGGTACAGGAGTTGCTGAAGGCAACTCAAGTCTAGAAACACTTTAGCTTTAGGCCCAATGGATTGTTACCATAAAAGTACAATTGATTACAGTACAGATTACTTTAGTAGTTCCAGGACTAGATCCTAGATTCAGTTCTGGGGTCTAAGCTGAAACCAGATTAGCAAAAACGTTTTAGTTACTGTGGTGAATTTTCATGAATATAAAGCGGTTTTAAAAGTTCACACTTAGAAACTTTTCAATGTCAATCTGGCAATGTTATTCAATGGGAGAAAATTCAGGTTGCAGGTAAAGTATGATTGCGTTACTTTTGTGATCCAGTACTGGGCTTCTAGGGCCAGCACTGGGGTCTGAACTTAAAACAGGTAGGTAATTGCGTTTCAGTATTTCGTATGATTTTTAAAGAATATTTCAAGTTTTCAAAAGTAGGCACTTAGAAGAAATTTCATAGAAAAGCAGACAATGGGTTCCTATGGAGAAAATACAGGTTACTAGTAAACCAGCTAGGGATTACATTTGCGGTTCAGTACTGGGCTGAAAGGTACAGTACTGGCTTCTCTCCTGATCACAGGTGAGTATTTTCGAATTCGGACTTTGGCTGATTTTATAGGAATATTTTCAGTTTTCAAAACTTCACACCTAAAAAATTTTCGAGTCAAAATGGGTCAATGTTATCCAATGGCAGGTAAGTGAATTACCGGTTTCCAGGTGAGTACTTGGTTGGTAAAGTTAGGGTTCTGGGCGTAGACTCGGGTGTCCCCCAGAGTCAGGTGTGTACAGTTAGATCAGTCCCAGCGGCACAGGGGCGGCCGGGTGCAGAGGTAGGTAGGCCCAATGTTATCCAATGAGGGAAAGGGGGCCTTCGGTTGGTGGCTGCTGGCTAGCAGGCCACGCGGCTCTGGGAGCTGGGCTCCTGGTCACTTGCTCTGGGCAAGGGGGGAAGTAGGATAGGGCAAAGAGGTCACAGCCAGCGGCACTTGGGCGGCTGGGTGCAGGGTGATTTTGAGCCGTCGGGCGATCAATGTTATCCAACGAGGATCTTGAAAGAGGAACAAAGGCTGCAGGCTCGGGGACGGTGACTCTCCAGGGGCGACCAGCACTTCGAGAGGTAAGTTGGGATGATGGAGCACAGGTAGGTACCCCAAAGGAAGGCGCAGGGGGCCGCGGGGCGCCGGGTGCAGGGGTGTCTTTGGGGGTCAGGAAAGCTTACCCTCGGCTGGTCGTGGTTGGGGTGGCCCCTGGTTCTGAATCTTCAGGCGTCGGCTGGTTCGTCGAGGAGGGTCTTTGGGCACTGGACTTCGGGTCTCAGTTGCCGGGGGACGTCCTCGTGTTCTTGGTTCGGGTTGGCGCGGCCCGGGCTTGGCTGGTGCAGAGTGGGCTGGTCCGGAGCTTCCTGGTGAGCACCAGGTGTGGTGTTGCAGCAGAGTCTCTGCTGATGGGAGTCACAATCTTCGAGAGGGTCAAGGCAAGCAGGTCCTCTGGGTGTCCCAAGGTTGCTGTCCGCAGGAGTCGCCAGAATTAGGCAGGAGCAGGTTCCAGGATTGACAGGCCAGTAGGGCTGGGGCCAAGTCAGTTGTTGTCGTCCTGTTGATAGCAGCTGCACGGCGGGTCTTCATCTTCTTGATCTTCTTTCTTCTTTTCCTATCGGGATCTGAGGAAGGAAGGTTCTGGGAGCCCCTAAATACTGAATTTAGTGGCGTTACAGGTAGGGCAAGGACAGGGACCAATGGGTCCCTGTCCTGGGGTGAGTACACCCCCTAGCCTGGTCCTCTCCTGTGGGACGGGGGCAGGAGCCTAGATGGGATTGGGCAAGGATCCCCATCTACAAGATGGCCGTAGCCTGGGGTCATGCTTCACCTCGTCTCCCCCACCTGAGGGGTGGGGTTGGCACAGGCTGGCACCCCCCCTTCCTGACGTAGTTTTTCCCGCCAGTCTTCCCGCCTGAGTGGGGGTTAGAACTGGTAGGGGCCAGTTGCTGGGTACCGCAAATGGTCTGGAGAAGCTCACAGAGGCGGCATGCCTTTGAAGCTTCCCCCTGCCCATCCTGGGAAAGAGACCTAGCACCTCGCCCAGGATGTGCATTGTTGCAGGCCCAGGAGAGCGGGGGGCTCTCCACCCAGGGTTCCAGCAACATGTCTGCTGTGTGGCAGCCTCTGCAGCCACTCAGCCCAGACGTGGATTCTAGGTTAGGGTTTCAGAGGGCATCTCTAAGATGCCCTCTGGTGCATTTTACATTAAATCTCACACAGGGATCAGTGCGGGTTTAATGTGCTGAGAAGTTTGGTACCAAACTTGTCAGTCTTCAGTGTAGCCATTATGGTGCTGTGGAGTTCGTAATGACAACCTACCCAGCACCATATACTCTTAATGGCATCACTGCACTTACAGGGCCCAGGAAGGGCCCTGGTTACTGTAGGGGCACAGGGCTCATGCACCTCTGGCATAGGGCACTCAGCCAGAGGGGTGACTGAAGTATGCTAGGGCAGTGGGTTCTGTGAGCATGGCACACAGGGATGTGTGCCATGTCGACTCTTGGTTTAGTTCTGTACTTAGGCACTCAGCCTGAAAAGGCAGTGTGTGGGTGCCAGGGTACAGAGCCCCTGAGGGCGGCACAATAAGTGCTGCAGCCATCAGGGGTCTTCTCTGGTCACCATACCCTGGGTACCTCGGGTACCATTTACTAGGAGCTGACAGGTGGCCAGAGATGCCAATTGTGTTTTTAGTTTCAGCACTGTTTTAGGGAAGGAACACAGGCCCTGGGTACCTGGTTGGCAGGAACCCAGGGCACACTCAGTCAAAGCACATCAGCAGTTCAGAAAAAAGTGGGGGCATACCAAGGCAAGAAAGATGGCACTTTCTCACACTAGTTATGCAGACCTGTGTAGTATTGGGCATCAGCATGGCAAAACCTGAGGAGTGACTCTGATTCTGTTACCCTGGGGCAAGAAGGAACACCTAATTACCTAGCTGCATGCTGAAGAGCTAGACTTCATTTTCAAGGTGCGACTTAACCTTGGGTAGACCTCATCAGTGTCCATTCGAGTAAAGGGCCTTCATTAGAAACACGTTCAGCTCTAAGCTAGGCCTAGAGCCGAGAGGTTGCCACAGGCAAGATGCAAAGGACGGAAGAGCATCTTCTGTTTTTCCGAACTGCTCCATTGCCTTTGCACGTTGAGTCCCTTGAGCCTGCTCATGCACCTTCCCCTGAAACACCTCATGGATATAGGTCCCCTCTTTGCAGAGTGAATGTTGGGTAATTGACTTGTTATATTTTTTGTAGTTAAAGCAAAAAAGAAGACTGACACAATAAGATTTAGCATGTTGGGGCATGGCTTGGGGATCCATCTGCACAGACCTCCTTATTGTGGTTTGATCTTTATAGTGCTTGCATAATTCTTGGCAAACATTGTAATCTATACTTAACTTTAAGGGCCTTTGTTTCAGTCTCCTTCAGCCAGTGCCTTCTTTTTTTCCCCAGAACCATCAGGCATTGGGTTGAAACATCAGGCCGCAGGACTCTTTTAGTTGGTTGTTTGGATGTAACTTTCCTCCTCTCTTTAAAGTCCGTGAGTGGGCCCTGTTGCTCTGGGGAGTGAGCGTTGAGAAAAGTATCTAAATAATGGATGCTGCAGAAAAGCATTGCTTTATTTTCTGTAGCATCCATTTTTCAGATGTTTTGTTCTGCACTTGTTCCGAAGTACAAATGCAAGCAATTGCAAACATCAAAACTTTTGACTTTGCCACTAATTACTACAAGGAAGAAGAAAACCTAGTTTGTAAAGAAACCAGTGGGGAGTTGAAAGACAAAAATATTGTGATGCCTAGCTTGTCCGTATGTTACTTCGATACTAGCTCTCTGCACTAACTTTTAAGTACTTGTAAATGAAGCCAAAATTCACTCTCTTGTTTATCATTTGTGCTCACTTTCATAAATGATCATTGCCAATATAGTAATGTAAAGTTGAATATTGAAGCTCTATATTTTGGTCTGACACAAAAGAATTATTATCTTTTAGGCTTTGTGGCGTACGTTGCGCAATCCCACTGACAACATTTCCCACGTGGCGTACCGAGTACTTGGAAAGTTTGGAGGAAGTAATAGAAAGATGTTGAAGGAGTCCCAGAGGCTGCAGTATGTTGTCACCGAAATACTTGGGCCTAGTATTACAGTGGAATTTTCAGACTGTAAGGCATCCATTCAGCTGCCAATGGAAAAGGTGAGCGTTACTTTTCTATGCCCACCCAACACCATATTGATATATACTGCCTAGAATAGAGGTTTATGGTTCAGTTGCATGCATGTTCTACCCTAAATGTGATACACTACAATGATTGATTGATCCTTTGTGTCCCTCTCATTCCATTTCTAATACTGTTTTCACCATTTCTGATGTAGGCTGAGAATAATTCTGTCTTTGACGCATAGACTGTGCGATGGATATGTGTCTTGATTAGTTAACTCCCTTTCTTGGAGCTGGACAATAGGAGATTTGTATCTATTTTTCTTGATTCTTGTCTGCTGCCATGAGAAATTGTGCACACCGGTATTTGTTTCTATGCCGTCATGATTTTGAAGTGGATGCTGACCTATTATTATTTTTTTTTTTTTTAGGCAATTGAGACAGCCCTGGATTGCTTGAAGAGTGCAAACACAGAGCCGTACTATCGAAGACAGGCTTGGGAAGTGATCAAGTGCTTCCTAGTGGCTATGATGAGCCTTGATGATAACAAGCATGCCCTATACCAGCTCCTTGCTCATCCGAAGTAAGATGTACTTCATTAATATATGATAAACAAAATGTTGGATTGCATAATGTCTAGAGACGTTATACTCCTGGTGACGTCTACCCTTGTGCATAGAGAGCTGGCGAGTCAGCTTGTGGTCTTTGAGACCCAGATGGTGTTGAAAAGGGAGCATAATTGGCCCATGGGAAAGGTTTAGTAATTCCATACAAGTAGTTTCAGTTTAGAGAAGGTAGATTTCATGCCTGCACTTTTGTGCCATTTTCTGATGGGCATTTCTACCTGCTGATTTCTCGTCTTTCGAATCTCCCCTGGTACTAGACTGGATCTGGAAGCTTTGCAATTACTCCCAGTGCCGCCAGTTGGTACCACCCAACCAGGTGGTACTACTTCCCTTTTGATATTCATATCTGTATAATCTGCCACATACGTGTTAATGTCCAAGCCCGGACCTAGAGCTCTTCTTTGTCCTTTATACTGAATACTTTTGAAAAATCTTAATTGGCTGTGTATTTCTTTACGGTCATGTCAACCCCAGCGTGTTGGGCTTCAAGCAATTCCACGCTTCTCTCAAGCTGGTGTCTGTCTCAAATATTCGCAATGTCTGCCTCATGTCAGGGCCTCGAGCAAGATTTTGGGAACTTCGATTGTGTTACCATCAGTTACTTATGTCTTTAGGTTGATCGACCTGGTTCGGAACTATCCTAAGACCACTACAGTGCTGTGAGTGACCTCACCGCTTTGCCAAAGGCCTCTCTATTTGCTCCAGTGTCAGTTTTGCACTCTGTGCTGCTGACGCTGATCCTGGAGTCAGCTTGTTGTATGCTCCCAAAACATCCCATTTTAATTTGGCCAAGAGTGAAGGAAGGTCCGAGTGCCTTTTAATGATGGTCTGCCTTGAGAGTTCCTACTTTATATTCAACAGTTTTCCAGGTTCGAGCCAACTGCCATCCATTGACGATGATAGAGGTTTGATAATATTGCTCCGCCGCTCTACATAGATGGAGTCACCTTGCAGAATGACAGTGGATTGGACACATCCCCTGCATTTGAGCAGGAGTGTCTGTAAGGACCACTGTAGGAAAGTGCCCCTTTTTGCATGGTTACCCCCCAAATTTCTGCCTGACATCTGGTGCAAACTGACTTGATGTGCCCTGGCCCCTGCCAACCAGGTACACCAGAGCCTGTGTTCTTTCCCAAAACTGTACCTTTGTACCCACAATTGGCACATCCCTGGCCACAGGTAAGCCCCTTGTAAATTATACCATGGGTCCCAAGGGCACTGTGACCAAGGAAGGCCTCTAAGAGCTGCAGCACATATTGTGCCACCCTTAGAGACACTATACCTTAACACCCATGCACTGCGATTGCAGGCTGCATGTTTTGGTGTAGAGAAATGTGAAGAGTCTGCATGGCACACATCCCTGTGTGCAATGCCTGCAACACCACTGCCTCTGGCCTATGTAAGTCAACCCCCTAGCAGGGTGCACGAGCCCTCAGGTGAGGATACAGTGGCATGAACTTTGTACCCCTACAGTGTCTAAGTCCATTCTTAGAATTGGTAAGTGTAGTCAAGCCATAAAGAGTATACGGTCTGGGAGTTGGTCATTACGGACTCCACAGTTGCATAATGGCTGTACTATTAACTGGGAATTTTGGTGGCAAACTTCCCGTCACATTAAACCTACACAGATGTCAGTGTGGGATTTAATTCCAAATACACTCGGAGGACATCTTCGAGATGCCCTCTGAAAAACGACCTAACTCTAGTGTCTTGGCTGGCTGTCTGCCTGCTCGCCAGCTGCCACTCCTAGACATGTTTCTGGACCCATGGGTCGAGAGCCTTCCTGCTCTCTGGTGTCGTGAAACAAAGCACATTTGGGGCAGAGGTTTCATGCCTCCTCCCCCAGGATGGGCTGCTCCACAAAGGGGAAGCTTCAAAGGCGTGCCGCTGTAGGAAGCTGTCTCTGCCTTTTGCTGCCCACAGCATTTGGCTCCCACTGGTTCTGCCCCCCACTTTGGGTGGGAGAATTGGCAGGAAAACCATGCTAGGAAGAGAGGTATGCCCACCTTTGCCAACCCCACCCTTCAGTTGGGGGAGGTGAGGTGCAGCCCACATCCCAGTCCCCTCCATCTTGAAGATGTGGGGACTCCGCCAGTTAGAGAGAGGCTCATGCCCCCTCCCACTCAAGGGCGGCATAATAGTGGGTGTACCAACCCCAAGGAAGGGACCCATTGTTCCCGACCTGCACACCCCTTTAACTCCCCTAAATTTAGTATTTAGGGGCAGCCATGAAACTTGCTTTTTCCGGTTCGGGGAAGAAAAAGGACAGAAGCCATGGTGACCCAGGAAGTTGTCACTTACTTGCTTTGGCCCAAGCCCTACCTGCCTGGTACGTCTCAGACCTACCTACAACGAAGAAATCGGCGTAGCCAGCAGCCCCTCAGAGCCTGGAGGACCTGCCCTGCACTCACCTTACAGACTGTCTTCCGTGAGCACCAGATTTGCGCAAGAAAGATTCCAAGACCAGCATCTGGATTCATACGACTCTGCTATTATGCACCACTCTGCACCCAATGAACACTGCCCGAGTTAGAGTGGCCCAACACCATGAGGAGGTCTCCCCAGCGATACTGACCTCTGATCTGGTGATGCCCGACCTCCCTCAAGCTCCATGACGCCTGCAGCCTCAACCTGAATAGTCCCCCCCCATCTTTACCGAAGCTGGTTAGAAAACCAGATGCAAGAACACACCCCTACACCTGACTCCCTAAGTGGTGATCAGCACACTCAGAAATGCCACTGCTCACTTGCAGAGCCTTGTTTCCCTACTGCGGCAGTTTCATCAATTATATGGGAAGTTCAAGGGATTTTGATGTTGCCAGTCCTTTTATCGGAGGCAGTCGTTTCAGCCCATAGAGAAACAGACATTTTATCATGTTTCAGGGGGATGGCACAGTGCCAGAGATTGGTATTAAGGGGAAAAACAGAACAGGGTGGCTGGACAGGATTATTCGTGAAACAATTCACCAGACACACAGTCAATCTGTACCGTGTGACCACTGGATTTAATTTTCCAAACAAGTTTATTTTTCTTTTTTACATTTATCAGCAATTTTTTGAAACACAAGCACAAACAAAACCACTGTCAATTCAAAAGGTTCATATATACAGTATCTACAAATGCACACATTTACAAATTTACAACAAAGAATCAAACAAAAGATTGGTTAGACACACCAAAAGACAATCACAAATGTATAATAATTCAAAAAAATTGCAATTATATACAGTGCAGAGATTAATCCATAAGCGAACAAACGGGAACCAGTCCTAGAGATTGAAAAAAACAAGTGACAGGCGGGGTTGAGATCAAAAACAAGCCTGCCTGTCAACGAAAGCCTGTGGTGTAATGTTAAATAGGGTTGCAAGGCTAGGATACAGAGTGGTGGTATGATTTACATCCTAGCGGCACCCTTTGTTGTAGCCACAGGGTGGTATTGTCGACGCGTTTCGAACCTAAGTATTCAAGGTTCTCTTCAGGACAGGGACTGGGAAACAGATTCTGCACGCGGGCACAAAGGTTGCCGTGGCGTAGGTATGTCGTGTTCACACCTGCAATAGGCGCAGAGCAGGACTTAAGGCGTGGTGTCAGGCTTCAGAAGCTTGCAGGTATCAGGGCGGCTCACATTATTTTGCGCGTGTAGGTCTGGCTATGCAGACCACAGGGAGGGAAGCGGCCGGTCCCTGGCCTCAGTTCAGGCCGGCAGTTAAAGTTGGCCCGTTTTCTGAATGAAGTAATCAAGCCACAGAAGGTCCGTGTTGCTCACTCCCTCCCAGGAACAAGCTGTCTGTAGGTCTGTAGGTCTACAGACAGCTTGTTCCTGGGAGAGAGTGAGCAACACGGACCTTCTGTGGCTTGATTACTTCATTCAGAAAACGGGCCAACTTTAACTGCCGGCCTGAACTGAGGCCAGGGACCGGCCGCTTCCCTCCCTGTGGTCTGCATAGCCAGACCTACACGCGCAAAATAATGTGAGCCGCCCTGATACCTGCAAGCTTCTGAAGCCTGACACCACGCCTTAAGTCCTGCTCTGCGCCTATTGCAGGTGTGAACACGACATACCTACGCCACGGCAACCTTTGTGCCCGCGTGCAGAATCTGTTTCCCAGTCCCTGTCCTGAAGAGAACCTTGAATACTTAGGTTCGAAACGCGTCGACAATACCACCCTGTGGCTACAACAAAGGGTGCCGCTAGGATGTAAATCATACCACCACTCTGTATCCTAGCCTTGCAACCCTATTTAACATTACACCACAGGCTTTCGTTGACAGGCAGGCTTGTTTTTGATCTCAACCCCGCCTGTCACTTGGTTTTTTCAATCTCTAGGACTGGTTCCCGTTTGTTCGCTTATGGATTAATCTCTGCACTGTATATAATTGCAATTTATTTGAATTATTATACATTTGTGATTGTCTTTTGGTGTGTCTAACCAATCTTTTGTTTGATTCTTTGTTGTAAATTTGTAAATGTGTGCATTTGTAGATACTGTATATATGAACCTTTTGAATTGACAGTGGTTTTGTTTGTGCTTGTGTTTCAAAAAATTGCTGATAAATGTAAAAAAGAAAAATAAACTTGTTTGGAAAATTAAATCCAGTGGTCACACGGTACAGATTGACTGTGTGTCTGGTGAATTGTTTCACGAATAATCCTGTCCAGCCACCCTGTTCTGGTTTTCCTATTGTTGAGATCCGGGTTGGTCAGATGTAGGATCCAATACCTTTACTGTTTCACAACAGAGATTGGTATTAAGGCAGCAGCAACCTTCTTTCTCCTCCCTCTGCTCCACAAAAACAATTGGTGTCAGCTGACTATGGGCATCCAGTGAATGGAGAGATGAGAAGTGTGAGGGGTGAATTTTTCATTTACTATGAGCTTATCTTGGACCTCAGTCTCAGATTGTGTAGAACAGAGACACACTCCTGTTCCAAGACACTCTCCTTCACATTCCCTCTGCTAAACATTGTCATTTGATTATACCCAGATTCTCTCGAGGGTTGTGTTGACCCTCCTGAGTAAGTGGACCATCAAACTAGTTTCAACGGCAGAAATGGCCGTTGGTTTTAGTTGTCTTTTTAGTTCCTAGGAATGATGTGGAAATTTGCCCTATTCTGGACCTGTCTATGATAATCTCCTTCATCCCACCTCCATTATGCTTCCAGCTCACCTTCGCAACTTGGAAATAAGTTCCGATACCTAATCAGCTGGCATTTAAGACTGGCTCTCCACAACTTTGTCCACGTCCAGAGCACAATTCCTCTATTGTTTTTTTGTCCGCTTTCTCCACATCCCATCTACACTTGCTCAGTGTCTTTTATTTGGATGATTCTAGAAACCATTGAATTGAAACCCTTACCCTGTGAATCAAGTCCGGTACTTTCCGGATCTCATTTGGATGTTTCGGAAGGCGGTTTGACATCTAGCTGTGACAGTGTAATAGCTGCTGGGCCTCTTGGCTTCCTGTATTCTGCTCAAACACATGTGAGGTGGCACTTTTGAGCACTTTATTTATGTAGTCTCTTTCATTGAAGACTACACTTGAGGAATCTCTTGAATGGCATTTGGCGGTCTCCCAGGACCTGCAGTGGTGGCAGTAACTTGGCCATGTGACCGGAAGGACAAGGTTTGGTCTTCATCCGGTACTCACTATGTTTATCACCTAAACGTTGATTCCTTGTAATGCAGAGTTGCCACATTAAACAGCTTGAGTTAAAGCCATTTCAGTTGGACCCCAAGACATTCCTGCTTCATCTTTACGTCTCACCTGAGACCACGAATTCGCTGTCACTTGCAAGATCTTTTGGTACTTAAAAATAAAAACAAGCATTTGCAATGCAATAGGTCTCGCAGCATTAAAGTTTGAGTTATTGGCATTGTGTATGACAATGCGTTGCATACATTTTTTAGCATACTTTGAATTGGTGAGCAGTTTGAGTGTGTGCAAGAGTGCTGTTGCTCACAGCTGTTATTATTAACGCAGCTCTAATGATGCACCTCACGCACGGGGCTGACACAGTTATTATTCACAAAGCTCTGATGATGCACCTCATGCACGGCCTCACAGCTGTTATTATTAACGCAGCTCTAATGATGCACCTCACCACGGGGCTGACGCAGTTATTATGCACCTCAGCACGGGGCTGACGCAGTTATTATTCACAAAGCTCTGATGATGCACCTCAGGCACAGCTCACAGCTGTTATTATTCACACAGCTCTGATGATGCACCTTTGGCACGGACTCACAGCTGTTATTATTCACACAGCTCTGATGGTGCACCTTAGGCACGGGCTCACAGCTGTTATTCACACAGCTCTAATGATGCACCTCACGCACGGGGCTGACGCAGTATTATTCACACAGCTCTGATGATGCACCTCAGCCACAGGCTCACAGCTGTTATTATTTACACAGCTCTGATGATGCACCTCCTTAAACCTGTATGTTTAAAGCAGTGAAATTCACTTAAAAGCATTATGAAAGTAGTTATTGTTACGAATTAAAAGTGAAAAATCGCTGAAAATTCCAAGTTCTGGTTAGCGTGATAATAGCCACATTCTTTTTGGTGGATTCGTATGAGAAGATTCCCGTTTGCACCATTTGCCTGCATAGCGTTCTTGCAGTGTGTTGTGTATGTAATTAGAGCACTCGTGGGGTGAACGGTAGAGCGTCTGGAACATTCGCAACCATAAGGTGCATTCGGGGTGCCTTCACAAACATTTGCGATTTCAGGTTGCTGATTGCCCGCCCCTCGCGGGATGTATGCACGGAGAAATGAGGGTGCAAAGTAGACCACACGGTTTGTGCCCCGCTTTACAGAGCGACGCCATGAAACAGTTGCAAGGGCCTCCCTGAACGGCACAGACAGTACATGGCCTGTTCCAATATGGAGTACGAGACACAGACCTGCGTGTTTTCGCCTGCTAGCCCGCGCCGCTGCAGAGGTCGCGTCCAGCGAGCACCGCTGGAGAACGCCACAGTGAGAGAGGCACCCGCCGCCGGGAGCAGGCAGGGGAGGGGGGTCGTCAGACCTCGAGGCCCACCCCGCGAGGACCAGGCAAGTATGAAGACAGCCAGGCCAGGGTCCTACGTTCTGTAGTAGGGGATCTCTGTGTATAGTCATAATCTAGTGAATAGTCCCGCCCATGTGCGTGGACCCCGGCGCAATCAAAAATAATCTCTTATAGTGTCAAAAAATGCAGAAAAGCATAGACACTTAAGAGAGAATTTAAAGACAGATAATGCAGCCTAAAAAGGCTACACTGTCCAGTACTTCAACTAGAAATTCCACCATAAAATCCACAAAACAGCAAAAGCCTGTACAGATTTCCCTTGCTTCACCAGCAAAATCCCTCAGGAATGATAGAGAGAAGAACCTGGACAGACAAGCCCCATAGGCTGCCATTATGTGGCTCAAAACAGGATACTGTGCCTTTAAGAGAATCTTCCAGAACCTTCTCCCAGTATCCCAGAATGCATAGCAGGTCCAACTTAGTTTCAGTTCTTTTTTCCGGCTCCTGCAAGCAGGACCCTGGAGCATTGAGCTCTCCCTTTTCAAGGGTTTTTGTTGGTGTTTTTCACTAATTTCGATTTTGTGTACTTTTAAAGTACTTTGGTGACTGTCTTCTTGGATTTCTGCTCTCTTTGGCTGTTCATAATGCCTGCATTATTTGATAAATGCCCAGAGTGCTCCAGGAAGAAGGCCAAGTCAGACCCCCATGAGGTGTGTATCCTCTGCCTTCCCTCTTCCCACATCCCAGAGGAGTGTGTGATCTGTAGAGGCTTCTCTGGCAGGACCCTGAAGGACAAGAGAAAAATCAGACTTCAGGGACTTGAAGAAAGAAGACTGAAGGCTCAAGGTGGGTCTGGAGGGCTTCTGCTGCCCATGCTGAGGCCTCTGGGGGGCTCCCCAGGGGCAAGAAGTCCAGCAAACGTCCAAGGTCTCCGTCTGGTTCAGTTGCTATGACCACGACGTCGAGAGGAAGGTCCACGGCCAGTTCCCGGTCTCCCCAGGGCTCTGGGTCGAGAAAACGTCGCCCGTCGACGTCGAGGGACGTTTACAGGCCGCCGTCGAACCCGGTGTCGATCTCGTCGCCGTCGGCGTCGAGTGGACGGCATCGGAGGGCCCGGCGTCGGCACTCGCCGTTGAGGCGACACCGCCGTTCGCCGTCGAAGACAAGGACATCGTCGTCGTCGAGGGGATCCTCGTCGTCAAGGTCGCCGTCGAGACGGAGGAGGTCTCCGGCGCCGAAGAAGTCGACGTCGAGGCGTTCAAAGAGGTCGACGTCGAGGCGTTCGAAGAGGTCGAGGCGGTCGAGGTCGCCGTCGAGGCGTCATCGCCCGTCGTCGAGATTTAGAGGTTCGGCCATCTGGTCGGGGTCGACGTCGAGGCGGAGAAGCCGGTCGACGCCGAGGAGTGTGAAACGGTCGACGCCGAAGGGCCGCTCGCCGTCAAGGGAACCACGATCGACGTCTGAGCACCGATCGTCGACGTCAGGAGGTCGTAAGGACAGGCCCAGGACTGTGGGGGGCTCCCCACAGTCGGGACAGGATGGTGGCTCGCCGGGAACGGCATACTCCGAGGTGTATACGCCGAAGAAGCCTACTGCACCGCCTTCTTTGCCTCCTTTGCCTAAGGGCCCACTTCCGAGGGTTTCGACCCCTCCTCCGTTGCCTCCTCTACCGGCGCCTCAGGCCCCGGTTCCAACTGTTCCTCCTCCTCCCCCGGTTCCACCGAGATCGGTGTCGATGCCCCAACTCCCGACACCTCCGAAGAAGACTCCTAAGTCGAAGGTTCCTCCTAAACCCAAGACGTCCGACCCGGGGAGGCCGGCGGAGCGTCCCAGACCCAAGAGATCGAGGTCACGCTCAGGTAGACGGGACAGGTCGAGGAGTGGACGCGGATCCTCCTCGAGATCCAGGCATCGACATAGGAGGCATAGGTCCAGGTCTCGTTCTGCCTCGGGGACCCGTTCCTACTCACCTACGTTGTCAGATTCACCGGAGACGAGGGTGTCCCCGATTGATGATATTGGCACGTTCCAGGAGGTTCTCCTGCGCGGGACGGCGAAGTTGGGGATCGAGGTTACGGCCCCTACGCCCTCAACTTCCGTGATCTTTGAGACATTACATAAGAAACACCTGTCTCGCCCCCTGCTGCCTTTGGTGCCAGGACTACTTGAGCCGGCGGAACAACTCTTCCTTACGCCGGCGGTGGTGAAAGCTGCGCCTTCCAGGCTCGTGAAGAAATACAGGGCTCCTGAGTCGGACCCGGCTTTCTTGCGGAAGGACCCGACACCGGATTCGGTGATTGTGACGGCGGCTCGGAAGCTCCATGCCACCTCTCCTGCCTCCACCGTGCCTCCCGATAAGGAGAGCCGCTGGATTGACTCTGCTGGACGAAAAGCGTGTGGGACGTCCTCTACAACGATGAAGGCCTCCAGTGACTCGGCGTTGTTGGGACGATACGACCATGCACTGTGGGACTCCATGGAACGGTTTGCGGACCTTGTTCCGCGCGACCGGAGAGAGGATTTCATGGAGATCGTCCAGGAAGGGATGCTGGTTTCTAACCAGGCCATTAGCGCCGCGGCGGATATCTCCCTGCTGGCCGCGCATGGATACTGCCACGGTATCAATCAGAGGCGCCATGCTTGGCTTCGGTTGACGTCGCTTAAACCTGAGGCGCAACAGCGTGTGGCAAATCTGCCGTTTTCTGGGGATACCCTTTTCGGGAAACACGCAGATGACGAGATGGCCAGGATGAAGGCCGAGGCGGAAACCCTGACGGCGGTGGGCTTGGAGAAGCCCAAAGATAAGAAACCCTTCCGCCAATTCCAACGCCGTTTTGGGTCGCAGGGTCGAGGAAGGGGACAGTCTTCTGGGCAACATCAGCAGCAGCAACAACAGCAGCAGTACAGAAGACCCTTCCAAAAACGTCAGAGGGGTAGAGGTGCACAGCAGTCCTCTACCGCGACCAAGGGCCCGGCTGGGTCTCGACCCTGAGCAGTTACTTCCCCTTCGTCCGTTACCCGCTCCGGTGGGGGGAAGCATTCAATTTTTCCTGGCAGAGTGGAGAAAAATTACTCAGGACAAGTGGCTGCTGAATATTGTTTGCAATGGATACAGTCTTCGTTTCACCAGCCCTCTTCCGTCGATTCCTCCGATCAGCTCGCAGTATCAACTGTGCGAGCTTCAGGCGGAGGCCGACGTCCTGTTAAGGAAAAGGGCGATAGAGGATGTACCTCTGTCTCAAAGAGGACTAGGTCTGTACTCTCGGTTCTTTCTGGTCCGCAAGAAGGACAAGAACGAGTTCAGGCCCATTCTGGACTTGCGACAGGCAAACAAATGGATTCGCAGAGAAAAGTTTCGCATGCTGTCGTTGCATCAGATCTACCCTCAGCTGCAACGGGGAGTCTGGCTTTGTGCCATAGACCTACAGGATGCATACTTCCATGTGCCCATTGCACACAAACACAGGAAGTTCCTGCGATTTCAAGTCGGGACCAATCACTATCAGTACACGGTACTTCCGTTCGGGCTGAAGTCTGCGCCCAGGACATTCTCGAAGTGCATGGCAGTGGTAGCGGCACACCTGAGGAAGAACAAGGTGTTGGTCTACCCGTACCTGGACGATTGGTTGATCAAGGCCTCCTCCTTCTCGGAATCTCAAGCACACTTCCAGAAGATGTGCGTTCTCTTGAACAAGCTGGGGTTGCACATCAACATGTCCAAGTCTGTTCCAACTCCGGTCCAGTGCATACAGTACTTGGGAGCCTCCATCAATACACTGTCGGCAAGCGTGTCTCCTTCGGAAGAGCGTCGTTTATCACTCCTTCGGAAGGCTCAGGCTCTCCTGTCCATTCCATCCACAACAGTGAGGATGGTGTCTTCTCTGCTGGGATCGATGGCCTCTTGCATCTTCCTGACGCCACATGCGCGGCTGCACATGAGACCGCTGCAGGAGTGCTTGGAAAATCAATGGGACCAGAGGAGAGGTTCTTGGGACGACAGGATACGACTGTCTCTACATGCTCTTCAGTCTCTGAAGTGGTGGTGTTCAGCGGAGAATCTCCTCAGAGGGGTTCCTTTCCACAAGGACATTCCCACACAGACGATCGTGACGGATGCTTCTCTCCTGGGATGGGGAGCGCACTCCGGAGACCTGCAGATTCAAGGGACGTGGTCCCCTTCGGAGTCCACGTACCACATCAATTTCCTGGAACTCAGGGCTGTTCACTTGGCACTGAAGGCTTTTCAACCGTCCTTCCGGACCGACTCTCTGCTTGTGCAAACGGACAATACGACCACGATGTATTACCTCAACGAGCAGGGGGGCTCGAGATCGCGCACTCTGTCTCAGGAGGCGCAGGCGATCTGGCACTGGCTTCTGGCCCGAGGACTCTCGATAACGGCCACTCATCTGCCAGGTGTGCAGAATGTTCAGGCAGACGAGCTGAGCAGACTGATTCAGGAAAACCACGAGTGGGTCCTAAACGACGAAGTGCTAGGAGAAGTCTTCGCAAGGTGGGGCACTCCAGACATCGATCTGTTCGCCACCGCCGAAAACAGCAAATGCCGAGACTTCGCCTCCAGGTACTACCAGCCAGGGACGCTGGGGAACGCGTTATGGATCAACTGGTCGAACAGCTTTCTGTACGCTTTTCCACCCATTCCCCTGATTCCAGCGGTTCTCATCAAGCCCTCCCAATCCAGGGCGGAGATGATTCTGATTGCCCCGGAATGGCCCAGACAGTGGTGGTTCACGGACCTGCTTCACCGGTCTCTCCTTCCTCACATGAAGCTGCCGTGCAGGCCGGACCTTCTCACGAAGTTCGGGGGGCGGATGGTGCACCCCAACCTCTCGTCTTTGAGTTTGGCGGCATGGCTCCTGAAATAGTGCAATATGGCCATTTGAATCTCCCAGCGGATTGTATGGACATACTGAAGGAGGCTAAGCGACCTTCCACTCGGACTTCTTATGCTTACAAGTGGAAGAGGTTTTGCATCTGGTGCAAGTCTAAGAACTATGACCCTACGACATGCAAGGAAGATGTCATCCTTCCATATCTGCTACATCTGGCGCAGTCTGGCCTTAATGTCCATTCCATTAAGGTTCATCTGGCTGCTTTGACTGCCTACAGGAAATGCCCTTCACAGACTTCCTTCTTTCAGATCCCTGTGATCAAAGATTTTTTGTAAGGCTTGAAGAAAGTGTTCCCTCCTGTCAGGCTTCCTTCGCCTTCATGGGACTTGAATGTGGTGCTGTCCAGATTGATGAAGGAGCCTTTTGAACCTATTCATAAGGCTTCGTTGCAGCACCTGTCCTGGAAGGCGGCGTTCCTCGTGGCCATTACATCGGCCCGCAGGGTGAGTGAAATTCAGGCGTTGTGTTGCCAAGAACCTTATACTGTATTTCATGCTGCTAAGGTTGTTATGCGTACTCACCCTAAGTTTCTTCCCAAGGTTGTTTCTGATTTTCATATCAATCAGACTATATCTTTACCTACGTTTTTTCAGAATCCTTCGTCTCCAGCGGAAAGGTCTTTGCATTCCCTGGATGTTCGAAGGGTGCTGAAATTTTATCTGGATAAAACCAGGGATATTCGTAGGTCAGACCAATTGTTCATCAATTATGGATCTGTCAGGACGGGTCTTGCGACCTCTAAGCAGTCTATCTCTCGGTGGATTGTGTCCTGCATACAGCTGTGTTACCAAAAAGCTAATAAGACCTTAGGAGGTAAGCCTAAGGCTCATTCCACCAGGGGCAAGGCTGCCACAACAGCATTGCTCCGTAATGTTCCGATTGCAGAAATCTGCAAGGCGGCCACTTGGAAGTCGGTTCATACCTTTGCTAAGCATTACTGCCTGGACACTGATGCCAGGGCAGACGCTCAGGTTGGGCAGGCTTCGCTGCGAAATCTGTTCGCACAGTAGTGGCGTTAATTCTCTTTTCTCCACCGCCGCTTTGGTGTGGGGATGGCTTGCCATTCTATTCACTAGATTATGACTATACACAGAGATCCCCTACTACAGAAGGAGTAGTGTCTGTCCTGTAACTCCAGTTCTGTAGTAGGGGTATCTCTGTTATAGTCATAAGCGCCCTCCCTCCTTCCCGGTGGAGAGAGACATATTCCTTTATGGAATGCTACAGGTCTGGCGTGTTACGCCTTCAAAAAGAACTGAAACTAAGTTGGACCTGCTATGCATTCTGGGATACTGGGAGAAGGTTCTGGAAGATTCTCTTAAAGGCACAGTTTAGAGCCACATAATGGCAGCCTATGGGGCTTGTCTGTCCAGGTTCTTCTCTCTATCATTCCTGAGGGATTTTGCTGGTGTAGCAATGGAAATCTGTTCAGGCTTTTGCTGTTTTGTGGATTTTATGGTGGAATTTCTAGTTGAAGTACTGGACAGTGTAGCCTTTTTAGGCTGCATTATCTGTCTTTAAATTCTCTCTTAAGTGTCTATGCTTTTCTGCATTTTTTGACACTATAAGAGATTATTTTTGATTGCTCCGGGGTCCACGCACATGGGCGGGACTATTCACTAGATTATGACTATAACAGAGATACCCCTACTACAGAACTGGAGTTACAGGACAGAAACTACTCCTTCTCTTGGAGGCGAGGAACGCTACTTGAGGAATCCGGGGTCTTCTCAGGCCCTGAAGAGGTTTACTCCTATTCTAGCGGAGGCAGCGGTGGGAAATACAATTGCACGCTGGGAACGTACAAAGAATAGGGCTAGAAAAATCCCTGCTATAAATAGACCATTGTGACAATTGCGTTTATTTCCTCATGCCACCAAATTCAAAATTGTCACTGTAAGCAGGTGAAGCAATTAGCGATGTTCGCGGTTCTTTCTCCAGGGAGCATACATTCTATGTGTTTTCTCTATATTTCCTGATATTGTTATTCTTACATGTGTGAAGTATATTCGTTTTTTTCTTTTATCCCGCTCATAAAAATAACCACGCAGCCCCCCTGATTTTTATACAGTGACCCATATTTGATATCTATTCTGGTCCATTCATTTGCATTGTTTTCTCGCCTTGCCTGAATCCATTTGATTAATTTCCTCCTCCTAGAGGACGGGCTGTAATAAATGCAGCCCCGCACAGACGTGTAGGTAACCATGCATGCAGCAGTCGCTCCAAGCGCAGGCCTGTGGATCAGGTTCTTCAGCGTGCAGCTAGCACCCAGGGATGGGAAAGGAGCCCAGTACTGAAATAAATGCTCCATCAGCCATAGTTTCAGCAAATATTCTTTACACTTTCGTTGGGACTTCCGTCTTGTGCGCGAATCCCACTCCTAAGAAGACGTGCGCACGCAAAACAAAACCTATCGTGGGGCGGGACTTCCGTTTTGTGAAGCCCGCGCCCACGGAGTGCCTGGAGAAGCAGTGGTGACGCGGGGCTCCCATGGCCGAGGGAGAGCCCCGCGGTAGGAGGCTGCACAAGTCCGGAGTGCCGGTGAGTGGGGAAGGGGGGATGCCTGTATGTGTGCGTGTGTGTGTGTCTGTGTGTGCGACGGCGGAGGGGATGTCTCTCCGTGCGTGTATGTGTGCTTGTGTATGTGTGTGCGCATGCGTGCAGGGGGAGGTGTGCCTGTGTATGTTTGCGCTTCCCAGGAGACAGCCACGGCGAGCGCGTTCGCGGCCTGCGCCGATCGCCTTTTGCGAGATGCGCGCGGCCAGGTGCTGTCTCCTGGGAAGCACAGTCAGTAACAAAAGATCTCCTGGCGGACACAGCGCTGACGCGCTGTTACGCCACGAGACCTAAAAAGGGGCCTAGAGCCTGCTCATTCCTTACCATTAATTTGCTTCATAGTCACACTTGTTTCCTTGCTTCTCATTGGTCATCCATGCATTCCGGTTTAACTTTTTCCCTTTGTGCGTTTTTCTGTATCATTGAGCATGGCCCACATACTACTAATTGTCTTTTAATAGTCTTCTTCCAAAAGTACTTTTTTTGTTGTTGTGTTGCTTCCCCTGTTGTCCTTCCTTACTCGTTGTTGTTGCACCCGTCTGCCTCCCCTCATTGTTGTTTGCACTAATTCTCCCTTCCATTGTTGTTGCTTGTTTATATTCAGTTGAATATTTATCGCCCACAGTAGGAAAGTGCCCTATTTTGTCATGATCACCCTCCCTTTTTGCCACTGATACTTTTTGACTGATGTGCACAGAGTCCCTGCTAAGAAGTTCCCAGGGCCAGTGCTCGTTACCTAAAACATGGTAAAATGGTGTAATTGTAACCGAATTGGCACACACTTTGGCTTCCCTGTAAGTCCTTAGTAAGTGGTGCCCCTGGTGCCTAGGACATGGGTACCAAAGAGAGTCCCTAAGTGCTGCAGCATGTATTATGCCCCCCCCCCCGAGGGACCCCCATACAAATTGCATGCAGCCTGCCATTGCAGACTGTGTGTAATGGTGCAAACCATGAGTTAAAACATGTCATGACACACTCGCTGTGTGCCGTGCCCAAGTCACTGCATGAAATATATGTAAGTCCTCCCTACAGCAGGCCTTGTAGCCCAAAGGCAAGGTGCATTATATTACATGTAAGGGCTTACTGCATGAACAGATATGCCCCGGGGCTGTGTAGTCGAATTACTAGATGGTACAAGTGAACAGGGAAGCCATCTTAAGTATGTGTACTGGGCACTGGTCATTACGAGTTCACCAGCTACAAGTTGGCTTTACTGAAATCTATGGTATTTGGTATTAAACACTTTTATCTTTACAAATCTGTACTGCTGCTAGTACAAGCTTTATTAGGACATGAACCCAGAGGGCACCGTAGAGGTCGAGACATTGCAGTCAGGGATTTTTTTCTCTACCTTTCTTACCAGCAGGTACGTCTTTGAACCGCATGAATGCTGAAAAATCCATGACCTTTAGTCTTTTTTCAATTCCATTTGTTGCTGGTTTATTCTGTATTGATAAAAGCAAAACAACGTTAGATCGTGCAGTATATTTTGATGTTATTGGTTTAGTTGGTAAGTAAATGCGCAATTATGGCTATTTTGGCTTCTCTAAAGCACGAGCTCACATTTAATTCAGTTCCATTTTATTTCCTTGAACTATTTATCTGGTTTATGGCGTTCTCCATGAACATGGTTGTTATTCTTCATGATTAAGGTGTACCAAAAAGGACGAGATCCGAGCAAAACAAGACATACAAAGACATTTGATGACTTCAATCAAATTTTGTTTTCTTTCCAGCTTCACTGAAAAGTCCATCCCCAGCGTAATCATTTCACATCGTTACAAAGCCCAGGACACTCCTGCCCGTAAGACTTTTGAACAGGCTCTAACCGGAGCATTCATGTCGGCGGTCATTAAAGATCTGAGGCCCAGTGCATTACCGTTTGTAGCCAGTCTAATTCGTCATTACACAATGGTTGCGGTGGCTCAGCAGTGTGGTAAGTGCATTGTTTTAAAGCTGTAATGTAGCATTCCATAATGTGCTGTAACTTAGGTAGATTAATTTCCTGTAACCTATACAGCTACATATTATTTTGTTATCACAAGTCTTTTTTTAAATACATTCTACATGGCCTTGCATTACCCAACACAAAGATTTGTTTAGGTGATCCTTTCAGTCTTATCCCTATTGGTCCTTGGTTCCTGATGCATTGCACTCACCTCTTACCAAGCTAACCCTCACTCAGCAGCTTGGTGTGAGAAGTTGGCCTGATGTGCAGTGCTCACTATTCTAGTGATCACTATATATCAGTCCAAACAACCCTTATTGATGATTGGTTGTAAGTCAACCTTATAGACCAGCTATCCTAGTAGCATGGATACGAGCAGTCTAAGGCTAAGACTCTAGAGGGCGTGTTAAGCCAGCTGTTTTACCATCACATTACCCCTTGAACACCCAGTGAAAGGACACCACACAAGTGTTATGAAAATAAACAATGTATTTATTAGAATCACAACAACCCTGTACTCTTTATGAGGACAGGGTGCTTAGCACACAACAAAACTCTTACGAAAATACTTTTAAGTTAGCACGTTACACAAATGCCCGAGGGGCACGAAAAACCATATACGCTAAAAGTGGAATGCGAATTACTAGCAGGTAAGTAACAGTTCTAATAGGCTTTGGAATCGCTAGGACTGGACTAGGGAATCGTTAGATTACTACTAGGAGGCCCAGGGGACTCGGGTGCAGAGTGTGCACTCTCACGCGGGATGCGGGACAAAGTCTATGGAAGCTAGAATTCACAAAGTTAGTGTTCACGGGCGAACCCGACCTGGTAGGGAGAAAATGACAGTGGATCCTGACCCTTGGATAGTGAGGCTATGCTGGGACACCGGAGTGCCGAAGTTACCTAGCCCAGGGGCTGCAGCTGCATAGGTCTGAAAAGACGTCGGGGATCTCGTTGCCGGACCAGGAGCCTGGAAGGAAGAAGTTGCTGGCAGGCGACCAGTGAAGGAAAGTTCGATGGATCCAAGCCTGGATCAAGGAAGAAGAAAACCTGAAAGCAGAGGGGACCAAGTTCTTGAATCACTAGCCAGTGATTAAGTGGGCACCAGGATGGCACCGGGCGAAGTCACCGCAGTCAGGTGAGTGGGCGCTGCTGGGCTCTGCCGTCTCTCGGACCAGGAGGCGTTGTCGGCGACCAGGATGGAGGTGCGAGCTGTCCCACGAAGGATGAAGTCGTTGGCGTCGAAGTTACCCAGGATTGGGCAACAAGCCTTGGCTAATTCAAGCCCACGCGGTGGACTCAAAATGGCGTCTTGAGTGGACCAGGAGGGTCCGGGGTGCTCCTCTTCTGGAAGGGAGCAAGGGCCAGTCTGGAGCAACCAGACTAGCAGCAGAAATGTCGTCGGGCGTCGTCAGGAAGGCCACAAGCCAACGGGCTAGTAGCCAAACAACGCGGTGAGCAGCGGAAAGCAGAAGGGCCCCACGCAGATCGTGGAGATGCTGGGGGGCTGCTCTTCGGTGCTGGAGCTGCTCAGGGTGGGGGCTTCTCGGACCCCAAAGCACTCACCAGGAATTCACTCGGCGGGCTTGCTGGAAAGAAGTCGTGCAGTCTTGCAGATGGCCGGTCCCTTGAGGTCTCGTCGCACCCACGGTTCTCAGCTGGGCTGTAGAGGTGGGTAGAGGTCAGAGGTGCCAGGGGAGCCGGTTCTCGTCGAGCTGGGCAGTCGGATTCCGGAGGAGGGACTTGCAGCAGACCGCAGTGTTCTTAGATGGTGCCTGCGGATGCAGGGTGACTACTCCTTAGTCACAAGGGAGAAATCTTAGGAAGAAGTCTTGAGTTCCTTTCGTGGAAAGTAGTTTCAGGATTCAAAGATGATCTGATTTGGAAGGGGGCCAGTCTCTACCTTTATCCTGTAAAAAGGGGCTGGCACGCGACTAAGTCCTGCCCTATGGGTGGGACTAGGAGGGGGGTGGTTACACCCACTTCCTTGGCGGGCTTTTCCCCAGCACAGGGTCTGGAGTGACCCTGGAACTGGTTCCAGCCAGCCTATGCACAGTGAGCACCGGGGTGCCACGTGCAGTCACCTTCCTCTAAAGCCCTGCCTACCTACAATACACAAAACCCTGTCTGGGACGGTGCTGGCACCGCCCCTGGCAGGAAACCCTTTGTCCTTATCTCCTGCTCTGGGAGGACTCCCAGCAGCAGGAGGGCAGACTTGTGTCTCGGTGGCAGCATCCATTTTGTGGATGCTAAGGCTCTGTCTGACTTTTAACCGGGTTATAGGTTACAGGCATGTCGTGTCCCTCTAGAAGGGTGGAATGCTAACCCCGTCGCCAGAATTGGCGAGGGGTTAGTATTCCAATTCGTATGACACCTTACTCGACATGTTTTGATAAAGCGATACCAGAGTTGGCACATAACCGCGAGGATTATAATGCACTTAAGAGTATATGGTATGCGATATCATGGAAACGGCTAAGGGATGGATCCCGAAAGCCGCAGACAGGCTCAGCTCATGCTAGAGCACCATCTCACACGATTCCAAGCACTCTGCCTTCAGGATTGTTAAGGCCTGCTATAGGAGTGACTGATAGGAGATCTGTGTGTCCATTTTTAGGGTTAGATATAGGTATACTATATCTAAAGCAAAGGGTGAGTACACCACCTTGCCCCAGCTGTCGTGCAGCCAGTTGTGTCAGTTTTAGTTAGCCAATCCAGGGGTGGCATAATACATGCTTCAGCCCCTGGGAGACTTCTGGGTGCACCTCAGCCCTGGGTACAGGGACTTGGAGAGGGCCCAGTGCCAATTCAGTACCTGAGTACAATTTGGATAGAGAGAACAGCTAGGCTGTGGGTCTGATTAGCAGGCCCACAGCCAGGGAAAGTCGTAAACCAGTGCAGCAAAAAGCAAAAATCTGGGTGATCATAGGATTGCAGACCCTACTCTCCTACATGACCCCCCCCCAAACTTTGGGACAATAAGCTAACCTTGACCAGGTGAGTCTTCTTGCTCTAAGTGGAAATACCTGGAGAGCCCATCAGCATTGCTGTGATCAGTCCCAGGTCTATGCTCCACTGTAAAATCCATCCCCTGTAGGGAAATGGACCACCTAAGCAGTTTGGGGTTTTCACCCTTCATCTGATTTAGCCACAAGAGGGGCTTATGGTCTGTCTGAATGGTGAAGTGAGTGCCAAACAAGTAGGCCCTCAGCTTCTTCAGGGCCCAGACCACAGCAAAGGCCTCCCTCTCAATAGCTGACCAATTTTTCTCTCTGGGTGTCAACCTCCTACTAATGAAAGCAATAGGCTGATCATTACCATCAAAATTCAGTTGAGACAGAACAGCTCCCACACCCAACTCAGAAGCATCTGTTTGGACAATGAATGGCTTGGAGTAATCTGGACTCTTGAGGATAGGTGCTGTGCACATGGCCTGCTTTAGGTCATTGAATGCTTTCTGACAGCTTGCTGTCCACTGAACTTTCTTTGGCATCTTCTTGCTTGTCAGGTCATTAAGGGGGGTCACTATGGACCCATAATTTCTGACAAACTTCCTATAGTACCCAGTCAGGCCCAAGAAAGCTCGAACCTGAGTCTGGGTGATTGGAGGAGTCCAGTCCTTGATGGCCTGTATCTTACTCTCCAGTGGCTGAACCTGGCCTCCACCTACAAGGTGGCCCAGGTATACAACCTGTGACTGCCCTATCTGGCACTTTGTGGCCTTGATAGTGAGGCCTGCCTTTTGCAGGGCCTCTAACACTTTCCTCAGGTGGACCAGGTGATCCTCCCAGGTGGAGCTAAAGACAGCAATATCGTCAAGATAAGCTGCACAGAAGTCATCCAGCCCAGTGAGGACTTGATTCACCAACCTTTGGAAGGTGGCAGGTGCATTTTTCAGTCCAAAGGGCATTACCACAAATTGATAATGCCCTCCAGGGGTAGAAAATGCTGTTTTAGGTTTGGCTTCCTCAGCTAACCTGATTTGCCAATACCCAGCTGTCAAATCAAATGTGCTTAAGAAGTTGGCAGAAGCCAATCTATCTATAAGCTCATCTGCTCTTGGTATTGGGTGGGCATCAGTCTTAGTGACTGCATTGAGGCCTCTGTAGTCTACGCAAAACCTCATCTCTCTCTTACCACCCTGGGTGTGAGGCTTTGGCACTAGAACTACTGGGCTAGCCCAAGGGCTATCTGAGGGCTCAATGACTCCCAGTTCCAACATTTTCTGCACTTCAGTTTTGATGCAGTCTCTAACATGATCAGGCTGTCTGTAGATTTTACTCTTGACAGGCAGACTGTCTCCAGTGTCAACATCATGGGTACACCAATCAGTTTGGCTGGGTGTCAGAGAGAACATATGTCGAAAGGATTGCAGAACTTGCCTGCAATCCTGTTGCTGATGTTCAGTGAGGCTGCCACAAAAGACAACACCATCAACTGACCCATCATCAGGATTCTGAGTGAGCAGGTCTGGGAGAGGGTCACTCTCTTCCTCCTGTCCCTCATCTGTGGCCATGAGCAAGCTCATGTCCTTCCTGTCAACATATGCCTTGAGCCTGTTAACATGGAGCACTCTGAGAGGGCTCCTGGGAGTTCCAAGGTCCACCAAGTAGGTAACCTCTCCCTTTTGCTCAATGATGGTGTGGGGCCCAGACCATTTGTCTTTCAGAGCTGCTGGGGCCACTGGCTCCAGCACCCACACCTTCTGTCCTGGCTGGTACACAGTCAGTACAGCCTTTTGGTCATGCCAAGCTTTTTGAAGTTCCTGGCTGGCCTCAAGGTTTTTAGATGCCTTCTCCATATACTCAGCCATCCTGGAGCGGAGACCAAGTACATAGTCCACTATGTTGGTTGCAGGCTTTTTGAGAGGTCTCTCCCATCCTTCCTTCACCAAACACAGGGGTCCTCTTACAGGATGCCCATACAGAAGCTCGAAAGGGCTGTAGCCAACCCCCTTCTGTGGGACCTCTCTGTAAGCAAACAAGAGGCAGGGGATCAGGACATCCCATCTTCTCCTAAGAGTTTCAGGTAGTCCATGAATCATCCCTTTCAGGGTCCTGTTGAATCTCTCAACAAGCCCATTGCATTGTGGATGATAGGGTGTGGTGAACTTGTAGTTCACACCACACTCTTTCCACATGGCAGTCAGATATCCTGACATGAAGTTTGTACCTCTGTCAGAAACGACCTCCTTAGGGAAACCCACTCTGGAGAACACTCCAACTAGGGCTCTTGCCACTACAGGGGCTGTAGTGGTCCTAAGGGGAATAGCCTCAGGATACCTGGTGGCATGGTCCACCACCACCAGTATAAACTTGTGTCCTGATGCTGTCTGGGGTTCCATTGGACCAACAATGTCAATCCCCACTCTTTCAAAGGGAACCCCCACCACAGGTAGTGGTATGAGGGGGGCCTTTGTTGTGCCACCTGACTTACCACTGGCTTGGCAAGTGACACCTGAGCGACAAAACTCCTTGGTATTCTCATTCATATGGGGCCAGTGAAAGTGTGAGACAAGCCTGTCCCAAGTCTTTGTCTGACCTAAATGACCTGCAAGGGGAATCTCATGGGCCAAGGTGAGAAGGAAACCTCTCAGAGACAAGGGGATGACCAGCCTCCTGGTTGCACCAGGCTTGGGGTCTCTTGACTCAGAGTACAGGAGTCCATCTTCCCAGTATACCCTGTGGGCACCTGTGGCATTCCCTGCAGCCTCAGCAGCAGCCTGCTGTCGGAGGGGTTCAAGGGAAGGGCAGCTCAACTGTTCCTTCCCCAGGTCTGCTCTGGAGGGTCCCCCTGAGCCCAGAAACTCAACTTGATCAAGTTCAAGCTCTTTAGGCTCAGTTTCCCTCAGCTCTTCTAGATCAGCCTCCTCAGAGACTTGATCCTCAACCTGGGGCAAGGGGGAAGGCAAAGCCTTACCCTTACTGCTCTTCTTCTTGGGAGGTGTCTGGTCCATAGTTTCAGGATCCAGCACCGGTTCAGTGGGGCATCTTCTGGCCTGTGACCTAGTCACAGCAAGCACATGTGCTGGCAAGCCTAACATCTCCATGTGAGTCCTCTGCTCCACTTCTGACCATTGTGATGACTCCAAATCATTGCCCAACAAACAATCAACTGGGAGGTCTGAACTGACTACAACTTTCTTTTGTCCCTTCACTCCACCCCAGGAGAAAGCTACAATTGCCACACTATGACTAGTAGTGACATTGCTGGCATTGGTCACCAGGAAATCAGTACCTGGCATGATCTGTCCAGGGTCCACAAAGTTAGGTGTCACCATGGTGACACTGGCACAAGTGTCCCTATAGGCCTGAGCCATCTTGCCATTAATCAAAGGTGTCTGCCTGTATTTGCCCAAAGTATTGGGACTTATTTCAGGGGACATATCCATATCCCCTGTACAGACAAGGACAGCCTGAGTGAGTGTGCCAACTAAGTTGTCAGACCCCTCAGTACCCAAGGTTAACCCAACTAATGCCTTGGGAGTGACACTACCACTACTGACTGTACTAGGGGGTGCAGTTGCTTTAGGAGCTGTAGTGGCAGGAGTTTGTCCTCCTCCTCTTTTGGTGCACTCACTAAACCAGTGAGATTTACTTTTGCAGTACTGGCACCACCTTTTTGACTGGCCTTCTTGAGTCTTCTTTTTCTGGGAAGCCTGACCCCCACCCTCTTTGGTTTGTTGGGGACCTGGTGAAGACTTCTGGTCATTTTGCTCATTCTTAACATTACCCTTCTGGTCTGCTTTCTTCTGACCACCCTGGTTCTGGTTCTGGTTCTGCTTGATCCTTGTCCTGACCCATTTGTCTGCCTTCTTTCCCAATTCTTGGGGAGAGGTCAGATCTGAATCAACAAGGTGCTGGTGCAGCAACTGGTTCTGACAATTGTTCAAAATTTGTTCTCTCATCATTAGATTATACAATCCTGTGTAATCTGTAACCTTGCTACCCAGCAACCAGCCCTCCAAAGCCTTAGTGGCACAATCCACAAAATCAGACCAGTCCTGAGACTGAGTTTTCTGGGTGTCTCTGAACAGCAACCTGTACTGCTCAGTGGTTAAACCAAACCCATCAACCAGTGTATTCTTCAGGACCTGGTAATTGTTAGCATCCTCCACTCTTGTAGTGAGGAGCTTATCTCTACCTTTACCATCAAAGGAGAGCCACAGTATAGCTGCCCACTGACTCTGGGGAATGTTCTGCACAGTGCAGGCCCTCTCCAGAGCAGCCATCCATTTCTGGATGTCATCCCCTTGCTTAAAGGGGGGCACTATTTTAGTCAGGTGTTTAGTATCTAAACCCTTCTCTCTATCTCTTGGGAGATTGCTGCCACCAGTGGGAGCTAACCCACTCATCTGCTGCTCTCTTGCCAGGGCAAGCTTCTCTTTGGCCAGGGCAATTTCTTCCCTTTCAATCCTCAGTTCAGCTTGTCTCATCCTAGCTTCATGCTCCCTTCTCTGAGGGGAAGTAAATCTCCTCTGTGGAGGATTCCTTCTCCCCTGAGAAGAGGCATTAGAGTGCAGAGATCTATTGGAGTCCCTAGAAAGAGATCTATCTCTCCTAACTCCAAGGTTAGGCCCACTTCGGGTTAGTACTGGGGGTCCCCCAGATCCTAGCCCAAGTAAGTCTAAGTTGGCCCTGGTTAGCCTTCTGACTACCTCAAGACCTTTGTCTACCTCATCCCCAGAGAGTTCCTCTTGATCCTCCTCCTCAACTGCAGTAGCAATGTTGGGGAGATCTGGATCCCCAGAGGTTCCCTCCAAGGCTGGCATGTTCTCATGTAACTGAGAAAGCTTTCTGGCATCATATGTCTCTAAGAGACCTATCAGAAAGGGAATGGTGGGGTTAGACCCCTGCTTCAGTTTTCTGGAGACACAGATCTGTCTCATCTCCTGGAAACTGAGAGCTGCATATCTTGAAGTGACCTGTGGAGGGTCAACACTGACCAGGGGAGTCTCAGTAGAATCTCCCTGGGTAGACATGCTTTTCTAGTGAGGTGTAAGTGGTGCACTTACCTACACTATATGTTTGCCTACTGATCCCTTGCTAGAGTTGTAGTTTAGGGTGTGCTAGGCCCTAGGAGCTACAACAGCTGGTTCAGTAGAACTCAGAGTATTCTAAGCTAAGTTATATGTACCTTTAGTACTTATGTGATCT
This sequence comes from Lissotriton helveticus, assembly GCF_964261635.1. Lineage (NCBI taxonomy): Eukaryota > Metazoa > Chordata > Amphibia > Caudata > Salamandridae > Lissotriton > Lissotriton helveticus. The sequence goes on from NC_136071.1 coordinate 115,832,126, forward strand.
TTCACAAGATATTCTTAGGGCATGTGTGGTAAAACAACAGCAAGCTCAAATCCCAACCGCTGCTCACCAATGTGAGAAGTTGGCCTGATGTGCAGTGCTCACTATTCTAGTGATCACTATATATCAGTCCAAACAACCCTTATTGATGATTGGTTGTAAGTCAACCTTATAGACCAGCTATCCTAGTAGCATGGATACGAGCAGTCTAAGGCTAAGACTCTAGAGGGCGTGTTAAGCCAGCTGTTTTACCATCACATTACCCCTTGAACACCCAGTGAAAGGACACCACACAAGTGTTATGAAAATAAACAATGTATTTATTAGAATCACAACAACCCTGTACTCTTTATGAGGACAGGGTGCTTAGCACACAACAAAACTCTTACGAAAATACTTTTAAGTTAGCACGTTACACAAATGCCCGAGGGGCACGAAAAACCATATACGCTAAAAGTGGAATGCGAATTACTAGCAGGTAAGTAACAGTTCTAATAGGCTTTGGAATCGCTAGGACTGGACTAGGGAATCGTTAGATTACTACTAGGAGGCCCAGGGGACTCGGGTGCAGAGTGTGCACTCTCACGCGGGATGCGGGACAAAGTCTATGGAAGCTAGAATTCACAAAGTTAGTGTTCACGGGCGAACCCGACCTGGTAGGGAGAAAATGACAGTGGATCCTGACCCTTGGATAGTGAGGCTATGCTGGGACACCGGAGTGCCGAAGTTACCTAGCCCAGGGGCTGCAGCTGCATAGGTCTGAAAAGACGTCGGGGATCTCGTTGCCGGACCAGGAGCCTGGAAGGAAGAAGTTGCTGGCAGGCGACCAGTGAAGGAAAGTTCGATGGATCCAAGCCTGGATCAAGGAAGAAGAAAACCTGAAAGCAGAGGGGACCAAGTTCTTGAATCACTAGCCAGTGATTAAGTGGGCACCAGGATGGCACCGGGCGAAGTCACCGCAGTCAGGTGAGTGGGCGCTGCTGGGCTCTGCCGTCTCTCGGACCAGGAGGCGTTGTCGGCGACCAGGATGGAGGTGCGAGCTGTCCCACGAAGGTTGAAGTCGTTGGCGTCGAAGTTACCCAGGATTGGGCAACAAGCCTTGGCTAATTCAAGCCCACGCGGTGGACTCAAAATGGCGTCTTGAGTGGACCAGGAGGGTCCGGGGTGCTCCTCTTCTGGAAGGGAGCAAGGGCCAGTCTGGAGCAACCAGACTAGCAGCAGAAATGTCGTCGGGCGTCGTCAGGAAGGCCACAAGCCAACGGGCTAGTAGCCAAACAACGCGGTGAGCAGCGGAAAGCAGAAGGGCCCCACGCAGATCGTGGAGATGCTGGGGGGCTGCTCTTCGGTGCTGGAGCTGCTCAGGGTGGGGGCTTCTCGGACCCCAAAGCACTCACCAGGAATTCACTCGGCGGGCTTGCTGGAAAGAAGTCGTGCAGTCTTGCAGATGGCCGGTCCCTTGAGGTCTCGTCGCACCCACGGTTCTCAGCTGGGCTGTAGAGGTGGGTAGAGGTCCGAGGTGCCAGGGGAGCCGGTTCTCGTCGAGCTGGGCAGTCGGATTCCGGAGGAGGGACTTGCAGCAGACCGCAGTGTTCTTAGATGGTGCCTGCGGATGCAGGGTGACTACTCCTTAGTCACAAGGGAGAAATCTTAGGAAGAAGTCTTGAGTTCCTTTCGTGGAAAGTAGTTTCAGGATTCAAAGATGATCTGATTTGGAAGGGGGCCAGTCTCTACCTTTATCCTGTAAAAAGGGGCTGGCACGCGACTAAGTCCTGCCCTATGGGTGGGACTAGGAGGGGGGTGGTTACACCCACTTCCTTGGCGGGCTTTTCCCCAGCACAGGGTCTGGAGTGACCCTGGAACTGGTTCCAGCCAGCCTATGCACAGTGAGCACCGGGGTGCCACGTGCAGTCACCTTCCTCTAAAGCCCTGCCTACCTACAATACACAAAACCCTGTCTGGGACGGTGCTGGCACCGCCCCTGGCAGGAAACCCTTTGTCCTTATCTCCTGCTCTGGGAGGACTCCCAGCAGCAGGAGGGCAGACTTGTGTCTCGGTGGCAGCATCCATTTTGTGGATGCTAAGGCTCTGTCTGACTTTTAACCGGGTTATAGGTTACAGGCATGTCGTGTCCCTCTAGAAGGGTGGAATGCTAACCCCGTCGCCAGAATTGGCGAGGGGTTAGTATTCCAATTCGTATGACACCTTACTCGACATGTTTTGATAAAGCGATACCAGAGTTGGCACATAACCGCGAGGATTATAATGCACTTAAGAGTATATGGTATGCGATATCATGGAAACGGCTAAGGGATGGATCCCGAAAGCCGCAGACAGGCTCAGCTCATGCTAGAGCACCATCTCACACGATTCCAAGCACTCTGCCTTCAGGATTGTTAAGGCCTGCTATAGGAGTGACTGATAGGAGATCTGTGTGTCCATTTTTAGGGTTAGATATAGGTATACTATATCTAAAGCAAAGGGTGAGTACACCACCTTGCCCCAGCTGTCGTGCAGCCAGTTGTGTCAGTTTTAGTTAGCCAATCCAGGGGTGGCATAATACATGCTTCAGCCCCTGGGAGACTTCTGGGTGCACCTCAGCCCTGGGTACAGGGACTTGGAGAGGGCCCAGTGCCAATTCAGTACCTGAGTACAATTTGGATAGAGAGAACAGCTAGGCTGTGGGTCTGATTAGCAGGCCCACAGCCAGGGAAAGTCGTAAACCAGTGCAGCAAAAAGCAAAAATCTGGGTGATCATAGGATTGCAGACCCTACTCTCCTACACTTGGGTACAGTGAAATAAACCAGAACTGCACAGAAAAGTATGATTTTCTACTGTCCCAACTGGAGTGCTGAAGTGCGTGTGATTTCAGTAGCAGCTAGTGTCAGATGTAAACAAATTGCCTCATCCGAGGCAGCACAGCTTTACAATCAGCCTTAAGCACTGGAAGCGTTTATATTCACTAATGATTAGAGCCCAAAATAACAAATAAAAAGTTTCTCAGATGATCATGACCTCCAAAAATGCTTAGACCTATTTGATTCTAAAAGTCTAGCACAAAAATCTACATTCAGATCAGAATTTACAGGCTTGTGAAGTTTTCTAGACTATTGAAGTTTAAATAAGTGATCTGCAATTCAAGTAGATTTAACTTAATTGCATTCACTGGCTGTTCACGGTCCATTGTCCTGGCTTGAAAAACGTTCATCTCGAAACATGAGAGGTACAGCTCCAAGCAAAGGTTTAGTTGATCGGTACAAAGGCTTACTCGAAGAACAATTCTAGCACACCTGAAGCACATTTGAGTGAAATCCAGTTTCTAGTTCCATTTATGCTCCTTACATTAATGTCAAACACACCTTTCAAAGTAAATTATAAACTGAAAGAACATGGCATTTTATTCTGCCCAATCAGACAAACTCGTCTGAAGTCTGCCAAAGGTATGATATCCAGGAGTGTCCAGGCCCTTCTGAAGCCTGTATAGCAGCACCGAAAACCTGTGCCACAAACTTTGTTTCTCTTATTTAAGATGGAGGACCTGCATTTCACCTCCAAGATCACGGCCACCTGTTCCAAAAAGCTGCTTGCGCATTACCTTTCTTTCCCACCCCTATTTTCAAGCCCCTCCCCCGTTTGCTTTTCTCTTATGCTCCATGTAAGAAAGTGGCTCTATATATACTGGACCTAAGTAAGGGACAGTGTGTATAGAGTCCCCAGTCTCCAGAGGTATGGCAGAGGTTAAAGTTAGATATAACCTTACTCTACAAAGTGGTCGCTTGGTCGAGCAGTAAGGCAGTATCAGAGGACAGTGTAAAGCATTTGTTGTACACACCCAGTCAGCAAATGGTCTCACACTCAAGAACTGAACTCTAAGCCAATTGTTTTATATCAAAAGATATAGTTGTTTTATTTTAGAACCAACACGGTATCAAAATATACTTTCTCAGAATGAGTGACTTTAGTTAAATACTTTTCAAAGAGGCAATAGACTTACAGTTGTTGCAATAGGCAACACAATTTCAAACACAATATAACATTGAGCTCAATGGGAATTTCTAGTAAAATGCAATTGATTGTTATATAGATTACTTTTCTAACCACAGGTCTGGATCCAGATTCAGTCCCGGGAGATCTACCAAACCTCTGGGGACTGTGGACTCTGTGCACACTGTACCTTACTTTGGTCCAGTATATACAGAGCCACTTTCTTACAATGTGTGTCATTTGTTGATCATTGTGTGTATATTTGCAAATGTCTTGCGCTCCTCTGTGTTAAGCCTAAGGCTGCTCGACCACACTACCCCACTTTGGGATTGCATAGTAAGCCCCTGCCCACTCATAAGGGAATAGTCATCTTCCTACTGTGTTCTTCTTGGGAAACATTCCTTGCAGACATCTGCAAATCTGTTACATGGTCAACACCACCCTCGTTCTCCAAACACTACACTGTGGCTAACAAGGTCCATCAACCATATTTAATTGGCCAGATAGTATTAAAAACCTTGTTCCTGACATCTGCTTCATCTGTTCGCTAGGGGCACCTTACAGGAGACGGTGCTTTAAGATCTATGTAGGACATGCAGTCACATTTTCTACGAATGGAAACATTACATACCTTTAGTGTAGTACTGTAAAGTTCGAGGCATGTGGGCTGCTAAATTCATATCTATTGCATAGATCGCCGCCTAGTGTTGGGTCCGGATGATTGCACATTGTTGTCCTGGAAGAGTCTTCGAAGTATCACGAGATAGGTGGCTCCTCCCCTGGACTACAGTGCGCATGGGCATCGACTCCATCCCCAGATTGTTTTTTTCCGCCATTGGGTTCGGATGTGATTTCGACGTCTCCGTGTCGGAATCGAAAGACTTTCTTCTTTAAGGCCAAAAGGTCTTCGTTACCTGCGTCGGTATTGTTTGCGTGCGGTCTCGAGCATCATCCGGCTCTTTGAGTCGGAATTCTGCGGAGTCGAGGAACTCTTCGGACATCGAGGCCCTCTCGTCGCAGCAAGACCCCGACGAACTTATCATGGAGCGGAGTCCGTTCAAGTTCTGCCCCGTCTGTGGATCCAAATATCCACATATCGACGTGCATCCAGTCTGTAACAAATGCCTCTCGCCGGACCACAACGAGGACAACTGCATGGCCTGCTCTAAGTTCAGGTCAAAGAAAACGCTCAAGCTTCGGCGCGTGGTGCGCCTTGAGGCCCAGCGAGCGGCTCCGGCACCCGACGACATATTCGACGACCCCGCAGACGAAGGCCGAAGCCATCATCTTCAGATTTCACCACCGTCGACGGAGGTCCAGGCCGATCCCGAAGAACACGTCGAAGGACAGGGCCAAGACCTTGAATACGTCGAGGAGGTAGGGGACGACGAAGAAGTTTATGGGGCCGCGGAAGATAGCTCAGAGGAAGAGCTATGCCCCGAAAGTTACATGACTCAGGCCACGGGTTCGCCACTCGGCCTTACCCACGACCCTGCACCGCTATCCCCGGCCCCGCCTTCTGGCCCGGCCACGGACACACCAGCGGAGCCGCCATTGCGCGTATCGAAACCGAAACCGAAACCTTCGGAATCGACAACACCAAAAATGGCCGACGTCCTACCAAAAACGAAACCGAAACCATCGGATTCGACAACACCTAAAATGGCCGACGTCCCACCAAAAATATCAAAGCCTGCTCCCTCATCGACTCCGTCGCCCTCCGGCCCTCCGAAGTCAAAGAAAACTGTCGAGTCGACAGCGCAGCAGAAGGTGGCCAAGGACCCGTCCTCTAAGAAGGTCGTCCATCACGTCTCGAGCACGGTCGCTCCGGCACGTTCCACTAAGGCTGTTGACACGCCTTCGGACACAGCTGCGGCGCCGACAAGTAAACGCACAGTCGAAGCGAAGTCAACCAAGAGCCACGATCCGAAGGCCGGAGGCACAACGCATCGGCACAAGGATGCCGGATCTGTAGCAACGGCGTCGGCGCCTAAGCCTACAACGTAGCCAAGAGCCGTTGGAGCTGAAGATTCGTCGGCGGCAAACTCGTCGACACCGAGGTCCTCCGACGCTACCGAACATCGGGCGTCGGTTACCAAACCCTCCGCCTCGTTCACAAAACAGGTCACCCTCAAACGTATTCGGGAGAAGACTTTGATGTCAACGGCTCACACGCCGTCGGCTCAGAAACCGGTGGACACACCTGCGAAGACTTCGACCAAGCTTCTCTACACTCTGCCACCTACGGTGGCACCAAAGGCATTTGCACCCAGATCGGTGCCGAAGACCACTGACACGTCAGAACCCTCGACGCAAAGTGGCCGTTTGGATCGACTTCAAGCCTCAGAAGAACAAACTGAGCATTAAATTGATGCCGAAACGGGGAAATTGACCCTCTATAAAAGAAAGATCACTTCCCAACCATTGGAATCCTATGTCATTCCACTAAAAAAGAAAAGGCCGGCACAGGACATTCCTGCCCTTGTTGAACCTATTCAGCCACCACCACGAAGGAGTCCATCACCTTCCCCCAACCAGTCAGGGGGAGAGGATGACGACCAAGATGACCAGTACAATTTCCCAGCTGACAATGACCCTGATGGTCAACAGGGCTCTTATGACGACACTGGTGACCAAGGAGGTCATCAGGTGGTACAGGATCCACAGGGTTTTGGTGCACGTACATCACCAACTGAGGATTCCGCAGCATTTAATGCTTTGATAGAGCGGGCCGCTGCAAATCATGATGTGGACATGCATGCTGACCCGGTGGAGGAAGATTTTTTGTTTGACACTTTCTCTGTCTCAGAAAGAACAGTTAAGACACTTCCTATGCTAAAAGGTGTCCTTAAGCATGCCCCAGAGATCTTTAAGGAACCTACTAGGGCGAGAGTGGTGAATCCTCGTATTGAAAAGAAATACAGACCGGCACCTGGAGACCCGGCATATATTCGGGGACAGTTGCCTCTGGATTCGTTGGTGGTCGCCAATGCCCGCAAGAGGGCAAACTCCCAAACAACGGGTGAAGCTCCTCCCCCAGACAAGGAGTCGAAAGTGCTTGAGGCATCGGGCAAAAAAGTGGCTGCGCAGGCTGCCAATATCTGGCGTATATCAAACACACAGGCACTATTGGCACGATACGATAGGGCGCATTACGACACCCTAGAACAGCTCCTTCAACACCTACCTGATGAGTTTAAGGAGGCAGCCGAAATGCTCATACAAGAGGGAAAGCTCATCTCAAACGCTGCAATAAAGTGTGCACTTGATGTGGCTGATACAGTGGCTAGGGCGATTAACACTAGCGTCATGTTAAGGCGACAAGCATGGCTTCGCATATCAGGATTTAAACCCGACATTCAAACCACAATAATCAACCAGCCCGTTAATCCTGACAGACTGTTTGGCCCAGATGTTGACACCACCCTCGAAAAAATTAAAAAGGACAATGAAACTGCTAAGTCCATGGGGGCGCTTCAGTCTCAACAATTCAGGGGGAGCACTTTTCGTCGCTCAGGAGCACGTGGTGTTACCAGAGGACACTTGGGTCAACAGACACAATTCACGAAAGGTGGTGCACAATCCTCGTACCCCAAGCAGGGTAGAGGGGGTTACAGAGGTAACAGTGCCAAGGGCAGAGGCAGAGGAAACAACAACTCCCGTTCCTCTGCCGCCAACAAACAGTGACTCTCTGTCACTGCCCCCCGACCATCCAACACCTGTCGGGGGGAGACTACAACAGTTCCTGCCAGTCTGGACATCCATCACCACAGACAGGTGGATAAGACAGCTTATCCAGTACGGTTATTGTTTGGAGTTAACATCAACTCCACCCACCATTCCCCCAAGACAACGTCCTATGTCGGCAGAGCACTTGCACTTATTGCAGCAGGAAGTTGTGGTGATGCTGCAAAAAGGCGCAATCCAGCTCGTACCAGTGGAGGAGGAAGGCACAGGGGTTTATTCCCTGTACTTCCTTATCCCAAAAAAGGACGGATCCCTCAGACCCATTCTGGATCTACGCCCCCTCAACCTGTATATACTGTCAGAACACTTTCACATGCTTACACTGCAGCAGATTCTTCCCCTGCTGAACCAAGGGGACTTCCTAGCAACCTTGGACCTCAAGGATGCTTATTTCCACATACCACTCCACCCATCACACAGAAAATACCTCAGGTTCACCATTCAAAACAGGCACTATCAGTTCAAAGTCCTACCCTTCGGAGTGACCACTGCCCCCAGAGTATTTACAAAATGTCTGGCGACAGTTGCGGCACACCTCAGGAGGCAGAACATACATGTCTACCCTTACCTAGACGACTGGCTCGTTCAAGCAAAGTCGGAACAACAGTGCGCCGCGGACATGTCCCACACCATTCACCTCCTTCACAGTCTGGGGTTCTCGCTAAACTACCCAAAGTCGCACCTTCAACCAGCCCATGTGCGGCAGTATCTAGGCGCGACAATAAATACCCTGACTGCTATCGCTCGGCCAAACCCGGTCAGGATCGACAACATTCAGTCGCTGATGCAGAGGTTCAGACCGCAACACTCCCTGCCAGCGAGAGTGTTCATGCAGTTGATAGGCATGATGGCCTCCTGCATCTTCATAGTCCCGCACGCGAGGTTGCACATGCGTCCGCTCCAAGAATGCTTGGCAAATCAGTGGACACAGGCTCAGGGACAACTGACAGACCTAGTGTTGGTGACCGGTCGGGCATACAACTCTCTGCATTGGTGGAATCCACACAACCTTTGCAAGGGACGACCGTTCCAAGAGCCTGTGCCCCAGATTATCCTAACAACGGACGCATCTCTCCAAGGGTGGGGAGCTCATGTGCTCCCCTACACGGTGCAGGGACTGTGGTCAACGCAGCAACAAAAGATGCACATCAACTACCTGGAATTGATGGCAATCTTCATGGCGCTCAAGTCCTTCAAAGTACATCTGTGCAACAAGGTCGTGTTGATCCGGACGGACAACATGACAGCCATGTACTACATCCAAAAGCAGGGAGGCACTCACTCGCCACAGCTGTCTCATCTGGCTCAGGGCATGTGGAAGTGGGCCATTCAGAGGAACATTTTCCTCATGGCAGAACACCTCCCGGGCAAGGACAATCAGATGGCGGATCTGCTCAGCAGATACAGCCATCAAATGCACGAGTGGGAGATACATCCATCAGTACTCCACCCGTACTTCCAGCCCGTACTTCCAGCAGTGGGGTCATCCAGAGATAGACCTGTTTGCCACAAAGGAAAACGCAAAATGCCAAAGCTTTGCCGCCAGGTTCCCTCACCCGGAATCGCAAGGGAATGCGATATGGATGAACTGGTCAGGCAAATTTGCGTACGCTTTTCCCCCAGCCCCTCTCATTCCGCTGGTGGCAAGAAAGCTAAAGCAACACTCGATGACACTCATCCTGGTTGCTCCAACGTGGGCACGCCAACCATGGTACACCACGTTTCTAGAACTTTCCGTGGTACCGCATCAAAGGCTGCATCTCTCCCCAAGCCTCTTGACGCAGAACCATGGCGACATTCAGCATCCAGATCCGCAACAGCTCAACCTGGCGATCTGGCCCCTGAAGTCCTAGAGTTTGGCTACCTCAACCTGCCTCCAGAATGCATGGGGCAGCAAAATGGAAGCGGTTTGTCATTTACTGTACAGAACACAACATCAACCCGCTAGATGCATCCATTCCTAACATCATCTGCTATTTGTTACATCTTTACAAATGCAATCTAGCGTACGCTTCCATTCGGATACACTTATCCGCCATAGCGGCTTATCTCCAGAACAGGCAGCATCTCTCTGTTTTCAGGGTGCCTGCCATTAAAGCCTTCCTGGAGGGACTGAAACGAGTCATTCCTCCAAGGACACCACCAGCTCCAGTGTGGAACCTCAATGTGGTCCTCACTAGGCTGATGGGCCCACCTTTTGAGCCACTGCACTCCTGCCACATTCAGTTTCTAACATGGAAAGTGGCTTTTCTCATTGCTATTACATCGCTCAGACGTGTTAGTGAGCTGCAAGCGCTCACAGTCCAGGAGCCATTCATACAAATTCATTCAAACAGGGTAGTACTACGCACTAACCCCAAATTCCTTCCAAAGGTGGTGTCACAGTTTCATATCAACCAAGCTATTGACTTGCCCGCATTCTTCCAAAACCCACAAACAGTAGCGGAAAGAATGCTTCATACATTGGACGTTAGGAGGGCGTTGATGTACTACATTGACAGAACACAACACTTTAGGAAAACACAACAACTTTGTGTTGCCTTCTCAGCACAGCACAAAGGCAACCCTATTTCCAAGGCAGGAATAGCCAGGTGGATTGTTAAGTGCATTCAAATCTGTTATCAAAAAGCTAAACGTACTTTAACAATACCCCCAAGGGCGCACTCCACACGCAAGTTGGGGGCCTCCATGGCTTTCCTAGGGAACATTCCTTTGGAAGACATTTGTAGAGCAGCCACGTGGTCTACACCGCACACATTTACCAAACATTACTGTGTCGATGTGCATTCCAAACAGCAAGCAGCTGTAGGACAGGCTGTTCTCAAGACACTCTTTCAGACTTCTGCAGCTGGCACGGGCAACCGCCCTTAATGGAGGGACTGCTATGTATTCTATGCAATAGATATGAATTTAGCAGCCCACATGCCTCGAACTGAATATGCTACTTACCAGTATGCATCTGTTCTTGGCATGTAGGGCTGCTAACATTCATATCGCCCGCCCTCCTCCCCGGTGCCCGTAGCGGCTGCAGATACTCTCTTGCATTCAATCCTTAGCATGGACATCCTTTACACTATTTCACTCCATCTCTGCCACTGGCTAAAAACAATCTGGGGATGGAGTCGATGCCCATGCGCACTGTAGTCCAGGGGAGGAGCCACCTATCTCGTGATACTTCGAAGACTCTTCCAGGACAACAATGTGCAATCATCCGGACCCAACACTAGGTGGCGATCTATGCAATAGATATGAATGTTAGCAGCCCTACATGCCAAGAACAGATGCATACTGGTAAGTAGCATATTCATTCATAAACACCCTCCCACCACCCCAGAAGCGAGCAGTTATCTATGATAGAGCTCATCACTTTTTTTAAAAATGGTAATTTATCAAAACATACAGTTGGCCTCTTTTTTTAATGAAAATAAATTATAATGACCAAATACATCATTGTAGGTATATGAAATTGGCTTTTCTAAAGAAACTTCTTAATTTATTTATAGCTTGCACAAGTGCAGGTATTTTGCACACGGGTTGAATTGCTTAGTGATTATTTCAGTAGAAATGGCACTGAAAGCTAACTAAGATTTCTGGTGAAAAACGTTCTATTGTAATTGATTAGAAGCAGTTAATTTGTAGCATCTGTTCTGAACAACAATTCCTAATTTGAATCCTTGCATCCATTTAGTTGTCTGATTTAATTTCATGCTAAATACTTTATGCTGCCAGCTGTTCTTTTCTTTAATGTGATCCCTGGAAACTGTTTTCTATTCTGATGTGAAAGCTATATGATTAGCATTGTGTTTGTGTTGTTTCTGTTAGCAGATCCTCTGTTTAAGTCGAAAGAGCACTTCCATTTAAGAAATCAGTAATGATTTATTGATCTTTTTATGCCAATTACTTATTTGTTTCTCTTCTAGGTCCCTTTCTGCTGCAGTGCTACCAGGTTGGGAGTCAGCCCAGTACTGCCATGTTTCACAGTGAGGAAAATGGCTCTAAAGGCATGGATCCATTGGTGTTAGTTGATGCAATAGCTATATGTATGGCTTATGAGGAGAAGGAACTCTGCAAAATAGGAGAAGTGGCACTTGCTGTAATATTTGATGTGGCCGGTATCATCCTGGGCTCGAAAGAAAGGGTAAATCCAACGTGTTGTGATAGTTAAATTGTATAGAGTGATTTTGAATTGCAAAATGATATTAATGGCCTTCAGATCCCAACCCTACAGCTATTGCCAAAGAGTGTTTGATTGGCAAGGGAAAGTGATTTGTATTACTGTTTGGTAAGATCAAAGCACTGACCTCTGTAGCTTTTAGATTTACCTTCAGTATTTATTTATTTATTTATTTATTTTATTTATTTAAGTAGCTTATACAGCGCACGGCTACCCCAGAAGGGGTGTCCCGGCGCTAAGACAGATGCTCAGGAGTAAAGAAAAGGCTCAAGACAAGCTCAGGACTAAGTACATGACCTGGAGAACAGCCACGTTTTTAGTCTACTGCGAAAGAGGGATTCAGACGGGCAGAACCTGAGGTCAAGTGGGAGGCAGTTCCAGAGTTTGGCAGTCATTACGCTAAACCCTCTGCCACCGATTTTGGATCGTCGGAAACGTGGTACAATTAGAAGACGTAAACTGTTAGATCTCAGCGATCTGACTGATTGAGATATTACCACTCGCTTTTTCAGGTAACCTGGTCCAAGACCGTTAATAGCACGAAAGGCGAGGGTGAGGATCTTGAATTGAATGCGGCTTGCAATAGGAAGCCAGTGTAGTTTTCTGCAGTAGGAAACAACCGACTGTCGATAGGGGATGTTGCCAATCAGTCTTGCCGCCGCATTTTGCACAATCTGAAGACGTTCAATCAGATATTGAGGGGCACCGGCGTACAAGCTGTTGGCGTAATCCAGGTGAGACGTGATGAGGGCCTGGGTGATGGTTCTACGGGCGTCTAAGGGGAGATACGGGAAGATCTTTTTAATCATGCGAAGTTTCGCAAACCAGGCTGAGGTGACCTTGTTAATTTGTGCTTTACAGGAAAGGGAGTCATCAAACTGAAAGCCAAGGTTACGTGCTGATTGAACAGGAGTAGGCGGGGGGTTAAGCACTGTGGGCCACCACAGGCTAGGGGACAACAGAGTTTTCTGGTTAAAAAATAAGACTTCTGTCTTATCGGTGTTGAGCCTAAGGTGGTTGGTAGTCATCCAGGCACAGATATTCTCCAGACATTGGCGGAAGTTGGCGGAAGTTGGCAAAGGCGGAGTCAGAGTGATCTCTGAAAGAAAATACCAGCTGAGTATCGTCAGCGTATGAGATCACTCTGACCCCGCAAGACTCCACCACTCTAGCCAGAGGCGCAAGATAGACATTAAAAAACAGAGGGCTCAGGGCAGAGCCCTGCGGAACACCACAAAGAAGGGGTTTACCCTCTGATCTGAAAGGCCCGAGAACCACCTTCTGAGATCTACCCATAAGGAATGACTCAATCCAGGACAGTGCAGTGCCACCAATTCCAGCCTTCCTCAGATGGTGTACAAGAATCTTATGTGAAACCGTGTCAAAAGAAGGTTTTGTTAAAGAAATTGCGCTCCTTGTGAGAGATTTAATGGAGTAACAGATTTTAGCGAGACTCTGTGCCCTCCTGAGGGCATGCTCACGCTTTTTTTTTTTTTTTTTTTTTTTTACAAATAGGCGGTCAGAGAATGTCCCTATTGGTGCATTATATCTGCCTACTATTGTAGGTGTCTCTTTCTCCCCTATCTCCTTTGGAGATGAACTACCTTTTTCAAGCTCCAAATAAAAGCTTAAAACATTGTATCGTAGACTACTCCGTGCTCCGATGAATTATTAAACTAGTTTCACAAAGGTTTGCAAGATGCAGCAATTTAATGATCATGTACTGAGTCACATGCTGTCAAGTAAGAGAGAACACTGTAAAAGATAAACTTTCTTTCCCTTGAATATGTATTTTTCTGCATTTGGCGAGTTAAGTAACACAAAGGTTCAAAATGGAAAGTGCCGTCTTTGGGCTTGCACATCATAATGGAAGGATGGCTGTTATATGTTAATTTGGACATGGTTTTCAAGAGTGTTGGTCATGCATTTATGTTGAATTAGTAAGTGATAGTCAAACAGTGTGGCTTGGCTGATGCAGTGACTGTTTTCATATGCACTTTTCTTTATTTCAGGCTTGCCAGCTACCTCTGTTTTCCTACATTGTGGAGCGTCTATGTGCCTGCTGTTATGAACAAGCGTGGTATGCTAAATTGGGTGGTGTTGTGTCCATAAAATTTCTGATGGAACGCCTACCACTGATTTGGGTCCTTCAGAATCAGCAAACCTTCCTTAAGGCTCTCCTTTTCGTCATGATGGACCTAACTGGAGAGGTACTCTTAAGTATAAGCTGAATCTAACCAGAACTTTGTTTTTGTAATGACTTGCACTCTGCTGAAGGGTTTTCAGACCATGTTATGGTTAGCAAATTACTGCACCAATTGTATTCCCTAAATGTGCTTAAGATGATTTGAATTACTGTGGTCCAGACTTGTTTGTTCCCCTAGCCCCAGTTAGGCGCCTTTAATACAACAAGTTGCTTAGGTTTTATTGTGTGTTTTTTTGTTTTATTTTGCAATTCTTTGTTGGGAAATCTGAACAAACAATATAACAAGCATTTACAATGCAAAGGTCTCGGCAATGTTAAAGTTAGAGCTATTGGCATTGCTCATGACATTATTTTTATTTATGTTTTGGTTTTTAAAACATATAAATAAATGGCATTATCATTTACAATGCCAATAGCTTAATCGCCCGCAAATGCGAGACCTATTGCCTTTGCACCCACACAGAGCCACACACACACATACAGAGCCACCCACACAGTCATTCACATAGAGCCACCCACACACACACACAGCCACCCACACAGAGCCACCTACACACACACAGAGCCACCCACACACACACAGAGCCACACACACACAGAGCCACACACACAGAGCCACACACACAGAGCCACACACACAGAGCCACACACACAGAGCCACACACACACACAGAGCCACACACACACACAGAGCCACACACACACACAGAGCCACACACACACACAGAGCCACACACACACAGAGCCACACACACACACACACAGAGCCACACACACACACACAGAGCCACACACACACACACAGCCACACACACACACACACACACAGACAGAGCCACAGACAGAGCCACACACACACAGAGCCACACACACAGAGCCACACACACGGAGCCACACACACACAGAGCCACACACACACAGAGCCACACACACACAGAGCCACACACACACAGAGCCACACACACACAGAGCCACACACACACAGAGCCACACAGAGCCACACACACACAGAGCCACACACACACAGAGCCACACACACACAGAGCCACACACACACAGAGCCACACACACACACAGAGCCACACACACACACAGCCACACACACACAGAGCCACACACACACAGAGCCACACACACACACAGCCACACACACACACAGCCACACACACACAGCCACACACACACAGCCACACACACACAGAGCCACACACACACAGAGCCACACACACACACAGCCACACACACACACACAGCCACACACACACACACAGCCACACACACACACAGCCACACACAGCCACACACACACAGCCACACACACACACACACACAGACACACACACACACACACACACACACAGACACACACACACAGACACACAGACACACACACACAGACACACACACACACAGCCACACACACACAGCCACACACAGCCACACACACACAGCCACACACAGCCACACACACACAGCCACACACACACAGCCACACACACACACACACACACACAGCCACACAGACACACACACAGAGCCACACAGACACACACACAGAGCCACACAGACACACACACAGAGCCACACAGACACACACACAGAGCCACACGCACACAGACAGAGCCACACGCACACAGACAGAGCCACACGCACACAGACAGAGCCACACACACACAGACAGAGCCACACACAGACAGAGCCACACACAGACAGAGCCACACACAGACAGAGCCACACACAGACAGAGCCACACGCACACGGACAGAGCCACACGCACACAGACAGAGCCACACAGACAGAGCCACACACACACACACACACACACAGAGCCCCACACACACACACACACACAGAGCCCCACACACACACACACACACACACACACACAGAGCCACACACACACACACACACACACACACACAGAGCCACACACACACACACACACACACACACACAGAGCCACACACACACACACACACACACACACACACAGAGCCACACACAGAGCCACACACACACACACACACAGAGCCACACACAGGGAATAGAGTCCAGAAAAAACGATCACAACGAGGGAACAGAGTCCAGAAAAAACTATCACAACGAGGGAACAGGGGGCAGAAAAGCAAGCACAACGAGGGAACAGGGGGCAGAAAAGCAAGCACAACGAGGGAACAGGGGGCAGAAAAGCAGGCACAACGAGGGAACAGGGGACAGGAAAGCAAGCACAACGAGGGAACAGGGGGCACGAGGGAACAGGGGGCAGAAAAGCAAGCACAACGAGGGAACAGGGGGCAGAATCACAACGAGGGAACAGAGGGCAGAATCACAACGAGGGAACAGAGGGCAGAATCACAATCACAACGAGGGAACAGAGGCAAGAAAAGCGAGCACTCAACAAGGGAGCACGGGGTGGAGGGAGAGCTTACCATAGTCATCCAAACTGCGGGCCGCGACCAGGAGAGACTCAGCGCCGGCTTGGGCCCTGCAGGGCAGAGGGACGCGGAGTCCGACAGTCCCGAAAATGTAAAACTTCCTCAGGAAAGAACGCACTTAACACATTCAAACATTTTGTGGCAAGCAGCAGTAACACTAAAATGTGATCAACTTGGCCAGGTTCAGCAAATAGATTTTGCTTGCCTGTTTAGATGGGTTAACTAGCTCGATTTCACATCGATAACTTGTTATGCAGTCAGATATTTTCAAGATGCAAGAAAATATTACCCTTTTCTGTGTCAAATTACTCATTAAACATGCTTGAGCATGGTTCTGCTATTTGACAAAATGTATACGTACTGCAACGCCTTAATGCAAACGTGCTTTTGCACTGTTGTTTTTATTCTCAGTTTAGGCAGTAGACGTTACCCATTTTCTGCACAGCGCTCAGGCGTTCTTGCGGCCTGGTTGACGTTAAAGAAAACCATGTACATCATCATTTTAACATATTGCCTGCACACGCTCATTTAATATAGCAGCACGAGACATGGATGAACCGGACAGCGAGGATAAACGGGCAACTCAGTCCTTTAAAAACGTGCCCATAAAATCTTCATTGTGTAAGGTAGAAAATGGTCTCTTTTCTCCGCCAATGGGAAGCCGTCCCTGGGACAAGGCAGAGCGCAAGGGAGGGGAGGGAGGAGGTGGCACGGAGCCAAGCTTCCCTCACTCTCCGCAGACAAAGCCTGAACCTATGACCTTCACAGCACTTGCAGAGCCAGCGCGCGCAGACAGGAGCTGGGTACAGGCGGGGATCCTTTCTAACCACACGTGTGTCGTATACTGGCCCACCCGGCTGATTTGCTGCGATCCCTTCAAAACATGCATGTTCGAGGCATATGGGCTGCTGAATTCATATCTGTGCATAGATCGCCACCTAGTGTTGGGTCCGGATGATTGCACTTTGTTGTCTTGGAAGAGTCTTCGAAGTATCACGAGATAGGTGACTCCTCCCCTGGACTACAGTGCGCATGGGCATCTTCTCCATCCTCAGATTGTTTTTTTCCGCCATTGGGTTCGGATGCAAACTCCTATACTCCAACTCTGAATCCAAAACAAAACTTTCTTAAGGCCAAAAGGCCTTCAACTTCGTCGGTATTGTTCTCGTTCGGTACCTCTCAACTCGATCCAACCTTCCATCTTGAATCGGTCGTCGACGCGGGCCGTTGGGCCTTTTCGACGCCACGTGAGCCGACCGTCGATGGAAAGAAGCCCGTTTAAAAGGTGCCCACAATGCCACTCCAAGTTCCCGCATACTGATAAACACTCAGTATGCAACAAGTGCCTTTCCCCAGACCATAGGGAAGAAACCTGCCCAGCCTGCGCCCAGTTTCGATCCAAAAAAACTATACGAAACCGACGGGCTGCTAGGCAAGAAATGCAGCGACAGGCACCAGAACCAGACAACATCTTTGATGATGACCAGGATCTACAGGACGCCCCAGACTCGGACCTAGAAATCGTCACCGTTGAGGACTACTCTGACTCCGACGACGAGATCCCGTCGGGCCAAATCGTGAGTACACTACCCCCGACACCTATTGACCCGTTACCACCGGCTCCGGTCGAGGCATCGCCAAAAGGCCTTAGCCAAGATCATAAAAAACTTTCGGCAGCCCCGCCTTCCGTCTCGGCTCCGAAACCGAAACCTTCTGAAACCCCAGGGCCCAGTACCATCGTCTAGAAGAAGATTCCAGAGCCGAAGAAGGTCACCGACCCGAAGGGCGTCGATCTGAAAAAGGCCGCACAGCCTAAGAGCGTCGAGCCGAAGAAGACTGTCGACCCCACGAAGGCCGTTCAGCCAAAAAACGTTGAGCCAAAGAAATTGGTCGACCCGAACAAGGGCACACAGCCAAAGGGCGCCGAACCGAAGAAGGTCGCCTACCCGAAAAAGCTTGCTGTTCCAAAGACTGTCGACCCGGCCACCGGTGCCATACTGAAACCAGTCTCAAAGCTGGAAAAACCTGTCAACCTAAAGACACCGGCTCCAAAGACACCAGTCGATCCCAAAAAGAACATCGACTCGGTGAAGGACACTCATCCAAAGAAGCCTACAGAGCACAAAAAACGCGGGAACAGGGGGCAGAAAAGCAGGCACAACGAGGGAACAGGGGACAGGAAAGCAGGCACAATGAGGGAACAGTGGGCAGAAAAGCAAGCACAACGAGGGAACATGGGGCAGGAAAGCAAGCACAACGAGGGAACAGGGGGCGCGAGGGAACAGGGGGCAGAAAAGCAAGCGAAACGAGGGAACAGGGGGCAGAATCACAACGAGGGACCAGGGGGCAGAATCACAACAAGGGAACAGAGGGCAGAATCACAACGAGGGAACAGAGGGCAGAATCACAATCACAACGAGGGAACAGAGGCAAGAAAAGCGAGCACTCAACAAGGGAGCACGGGGTGGAGGGAGAGCTTACCATAGTCATCCAAACTGCGGGCCGCGACCAGGAGAGACTCAGCGCCGGCTTGGGCCCTGCAGG
This sequence comes from Lissotriton helveticus, assembly GCF_964261635.1. NCBI lineage: Eukaryota > Metazoa > Chordata > Amphibia > Caudata > Salamandridae > Lissotriton > Lissotriton helveticus. The sequence continues at coordinate 115,851,211 of NC_136071.1, forward strand.
GCAGAGGGACGCGGAGTCCGACAGATAGTCCCGAAAATGTAAAACTTCCTCAGGAAAGAACGCACTTAACACATTCAAACATTTTGTGGCAAGCAGCAGTAACACTAAAATGTGATCAACTTGGCCAGGTTCAGCAAATAGATTTTGCTTGCCTGTTTAGATGGGTTAACTAGCTCGATTTCACATCGATAACTTGTTATGCAGTCAGATATTTTCAAGATGCAAGAAAATATTACCCTTTTCTGTGTCAAATTACTCATTAAACATGCTTGAGCATGGTTCTGCTATTTGACAAAATGTATACGTACTGCAACGCCTTAATGCAAACGTGCTTTTGCACTGTTGTTTTTATTCTCAGTTTAGGCAGTAGACGTTACCCATTTTCTGCACAGCGCTCAGGCGTTCTTGCGGCCTGGTTGACGTTAAAGAAAACCATGTACATCATCATTTTAACATATTGCCTGCACACGCTCATTTAATATAGCAGCACGAGACATGGATGAACCGGACAGCGAGGATAAACGGGCAACCCCAGTCCTTTAAAAACGTGCCCATAAAATCTTCATTGTGTAAGGTAGAAAATGGTCTCTTTTCTCCGCCAATGGGAAGCCGTCCCTGGGACAAGGCAGAGCGCGAGGGAGGGGAGGGAGGAGGTGGCACGGAGCCAAGCTTCCCTCACTCTCCGCAGACAAAGCCTGAACCTATGACCTTCACAGCACTTGCAGAGCCAGCGCGCGCAGACAGGAGCTGGGTACAGGCGGGGATCCTTTCTAACCACACGTGTGTCGTATACTGGCCCAGCCGGCTGATTTGCTGCGATCCCTTCTGTGAGAAGTTGGCCTGATATGCAGTGCTCACTATTCTAGTGAACACTATGTATCAGTCCAAACAACCCTTATTGATGTTTGGTTGTAAGTCAACCTGATAGACCAGCTATCCTAGTAGCATGGACACGTGCAGTCTTTAGGCTAAACTCTAGAGGGCGTGTTAAGCCAGCTGTTTTACCATCACATATACCCCTTGAACACCAAGTGAAAGGACACCACACAAGTTGTTATGAAAAATAAAGTATATTTATTTATAACAAGACTACCCTGGCTCTTTATGAGACAGGGAGCTAAGCACACAACAAAACTCTTAAAGAAATACTTAAAGTCGCACAATTTACACAAATGCCCGAGGGGCACGAAAAACCATATACTATACAAGTGGAATGCGAAATACTAGGCTTTAGAATCGCTAGGACTGGACTACTGAACCTTTAGATTGCAAGCAGGAGGCCTAGGCACGTCGTGCGCAGAGTGGGAACTCTCACGCGTAAGGCGGGAAAAAGTCTATGGAGGCTAGTAAAAGCAAAGTTAGTGTTTTCGGGCGAACCCGACTAGGTAGGTCAAAAACGAAAGTGGATCTAGACACTTAGAGAGTTGGTCTACGCTGGAGCACCGGAGTACTCGGTTTACCTAGCCCAGGGGCTGCGGCTGCATAGGGTTCAAATGTCGTCGGATTTCTTCGTTGATGAACCAGGAGCCTGAAGGAAGAAGTTGCTGGCAGGCGACCAGTGAAGAAGTTCTTGGGGATCCAAGCCTGGATCGGAGAAGAGGAAGACCTGTAAGCAGAGGGGACCAAGTTCTGAATCACTAGCCAGTGATTTAGGTGGGCACCAGAGTGGCACCGGACGAAGTCACCTCAACCAGGTGAGTGGGCGCTGCTGGGCTCTGCAGTCTCTCGGACCAGGAGGCGTTGTCGGCGACCAGGATGGAGGTGCGAGCTGTCCCACGAAGATATCTGCTGTCGACGTCGCTGGACCCAGGATTGGGGCAACAAGTCTTGGCAAATGCAAGCCCACGCGGTGGACTTAAAATGGCGTCTGGAGTGGACCAGGAAGGTCCAGGGCGCTCCTCTGTTGGAGGGGAGCAAGGGCCAGTCTGGAGCAACCAGACCAGCGGTGTTTGTCGTCGAAGTTCGTCGTCAGAGGGCCACTAGCCAACGGGCAAGCGACCTGGACAACGCGGTGAGCAGCAAAGAGCAGAAGGGCCCCACGCAGATCTCGTGGATGCAAGGGGGCTGAACTTCGGTGCTGGAGCTGCTCAGGGTTGGGGCTTCTCTTACCCCAAAGCACTCGGTCGAGGGTCACTCGGGAGTCGTGCTGGGCAAGTATCGTGCAGTCTTGAAGATGGCCGGTCCCTCGAGGTCTTGTCACACCCACGGGTCTCAGCTGGGCTGAAGATGCAGGTAGAGGTCAGAGGTGCCAGGGAAGCCGGTTCTCGTCGAGCTGGGCAGTCTTGATCCGGAGGAGAGACTTACAGCAGACCGCGATGCTTGGATGGTGCCTGCTGCTGCAGGGTGACTACTCCTTAGTCACAAGGGAGAAATCTTGAGAAGAGTCTTGAGTTCCTTTCGTGGAAAGTTGGTTCAGGATTCAAAGATGATCTGATTTGGAAGGGGGCCTGCTCCTACCTTTATCCTGCAAAAGGGGGCTGGCACGCGACTAAGTCCTGCCCTATGGGTGGGACTAGGAGGGGGGTGGTTACACCCCTCTCCTTTGCCGGGCTTTTCCCCAGATCAGGGGCTGGAGTGCCCCTGGAACTGGTTCAAGCCGGCCTATGCATAGTGAGCACCGGGGTGCCACTTGCAGTCACCTTCCTCTAAAGCCCTGCCTACCTAGGATACACAAAATCCTGTCTGGGACGGTGCTGGCACCGCCCCTGGCAGGAAACCCTTTGTCCTTGCCTCCTGCGCTGGGAGGACTCCCAGCAGCAGGAGGGCAGACTTGTGTCTCGGTGGCAGCATCCATCTTGTGGAGCTGAGGCTATGTCTGACTTTAACCGGGGTTACAGGTTACCAACATGTCGTGTCCCTCTAGAAGGGTGGAATGCTAACCCCGTCGCCAGAATTGGCGAGGGGTTAGTATTCCAATTCGTATGACACCTTACTCGACATGTTTTGATAATGTTATACCAAAGTTAGCATATGACCGCGAGGTACATAATGCACTTAAGAGTATATGGTATAGCGTTATCATGGAACAGCTATTAGGACTTGGTTCCGCAAGCTGCAAACGGGCTCAGCTCATGCCAGAGCACCATTTCACATTATTCCACGCACTCTGCCTTCAGGATTTTTAAGGCCTGCCATAGGAGTGACTGATAGGAATATATGTGTCCACTTTAGGTTTAGATATAGGAATACTATATCTAAAGCAAAGGGTGATTACACCACCTTGTAAATGTATGTAAATGTAGTTGAGCTTATATAGCGCACAGCTACCCGCCGTGGGTTTCCCGGCGCTTGCTTAGGGAACCCGTCCTGGTATTCCCCTGTGAGATATCAGGGTATCCACAAGGTGAAAGTCAGGCATCCCGCCGCGAGGGGCCGTTGTGGAGATTAAGCAAGCTATTGCCCAGAGTCGCAGAGTGTGAACCCGTGAGTCAAGGAGGCACCGGGGCGAGAATTATCGAGTCCGTGGAATTTTTTAGCCCAAGACCCGCCGAGGCGGGGAATTGAACCCTGGTCCAGGACCGATCTCAGCTTCCGGGCCTGCTGCCTCTAACCCCTGAGCCACACTTCTCCCCAGCTGTCAAGCAGCCAGTTGTGTCTGATTTAGTTAGTCAACTCAGGGGTGGCATAATACATGCTGCAGCCCCTGGGAGACTTCTGGGTACACCTCTGCCCTGGTTACAGGGACACAAGAGAGGGCCCAGTGCCAATTCAGTACCTGGGTACAATTTGGAGTAGAGAGAACAGCTAGGCTGTGGGTCTGATTAGCAGGCCCACAGCCAGGAAAAGTCGTAAACCAGTGAAGCAAAAAGCAAAAATCTGGGTGATCATAGGATTGCAGACCCTACTCTCCTACACCTTCAAAACATGCATGTTCGAGGCATGTGGGCTGCTGAATTCATATCTGTGCATAGCTAGCCGCCTAGTGTTGGGTCCGGATGATTGCACTTTGTTGTCTTGGAAGAGTCTTCGAAGTATCACGAGATAGGTGACTCCTCCCCTGGACTACAGTGCGCATGGGCATCTTCTCCATCCTCAGATTGTTTTTTTCCGCCATTGGGTTCGGATGCAAACTCCTATACTCCAACTCGGAATCCAAAACAAAACTTTCTAAAGGCCAAAAGGCCTTCAACTTCGTCGGAATTGTTCTCGTTCGGTACCTCTCAACTCGATCCAACCTTCCATCTCGAATCGGTCGTCGACGCGGGCCGTTGGGCCTTTTCGACGCCACGTGAGCCGACCGTCGATGGAAAGAAGCCCGTTTAAAAGGTGCCCACAATGCCACTCCAAGTTCCCGCATACTGATAAACACTCAGTATGCAACAAGTGCCTTTCCCCAGACCATAGGGAAGAAACCTGCCCAGCCTGCGCCCAGTTTCGATCCAAAAAAACTATACGAAACCGACGGGCTGCTAGGCAAGAAATGCAGCGACAGGCACCAGAACCAGACAACATCTTCGATGATGACCAGGATCTACAGGACGCCCCAGACTCGGACCTAGAAATCGTCACCGTCGAGGACTACTCTGACCCTGACGACGAGATCCCGTCGGGCCAAATCGTGAGTACACTACCCCCGACACCTATTGACCCGTTACCACCGGCTCCGGTCGAGGCATCGCCAAAAGGCCTTAGCCAAGATCATAAAAAACTTTCGGCAGCCCCACCTTCCGGCTCGGCTCCGAAACCGAAACCTTCTGAAACCCCAGGGCCCAGTACCATCGTCTAGAAGAAGATTCCAGAGCCGAAGAAGGTCACCAACCCGAAGGGCGTCGATCTGAAAAAGGCCGCACAGCCTAAGAGCATCGAGCCAAAGAAGACTGTCGACCCCGAAGAAGACTGTCGACCCCACGAAGGCCGTTCAGCCAAAAACCGTCGAGCCAAAGAAATTGGTCGACCCGAACAAGGGCACACAGCCAAAGGGCGCCGAACCGAAGAAGGTCGCCGACCCGAAAAAGCCTGCTGTTCCAAAGACTGTCGACTCGGCCACCGGTGCCGTACCGAAACCAGTCTCAAAGCCGGAAAAACCTGTCAACCTAAAGACACCGGCTCCAAAGACACCAGTCGATCCCAAAAAGAACATCGACTCGGTGAAGGACACTCATCCAAAGAAGCCTACAGAGCACAAAAAACGTATCGACCCGAAAGTTCCGGTCGAACTGAAAACACTCGTCGACCCAAAAACAGGGCCCGAGCCAGAAAAGTCCAACAAAACTCCAAAAGTCGTCGAAAAGAAAAGTGTTACCAACCCAAAGAAGTCTAACACTAAACCCAGGACTGTAGAGGAAGAACTATTCCACCCAGATGCCGCAGATGACCAAGCAAAAATATACATCAATCCAGACACTGGTAAAGTTACCATCCTGCATAGGAGAAAGAGGCCTTTGGACTTTGTACCCGATTCACCTATTCCACTGAAGAAAAAGGACTTTGGGACTTCTCCATCAAGACCCTTCAGCCCCTTTCAACCTATCATGCCTACCACACCTTTTGCACCTTCCTCACCTTCTCACCACGGGGACAATGAGGGGGACTCAGGGTATGAGCCACAGCCTGTATATGATTTCCCACAAGATCTTAACCAAGAGGAACCTTGGGAAGAACCAACAGACCCTTATGACACCCATCCTATCCCTGATGTACCCACTTATCCTACCAAACCGTCACCTACTGATGACACAGTAGTCTTCAACCAGCTCATAGACAGGGCAGCACAATTCCACAACGTGGACATGCATAGTGACCCTGTGGAGGAAGACTTCCTTTTTGACACATTCACTACTGCAGAAAAAAGTGTCAAAAACGCTTCCCATGCTAAAGGGAGTTCTAAAACATGCACCTGACATATTTAAGGACACAGTCAGGGCACGGGTAATCAATCCCAGAATTGAAAAAAAGTATAGGCCAGCTCCTACAGACCCTACTTACATCAAGGGCCAGTTGCCACTAGACTCACTGGTGATGGCAAACGCACGAAAAAGAGCCAACACTCGGACAACAGAGGAAGCACCTCCCCCTGACAAAGAGTAAAAAATTCTAGAGGCATCAGGCAAAAGGGTAGCTGCACAAGCCTCCAACTCATGGAGGATTGCTAACACACAAGCCTTACTGGCTCGTTATGACAGGGTGCACTATGATCAGCTTGAAAGCCTTATGCAACACCTGCTCGAGCTCTTCAAAGCACAAGCCAATGATCTTATCCAAGAGGGAAAGTTCATATCAAACGCCTCCATCAAATGTGCGCTTGATGCTGCAGACACCGCAGCTAGGTCAATTAATACTAGTGTCCTCCTACGCAGACATGCATGGCTGCGTATTTCAGGATTTAAGAATGAGGTGCAGTCCACCATTCTTAACCAACCTGTCAATCAGGATTTTCTATTTGGCCCTGCTGTCGATACCATTCTGGACAAAATGAAAAAGGACACGGAAACTGCAAAATCTATGGGTGCATTGCAATTTCTGCAACATAGGGGCTCCTTTCGGCGCTCCTCATACAGAGCAAGTACACAAGGGAATGCTTCGCAAACCTCTACCTCATACAAGAATAACACACAAGGTTCCTTCAACAAGAACACAACCAGGGGAGGTTACAGGGGTAACAGCAATAAGGGAAGACGGCGTGGAGGCAATAACACCAGGGCCTCCACCGCCGCAAAACAGTGACTTCATTTCGCTGCCTCCAGACCACTTAACACCAGTCGGAGGCAGACTACAGCAGTTCCTACCTGTCTGGCACGCAATTACCACGGACAGGTTGGTGAGAGAAACTATCCGGTCTGGTTATTGCCTAGAACAGACTACTACGCCACCAAACATACCACCCAGGCATCGTCCCATGTCCTTAGAGCACATCACCCTGCTACAACAAGAGGTGAAATGCATGCTGGAAAAGGGGGCCATAGAGCAAGTCCCTTTCCACCAACAAGGTACAGGAGTATACTCTCTATACTTTCTTATTCCAAAGAAGGACGGTTCCCTCAGACCAATTTTGGACCTCAGACCCCTAAATCAATATATACTGTCAGAGCACTTCCACATGATCACATTACAACAAGTGCTCCCTTTGCTACAGCAAGGAGACTTCCTAGCAACACTGGACCTAAAAGATGCGTACTTTCACATACCCATCCATCCAGCCCACAGAAAATACCTCAGGTTCACAATAGAGGGGCAACACTACCAATTCATGGTTTTGCCCTTCGGGGTTACCACGGCTCCAAGAGTGTTTACAAAATGCTTAGCGACAGTAGCGGCACATCTCAGGAGGCAACACGTCCATGTGTACCCTTACCTGAACGATTGGCTAATACAAGCAAAATCGTACCAAGAGTGTGCAGCACACACGTCCCAAACAATCCAGTTGCTACACAGCCTAGGCTTTTCAATCAACTACACAAAATCGCATCTGCAACCTTCCCACGTACAGCAATACCTGGGAGCCACTATAAACACCTCAGTGGCAAAGGCATATCCAAACACGGCAAGGATAACCAGCATCCAGATGCTCATTCGCAAATTCCTGCCACAGCAATACCTGCCCGCTCAGGTCTTCATGCAGCTCATAGACATGATGGCCTCCTGCATATTCATTGTTCCCCATGCCAGACTCCAAATGCGCCCATTACAGGAATGCCTAGCACGGCAATGGAACCAGGCTCGTGGACATCTGAAAGACCTAGTATTGGTAGACAGTCGCACTCACAACTCTCTGCATTGGTGGAACCCACAAAGCCTTTCCAAGGGGCGACTGTTCCAAGAGCCGGTTCCACAACTAGTACTAACAGCGGACGCTGGGGAGCCCATCTCCTTCAATACACAGTACAAGGACTCTGGACAAACAAGCAGAAAAAGCTGCATATCAACCAACTAGAGTTGCTAGCGATATTCCTAGCCCTAAAAGCATTTCAGAAATACTTGTACAGCAAGACAGTGTTGATCCGGACGGACAACATGACTGCAATGTACTATATCCAGAAACAGGGAGGGACACACTCTCCACAGCCGTCCCATCTGGCACAAAGTATATGGAGGTGGGCGATCCCCAAAAACATTTTTCTCCTAGCAGAACACCTCCCAGGCAAGGACAATCAGATTGCCGACCTACTCAGCAGGCACAGCCAACAACTACACGAATGGGAGATTCACCCCCAAGTTCTCCAGCCATTCTTCAAAGAGTGGGGTCACCCAGAAATAGACCTGTTTGCCACAAACGAAAACTCCAAATGCCAGTACTTTGCCGCAAGGTTCCCACATCCGTTGTCACAGGGCAATGCGATATGGATGAACTGGTCAGGCAGATTTGCGTACGCTTTCCCCCCAGCACCGCTGATCCCGCTGGTGGCACGCAAACTGCGACAACACTCACTCACGCTAATCCTAGTTGCTCCCACATGGGCGAGAACGTTCCTAGAACTTTCAGTAGATCCTCATCAACGACTGTCCCTTGCACCCCATCTTCTAACTCAGAACCATGGAGAAATCAGACACCCAGATCCCAATCAGATCAACCTAGCGATCTGGCTCCTGAAGTCTTAGAGTTTGGATACCTTAACTTGCCCCCAGACTGCATGAACATCATTAGGGAGGCAAGACGACCAACCACACGAGCGTGCTATGCAGCTAAATGGAAGAGATTTGTTATTTACTGCAACAATAACCAAATCAACCCATTAGACGCTTCCATACAGAACATTATATGTTACCTGCTGCACCTACAAAGATGTAACTTGACATACTCTTCTATACGACTACACCTTGCTGCTATAGCAGCATACCTTCAAAACAGGCAACACTTCTCACTGTTCAAAGTACCAGCAATCAAGGCCTTCATGGAGGGTTTAAAAAGGGTGATCCCCCCCAAGACATCCCCCTTCCCCAGTCTGGAATCTAAATATCGTGCTTACCAGACTCATGGGACCTCCTTTCGAACCTCTACACTCACGCGAACTACAATTCTTAACGTGGAAGGTTGCATTCTTAGTTGCCATCACCTCACTCAGAAGAGTGAGTGAATTACAAGCACTGACAATTCAAGAACCTTTCATGCAGGTGCATGCTAACAGGGTGGTTCTTAGAACCAACCCTAAATTCATGCCTAAGGTTGTATCCAATTTCCATATCAACCAAGCAATTGAACTGCCAGTATTCTTTCAAAATCCAGTCAGTAGCTGAGAGAGCCCTAAACACACTATATGTAAGAAGAGCTCTACTTTATTATGTGGACAGAACTAAGTCATTTAGAAAGACAAAACAACTATTTGTTGCTTTTGCACCCCAACACAAAGGAAATCCCATTTCAAAGTCAGGAATAGCCAGATGGATAGTTAAATGCATTCAAATATGTTATCTTAAAGCTAAACGCACTTTAACCGTCCCCCTTAGAGCACACTCTACACGGAAAATGGGGGCATCCATGGCTTTCCTAGGAAACATTCCTCTTGAAGACATCTGTAAGGCAGCCACATGGTCAACCATACACACCTTCACTAAACACTACTGTGTAGACGTGCAAGCAAAACAGCAAGCTGCTGTAGGACAGGCTGTCTTCAAAACTCTTTTCCAAACTGCTGCAGCTGGCACAAGTGGCCACCGCTAGAGGAGATACTGCTATTCAGTCTATGCACAAATATGAATTCAGCAGCCCACATGCCTCGAACGGAATATGCTACTTACCAGTATGCATCTGTTCTTGGCATGTAGGGCTGCTGACATTCATATTGCCCACCCTCCTCCCCGGTGCCTGTCGCAGCTGCAGCATTATCTCTGGCATGGCCATCTCTTACTTTCCTATCTCCATCTCTGCCACAATGGCGAAAAACAATCTGAGGATGGAGAAGATGCCCATGCGCACTGTAGTCCAGGGGAGGAGTCTCCTATCTCGTGATACTTCGAAGACTCTTCCAAGACAACAAAGTGCAATCATCCGGACCCAACACTAGGCGGCGATATCTGCACAGCTATGAATGTCAGCAGCCCTACATGCCAAGAACAGATGCATACTGGTAAGTAGCATATTCCTTACAATGAACGAAGCGCTCGTATGGTATTAACGCGGAAGAAGCCACTAGGTTACAGAATTGTACTACAGATTCGCTCATTCGCGTTTTTAAAGTTACAAAGTACTTTGGATAATAAAACAAAACAAGGGGTTGGCAATTAGCTCCTGGACCCATGTGCGTTGAGTGATATTCAGCCATGTGAGGATTAAAGACGTGTACTGAGATGTACACGTAAAGTACAACCACTGGGATTACCAGGGGGTGTTAAGAGCAGCAGAATACGTGTAACTGTATGCCATGATTCCATTACACTACTAGGGCCCTGTAGAGGTCACAGTCAACAGAACTGCTAACCTTGGGAAATTTCAAACTTCCGGGTCACTTTGGTAAACCCTCCATAAGGAGGTCAACTTTTTACTAGCCTTTAACTCAAATGCCCACATCAGTTCACTCCAGTGAGTAGGGTGTAACATTGGGCAGTCCCTCTGGCCGATGGAAGGTCTTATATGAAAAAATAAATACATTTGTGGGTATTCATTTTCAAGTCTGGGTGGTGAGGGTGCATGGAAACCGCAGGCCAGAAGTGACCAGAGCTGACCAACAGCTCTCTCCCCGAGCCGCAGTTATAATCCCTTCAATTAGCTTTTATGTCTACACCAAACTAACATGGAGTGGCGGCAGCACAAAGTAGTCCACTTCAGACAAATATAATGCCAAAATATGGACATGTTCATGATGCTTAAAGACCAACTTAACTAAGACTATACACCAGCCTCCTTCTTGAAGGCGCAATCAACAAGCAGGTCAAGAAAATGCAGATCTCTTAACATCAAATACTGTTTGGTCTAAAGCAAGGAGCAGATACACCAACGCACACCCCGAGGCAGATAAGCTGTTCAAGGCTCATGCGATCTACAATGAATGCTGTTTCGCTCACACAAGGACGTGATCACTCCACTTCTCTTACGCACTGCTCAAGAAGGTCAAGGGGAAAAAAAAACTATAAAATACAAGGAAAACTGTGACGTCAGAAACCAACAAAAAATTGTAGTTATGACAGACAATGCAAGCAGAAACACAAGGAATTTAACTGCCTAGAAAACAAGCATGCGTAATCTCCAAGTTTTAATGTGTGCAGTCACGTTTTCAGGTCAACCTTATTGGGGGTTTTTTGCCGCGAGAAAAAAACAATCAATGAAACAAACCAAAAATTCAGAGGTATAGCAGGTCTTCCCGACTATTCCCATCTCCATTTAAATCCACGGCGAAACGAGAGGTAAAGCAAAACACACGCTGGGCGCACACAGGGTAAGCACTTCGTTTGACAGACCACAATGTTCACCCATTTATAATAAAAACATTTTAAATAAAAAAGCAGCAAATTCGGGTTCCTGAGCCTTAAAATGTTCGAGTTCCCACCAAGCGAGTTTAGCACTGAGCCATGAAAGGACTGCAGGAATGAAAGTCGGCGAGTGTAAGAGAACGTATATGGAAAACGCAGGGGAGGGGAAAGGGGAAAGCACACCGCTCAGACCCAAAGGAAGAGAACGAGCTTTCAAAACAAGGGACGGACGGCAGCGGCACGTAAGAGGGGAGGGCATTCTCTGCTCACAGAAAGTATACAAAACAGCAGCCGGCGCAGATTCCAGGGGGATTTGTGGGGAGGAAGACAGCAATGCTACAAACTTAGATTGGGGTACAAAATAAGACTAGTAGTCGCGGACAATTTACGTCGGTAGAGAAAGTTCTACTCTGTGCATGTGGAAGGGAAGGGGGGAAGCGAGAGCGGGACGGAGGAGGGCTGCGGGCAGAAGGAAGGGGGGGAGGCGAGCGGAGCCGAACCGCTCCGGAAACACCACCATGTTTCTCCGAGGCTAAGCAGAAATGCCTCGGAGAAACGCAAAGTAATTTTGGGATTCGGGGGCGTGTTTTTCTTTCTCTCCTCTTCTCATTGGCTGGAATGTAAATTCCAGCCAATGAGAAGAGGAGAGAAAGAAACAAAAAAACACACCCCCAATCCCAAAAAGAAGGGGCTTAAAATGAGTGATGCCCCTCTCCTCCAATGGCTTGCCTCCTTTTAGGAAGGCAGCCAATGGAGAAGAGGGGCGGGTTCAAGCCTCCACTCTATAAATCCTAAAATCTCGCCAGCGAGGCTGCGCAAGCGCAGCCATCGCTAGGCCGACCCCTAAAAAAGGGGAGGGGGCGAGAAACATGAAATGTCATTCATGACTCAATAATACAGCCGGAAAGAATAGAATACATAATGAAACAAAATACTGACCATATGACATGCTGAGTTTCCACATAATAGGGTACCTAGAAGGGCAAGGAATGACACCATGAGGGAGGGCTCATGGATCCACAAATGCATAGAAAATAATCAATGGATAATTGTGGGGAACTGTAAGGAAGATGAAAACATGACTGAGGAGAACGAAGGGGAAAAGAAAAAACAACCAGGAGGGTCCATACTCTCGTCCACACCCACATGTGGGGGGGGGGGGGGGGGGTCGAAACGGAGTGAAAGGTAAGCGAGAGTACGGAAAAAGGAGATGGAAAAAGGTGGAAATCAGGAAGGATGACAGAATTACTCGATGTTAAACTGCTTTAGCACTTTATAGTACCCGTCCGTTTTGCAAGGTAAAGATGGATGATTGCTATGCAGCATGTACGAATATTTGCTTTTGAATGTTTCCTGTTTGAAATTGTAAACAATTGATATCTGTTATCAAAGTGTGTTCAATGCGAAGAAAATGCTAACTTAGTCCTCCTAATTTTAAATTCATAAATATTGAGTGCATATTGGGGGACAAGGATCACAAATGCCAACTGTAATGTTATATTTTAATCACCCTTTGAATGATAAAGCTATAAAGTATTTTCTCATATTTGCATTATGTAGGAAGCTGGCTCTTTATATAGTGGACCAAAAAGAGGTAAACTGTGTAAAAAGTCCAGGCAAACCCCAATCAGTTTATGGAGGCACAAATGATACCCCAAATGCTCTTTTGTCTGGTAGTGTAGGCGAGCAGTTAGGCATATTAGAGGTAAGTGCTAAGCATTTGTTGCACACACAAAGTTGGTAATTGAGACATACACGCAATACAGAAATCCAACACCATTTTATAAAAATAACACACGCTTTTATGTGAATTTAGATGCCAAGATCATCAGAATCAGTTAAGTACTTTACGAGTTATGAATTTTTACAGTTTTCTAAAGTTGACAGTGCAATTTTTGGGTGTGGTAATGTTATCCTATGTCGGAAAACCATGTACTACATTCGGGCACTTACCAGCGACTTACAGGGCCCAGGGCACTCCCAGTCAATATTGCATCAAATACCAGACAAAAAGTGTGTGTGTGTGTGTGTGGGAGGGGGGTGACCATGTCAAAAAGGGGTGCTTTCCTACAATCATCCCCTCCCAAGAATGTGGTGCTGTCAGCTGTGACCACAGCCTCTCTCCAACCTGGTTTCCTCATTGCCTCTGCAGGCTCCACTACAGTTCCCTGTGCTGGCCTGCGCTGAGGTACAGGCTGGGTGTGGATCCAACATTGTTCTTGCATTCACTGTGTGAGATGTTCAGGCAGATGACTGTCTCCTTTGGAGAGCCTTCAAGCCACATGGAGCTCCTTAGGACGCCATATGTCATTCCAGCGGATTCATCGCCAACTCTTTGACTGTGCACCTGCATTAGCTGAAGCCATATAGATGTTGGCTGTTTCACAGCGCAACCCTATACAATGCTACAACGAACTTCACTTCAGAGGCCTCTGCTCCCAGGCCTCCAATGCCATTTGCCCATTAGAGTTAATGGGGTGACCCTGTGTCCCTCAGAACCTGGGTATTAGTGATATAGAAAATACTTGGTTCTGTTGGGTAATACAATTGTTGTGATTTATGTATTAAATACAAAAGCAACAATGCATCTCAATTTGTTATCAACAAATTACAAACAATTTTTAGATAACAACACACCAGAAGAAGAATTGACAAAAACAGAGCTGATTTACTCTTTTGTTATTTCAAAAAGATAACCAATAAAAATATGGCTGTCACAAACACCGATGTATTGCGGCGATACAAAGATGACTGTTGTGAAGAAGTGACGTGGTGACAAGTGAAATCAATGGTGCACTATGTACATGACATACATTGGTCGCATAGATAAATACAATTCAGAAAGCCTGTCCTGTCCTCTGATTTTTAACATGAATGCAAGAACCAATGGTGATTTTAGGTTATGGTCAAGCACACTGTATGGAAATTTATGACAATAACGTCAACTTTTCGAACCCTAGAACCAGCACAGTGATGTGGTAAAAAAACAGGTCTTCTACAGGACTGTAAAGAGGCGGGTGGACAGCCATGAGACCGATAATCCAGTGAATGTGATTAAAGGAAAGGTGTGATCCAATCAGTGAAGTTAACGCAAAGCTGTAATCCTAATAAAAAATCAAAAAGTCAGGATGTGGTGGGGATCAAAGGTATCCAAGGTAATAAAGCTGATCAAATCGAAAAGGAGACATTCGCCAATCGGTCAAATTCTTGTTGTGAATACAAAACACTCCGAGCGTTGGAGATCTCCACCAGCAGGTTGGAGTCTTAAATGTGGGCAGTGGCTCAGATACTTGACTCCCACCAGCGGGTGGGATTCATATTCGGTTGAATTAGCTTGTTTAATAATGCAGCCAAAAAAAGGTCAGGTACTTTAGGGATCACGCAGTCATCTGTCGTCTGACTCGAACTTCTCTAAATCAACTGTTTTCTATTGCCATTTGCAGCACTGGGGGCTGGAGTCTGTTTCCATGCTTCAGGTGATGTATGTCCTTCCAAGTCCCAGTAAATAATTTAAAGAACACAAGTTAGACCCAACATTTGTTGGAGAAAAGTCAGTATAAGAAACAAAGATCTAAACAGCAATACTTGCATACCACGCATAACATCTTTGGAACTGACCGAGATCCTCTTGACATCCTAGAGGTCGTACTACATCACACGTTGACGGCAGCGAGGCCTCACGCTTTCTGCACCCTCTTTTTAGACACGTATTATTTGTATTATCTGGCCATAAGGAATACCAGTTGCCTTGGTATATCCCCGTATATAGAGATGGAGTTTCCTGCTGGCCCACCTGCTGAATGTACTTCCTTTTATATGGTCACCCCACAGATTGGGCAAGGTCCATAAACTAACATTTTCTAGTGTAGAGACAAAATGTAACCTTCTCACTGAAGTTCTGCAGCCAGCATGGTAGGGTTATAAGCTGTTGCTGCTCTTCATTGAGCTGCTTCTAGACCCAGTCTTAAGGGCTTGGGTAAAACAGATTTCTGCACCAGCCATCAGTAGGCTGGTAGCCAGAAAGTATAGACAATCCCAGAGGGGTCCACAATTTTTCTCTGTCCACCCTTCACCTTAGAGCCTAGTGTTTCAGGCTACTTATTGCATGCAAAAATTAATGGGGCTTTTTCTGTATCTCCTGCTGACCGGGAATCAAAAAAGCTTCAGGCAGGTGGAAATAAAATCTCAAACGGAAGCCCAGCACTTGTACCTTAATCTAAAATGCCTTCTTGGACGCTTCTCCCTCACTCAGTCGAATATTGCAAACATGGTGATTTGTAGCATGAATCCTCTTCTGGATTCAAATGCTGTGCATCTATTCTTCCATTTCCATTTTTGGTGGGTGTCTTAGGCCACCATTTGGTGGTAAGTCCATTCCCTATGTGATGTCTGACGTGCTCTCCAGAAATTCCTGTTTGCGATCACCATTTTCATTTTCTTTTTAGGTCTCGCCTGTCGATGCGCATGCGCATCGAGCAAGCGAGACTATAGGGGCTCATCGACTCTTTATCTAACTTGCAAGGAATCGTGGCGATTCCTTGCAGTGCCCGTGACTTTTAAGCTCAATGCGCATGTGCATTGAGCTTAAAAGCGCGTGCACAGCCGCCCGCATTCCTCCGACACCTTTGAAGTGAAGCTTAGCTTCACTTCAAAGGCCCGGCTTCTTCACACCCACATGCCGCTCTGCCCCGCTCCGCCCCCTCCCCTGAGTCATCCTGCCTGCCCTCGACGTTCCCCCCGCCCCCTCCCGCCACGCAATGCCGAGAGCTTGTTGTTAAAAAGCTGTTCTTAGTGCCTGCGTTGTGCCGAAGGCTGCCTCTCAGACACGGAGTCTAATGTCACCATGCCACGGCACCGAGTCCTAATGAGCTCTCGCTGGCCCTCATCCACCGGTCCCTCGTCTCCCTGCCGTGGTATGCTCTAAGCACGCAGAGGGGAGGGCCTTACTGCACCTCTAATCTGTCACACTCCCGGGGCTTGTAATTGATGTAGGTTTGTAGAGGATCTAATTCTAGCTCTCGGCTTTCGGGGTTTACCAATTAAACTGCAATAGCCCGTGCAGAAACTGCTGGTGATGCGTTAAGATTCCCATCTGATGTTTAAACAGTTTGCCAGTGCACTGCCATGAAAGGGAATCTGTTTTTAAAATGTAAGCAAGGTCAGGAGCAGGCAAGAGCTCCGGGAGTTTACATATTTTACCCCAATAAGGCACGGAGATCAGTATCCAGCTGTCCTCCCTACTCTCCTGTTCGTTTACGGGCTTCCCTCCTTCCTGTAATATTACAAACTCACCTCCTCTGCGTTCACAGGGTGCCCTCCTCCGTCCTCCTTTACATGTGTACAAGTACTGATTTCCTGTACAGATGCATGTTTGCATTTCCTATATATACTAATGTACTCTAATCGTAATGATCCACCAGCCTCGCTCGTCACCCTCTATACTTTCATGTGCTTACCACCTCTTCTATACATTCACACGCTTCTCCTCTACTTTTGCAGGCTATGCCCTCTTCTGTATACTTACAGTCAACCCTCCTAATATACCTTGGCACGAGTCTCTTTTCTACTGTACATTTGCAGGCTTTCCTTCTCCCCTGTACACTCACATTCATCCCCACTTATTCCCTCCAGTACGTTCCCAGGCCTCTCTGCTATAAATGTATGTATTTCCCGTCCTCTCAAGAACCCTCTTATGCTTCCGTCTTTGCTGTTACATTAACACGCCTTCCCCCACTGTCTGTACATTATCGTGCTACTCTTCTGTACATTAACGTTTCCCTTCTCTTCGGTACATACACATGTTGTTCTCATCTCTCCTCCTGTACATTTACATGCGTTGGCCCTTTCCTCTAAATGTAATTCTTCTCTGTGCATATGTGTATGGATTGGCATTTTAAAGCGCAAAGTTAACTAGGAAACAATAGAGTGCTATACATCACTTCAGGGAATAGGTAAAGGGTCTTGTATATCAAATTGGGATTAAAAAATACAATGCACATATTGCATTTCTGTTTTTTGGGAGGTACAGGGAGATTAAGTAATTTGTCCTGAATTGCACAATGTTAAATCAAGCGCCGGGGCCGGAATTCAAACCTGGGTCCCCAAATCCCAAAGTTGGCAGCTGTAACAGCTAAGTCACATCTCCTACCTTTATTCATTTACAAACCCTCACTCACCCTCACCCTCACTCACCCTCAACCCCTCAGCATCACACTCACTCACCCTCACCCTCACTCACCCTCAACCCCTCACCTACCCTCACCCTCAACCACTCACCCTCACTCACCCTCAACACCTCACTCGCCCTCACCCTCACTCACCCTCAACACCTCAACCTCAACCCCTCACCCTCACTCACCCACCCTCACTCACCCTCACTCTCACTCACCCTCAACCCCTCACCCTCACTCACCCTCACTCACCCTCAACCCCTCACCCTCACCCACCCTCAACCCCTCACCCTCAACCCCTCACCCTCACTCACCCTCACTCACCCTCACCCACCCTCACCCACCCTCACTCACCCTCACCCACCCTCACTCACCCTCACTCACCCTCACTCTCACTCACCCTCAACCCCTCACCCTCACTCACCCTCAACACCTCAACCTCAACCCCTCACCCACCCTCACCCACCCTCACTCACCCTCACTCTCACTCACCCTCAACCCCTCACCCTCACTCACCCTCACTCACCCTCAACCCCTCACCCTCACCCACCCTCAACCCCTCACCCTAACTCACACTCACCCTCACTCACCCTCACCCTCACTCACCCTCACTCACCCTCACTCTCACTCACCCTCACTCACCCTCACTCTCACTCACCCTCAACCCCTCACTCACCCTCACTCACTCACCCTCACTCACCCTCACTCACCCTCACTCACCCTCACTCACCCTCACCCACCCTCACCCACCCTCACTCTCACTCACCCTCACCCTCACTCACCCTCAACCCCTCACCCTCACACAGTGCAATAGGTCTCGGAGCATTTGAGTTAGAGCTTTTACATTTGTTTATGGCTTTTTTTCTTTGTAATTCTTTAGCATTGCCTACAGGAAACAAAAATGCTAAAGATTTACAAAAAAAACCCATAAACAATTCTAAAAGCACTAACTCTAATGCTGCGAGACCTATTGCATTTCCAATGCTTGTTTTCTTTTTCGGTCGGGACGCACGACGGAGGAGCTTTGAAGATTTTTTTCAGACACAGAAAAACACTTACGTTTTTTCCACTGCAAAACACCAAAGACCACTAGGAAGAATAACACTCTTCCACAGAAGGGGAGCTTACTAACCCCGATGGGGTACCTGGCCAGTGAGCACCACGTGGGTGGAGAATGCTGAGGCATGGAGAACATCCCATTTAAATTTTATCCCAACTACCATCACAAATTCGCATAGGGGGACCCCCCACGAGGTCTGCATCTTATTTCTCACGAAGGACCACAGCGCCAAGGACAGCAAGACCAGCACAGAATTTGTCCCAAACCTTTAAAGGCAAAACTTAAATAGCTGCCGGCATACCAAGCCCTGGACGGTGCCCTATGGAACCAGGAGTCGCTCGAGGACCAGGCCTCTCCAGTGGCATTGTTGCCAGTGTGGGGAGAAGCAGGAATATTTCTAAGTTTGTTAACAACCACTTCAAAACAAAATACTTCTCAATTCAGTGGTATAATCTGATGTACTAAGGTGATACGCGTGTGCATGTTAATGAAATACACTTTTGTGAATTTTGAAGAGGTTATCTTATTTGTACACGTTTTTTCCAAGATGTCCTTAAAAATTAAAATGTTACTAAAGTGGTGCCGTCACTTTAGTTAGTTACTTCCTTTCATTATATTCAGTTAACTTGTAGATAAATGCTAGCCTGTTTATTTAACTTATTTCTGAATGTTAGTGCTGAGTCAAGTAAACTACTGCCCTACCTGCTGATTACAAGGGGGGCAAATGTAAAGGTCGAGAATGGCTCCAAATGGCCCTTGGGCGTATATTGAGTGTCACTGCTTTAGTAGGTTGAGGAAAAATGTGAATTATACAATTAACAGACCAGTGGATGGAAAGGGCTGACTGAAACCCCTGTAAGTATGCATAATATACCTATAGTTTTAGTAACAGCAAATGGTCTTGGTTAACGCCTGATTCTAATAGTCATGGATGTCCATTTAAAATGAAAGTTTAGTGCTAAGGTGCTTCATTAGTGTTTGAAGTGGCAGCAGCATTGATTGTCACAGTTGACTCCTTGTAACCTTTGACTGCCCTTGGACCACAGATAAAGAATTCTCACTTTGGGTGTCAGCTCTGTTAATTTATTACAGTGAAATATCTGTAGTGTTTAACTTCACTTATATTCAGATCAATGCTTTCTGTTTGTGTAATGTTTTTTTCTTAATAATGGTAGCATTTCATAATTGAACAATGTCTGTCCAGTGGCTAGCCATAGAATTAAATCTAAACTTGTCCTTGGTATATTAGGTCTCTAATGGAGCAGTTGCCATGGCAAAGACCACCCTGGAGCAGCTTTTGGTTCGATGTGCCACTCCACTAAAGGACGAAGAGAAGACTGAAGACATACTCGTGGCACAGGAGAAGTCCTTTCACCATGTGACCCATGACCTAGTTCGAGAGGTGACTTCCCCCAACTCCACTGTGAGGAAGCAGGCCATGCATTCTCTGCAAGTGCTGGCACAGGTCACTGGGAAGAGTGTTACTGTCATTATGGAGCCACACAAGGAGGTAAGACTCACGAGGACAATATTTCAGTATGATGTAGTTCTTTACAAACATTTTTTTTAATTAAGCATTACTAGGTCAGTTCCTTTGTTTTCTTTCGTGTGGCTCTCCAGTTCTCTTCAGTTTTAATTTAAAGTGACATGCAGTGCCCTCTTCTACCATTCCTGATCTGGTCGCTAAATAAATAATTGCGTTTGATATCTTATAGTATCCTGCTTTATCTCTCAGCCTTTGAGTTTAATGTGTTAAACTGATTTATATTAACCATTTCAGCTTGATTTCTCTTTTATGGTGCATACCATGTTTGTAAGACTTGAGAATCGACATTTGTGAACTCCATGTTTGTCCTTGCTCTGTTTTAAACTGTGATGTGAGAGGTAGGGTGCTGGTACACCATAGATGGCAAATCTCAGGCTGTTACATATTTAGGAATGTTTCTCATTTTCCAGCAATTGAAACTGCATCCCTATTCTCCAAGTTCAGGTTTAGAATAGAGAATGTTTGCAGGTCTTCGTTTATTCAGTTCATTTTCGTATCTGTATTTCTTCATCTTGGGTCAAGACCAGAAACTGACCCTCGATGTAAATTGCTGTGTAGCTTTTTCACTCTGATAAACATTTTTATTGTTTTGACCTCTGCATCTGTAGAGCCTGTCATTTTGGTTAGGGCCATATGATGCAGAAAGGCCTATGAAATCCCAACAGCACTATGCCATTTCTTTCTTTCAGTTTCTTTACACTTCCTATGAAGCTCCCCGGACATAACATTTTTTCCTATGTTCCACTAAGATTTGTAAGAGTTACCTTTCCAAATATTATTTTGAATGTTCAATTTTTCTTAATATTTGAGCATGTCATATTTACTTGTGCCTTCTAGATTTTATTTATTCCTGACCACATTTTATTTCTCTATCGTTCTTTGATAAAATGATTTTTACATACAAGTTTTGTTCCCTATATGTCTGCACTGTGCCCTGGAGGAGGGGGCTGCCTGCCTTGCTGCCTGTGCTATAATAGCGCTTTGATACCCCCGGAACGCCGAAGTTGCTGAGGAAGACTCCTTTCCCCATAAGTCTGCACTGTGCCCTGTAGGAGGTGCTGGCTTGCTGTCTGCGCTGTAACAGCGCTTTGAGACTTGCGGGACCTGCCCGAGCTCGTGCCTAGGCCAAGAGCGAGCTCGTGCCTAGGCAAAGAGCGGGCCCGTTGTTGCCCGGAAGAGACTGGGCCGGGCCGGGCCTCGCCTCTTAGGCCGTATGTTACATCTGGGTCACACCGTTCCTCATTTCTGAATGGCAAAGTGAGGCTGAGTCCTCCAGACGTCTGTTCCAAACGATCCTACATGCTGTGTTTGAGGGCTGATCTTTGTGCCTTAGCTGCCCTGTAACTTAAGAAGGACTGCGCTGATTATTTTAAGCTATTTGTGGGGTTGTCAACGTATTCATCTTTGTCATATTAGTTGGAATTGGCTAGGTGACTGAGAATCGAACTACTGCCAGGACTCTTGTACATTTCCACCCAGGTTGATACCTTCCAGTTCTTTGACAAATTATTTGACTGCTATTGATTAGGTTGCTGTACTTTGATTCTTAGTGGATATTCCCGTTATTCCATCACCATATTTTTGGGTGCCCACTCCTGTTTTATACTGTTTGATTTGAGATATTACTGGTTGCCTGCTTTTCCTTCAGAGTGCAGGGGGTTTTGAAGCGGTGGGGGATTATGGGGGATTGTTGAGACCTTTGAACACCTCTAGGGTGTTGGTGGGTCCGCTTATTTATCCAAATTCTATTTTATTGTTTACGTCATCTGTAAACTTAAGGCTTGCAATGCTGCCCCCTCTCTCACCAATTCCAATAAGTGTGCTAGGAATGTAAGGGATTTGAGGACTCTCAGTCAAATTAATGATCTGATTGTGGCGGTTGAGACGATCTTTAACCCCCTCCTTTCCTTGACGCAGGGCCTCTCCAGAGTGTGAAAACTACAATACACGATATCTTTGGGAAAAAAGTCGGACAGAGTTCGGAGTAGCAAGAGTAAACCTCCTGGAAGCATGATGGCAATTTGCTCTGTGCTGCTTTGGTGCGGTACCCTCCCCCACTTGAAACCGAGGTGGTCTGCTCCAATAGGTTTGCCCCTCTTTTGGGGACTTTAGGGTAGGCAGCGGTCTCATTATGTGGTATATCAAAAATATGACATACCGTGTAGAATTTCCAGGGGTTCCCTCACAAGTGGGCTAGGGCAAGCTCTGTTAGGGGATAGGATGGTCGAGGAGCCTTAACCTTAACACAGAGGAGTGCAAGACATTTGCAAATACACATATTTATCAATAAATTAGACACACGACTCAAGAGGATCCATACCATTATATAAAAATAGCAATTATCTTTATTTATGTTTAGGCATCAGAGAAAAATTGTTCAGTTAAGTACGTCTTTAAATATAAATTCTTATAACTTTAAAAAGTGGACACAGTGCAATTTCTGAGTTTTACATCATTATGCTATGGAAGGAAGACCAAGTTCTTCAGACATGTAGGAGAGTAGGGTCTGCAATCCTATGATCACCCAGATTTTTGCTTTTTGCTGCACTGGTTTACGACTTTCCCTGGCTGTGGGCCTGCTAATCAGACCCACAGCCTAGCTGTTCTCTCTATCCAGATTGTACTCAGGTACTGAATTGGCCCTGGGCCCTCTCCAAGTCCCTGTACCCAGGGCTGAGGTGCACCCAGAAGTCTCCCAGGGGCTGAAGCATGTATTGTGCCACCCCTGGATTGACTAACTAAAACTGACACAACTGGCTGCACGACAGCTGGGGCAAGGTGGTGTACTCACCCTTTGCTTTAGATATAGTATACCTATATCTAACCCTAAAATGGACACACAGATCTCCTATCAGTCACTCCTATGGCAGGCCTTAACAATCCTGAAGGCAGAGTGCTTGGAATCGTGTGAGATGGTGCTCTGGCATGAGCTGAGCCTGTCTGCGGCTTTCGGGATCTATCCCTTAGCCGTTTCCATGATATCGCATACCATATACTCTTAAGTGCATTATAATCCTCGCGGTTATGTGCCAACTCTGGTATCGCTTTATCAAAACATGTCGAGTAAGGTGTCATACGAATTGGAATACTAACCCCTCGCCAATTCTGGCGACGGGGTTAGCATTCCACCCTTCTAGAGGGACACGACATGCATGTAACCTATAACCCGGTTAAAAGTCAGACAGAGCCTTAGCATCCACAAAATGGATGCTGCCACCGAGACACAAGTCTGCCCTCCTGCTGCTGGGAGTCCTCCCAGAGCAGGAGATAAGGACAAAGGGTTTCCTGCCAGGGGCGGTGCCAGCACCGTCTCAGACAGGGTTTTGTGTATTGTAGGTAGGCAGGGCTTTAGAGGAAGGTGACTGCACGTGGCACCCCGGTGCTCACTGTGCATAGGCTGGCTGGAACCAGTTCCAGGGTCACTCCAGACCCTGTGCTGGGGAAAAGCCCGCCAAGGAAGTGGGTGTAACCACCCCCCTCCTAGTCCCACCCCTAGGGCAGGACTTAGTCGCGTGCCAGCCCCTTTTTACAGGATAAAGGTAGAGACTGGCCCCCTTCCAAATCAGATCATCTTTGGAATCAAGATACCACTTTCCACGAAAGGACTTCACGATTTCTTCCTCAAGATTCTCCCTTGTGGCTAAGGAGTAGTCACCCTGCATCCGCAGGCACCACCTAAGAACACTGCGGTCTGCTGCACGTCCTTCCTCCGGAATCCGACTGCCCAGCTCGACGAGACCCGGCTTCCCTGGCACCTCTGACCTCTACCCACCTCTACAGCACAGCTGAGAACCGTGGGTGCGACGAGACCTCGAGGGACCGGCCATCGCCAAGACTGCACGACTTCTGCACAGCAAGCCCACCGAGTAATTTCCTGGTGAGTGCTTTGGGGTCCGAGAAGCCCCCACCCTGAGCAGCTCCAGCACCGAAGAGCAGCCCCCCAGCATCTCCACGATCGGCGTGGGGCCCTTCTGCCTTCTGCTGCTCACCGCGTTGTTTGGCTACTAGCCCGTTGGCTTGTGGCCCTCCTGACGACGCCCGACGACATTTCTGCTGCTGGTCTGGTTGCTCCAGACTGGCCCTTGCTCCCTCCCAGAAGAGGAGCACCCTGGACCCTCCTGGTCCACTCAAGACGCCATTTTGAGTCCACCGCGTGGGCTTGAATTAGCCAAGGCTTGTTGCCCAATCCTGGGTAACTTCGACGCCAACGACTTCATCCTTCGTGGGACAGCTCGCACCTCCATCCTGGTCGCCGACAACGCCTCCTGGTCCGAGAGACTGCAGAGCCCAGCAGCGCCCACTCACCTGACTGCGGTGACTTCGCCCGGTGCCATCCTGGTGCCCACTTAATCACTGGCTAGTGATTCAAGAACTTGGTCCCCTCTGCTTTCAGGTTTTCTTCTTCCTTGATCCAGGCTTGGATCCATCGAACTTTCCTTCACTGGTCGCCTGCCAGCAACTTCTTCCTTCCAGGCTCCCGGTCCGGCAACGAGATTCCCGACGTCTTTTCAGACCTATGCAGCTGCAGCCCCTGGGCTAGGTAACTTCGGCACTTCGGTGTCCCAGCATAGCTTCACTATCCTAGGGTCAGGATCCACTGTCGTTTTCTTCCTACCAGGTCGGGTTCGCCCGTGAACACTAACTTTGCCTTTACTAGCCTCCATAGACTTTGTCCCGCATCCCGCGTGAGAGTGCACACTCTGCACCCGAGTCCCCTGGGCCTCCTAGTAGTAATCTAACGATTCCCTAGTCCAGTCCTAGCGATTCCAAAGCCTATTAGAACTGTTACTTACCTGCTAGTAATTCGCATTCCACTTTTAGTGTATATGGTTTTTCGTGCCCCTCGGGCATTTGCGTAACGTGCTAACTTAAAAGTATTTTCGTAAGAGTTTTGTTGTGTGCCTAGCACCCTGTCCTCATAAAGAGTACAGGGTTGTTGTGATTCTAATAAATACACTGTTTATTTTCATAACACTTGTGTGGTGTCCTTTCACTGGGTGTTCAAGGGGTAATGTGATGGTAAAACAGCTGGCTTAACACGCCCTCTAGAGTCTTAGCCTTAGACTGCTCGTATCCATGCTACTAGGATAGCTGGTCTATAAGGTTGACTTACAACCAATCATCAATAAGGGTTGTTTGGACTGATATATAGTGATCACTAGAATAGTGAACACTGCACATCAGGCCAACTTCTCACATTGGTGAGCAGCGGTTGGGATTTGAGCTTGCTGTTGTTTTACCACACATGCCCTAAGAATATCTTGTGAAAGATCACATAAGTACTAAAGGTACATATAACTTAGCTTAGAATACTCTGAGTTCTACTGAACCAGCTGTTGTAGCTCCTAGGGCCTAGCACACCCTAAACTACAACTCTAGCAAGGGATCAGTAGGCAAACATATAGTGTAGGTAAGTGCACCACTTACACCTCACTAGAAAAGCATGTCGACTCAGGGGGACTCTACTGAGACTCCCCTGGTCAGTGTTGACCCTCCACAGGTCACTTCAAGATATGCAGCTCTCAATTTTCAGGAGATGAGGCAACTCTGTGTCTCCAGGAAACTGAAGCAGGGGTCTAACCCCACCATTCCCTTTCTGATAGGTCTCTTAGAGACATATGATGCCAGAAAGCTTTCTCAGTTACATGAGAACATGCCAGCCTTAGAGGGAACCTCTGGGGATCCAGATCTCCCCAACACTGATTCAGCAGTTGAGGAGGAGGATCAGGAGGTACTCTCTGGGGATGAGGTAGACAAAGGTCTTGAGGTAGTCAGAAGGCTAACTAGGACCAACTTAGACTTACTTGGGCTAGGATCTGGGGGCCCCCCAGTACTGACCCGAAGTGGGCCTAACCTTGGAGTTAGGAGGGATAGATCTCTTTCTAGGGACTCCAATAGATCTCTGCACTCTAATGCCTCTTCTCAGGGGAGAAGGAATCCTCCACAGAGGAGATTTACTTCCCCTCAGAGAAGGGAGCATGAAGCTAGGATGAGACAAGCTGAACTGAGGATTGAAAGGGAAGAAATTGCCCTGGCCAAAGAGAAGCTTGCCCTGGCAAGAGAGCAGCAGATGAGTGGGCTAGCTCCCACTGGTGGCAGCAATCTCCCAAGAGATAGAGAGAAGGGTTTAGATACTAAACACCTGACTAAAATAGTGCCCCCCTTTAAACAAGGGGATGATATCCAGAAATGGATGGCTGCTCTGGAGAGGGCCTGCACTGTGCAGGGCATTCCCCAGAGTCAGTGGGCAGCTATACTGTGGCTCTCCTTTGATGGTAAAGGTAGAGATAAGCTCCTCACTACAAGAGTGGAGGATGCTAACAATTACCAGGTCCTGAAGAATACACTGGTTGATGGGTTTGGTTTAACCACTGAGCAGTACAGGTTGCTGTTCAGAGACACCCAGAAAACTCAGTCTCAGGACTGGTCTGATTTTGTGGATTGTGCCACTAAGGCTTTGGAGGGCTGGTTGCTGGGTAGCAAGGTTACAGATTACACAGGATTGTATAATCTAATGATGAGAGAACAAATTTTAAACAATTGTCAGAACCAGTTGTTGCACCAGCACCTTGTTGATTCAGATCTGACCTCTCCCCAAGAATTGGGAAAGAAGGCAGACAAATGGGTCAGGACAAGGATCAAGCAGAACCAGAACCAGAACCAGGGTGGTCAGAAGAAAGCAGACCAGAAGGGTAATGTTAAGAATGAGCAAAATGACCAGAAGTCTTCACCAGGTCCCCAACAAACCAAAGAGGGTGGGGGTCAGGCTTCCCAGAAGAAGAAGACTCAAGAAGGCCAGTCGAAAAGGTGGTGCCAGTACTGTAAAAGTAAATCTCACTGGTTTAGTGAGTGCACCAAAAGAGGAGGACAAACTCCTGCCACTACAGCCCCTAAGGCAACTGCACCCCCTAGTACAGTCAGTAGTGGTAGTGTACCTCCCAAGGCATTAGTTGGGTTAACCTTGGGTACTGA
Source organism: Lissotriton helveticus (assembly GCF_964261635.1). Classification (NCBI taxonomy): domain Eukaryota; kingdom Metazoa; phylum Chordata; class Amphibia; order Caudata; family Salamandridae; genus Lissotriton; species Lissotriton helveticus. The sequence continues at coordinate 115,878,299 of NC_136071.1, forward strand.
GGGGTCTGACAACTTAGTTGGCACACTCACTCAGGCTGTCCTTGTCTGTACAGGGGATATGGATATGTCCCCTGAAATAAGTCCCAATACTTTGGGCAAATACAGGCAGACACCTTTGATTAATGGCAAAATGGCTCAGGCCTATAGGGACACTTGTGCCAGTGTCACCATGGTGACACCTAACTTTGTGGACCCTGGACAGATCATGCCAGGTACTGATTTCCTGGTGACCAATGCCAGCAATGTCACTACTAGTCATAGTGTGGCAATTGTGGCTTTCTCCTGGGGTGGAGTGAAGGGACAAAAGAAAGTTGTAGTCAGTTCAGACCTCCCAGTTGATTGTTTGTTGGGCAATGATTTGGAGTCATCACAATGGTCAGAAGTGGAGCAGAGGACTCACATGGAGATGTTAGGCTTGCCAGCACATGTGCTTGCTGTGACTAGGTCACAGGCCAGAAAATGCCCCACTGAACAGGTGCTGGATCCTGAAATGATGGACCAGACACCTTCCAAGAAGAAGAGCAGTAAGGGTAAGGCTTTGCCTTCCCCCTTGCCCCAGGTTGAGGATCAAGTCTCTGAGGAGGCTGATCTAGAAGAGCTGAAGGAAACTGAGCCTAAAGAGCTTGAACTTGATCAAGTTGAGTTTCTGGGCTCAGGGGGACCCTCCAGAGCAGACCTGGGGAAGGAACAGTTGAGCTGCCCTTCCCTTGAACCCCTCAGACAGCAGGCTGCTGCTGAGGCTGCAGGGAATGCCACAGGTGCCCACAGGGTATACTGGGAAGATGGACTCCTGTACTCTGAGTCAAGAGACCCCAAGCCTGGTGCAACCAGGAGGCTGGTCATCCCCTTGTCTCTGAGAGGTTTCCTTCTCACCTTGGCCCATGAGATTCCCCTTGCAGGTCATTTAGGTCAGACAAAGACTTGGGACAGGCTTGTCTCACACTTTCACTGGCCCCATATGAATGAGAATACCAAGGAGTTTTGTCGCTCATGTGTCACTTGCCAAGCCAGTGGTAAGTCAGGTGGCACAACAAAGGCCCCCCTCATACCACTACCTGTGGTGGGGGTTCCCTTTGAAAGAGTGGGGATTGACATTGTTGGTCCAATGGAACCCCAGACAGCATCAGGACACAAGTTTATACTGGTGGTGGTGGACCATGCCACCAGGTATCCTGAGGCTATTCCCCTTAGGACCACTACAGCCCCTGTAGTGGCAAGAGCCCTAGTTGGAGTGTTCTCCAGAGTGGGTTTCCCTAAGGAGGTCGTTTCTGACAGAGGTACAAACTTCATGTCAGGATATCTGACTGCCATGTGGAAAGAGTGTGGTGTGAACTACAAGTTCACCACACCCTATCATCCACAATGCAATGGGCTTGTTGAGAGATTCAACAGGACCCTGAAAGGGATGATTCATGGACTACCTGAACCTCTTAGGAGAAGATGGGATGTCTTGATCCCCTGCCTCTTGTTTGCTTACAGAGAGGTCCCACAGAAGGGGGTTGGCTACAGCCCTTTTGAGCTTCTGTATGGGCATCCTGTAAGAGGACCCCTGTGTTTGGTGAAGGAAGGATGGGAGAGACCTCTCAAAAAGCCTGCAACCAACATAGTGGACTATGTACTTGGTCTCCGCTCCAGGATGGCTGAGTATATGGAAAAGGCATCTAAAAACCTTGAGGCCAGCCAGGAACTTCAAAAAGCTTGGCATGACCAAAAGGCTGTACTGACTGTGTACCAGCCAGGACAGAAGGTGTGGGTGCTGGAGCCAGTGGCCCCAGCAGCTCTGAAAGACAAATGGTCTGGGCCCCACACCATCATTGAGCAAAAGGGAGAGGTTACCTACTTGGTGGACCTTGGAACTCCCAGGAGCCCTCTCAGAGTGCTCCATGTTAACAGGCTCAAGGCATATGTTGACAGGAAGGACATGAGCTTGCTCATGGCCACAGATGAGGGGCAGGAGGAAGAGAGTGACCCTCTCCCAGACCTGCTCACTCAGAATCCTGATGATGGGTCAGTTGATGGTGTTGTCTTTTGTGGCAGCCTCACTGAACATCAGCAACAGGATTGCAGGCAAGTTCTGCAATCCTTCAGACATATGTTCTCTCTGACACCCAGCCAAACTGATTGGTGTACCCATGATGTTGACACTGGAGACAGTCTGCCTGTCAAGAGTAAAATCTACAGACAGCCTGATCATGTTAGAGACTGCATCAAAACTGAAGTGCGGAAAATGTTGGAGCTGGGAGTCATTGAGCCCTCAGATAGCCCTTGGGCTAGCCCAGTAGTTCTAGTGCCAAAGCCTCACACCCAGGGTGGTAAGAGAGAGATGAGGTTTTGCGTAGACTACAGAGGCCTCAATGCAGTCACTAAGACTGATGCCCACCCAATACCAAGAGCAGATGAGCTTATAGATAGATTGGCTTCTGCCAACTTCTTAAGCACATTTGATTTGACAGCTGGGTATTGGCAAATCAGGTTAGCTGAGGAAGCCAAACCTAAGACAGCATTTTCTACCCCTGGAGGGCATTATCAATTTGTGGTAATGCCCTTTGGACTGAAAAATGCACCTGCCACCTTCCAAAGGTTGGTGAATCAAGTCCTCACTGGGCTGGATGACTTCTGTGCAGCATATCTGGACGATATTGCTGTCTTTAGCTCCACCTGGGAGGATCACCTGGTCCACCTGAGGAAAGTGTTAGAGGCCCTGCAAAAGGCAGGCCTCACTATCAAGGCCACCAAGTGCCAGATAGGGCAGACACAGGTTGTATACCTGGGCCACCTTGTAGGTGGAGGCCAGGTTCAGCCACTGGAGAGTAAGATACAGGCCATCAAGGACTGGACTCCTCCAATCACCCAGACTCAGGTTCGAGCTTTCTTGGGCCTGACTGGGTACTATAGGAAGTTTGTCAGAAATTATGGGTCCATAGTGACCCCCCTTAATGACCTGACAAGCAAAAAGATGCCAAAGAAAGTTCAGTGGACAGCAAGCTGTCAGAAAGCATTCAATGACCTAAAGCAGGCCATGTGCACAGCACCTATCCTCAAGAGTCCAGATTACTCCAAGCCATTCATTGTCCAAACAGATGCTTCTGAGTTGGGTGTGGGAGCTGTTCTGTCTCAACTGAATTTTGATGGTAATGATCAGCCTATTGCTTTCATTAGTAGAAGGTTGACACCCAGAGAGAAAAATTGGTCAGCTATTGAGAGGGAGGCCTTTGCTGTGGTCTGGGCCCTGAAGAAGCTGAGGGCCTACTTGTTTGGCACTCACTTCACCATTCAGACAGACCATAAGCCCCTCTTGTGGCTAAATCAGATGAAGGGTGAAAACCCCAAACTGCTTAGGTGGTCCATTTCCCTACAGGGGATGGATTTTACAGTGGAGCATAGACCTGGGACTGATCACAGCAATGCTGATGGGCTCTCCAGGTATTTCCACTTAGAGCAAGAAGACTCACCTGGTCAAGGTTAGTTTATTGTCCCAAAGTTTGGGGGGGGGTCATGTAGGAGAGTAGGGTCTGCAATCCTATGATCACCCAGATTTTTGCTTTTTGCTGCACTGGTTTACGACTTTCCCTGGCTGTGGGCCTGCTAATCAGACCCACAGCCTAGCTGTTCTCTCTATCCAGATTGTACTCAGGTACTGAATTGGCCCTGGGCCCTCTCCAAGTCCCTGTACCCAGGGCTGAGGTGCACCCAGAAGTCTCCCAGGGGCTGAAGCATGTATTGTGCCACCCCTGGATTGACTAACTAAAACTGACACAACTGGCTGCACGACAGCTGGGGCAAGGTGGTGTACTCACCCTTTGCTTTAGATATAGTATACCTATATCTAACCCTAAAATGGACACACAGATCTCCTATCAGTCACTCCTATGGCAGGCCTTAACAATCCTGAAGGCAGAGTGCTTGGAATCGTGTGAGATGGTGCTCTGGCATGAGCTGAGCCTGTCTGCGGCTTTCGGGATCTATCCCTTAGCCGTTTCCATGATATCGCATACCATATACTCTTAAGTGCATTATAATCCTCGCGGTTATGTGCCAACTCTGGTATCGCTTTATCAAAACATGTCGAGTAAGGTGTCATACGAATTGGAATACTAACCCCTCGCCAATTCTGGCGACGGGGTTAGCATTCCACCCTTCTAGAGGGACACGACATGCATGTAACCTATAACCCGGTTAAAAGTCAGACAGAGCCTTAGCATCCACAAAATGGATGCTGCCACCGAGACACAAGTCTGCCCTCCTGCTGCTGGGAGTCCTCCCAGAGCAGGAGATAAGGACAAAGGGTTTCCTGCCAGGGGCGGTGCCAGCACCGTCTCAGACAGGGTTTTGTGTATTGTAGGTAGGCAGGGCTTTAGAGGAAGGTGACTGCACGTGGCACCCCGGTGCTCACTGTGCATAGGCTGGCTGGAACCAGTTCCAGGGTCACTCCAGACCCTGTGCTGGGGAAAAGCCCGCCAAGGAAGTGGGTGTAACCACCCCCCTCCTAGTCCCACCCCTAGGGCAGGACTTAGTCGCGTGCCAGCCCCTTTTTACAGGATAAAGGTAGAGACTGGCCCCCTTCCAAATCAGATCATCTTTGGAATCAAGATACCACTTTCCACGAAAGGACTTCACGATTTCTTCCTCAAGATTCTCCCTTGTGGCTAAGGAGTAGTCACCCTGCATCCGCAGGCACCACCTAAGAACACTGCGGTCTGCTGCACGTCCTTCCTCCGGAATCCGACTGCCCAGCTCGACGAGACCCGGCTTCCCTGGCACCTCTGACCTCTACCCACCTCTACAGCACAGCTGAGAACCGTGGGTGCGACGAGACCTCGAGGGACCGGCCATCGCCAAGACTGCACGACTTCTGCACAGCAAGCCCACCGAGTAATTTCCTGGTGAGTGCTTTGGGGTCCGAGAAGCCCCCACCCTGAGCAGCTCCAGCACCGAAGAGCAGCCCCCCAGCATCTCCACGATCGGCGTGGGGCCCTTCTGCCTTCTGCTGCTCACCGCGTTGTTTGGCTACTAGCCCGTTGGCTTGTGGCCCTCCTGACGACGCCCGACGACATTTCTGCTGCTGGTCTGGTTGCTCCAGACTGACCCTTGCTCCCTCCCAGAAGAGGAGCACCCTGGACCCTCCTGGTCCACTCAAGACGCCATTTTGAGTCCACCGCGTGGGCTTGAATTAGCCAAGGCTTGTTGCCCAATCCTGGGTAACTTCGACGCCAACGACTTCATCCTTCGTGGGACAGCTCGCACCTCCATCCTGGTCGCCGACAACGCCTCCTGGTCCGAGAGACTGCAGAGCCCAGCAGCGCCCACTCACCTGACTGCGGTGACTTCGCCCGGTGCCATCCTGGTGCCCACTTAATCACTGGCTAGTGATTCAAGAACTTGGTCCCCTCTGCTTTCAGGTTTTCTTCTTCCTTGATCCAGGCTTGGATCCATCGAACTTTCCTTCACTGGTCGCCTGCCAGCAACTTCTTCCTTCCAGGCTCCCGGTCCGGCAACGAGATTCCCGACGTCTTTTCAGACCTATGCAGCTGCAGCCCCTGGGCTAGGTAACTTCGGCACTTCGGTGTCCCAGCATAGCCTCACTATCCTAGGGTCAGGATCCACTGTCGTTTTCTTCCTACCAGGTCGGGTTCGCCCGTGAACACTAACTTTGCCTTTACTAGCCTCCATAGACTTTGTCCCGCATCCCGCGTGAGAGTGCACACTCTGCACCCGAGTCCCCTGGGCCTCCTAGTAGTAATCTAACGATTCCCTAGTCCAGTCCTAGCGATTCCAAAGCCTATTAGAACTGTTACTTACCTGCTAGTAATTCGCATTCCACTTTTAGTGTATATGGTTTTTCGTGCCCCTCGGGCATTTGCGTAACGTGCTAACTTAAAAGTATTTTCGTAAGAGTTTTGTTGTGTGCCTAGCACCCTGTCCTCATAAAGAGTACAGGGTTGTTGTGATTCTAATAAATACACTGTTTATTTTCATAACACTTGTGTGGTGTCCTTTCACTGGGTGTTCAAGGGGTAATGTGATGGTAAAACAGCTGGCTTAACACGCCCTCTAGAGTCTTAGCCTTAGACTGCTCGTATCCATGCTACTAGGATAGCTGGTCTATAAGGTTGACTTACAACCAATCATCAATAAGGGTTGTTTGGACTGATATATAGTGATCACTAGAATAGTGAACACTGCACATCAGGCCAACTTCTCACACATGTATAGTACAGAAACTCACAAGACTAGTCTCCAGGAGTTAAGGTGAGTAGTGGGCAAGGTCAAATGCAGCACCTACAGAAAACCACCAGTGGCACAAGGACGGCTGGGTAAAGGGGGGGAAATCAGCATCGGGAGCCCAACAGGTTTCGATGGAGGTCGGTCACTGCGAAAAGAGGCTCCAGGCTCTGGCTGGAAGGCCAGTCGGGTTGAACCAACAGGAATTTCAAGTCTTGTAATGCTCAGATACGTAGGGACATGTGGGGTTCTCTTCTCCACAGCTCAGGGGCGACGTCTGCAGAGGTGACTTTAGGCATCTGTTTTTCTTACCGGGAGCAGTTGCGATTGAGGGGACCTGCGTGCAGAGGTTGCATGCGGCGTCTGGGAGTCCATGAGGTGTGAAACCACATGAGCTCTGGAGGGCTGGGGCACCTTGTTGACACCATTGGCCCACTTCAACTTGGGCGGGGAGCGACGGGTGCAGTGGTTACATATGGGTACATGGTAACTTTCCTTGATCCACATTAGGCACTCGATGTTGACTATTGAACAAGTGGTCGCTTTGGATAGCGCATCTAGATTTTTTTTCTCCCTGACAATAATCCATCAATTGGTGCCTGTAGAGCCATCAGTTGCGGGTTCCTGAGTTGCAAGTTCTTGGGTTGCTAACAAGTGACAAAGCAGCCCCCACAGACTCCAGTTGCATGCAACACCATACTCACACCAGTTCATGCTTTTAGCGATTTGTTTTGGAAGGAATTCTGTGGATCTTTTGGATCTGTCTCTTCTGACACAGTGCATATTCTTCATCGTGCTGGGTGTTGTTTTTGGAGTGTACCTCCCTTTCCCTGGTGTGGGGGTATCTTCTATTTCATATTCTGAGCGATTCGTTCTCTTAAAAAGAATCTTTCTGTGAGTCTCTGAGTTTGACAGTTTTTTGGCTTTTCCAAATTACTACTATTTCTGCAGTAAGGGTTTATCAAGGTATTCATTATTCTTATCTGGTGTTTAAGGGACATCGACAACTTCAGTGCTCAGCAAACCTTGATGATGGCTTGAAATGCTATCGACCTATATGCCAACAGTAAGAAATTGGGCTCTTAGTTTCAATCGATGTGAGATCTTCACAAGTAATAGGTTTGCAATTGTCTCTGAATTGTAAAACAAGTACCGTATTATCAGGGGAGCGAAGCAGAGCAGTCCAAGTCGTGAGATGGTGTGTGCTAGTAATCTCATCTCGCTTGTACTCAACAACAAAATTAAATAAATTGCCTAGTCTGTGCTTTTTCTTATAGAAAGGAAAGGTGCTTTTACTACATAGATAATGCTAAAGACTGCACATTAAAATACAAATAAACCATTCAGTAGCTGGAAATGCCTTTGGTGAACATCCACATAACTTGTTCCACACCTAGTGGGCCCTGGATCATCAGATCACAATTCCCCTGCCCTATACTAGATGCCGAATAACAATATAAGGGGGTGTTCTTATCAATAAAGCAGGCCTACTGGCTTTGTCTGGTTGTCACCACCTAAATTAATACAGAAAACGTTCAATTTCACCTTTGCAATACTATCAGTGGGTATCAGTGGAGAAGTGTGGCTCACTGGTTAGAAGCGGCAGACCCTGAAGCAGAGATCGGCCCGGGACCAGGGTTCAATTCCCGACGTGTCAGGGTCTTGGGTCAATGTCCGCGGACTTGATAATTCTCGCCAAGGGGCCTACGCTAACCATGGGTCCCACTCTGCAACTCTGGGCAATAGCTTGCTTAATCTCCACAACGGCCCCATCAGCGCCGGGGATGCCTGGCTTCACCTTGGAGGTGCCCAGGAGGGACCATCTCACAGGGAAAGCTAGGACGGGTTCCCCAGTGGTATACAGCACCAGGACACTCCGGGATGGAGTAACAGTGCGCTTTATAAGTATACTTACCTTACCTTACAGTGTCAATATGCAGTATGTTATGCCCCACCATTGTTGAAGCCAGTGAAGGTAATGCAACATTCATTATATTGTAAACCTTGCATTGTTAACCACCAACATTATCAATAAACTAGTGAATTAAATGAATACAGCCGTAGAGGTCCCCACACGGCAGTATATGGGGAAAAAGCTCAAACTCCAGAAGAGCTTTGAAAAGCAGGATGTTAGGGGTAGAGGTAGTCTCAAGACCCCAACAGCGTAATTTCCAGCATGGTGGGAGCTAGTCTGCTTTTGGATCCGGCACACATGTGGGGCCAACACTTTCACCTGAAGAAGAGTCTCTCTGGGGGGCAACATTTATTTGATTAAAGAGGAGGCCGCTTGGACAGTTCCTCCTCCAAAAGGGATAAGAAAAACACTGCGCTGACCGCCAAGGCCTAGTCCACCCCAGGGATAATTTTAGATGTCGCAGGGGAGCACTGCGTGATCCATTTCATACTGTGTCCCTGGGGATTCGAACTTTAACTTCTAGCAAGATTTTGATGATCCTGGACTCTCACTCCTCCGGGTGGCCAGCCCTGGCCACCATGAGCCTTTTCTCTGGCCTCTAAGAGAGGCCTTTTTCACAGGGTACTTTATTTCAGTGCTCTCTGTGCCAGACCTGTCCGCTGCCTGTGCTCCTGAGGCTCTCTCATGCTTGTCTGGGTTTCTTCCATATCTCCTCCACAGCCGGCAGGCAGAACACCCTGCCTGCTGCACTCCTCCCTGCCTGCTGCACTCCCCCAGGTCTCCTGGTCATCATGCATTGCCTTTATTTGTCAGCAGCAGAGCAGGGGACAGCCCCCAGGTGAACACTTCAGACTTTCCCTGTAACTGTTCTTCAGTTGGTTTAATGGGATTAGCGCACTGCCCTTTGAGAGACCCATCCTAGTCCTGGGTTCAGCTGCAGTGAAAGTCCTTAAGCCCATCTTGGCAGGGGCATCAATTGCCTTCTCCTTCCAAATGGGCTTACATTCGCTGTCGTTGCTCCCAGGACCAGTGTCTTTAATCAGTCTCTCCCTTGTGGTCGGGTTTTAAGTGGGCGTGGAAAGTTCTAAAACCTAGGGACACCTTGCGAATCTTAGGGTTATATCATCACTCCACTCTCCACCCATATTAGGCCTACCCCAGGTCAGTACCAATCTTTGAAGGGCTAACTGTGCGTAGATACAGGGCTGCTCAATACAGAAGTCTCGTTGGCGCAGCCCCCACTCCTGTGAGCTCACATGTTCATGCGTAACCAGCACAGAGCCTGATCTTAAACGGCAGACATTGGTGGTTAGCACTGTCAATTTACCATGAATTTACTGGTTGTGAGACTCTGGTAGTGAGGTTCACTCTCAGTAAAAGGCCAAGCAGTGTGTAGACAAAGTGGAAAACTCCAGGGTTATAATATTGGGGCATCCACTTTGAAACAGCAACAAAGACTTATTGACTGCATACATATGCAGAATGTGGAATTTGAACTATATTAATAGGAAATTGTACTCTGCAATAATTGTGCCTACTCGGTCTGTCATGTTTCTTGTTGATTACTTTTTGAGTTTATATCTATATCACTGGCACCATGGGCTCACCTTTAACACTGTCGAAACATGATTTGATAATTATCTCATCCGATCAAGTTCTTATTTACATGTTCTCATTTGATTTAAATTTTTGATTACCTAGTCATTATTTTTCATGAATTGATTTGTGATATATTGATTATTATATGATTCACTACACTCTCATAAAGCAATAGTTCTGGTGAACATTGTGGGGTAATTCATGTGGGACATACTCTTCCATTTAGCAAAAAGCTTCCCCCAAGCCTCCTATTTTTTTCTCATCCCACTTCATCTCTTGCCTAAACATAGACAAAACGTTTTCAGCTTCTCGTTAAGATAGAGGCAGAAAGATCATCCCAAGCAGAGAAATAAGAAATGTGTTGCTTCTTATACTTTTAAGATTCAAAAAATGGGGTTTCATGCAGCCTCACTTCTCTGAAGCGATGCCAGGTTCGTCCTGCAATGACCTAATGCTTTGCTTTACCATCCCAGCGCTTAGTATTGTCACAATTAATAGCCAGTTTCCTTGCTGTTACGTTTTTAATCGTCTAAATACACTTAGCTCGTCTTATTTAGTCCATACTGATGTTCTCAAACTACTCTTGTGGTTCTTAGTGCCAGGACACCGTTGCACTTTACAGGTTGTAATTCTCTTATTTATACTTCTGAATGTCAGCAGCCCTTCACGTCAATCCATATTAGCACAACTTTTAGATAACATAAAACCCCAACAATGAACTCCTCTCCAAACCTAGTTTACAATTACCATTGCTTACAAATATTGTAAAACATCTCTTCTCGCGATCCACTTCTGGGACATTGAATGCATGTGGTGGACTGGCCTGTCTGAGACATTACACCCCACCTACCCATAACTTCGAATCATGTTTTCGAGAACTGGGTACACATCCATCTTAACCTTCAAACCCTTCTTTTGTTACCCCTTTTTAGGTCTCGCTGGATCCAGTGCATGCACTGGAAAGACATTTAGTGGTACAAAAGGGGGTGGTGATGTACGGAGCATCTGAATCAATCAAACACTCACACCCAGTCAAAAGATCTGGGTTTAATCCATCACCGTTCTTTAGCCCACTCTGCCACCTCAGTTCAGACATGGCTATATGCAAATCAGTCTGACCCTGTGCCTCATGGGAACAGTCCAGCCCGAACTGCCAAGCCATGTCTTCCCTGGACCGGAAACAAGCTTCCGAGGACCGGTTTCTGGCATTCCAGCCGTCTTCAGCCCGGCTTGCTTGAATCCAGTGGCAAAGTGAGCAAGGGACTCACGTCTGAGCATACCCTGCCACACGAAAGACATTTAGTAGCTGCTTTAATAGTGCTACCTTGCCGGCCATCAGCTTGCTATTACGCGCATAAGCACGCGCGACGTGCACAGCACTTTTTTCCATCGCGAGCGCACCACTCCCTTTTTTTTAAATTTCATTTTTGCACGCACCCACAACTCATGGTCGCGGCCAATGCTTGTTTTCTTATGTGTGAGTACACGTTTCCTCGCCACAAGCTGTCACAACATTATTCCTCGTGCTGTATTTAAGAACGTGACGTCCTAGAGATCGTTACCGCAACGTGGCTCTCGGTTTTCCTGAGAAAATAAATCTACTTGCTGTTCTTACGTTGATTCTTAGTTACTACACTCAGCCAGATGATCTTGAACTTCAAGTCAGATGTCCGGATTACTCCAATGGAGTGATGCAATTGCAAAGGCTCCAGCAGTCCCACCCTAAAGTGACCACCAGTTCGCTACTTACAGGGACCGTCCGTGCACTACTAAATGCAATTACAATACAATTCAGCCTGATGGCTGTCCTCCAGTGTTGATCCTTTTAAACAACATAATTGCTTCATAATTTTAACACATACGGGTTACATGCCAGCCAATCACAAGAGTGACTACATTCTCAGTCGTTTAGGAGTGGACAGTATAATGTAAATATGTAAGGGGACCTAGGATTGGCGCCTTGGTATATCTAGCCAATCCTAATGCGCCAGGCGAAATTCTGAAGTGGTGATTCGTTATGGAGCCTCCTCACTTCCTCTCTGTGTGTCGTCATTTTACAGAGAACCAGTTATGCTGCTGGTTGGGTTTTGTTTGCCTGCTTGAGTTATATCTGCTATGGGTTTATCGCGATCTGGGTGTTTAGGGCTTTGGGCTGGTAGTGGGAATTACGTAGCACGCAGGCACCATCATCATGCTTTTTAGGTCTCGGCTAGCCGCGCGAAGCGCGTCTCCGCCGAGAACCTTTTGTCGCCATGTGTGCTTCCCAGGAGACAATCCTGGCCGCGCGCATCGCCTTGGAGACGAATTCAAACTGACACGCGCACGCGAACGAGCGCTGTGGTCAGGCGCTGTCTCCTGGGAAGCACACACGCATGCGCATACACACACACACAAGCGCCCACGCACGCACATACATACAGAGACACCCCACCCCCGCTCACATACACACACACACGCGCGCACACACACGAGTACACCCCCCCCTCTCCCCTGCCGTCGCACACATGCATATACACACACACACACACACACACACACACAACAAGGGAACCGAGCCCCCCCCCCAAGCCCTTTGCAACTTACCAGGTGAATTCTGAGGGACTCCGCTCTCCTTCTGGCGTCGCGAGACGCTTTCACTCCGCCTTCTCTTCCGGTCCGGACGCCGCCCCGCCCCCGGCGACTTTGCCTGACTTCCGGTGAGGCTGCTGGGCTCGTGAGTAACAGTGACTTCCTTGTTTTTCAAGTTCGCGGACGCTTGTTGTACTTTCCGCTTTGCATAAGATGCCCCCTCCTTTCAATCTTTCATTCGATCCTTCCTTGTTCCCGCGCTTTTGTTTCTAGTTTGCATCGCCCTCTTTCGCGACCCCTCCCTGCTCTCTAGTTCTTGCATCCCGCTCCAGCGTGTCTCGTATTTTTTTTCTTTCACCTATCGCCACAATACATATGACTGCCCGGTCTCCAAAGTGACACCTTGTCACCAGGGATGCCGTGTCGAGCCCAGAGTTTTCCATGTCACAATCGATATTTTCAGGTATTTAGTGACAGTGTAACTGGTTACGCTGACGTGACCCAGGGATACAAGTCACATCATTTAATAGATTTATGTACGAATAAAAGGAGGGCACGCAGCCATACGCTTGGAAGTTAAGTAGTAAATAATGAATGCACAGGACTGAAAATGTTTTCCCTACGGCGTGCAGTAGTCTTGCAGCATTTCATTAACCCCATATTTCAGTCACACGCCCCTCCCTTCCTCTCTGCCCCTCTCTCTCTCTCTCTCTCTCTCTCTCTTCATATGGCCTCTTTTGACCGTTGCCGCCTTCCTCCTTACATTCGGTCCCAACACTTCCACCACTCCGCCCCCACCTTTTATCTCCTCAGGTTCACCATCCCCACTATCGCTTAAAAGACTTATTTTTCTCGAGCCTTGTTCTTCCCGCTGTTGTAAGAGTGACCCTCACCGGCGTGTCTGCCATCTATCAACACGTCGACCCACCCCCGCCTTTCACACACCTGAACGAAAGGGCACACACGGGTATTTAGAGAAAGATAAGAAAGGCATTTTAAGTGGTTCAATCGGAAATCCAGGTGTCCTTGGGCGCAGTCCTACTGATCGGAAGGGGGTCTGGCATTCCAGAATGAATGAGGGATGGGGGTCGAATCCCAAGGCACGCATCCGGTAAACACTAGGAATATCCCCTGGCCACATCTGTTAAGTTATTTAAAACACTGATTTGCAACGTTTTTTATGAAACCATGATGGGAAAATTTCACATTATTTTCTCGGGCAGTTAAATACACCTTTACACGGTTATAAATTGTGTTCTGTTTTATTTAGCAGTCTTTTTACACCTGTAGAAGAGTTTGGAGAAGTTAATAAGTGAAATAACTTATCATTGTTTATATTTCCCCATTGCTAATTACATTATTGGCCTTGGCCAACTTCCCGGAATAGTTGTCTCCACCGGGAATTTCCGAGAAGCATGCAAGTGTCTGCAACATTGAACGGGGTGTCACTGGCATCCTACTAACCCATTGGTGTTACATTTTTTTGTAACGAGGCCTTCTTGAGTAAAGAAATGTATGCTAACCTCCCAAATGACTGGCCTGAAACAGATACTGTGTGAAATGTCATATTGCCTCGTTTCAGATTTCGCCTTGGGCAGAACATGAGCTGTCTGTTGCGAGACCTTTTGTTACCTTACAGGGGGCTTACATGCCGCCCATTCCTTACTATTGGTTGGTTTCATTGACACTCATTTGCTTCCTTCTAATTTGTCCGCATCTGTAGTCTTCCGTCCTAGCATCAGGATCTCGTAAACACAGATCCTTTGGTTAATTTGCTTAGAGCGGTGGGATTAGAAAATTATTTGTGTCAGAATGGTGAAGAGCCGGCACCCCACAGGCTTGCACCTGCAGTACCTGGCCGGTCTGTCCACTTGTTTCTTTTGCTGTTATCTTTCCTTTTTTTTGCTTCCTGGACAACAATAAGATGAAAAGCTCTTACTTTAGAAAACCTTTAAAAGTTCATGTCATTTCTTTATGGTGATGTGCTTTGAACGGAGGGACACGGGTCGTATATTTAAAAACGATTGCACCAAAAACTACCAGACAAGTGTACACACAGACACCACCACTGCCATACACACACGGATACCACCACTGCCATACACACACACCACCACTGCCATGCACACACAGACACAACCACTGCCATGCACACACGGACACAACCACTGCCATGCACACACGGACACAACCACTGCCATGCACACACGGACACCACCACTGTCATACACACACGGATACCACCACTGCCATGCACACACAGACACCACCACTGCCATACACACACGGACACCACCACTGCCATGCACACACAGACACCACCACTCCCATGCACACACGGACACCACCACTCCCATGCACACACGGACACAACCACTGCCATGCACACACGGACACCTCCACTGCCATGCACACAGACACCACCACTGCCATACACACACGGACACCACCACTGCCATGCACACACAGACACCGCCACTGCCATGCACACACGGACACCGCCACTGCCATGCACACACGGACACCGCCACTGCCATGCACACACGGACACCGCCACTGCCATGCACACACGGACACCGCCACTGCCATGCACACACGGACACCGCCACTGCCATGCACACACGGACACCGCCACTGCCATGCACACACAGACACCGCCACTGCCATGCACACACAGACACCACTACTCCCATGCACACACGGACACCGCCACTGCCATACACACACGGACACCACCACTGCCAGTCACACACGGACACCACCACTCCCATGCACACACGGACACCACCACTCCCATGCAGACACGGACACCACCCGTGCTTAATTTGTAAAAAAAAAAGTGCCAGGGATTTCATTTGTAAAAAATTAAGTGAAAGGGCACTCGTCAGGAGGCTACTGTAGTTTGCCATACACATTACGCGACTTTGAGCTATTGGCATTGTAAATGACAATGTCTTTTATTTATGTTTTGGTTTTTAAAACATAAATAAAAGACCATGTCATTTAAAATGTCAAGACCTTAAACTCGCGTTCATTTACAATGCTAATAGCTCTAACTTTTGCAATGCCGAGACCGTTGCATTGTAAATGCTTGTTTAAAAATTCCTTTTAGAGCGCGCGTGTGCACCACTCCCGGGCTTGCTCTAGCTCTTGTGTTTTTCCTCACACCCATCCCACTCTCTGCCTGCCCTCTCCTTCCAAGCGCCTAACTAGTTTCAGTGCAGGCTGTCCAGCTGCTCACGGCTCACTGTCCGCATCGCACTGGGTGCAGCTTTCTTGTGGGCCTGGTGAGCGATTGTTGCTCTGCGGCGCCTCTGTTCCTGCTTGCGGTGTGGTGGCAGAGGAGGTACGGTTTTGGCATCTCCCGGGCTGCTGGGCGACTTTGGTGGACGTGAAGGGGGAGTGAATATGTCCAATATGTCTGTGCTTGTCTAGCCTAGCATGTGGGCTGTTGGCGACTTTCTCTGGGTGTGGTAAGCAAAAATCAAAGAATTCAGTGAATATGGTCACTGGCCATGCCCGGTCCTCTCCCCCGCCAAGTTTCTATGGTTTTACTGCCTCATTGTTTATGGAGACCCTGTTTTCATTGCACCACACTTGATGTTACACTTGTGTATGTGGCTTTTGGTGCATTTAGGGTGTGAGGATGCAGTTTCTTTAATGTCTTCATAATTCACACCAGTCTCCCCCCCCCCCCTTTCAGGACGAAACAGGAGCTGTGGCTCAGTGGCATGATCGTCTGCTTTTTTCTATCACGGGTCCCTCGGCAGCAAATGTTTCTGGTCCCAGCTATAGTCGTACATTGTTGTATAGCTGTCTTTGTAGATAGTGGCAGTAATGCCGATCCGTGTTTGGACAGTCCCGATCGACTCATCATGCAGCAGGGCCTTGGGTTGTTCCTGCTTGCGGCGGTTTTCTGCCTGACTTGTGCAGCTGTGAAGAAAGCTGGCAGTGGGTGTCTCAGTGGGTGGCTTTGCACCTGCTGAGGTTGCTATTGTATGCACCATTCACGCAGAGTGAGTTGTCGGTGCTATTGTATGCCTTTGCAATGGCTGCCGTTATAAAGAATGAAACACACCCATAACTAAACTCGCTGCAGGCAAGTTGCTTCTTACCAATAACTAGCTTTAGAGCACTAGTGACAAATTCACGTTGTGTACATACTCATGCCATCTGGTGGTTGTCTGTGTAATGAAACTCCGGACCGATACAAGACACGTTTCTTTTGCCCTTTTAATCTATCCCGTATTTAAATATTCTACACAGAAAACAGACCTGTATCCTCGGACTGTTGCCGTGGGGAGAGCAGAATAGACAAATGATATATGCATGTGATTTCTTTATTATTGCGACAATGGCAGTGGAAGGGACTCGTGCTGCAGAGCTCATGCTTGTAGTGGAATGTCGCAGCTAGAAAAGGCAGCGCATGTGGACTTTCTGTAATCTTAAACAGGGCAAAGATTCTGCTTCATGGTGAGCGTTGAGAGGTAGGGAAACAAGCGCAGGGGAACAAGCCAGGTGTGCACTGGATTATGTGGAGTGCACCCAGCCGCCAAAGAAGACAGCCTCCCAGGTATTGGCTTCATCGAGGCAGCCATGACCCGATGAATCGCGCACTTTGTACAGGAATACATGACAGGTGTACGCCGTCCACTCAGAGGCGATAAAACAGTAACCTACTGCCACGTTGTGGTTTCTGGAAGAGTAGGCCCGCAAAGACTACACAACCCACAAACAGTCTTGTGCTCAGGGATTTAAGTGGGCCGGGTCCTGCCGGTGCTCAGCACTGGCAGTTCTAACAAGCTTTGGGACCTTATAAGTGTTTAGCCATGCAACAGTTGATGTTGTTGCACCAAGGATATTGTGCTGCATAACTAAACACTTATAAGGTCCCAAATGCGAAACCTATTGGCTATGCCAATGCTTGTTGTTTAGTTGAGACCTGCATGCAACACACCCACGTGTTTTAGCCCCATAGAGCTTAGAGGTGCATAAAGAAAGTGGTGGGTGGAGGAAATAAAGACTCCCCATTACTAGTACACAAATCCATACAAACAATATATAAATACAGAAAGATTTTACATTACAGTTCCTCTGACATCGTCATTTTCTGATGTTGCTCATGTATAGATCATCTTCCTCATGCTCTGTGGTAATTGCCGATGTCACAACTTATGCGTCAATCAGTTCTGTCTGCGAGGAAGTCCTCCACAGGAAACAGTCACCACCACCTTTGCCTGTTCGGCCATCATCTGCTCAAAGGTTTTGCACCCTCGTCTTGATCTCCGTCCTATACATATCCACTTGCGCCCCCACATTAGAGCTTTAGTGAGGTCTGTCATTTTCATTGCAAAATGTGTCCACCCAGTAACATGCAATACCCTGGGGCCAATGAAGTAATGTGACATTGGTCCAGTCCTAATGGCCAGAGGCTCCTCTTGATGTCGATGGGTCATTGTGCCGGGCCAGCTGCCACAAATTGGCCCTCTCCCTGTAAATTAGGAGTCTTGCCACCACTGGGTAAGAAGGGGCCACTGGTCTGGCAAGAGCTGTGCATCTTTTCTCCACAGTAAAGAATTTGGATAAGCCTCCTGTGCCACCCCTGTGGCTAGTCAGTCCTCCACGTACAGCTACATGTTGGACCCCTCTGTTCTCACCGGCAGGCCAGTTATGCACGCATTGTTCCTTCTGGACCTGCCCTGTGCATCTTTGGCCCTAGATTCCAGATATGTAAGCTTTTTTCTGTGTTCCACAACCTGTTTGTGCAAAAGGTCTCGAAATGGCCATAGGCTACTCTGTTTCTGTCTCTCCCATTAATATCTTTCTCTGATATGCCTTAGTAAACTGTGGTCTGTGGCCACTGTGTCAGTTTTCAACTCTAGGACTACTCGTGCTCACAGTTGAGGAAAATATTGTATTTATTGGTGTTCCGAGGAATCCACACTCGCCTCTTGCTCCATGCTACCTGGCGAGTTTCTGGGCGACTCATGTATGGTTGCAGACGCGGCATCTGCGGCTGACAGAGATACCTTAAATTGCTCAGATTTGTACATTGTCGCTCTTTTACAAGGTTGGAAGGGTAAGAGTTCACAGTGGCAGACTCCAGTCAAAAGCAGTTCAAAGTTCTCTAGATGACAGTAAACCCTGGCAGTAGAATCCATTACTCAGATGTAGCTGGGTGATGGTAATCCATTACAAATAAAGCGGTGCACTGTCTTTCTAAGTTCCTCCTCTTTTGCCGCAGCAGGTTGCAAGTCTACCCGCTCTGCTGATTGCACATCCTGACCTTGAAATGGATCACCTACAGGATGAGGGATTATCCCACGTCCTCAGTGACCTCCCCTGAAGGCTGGATCTCCCTATCATACTCAAATAATTATTTTCATGAGAAGACTCAATAAAAAAGATGTTCCTTGCTGTTTGCTAGGTAGTGTCTAGTGAAGATCGTCTCAATAGATTTGTATAAAGTCAGGCCTACTCGGTCATCTGCAGTTGGTCTGTCCAGAGCCTTCGTTCCAGACACAGCTCTTCATAGACCATCATTGAGACTATCTTGTGTTCTTTCTTTCTCAGCAGCTTGCACAAGATTACGAGATGTGCACATAAATTCAATAAGTTGTCATTTTACTGTTTTTTAATACTTTGAATACTCCTTTAACATATTGCATGAGCATCTGTGCTTTGGTTTCAGTGGTGTATAATTGCAGTGGTGTCTGAGTGCTTCACTGCTTCTATTTCAGACCAGCCTCCTCTAGGCACTCACCAGTGATTGACCCGATTACTTCAGCTTCCAACTGATTTTCTTTCATATTCTGTATTCTGCACTTCACATTTTGCAGTTGTTGGACATCAGCTTGTTTTATTTTTAAGGTCCTGCAAGATATGGTTCCACCCAGAAAGCACTTACTTCGACATCAGCCTGCCAATGCCCAAATTGGTCTAATGGAGGGGAATACCTTCTGTACTACTCTGCAGCCCAGACTCTTTACCATGGATCTAAATGTTGGGGAGCATAAATTGTTCTACACAGAGGTATGTATATCTTCTGTTGGCTGGAGTTCTTGTTATGGTATGGGAAATATTCCTAGTATACTTTGTCTATGACACAATCACTTTGACATCTGTAGATTGAGCTGCAGGTTAGATTTGTGAGCAGTTTGTGGCAGATTACCTACTATTAAATATTTTCGGATTGTGCCCTAAAAATTTCCCATTTTGTAGTACTATACTGCTTCAATAATATACTGGTGCATAATGCTTGACTTAGCATTAAATTTAAGAGTATTTGAAGGATTGGTTTTGGTGGCCTAACTGCTCCAAAAAATCTATATTTCTACTGGTTTCTTGAGTTCAGGCTTGGGTCTTAAGGACGTATGTACAAACACAGTTTCCCATAGACCCAGAATGGGTTAAACCCTTTGATATATCAGGCCCTTAGTGTTCTCCTGGTACTTGAAGATAGTGTTTTAAGCCTAACTGAAGATATAGACAGAGAGACGTCTTCTGATTGTTTCTGAACTTTAAGCCCAGCCTCTAGTCTCCTGTCGGGGAAAAGAAAATGGCTCACAAAAGGAACTACAACACTCTTACCTAGCCAATACAAAAGAGGATGAGAAGAGAAGGAATGTAGAATCAGAATAAGTCTCATTACCTTTCTGTCGTTCATAATCTTTCAAGGCTCCCTGCGTGTCACATGCCACCGATGATTAGGGTATTATAATGAAGCAGAACCCTTTCTAATGGAAAGTAGACCAAAATAACACAGATATCACATGGACTTCCTCATTACCTGCCAGAGACTCTCTGGTCCTTGGCAGCCTTTAGAATAGGCAGCTGGTTTTGTAGGTTTGAAGTTCACCTGCGCTGTACTAGCCTGGGCTTACTTTACCCATCTCTTTCTTTTAATCATTCAAGTTGTTTCGACTTGCTTGGTATTTGTTTTTCTCTGGGTAAGTTATGAAGCAAGATTTATAGGCATTAGCAGTGTCACCGGAGTATGCATGTGCAGTCTTCTCAGTCAGTCTTTAAATGCTTGAAAAATGTTGTACTGAAACCTTATGTTGTCTTTGGCTAAACCCTTCGATACAATAACTCGTAATCCCTCTGCTAATTGTTGAAGCCCTTTAGTCCCTGTAATGCTGAATTTTGTGTGGTTCATTAATGACTTGGTTTTATTTAGTCTGACCAGTGATTAACCAGGAGGAGATCTGGCTTAAGACCACAGCAGCCTCATTTGGAACTGTTGAACCAGGTTAGAGTCCTGGTTTCAGATGCAAGTATCCTGTGATTACGGGCTATTTGCTTAATATCCACGTGCATTCCTTAAAAATCTGGTGCTCGTGTAAAGTGCTTTGCTGCACTTGGGCCAAATTTGCGCTCTAAAAATGCATAAATAAAACACATTTGAAGAAAACTAAACCCAGGACTACATTAATGTTGTTTTTTACATTTCAGTTGCTGAATTTATGTGAAGCAGAAGATGCAGCATTGATGAAATTGCCTTGCTACAAAAGCCTTCCTTCTCTGGTACCCCTACGAATTGCTGCTCTTAGTAAGTTGAAATATCCTGTTTCTATTATGTTGTAATGAGTATATACACTGTTGAGTGTGGTATTCTGAAAGATCTCTTAAAGTGTCTGTTTACATTTTTTTAAATTGTTTTAGGCAGAAGTCTCTAATAGGTGTTTTGTACTCTGAATGACTTTCCTTGATTCATGTTCCCTGGGTCGAGTGCCTGCTGCTCTCTGGGGCCTGAAACAATGCAGATCCTGGGACGAGGTCTCAAGCCTCTTCCCCAGTATGGGCAGGGTTCACGAAGGGGGAAGCTTCAAAGGCTTGCCGCCTTTGTGAGCTTCCCCAGGCCACTTGCTGCTCTCAGCAACTGATCCCCACTGGTTCTGGCCCTCACTTTGGGCGGGAGAACCGGCAGGAAAAACAAGTGAGGAAGAGAGGTGTGCCTACATCTGCCAACTCCACCCCTCAGGTGTGGGAGGCAAGGTGAAGCACAGCTCTCAGTCCACGCCATCTTGAAGATGGGGGGACTTATCCAACCAGGGACAGGCACATGCGACCCCTACCACTGGAAGGTGGTATAATGGCAAGCTCCCAGCACCATATACTCTTAATGGCAGCACTGTACTTACAATGTCTAAGAATGGACTTCAACACTGTAAGGGTACAGGGCTCATGCACCTGTACCCTCACCACTGGTATATTGCACCCAGCTAGAGGTGTGACTGACCTATGCCAGTGCAGTGGGTTGTAGGCATGGCACACTGGGACGTGTGCCATGTCGACTCTTCACTTTGTTCTGCAAAGGCAGTCTGTAAGTGTACTGGTACAGGACCTCTAAGGGTGGCTCAATAAGTGCTGCAGCCCTTAGAGGCTTTCTCTGCTCACAGTTCCCTAGGTACCTGTGGTACCATTTACCAGGGGCTGGCTTGTGGCTAGAGATGCCAATTGGGTTTAGGCTTCAATGCAGTTTTAGGGAAAGAACATAGGCCCTGGGTACCTGATTAGCAGGAGCCCAGGGCACACTCAGTCAAAGTACATCAGCAATTCCGCAAAAAGTGGGGGCAACCTTGCAGAAAGAGGACACTTTATCACACATACTAATATGCATGTTAACCACTTCCGCGCTGCGTGAATTTCCGCGTTGTGCGGGATTTGGATGGCCCCAGGCCGTCAGCACATGCCCACCGTGACGTCAGACAGCTGGGGGCCGTCTGAAGCACACAAGGAATTGAATTATTCCTTGATGAGCTCTAGTAGTCAATCAAACCGAGCCCAATGCTGTTACAAAATCCCATGCCCTGCTTCAGTCATGGTTATCTGAAAGAGACACATGAGTGATAGATTTCTTACCTTAGAATATCCCCAGGCGTCAGACTGGATCCGGAAAATTTTGCGTAGCAATACCCCAGCGCGCCGGCAGGCGTCGTCCGCGGCTCCGCGTTAGTCATTTTTTGACTAAACTTCTTGATCTTCTTGATCATTTCTCTAAACGAGTCTTCGACTCCTACGGTGCCGGTAGGGATGCCCGAGTTCAAACCCTGTTCCAAATACAACCAACTAATGTCGGTTACAGACCCCCATCGCCGGTGTCTTCAGTGTCTAGGCCTCGAGCAAGCGACTGGAGCTTCGGCAGTCGGCCCGGTGCCGCTCCAGGTCCTGGTCCCACAGGAGGTCGAGGGACAGGTCGCGGGGTCGGAGCCCTCGTAACTCCGGGAGTCTGCATCAGTCTTCAGGTTCCTCCTCAGGTAAGAGGCATGAGAGGTCGGAGAGACGTCATCGACCTCCCGACCCACCCTGACGCTCGCACGACACGGCCGAGGGTTCGGGGGACACCACCCACGCGGCGGATGTCGCCACCTGCCCCACACCTTCCGGTCCCTGGGCACGGTGCGATGCCAGAGGAGGTCGAGCGGTACCTCATGGCCATGAGGTCCCTCCCTCCTCTGCCGGGTTCCGGGACGCCTCCGGGCCCAACGGTCCTGGCTGGAGGGCCTAGCGGGTCGGGTGCTTCGGCTCCGACGCCGTCGGGTGCTCCGGCTTCGGCGCCGCCGGAGACTTTGGTTCCGGCGCAGCAGGCCCTCGCTGGATCCGGTTCCGGATCCGGGTCGTTGCCGGTCGACCTCACGACCTCGGCGGCGCCGGCCCTGCGGGTGTCGCCCCCGGCGCCGCCTATGGGCGATGCCGTCCCCACTCCTAACCTCGATTCGGTTCCGGTGCCAGAGCGGCTCCGCTGGGAGCCGCTCTCAACGTCATTTGGAGATTTCTATTTCCACGAACCGGCCCCATCTGTTGACCCTGAACTACAGGAGATGGGTGACGAGGGTGATTGGGAGGGGTCTATGGACCCTCTGACACAGGAGTGCCAGTTTCAACAGGACTGGACATATGAGCTTGGGGAGGCCAGTGGAATTGACACTTCGCCAGACACTGGATTAGTCTCCCCTCCAACCGTGGCTACGGAGGAGGGGGCTGCCTACAGTGTAGTGTTGACGCGGGCAGCCAAGGCCTTGAGCCTGACGCTCCCCGTCGCGGCCGTGAAGACTAACCTCCTCACTGAGGTCCTTAAACCGCAGGCATGCTCCACTGAGCCTCTGCTGCTGTTTAATGAGGCCTTGTGTGACGTTCTTGTGGGCACTTGGTCCAAGCCCGCTACAGGTCATCCTGTGGATAGGAATGTGGCCAGACGCTACCGCCCGGCCCCGGGCGACCCTTGCTTTTTGTCCACCCACCCCACCCCCGAGAGCCCGGTCATCCAGGCCTCCACCTCCCAGACCGCATTCCCGACGGCTCCGCCCGATCGGGAATCCAAGAGGTACGAACAATTCGGAAAGAAAGTGTTCTCGTTCCTGAGCTTGGGACTGTGGTCAGTCAATACCGCATGCCTCTTGGTCCGCTACACCCACACCCTCTGGGACACGGTCGCGGACGTGCTGCCACAATGTCCGGAGGAGGCCCGGGCTAAACTCGCCCAAGCCCTTGCGGAGGGTCGAGATGCAGCGCGCTATTCCATCCGGTGTGGGCTGGATACCACGGACTCACTGGGCAGAGCGATGGCAACAACGGTGGCGGTTCGACGCCACGCCTGGTTGAGGTCCGCCAACTTTTCGGCCGATGTCCAGGCCACACTCCTGGACATGCCGTTTGATGGCCGTCGCCTATTTAGCGACGAGGCAGACCATGGGCTGGAGCGTTTTAAGGACTCCAGGTTTACTTCCAAGTCCTTGGGCCTCTCGGCCCCACGCCAGCAAACGGGTGCCTTTCGCTCCTTTTGTGGCCAAGGAAGGGGTGCTCCCACACGTGCTGCCAGCCACGCACCGCAGACTGCTACACAGCGTGGTGGCGGCCGTGGAAACCGCCGTGGCGGCGGTCGGGGTCAACGGCGAGGCCAGTCCACACCTTCCCCTGCAGCACCTGCCTCAAAACCCTCCTAGTCCGTGCTTTCAGGCCCATGTGACGCCAGTGGGGGCAGGGTTCGCCATCACCTCTTCCACTGGCGCACTGTCACGTCGGACAGGTGGGTGCTGCAAATCGTCCAAAGGCGCTACTCCCTCCCCTTCGAGACGACCCCTCCAGCCATGCCACCGCGATTCCACCGCATGTCGGAGGATCACTTGCAACTTCTGCAAGAGGAAGTTACGGCCCTCTTGGCCAAGGTGGCCATCGAGCGCGTTCCTGGGCCAGAAGTAGAGTGTGGTTGTTACTCTCACTACTTTCTGGTACCCAAGAAGGGCAAAGGGGGCCTACGCCTTATCTTGGACCTACGGAATGTCAACGGCTTCCTCCGGAAGAAGAAGTTCAAGATGATGACTTTGGCTCAGGTCTTAGCTGCCCTGGACCCAGGAGACTGGATGGTAGCGTTGGACTTGCAGGACAATTATTTCCACATCCCCGTCCTGCTGGCCCACTGGCGCTACCTGCGGTTCACGGTAGGCCACAAGCATTTTCAGTTTACCGTGCTCCCCTTTGGCCTTACCAGCGCCCCACGGGTGTTCACGAAAGTGATGGCGGTGGTCGCAGCTCATCTGCGCAGGTTAGGGGTTTCAGTCTTCCCCTACCTCGACGACTGGTTGTTGAAGGCGGGCTCGCCCCAGACAGTCGTCAGCCACCTCCAGACGACGGCAGACCTCCTGCACCAGCTGGGGTTTTTCATCAATGTGCCGAAGTCACACCTGTGCCCCTCTCAGAAGCTCCTCTTCATCGGAGCGGTTCTAGACTCTGCGCAGTTTCGGGTTTATCCTCCCGAACAGCGGGTTCGGGATATTCAGGCTCTGATTCCGATCTTTCAGCCTTTATCTCGAGTCTCGGTCAGGTTGACGCTGTGGCTTCTGGGGCTGATGGCCTCCTGCATCCTTCTGGTGCATCACGCCAGGTGGCGGATGCGGGCTCTGCAGTGGGACCTGAAGTTTCAGTGGGCCCAGCATCAGGGCAACTTGTCCGACCATGTCTTGATCTCGGAGGGCACTGCAAGACAGTTGCAGTGGTGGCTCACGGACCGCGATTGGGTCAGCGGCAGATCCCTCTTCCCTACCCCACCCGGAGCACGTAGTTGTGACGGACGCGTCCCTCCAGGGCTGGGGAGGCCACATGGGGGAGGCGGGGATCAGAGGCCTCTGGTCTCTGGCGGAGTCCCGGCTCAACATCAACCTTCTGGAGCTGCGGGCGATCCGGCTTGCACTGAAGGCATTCCTCCCCTCTGTCCGGGGGAGTGTAGTGCAGGTGTTCACGGACAACACCACCGCCGCCATGTGGTACTGCAACAAACAGGGCGGGGTGGGATTGTGGACCCTTTGCCAGGAGGCCCTGCGCCTCTGGCAGTGGCTGGAACATCAGGGCGTGACCCTGGTAGTTCAACACCTGGCATGTTCCCTGAACGCCAGGGCGGACAAACTCAGCCGTCGGTGCATGATGGATCACGAATGGCGGCTGAACTCGGACGTGGCGCGAGGCCTCTTTCAGCAGTGGGGAGAGCCTTGGTTAGATCTATTCCCACAGAAGAGAACGCCCAATGTCATCAGTTCTGCGCATTGGAATTTCCAAGGCGGCACTCGCTCGGAGACGCTTTTTGTCACGAGTGGAGTTGCGGTCTATTGTACGCCTTTCCGCCTATACCACTTCTCCCCAGAGTGCTGAAGAAGATCAGGCACGATCGGGCCCAAGCCATCCTTGTGGCTCCGGACTGGGCACGGAGGTTCTGGTATCCCGAGCTACTCAGCCTGTCTGTCGATCCCCCGATTCGGCTGCCTCTTCAGGAGGACCTTCTGTCGCAGCAGCAGGGGACGGTCCTCCACCCGAACCTGTCCTGTCTCCACTTACATGCGTGGAGATTGAGCGGCGGCAGTTGAGGTAATTTGACTTGCCTCCTGAAGTCTGTAATGTCATTCTGGCAGCCAGGCTTCCCTCCACAAAATCGGTATACGCCTGCAGGTGGAAAAGGTTTGTGGCATGGCGCACAGCAAAGGCTGTGGATCCCCTTTCTGCCCCTCTTTCAGAGGTTCTCCTCTTTCTTCTTTCTCTTGCCCAGCAGGGCTCTGCTGCGGGCACTCTTCAGGGCTACCTCTCTGCCATTTCCGCCTTCTTAAGGCTCCCTGATCAGCCCTCTTTGTACAAGTCCCCCATTGTAAATAGGTTTTTGAAGGGCATCACCCATATGTTTCCTCCAGTTCCTTTTGTGATGCCTCAGTGTGACTTGAACCTTGTTCTCACTTTTCTGATGTGCGCTCCCTTTGAGCCACTTCATAACTGTCCTCTTCGCCTCCTTACTCTGAAGACCGCTTTCCTGGTTGCCATCACCTCTGCCAGGAGAGTGAGTGAGCTCCAGGCCCTTTCCTCTAAGCCTCCTTTCCTTTCAGTCCATCCGGACAAAGTTGTGTTGCGGAAGTGACCCTTTCTTCTGCCCAAGGTAGTCACAGCCTTCCACATCGGGCAGTCCATCACTTTGCCCACCTTCTTTCCACCTCCGCATCCCCCGAAAGAGGAAGAGAGGCTCCTCCGTCTGGACCCAAAACGTGCACTCTCATTCTATTTGGATCGCACACGCCAGTTCCGGGTGGATGACCAACTCTTGTTGGTTACGTGGGCGCTAAGAAGGGACGGGCGGTGCACAAACGAACCATTTCTCGATGGGTCGTCTTGTGCATCAAGGCTTGTTACTCTTTTGCTCGTAAGGAGCCTCCTGTGGGGTTTCGTGCCCATTCCACACGGGCCACGGCTGCCCTGGGCCGGGGAGTCCCATAGCAGGACATCTGTCAGGCAGCTACTTGTCCTCGCTGCACACGTTCGCAAGACACTACTGCCTGGACAGCCAAGTCTGGAGAGATGGCTTTTTCGGCTGTTCCTTTCTCCAAGACTTTCTGGTGTGATTATTGGTTCGCAGACCCACCACCGGGGTTGGTATTGCTGGGGTATCTATTCTAAGGTAAGGAATCTAATACTAACCTGTTTCTTTCAGATGCACAAGTTACTTACCGTCTGTAACGATATATCTGTAAGAAACAGTAGTTAGTATTAGATTCCTTACCGCCCCACCCATCCTCCCCGTTCTGCAAATCGATATCTAGGGTTAAGGTCATCCCCTTTTAGGGCCCTAGTTTTATGGCACCAGTGTTGGTTTTTATCATGGCTCTGCGTTTTCTGGCGCGGAAAAACTGTGTATAAGAACGTCAGCGCGCGAGGGCGGTGTCTAAGTACTCCGGCGACGCCTACCGACACGCAATGGTACTGCTACGCAAAAGTTTCCGGATCCAGTCTGACGCCTGGGGGTATTCTAAGGTAAGGAATCTAATACTAACTACTGTTTCTTACAGATATATCGTTACCGAAGGTAAGTAACTTGTGCATCAAGACCATGTGCTCAATCCACTCCGGCTCTCCGTCACACCCATTCCCGCACCACGTCTTCAACAGAGCAAGCAGCTCCATCTCACCCCACCTGTGCAATGTCATCAATCTCTCCCTCGAGACCGCGACCTTCCCAGAGATCTGGAAACGCGCCGAGATCAACGCCCTACTCAAAAAAACCTAAGGCAGACCCAAGAGACCTCAAGAACTTCTGGCCCATCTCTCTGCTCCCCTTCCCGGCCAAGGTCATCGAGAAAACCGTCAACAGACAGCTAACCCGATACCTCGCGGAAAACAGAATCCTGGACCCTTCCCAGTCAGGATTCCGCAGCAACCACAGCACAGAGACTGCCCTCATCGCCGCCACCAACGATATCAGGACCCTTCTGGACAACGGCGAGACCGCAGCACTCATCCTCCTAGACCTCTCTGCCGCATTCAACGTGGTCTGCCACCGCACACTACGCGCCTCCACGCCGCAGGGATCCGAGACAAGGCTCTGGATTGGACCACCTCCTTCCTCTCCAGCAGAACCCAGAGCGTCGCCTCCCCCATTCTGTTCCAAAGCCTCCGAGATCATCTGCGGCATACCCCAGGGATCCTCCCTCAGCCCAACGCTGTTCAACATTTACATGTCCCCGCTCGCACACGTAGCCAGACAGCACGACCTCAACATAATCTCCTAAGCCGACAACACTCCGCTGATCTCCCTCACCAAGGACCCCATCACCGCCAAAGCCAACCTCCACGAAGGAATGAAGTCCGTCGCCGACTGGATGAAGACCAGCCGTCTGAAGCTGAACTCTGACAAGACGGAGGTCCTCATCATCGGCTCCAACCCTTCAGCCTGGGATGACTCCTGGTGGCCGACGGCACTGCGGGCAGCCCCGACACCCACCGATCACGCACGCAACCTGGGAATCATCCTCAACTCAACGCTCTCAATGACCAAGCAAGTCAACGCCGTCTCCTCCTCCTGCTTCAACACCCTCTGCATGCTCCGCAAGATCTAAAGATGGATCCGACAGATACAAAAAAGACAGTCACCCAGGCCCTCGTCAGCAGCAGACTCGACTACGGAAACGCCCTCTACGCGAGAGCCCCGACCAAGCTCATCAAATGACTACAACGCATCCAAAACGCCTCGGCACGACTGATCCTCAACTTACCACGCCACGGCCACATCACCCCCTTCCCGAGAAACCTGCACTGGCTCCCCGTCAACAAGAGGATATCCTTCATGCTCCTCACCCACGCACACAAGGCACTCCACAAGACTGGCCCAGACTACCTCAACAGACGGCTCTCCTTCTACATCCCCAATCGCCAGCTACGCTCCGCCGACCTCTCACTCGCCACCGTCCCGCGCATCTGAAGAACAACCACCGGTGGGAGATCCTTCTCCCACCTCGCCGCTAAGACATGGAACACCCTCCCACTGAGCCTACGACAGACCCAAGACCTGCTGACCTTCAGGAGGATTCTTAAGACCTGGCTGTTCGATCAGTGGCCCCACCGAGAAGAAGTCATGTCTCTCTTGGCCAGTGTAGCTATAGAGAGGGTTCCAATGCCAAAAGTTGGCTGTAAAGTGGATTTCTGTTGTAGTACTATCCAGTTTTTGCCTGGCCTTTGATACCATTTTGACAGAGTACTGGGTCCTTACTAATCAGGTTCCCAGTGCCAGTGTTCTTTCCCTAAACCCATACCACAATTGGCACAGCTTCAGACCCCCTAATAAGTCCCTAGTAAAAGGTATCCTTGGTACCTAGAGCATTGGGACTGAAGAGGGCCCCTTAGGGACCCTTCACCAACGTCATGCAAAGTGCCACTGCAACCTGCTTCCCTTGGTGCAGTGAAAAATGACAATGTCGACATCGCTAACTGCCTATGTACCATATCCAGCAGCACTGCCTAAAGTATAGGTAAGTCACTCCTCGGAGGACTTACAAGCCCTAAGGCAGAGTGCACTATATCTCGGGTGTGAGCTGAAGGAAAGAGCCCCCCTTTTTAGGGCTCGGCCTACGCCCACGAAGGGGGTGGAGCTTCGAGCTCCTAATGCTAAAGAAGAAAGAAAGGATCTCTAGGGCTCTGAACAGACACATTCCTTAGTGTATTCTGTCATCTGCCTAGTGATTCGTCTTCGCTGTGTTGTGTATGTAGTAGCGTTGACGTGATAGGCTGTAAGTAATTTACGCGTGCCCGATGTGGCATATTGTGTGCGAGAACGAGCACGGCAGAGTGATTAATCTTAATTACGAGCTGTCAGAGTGCCCGTGTAATGCAATCCAGATGGTGCGAGCGCGTTCACCATTGCATGCAACAGAACAGTGACCCGGTAAGCTCGCAGATGTCCTCCCTCTCTCCTCAGCACCCCTCCCACCCCCTCTGAGTCGGGAAGCATGGCCTGTGTGTACTGGGTGTACGCAGGCGCGACGAGGGAGCCCTGTGGAGGGAGGGGGGAAGAGGAGGAGGATGCAAGACAAGCGTATGGGATACCTAACTGTGAGCAGCCCGCACCGGCTGCTGCCTTATCTCTGCTGCTACAAAAGGGGTCTGCCCTGCGAGACAAGGGGCTCTTCCGGAGCACGCAGCAGGGGCGGAGGGGCCCCCGCAAGCAAAGGGCGCACTTGCCCGTTCACAGATGCATCCCCGTCGGCTCTGACTGGCCGGACCTGGACTTTTATGACTGTTTGCAGGGAGCGTGCGGGATGAACGATGCCAAGCAGGGAGGTGAGTCGGGCTCCGCGCAGGAATCCATTGCGGGGGTGCTCAGTCTTAATTCAAGGACGAAAAAGAGTCAAGATAGGGGATACGTGTAACTGCACAACACCGGCCCCAGTAGGGGCAGTGTTGTGAGGGGTGGCTTGTTCTGCGTGACGTCAGAAAGGTGTGCTGAGCTATCCTGCTCAGAGCAGTACTCCATGCACCTTTTTGTAAGGAAGAGAATAAACGTTTCGCCCCCTCATTGAATGAAATGCCTGTTCTGTCTTGTGGCTGCTGCTTCATGGGGGAAGGAGGGGTAGTGCTACTGCAGTCTCCATTGAAATAAAAGAGGACTTACATATGCTGCCCAGGAAAGTGGGGCGGACATGCAAACAAGTGCGGGCGGTTTTCTTTCTTTTTTCCTCGCTCTTTGCAGCATCTAAGAGGTTGGGGTGCAACAAACCTGGCACACTCATACCTGCAAACTCTTGTGTGCGAGTATCTCATTTTTTGTGTGTGCAATGTTTACAATTGTTGCATCCTTGCTTAAAAATGCGAGTATTTCAATGTTTTAGTTATGCGAAGTCTCTTCTTCCTCCGTGAATGAAAAGGAAAAAAAAACATTATTAACACACGTTAACGACCGGCGCCACTTCAGTCGCTCCTAACTGGATTTTTATTAAATGTTGACTATTGTTGCGCTCTCTTAACTTGCATAGCAAGGTATTGAAAGGTTGGTATGCGGTTGCTGCTGCCGTTGTTTTTTTTTTTTTCTTCTTTTCACTTTCATGGAACTTGTCGGCGCTGGCAGTGGGGGAGAAGTAATCTTAGCTCCCCCTAAATCCCTTTTGCAAAGCCCCTCCTCTCCTGAGCACCTCAGAAGGGGGTGAGTGAGGCCTTTTGTTCCTTCAACATCAAAAGCACAAGGGGGAGGGATGAAGGGAAGGCGCCCTTGAGTCACAGATCTGGCCTTGTCAACCGCCTGTTCCAAGCTATCTTTTAATGACTTGTTTCTAGAATGTTATTCCATGGGCATTTTTTGTAGGGTCCCCGGACTCGCAACAGGCTCTAGATTACAAAGTAATTAATCGACGTTATTTCTCTAAAATGTGATCCTGCCAATCACAAAAGGTAAGGTGCGTCAGCATGTTCACGCCAACGCAGCTTCCATCTAACTTTGACAAGTGTGAGATCGACTTTGTTCATGCTGAGCGATCTTTTTTTTCCTGGTCTTGCTTTGGTGACCTTGTCGACTCTCTAAATGGGGTGTAATTTTAAGGCTGCTGGCAGCCTTTATGTTGAGGTCAGTTTATTTAAATTGGGGAAGCCGCACCGAGCTGACGCTTGTGAAACTGGCACCTGTCAAACAAAAATAAATGTGCTTTGCCAGTTGTCCTGGGAGTAACCTTAGGTCACGAGCCATCTCTGTAGTGTTAGATTTTTAAACCTATGTTCGCAGCCCTTCTAGCCTACACGTGTACCTTTTTAGAGTTTTGGAGGCAAGATTGGGTTAATCTTGATTTCTGGGTTAAAAAGTTATGCGTTTAGTCGTGTGCATAGTTAAATGTGGTCTTCTCTAGATGCTGCTCGCTGGTAAATCCAGCCTCGTGCTACCGGTTTTCTGCATGAGCAAAAAAATGCAGTTGATGATTAGGAAGGAGTACTAAACAGCTTTACAGGGATAATTGACAGTAATTGGTAATCAAAGCAGAAAAGCTAAGGATTGACCGGGAATGGACCGTAAATCACCCTCTTGCCTCTTGGCCCGAGGGGTGGACGTCCCTGTGTGGCAGGTTTGGAGACAGATGTTAAGGTATGTGAAAAAGTCAATGCCTCTTGTTACAAATGAAAAGCATAACCCACTTTGCTTTGCATTCTGGGATGAGAAGTTCTGTATTTATTATGGTACAAGGCTACCAGTACCAGAAGGCAAAACATGAAAAAAGGAATGTATAAACCTTAATCAAGGCCACTGGAATTATGCTGTAGGGTAGGGCCACATTATGCACCAGGGCTGAGTAAATTATGCGGCAAGAAAAGGCTAATTATGCAGCACATTTTGGGATAGTATTATGACATATTTTGTCATTTTTAAAGTTAATACTGTCTGAGCATAGGTTTGCACCTCATTAGTCAGTTTAACACCCAAACACAGCAAGAAGCTACAGAAATGTGACTAGTCAACTTTTGCAAAGGACCTTCCACTGTGCAGCAACACTGATGCTGCGTTTTAGTAACTTTTGACCCGTTGGAGCTAGTAACAAACTTTTGTTGTTGTTAAAATCTGCAGATTATGCAATAGATGATGGATTATCTGGCAAATGTAGTACATTTTTAATTATGCAAAAATCACAACGATCGCACAATCTCATAATTTCAGTGGCCTTGCCATAATGTGCATTTCCACTACGAATACAAAAAAGACATTCAGGGCCCCTTTCTGCCAACCTCTGAAATGTAGATGAAAACATTCCCTCTCCTCTCCATGCCCTGTGATGACAGTGCATATCTACAGGCTAGCGATGACGGTGCATATCTACAGGCTAGTGAAGCCAATGCATATCTACAGGCTAGCGATGACAGTGCATATCTACAGGCTAGTGAAGCCAATGCATATCTACAGGCTAGCGATGACAGTGCATATCTACAGGCTAGCGATGACAGAGCATATCTACAGGCTAGCGATGACAGAGCATATCTACAGGCTGGCGATGACAGTGCATATCTACAGGCTAGCGATGACAGCGCATATCTACAGGATAGCAATGACAGTGCATATCTACAGGCTAGTGAAGCCAATGCATATCTACAGGCTAGCGATGACAGTGCATATGTACAGGCTAGTGAAGCCAATGCATATCTACAGGCTAGCGATGACAGTGCATATCTACAGGCTAGCGATGACATAGCATATCTACAGGCTAGCGATGACAGAGCATATCTACAGGCTAGCGATGACAGTGCATATCTACAGCCTAGCGATGACAGTGCATATCTACAGGCTAGCGATGACAGAGCATATCTACAGGCTAGCGATGACAGTGCATATCTACAGCCTAGCGATGACCGTGCATATCTACAGGCTAGCGATGATAATGCATATCTACAGGCTAGCGATGACAGCGCATATCTACAGGATAGCAATGACAGCGCATATCGGCAGGCTAGTGAAGCCAATGCATATCTACAGGCTAGCGATGACAGAGCATATCTACAGGCTAGCGATGACAGTGCATATCTACAGGCTTGTGAAGCCAATGCATATCTACAGGCTAGCGATGACAGAGCATATCTACAGGTTAGCGATGACAGCGCATATCTACAGGCTAGCGATGACAGTGCATATCTACAGGCTAGCGATGATAATGCATATCTACAGGCTAGCGATGACAGCGCATATCTACAGGATAGCAATGACAGCGCATATCTACAGGCTACTGAAGCCAATGCATATCTACAGGCTAGCGATGACAGTGCATATCTACAGGCTAGTGAAGCCAATGCATATCTACAGGCTTGCGATGACAGTGCATATCTACAGGCTAGCGATGACAGTGCATATCTACAGGCTAGCGATGACGGTGCATATCTACAGGCTAGTGAAGCCAATGCATATCTACAGGCTAGCGATGACAGCGATGACAGTGCATATCTACAGGCTAGTGAAGCCAATGCATATCTACAGGCTAGTGAAGCCAATGCATATCTACAGGCTAGTGAAGCCAATGCATATCTACAGGCTAGTGAAGCCAATGCATATCTACAGGCTAGTGAAGCCATTGCATATCTACAGGCTAGCGATGACAGTGCATATCTACAGGCTAGCGATGACAGAGCATATCTACAGGCTAGCGATGACAGTGCATATCTACAGGCTAGCGATGACGGTGCATATCTACAGGCTAGTGAAGCCAATGCATATCTACAGGCTACCGATGACAGCGATGACAGTGCATATCTACAGGCTAGTGAAGCCAATGCATATCTACAGGCTAGCGATGACAGTGCATATCTACAGGCTAGCGATGACAGAGCATATCTACAGGCTAGCGATGACGGTGCATATCTACAGGCTAGTGAAGCCAATGCATATCTACAGGCTAGCGATGACAGCGATGACAGTGCATATCTACAGGCTAGTGAAGCCAATGCATATCTACAGGCTAGCGATGACAGCGCATATCTACAGGATAGCAATGACAGCGCATATCTACAGGCTAGTGAAGCCAATGCATATCTACAGGCTAGCGATGACAGTGCATATGTACAGGCTAGTGAAGCCAATGCATATCTACAGGCTAGCGATGACAGTGCATATCTACAGGCTAGCGATGACATAGCATATCTACAGGCTAGCGATGACAGAGCATATCTACAGGCTAGCGATGACAGTGCATATCTACAGGCTAGCGATGATAATGCATATCTACAGGCTAGCGACGACAGCGCATATCTACAGGATAGCAATGGCAGATCATATCTACAGGCAAGCGATGACAGTGCATATCTACAGGCTAGCGATGATAATGCATATCTACAAGCTAGCGATGACAGCGCATATCTACAGTATAGCAATGACAGCGCATATCTACAGGCTAGTGAAGCCAATGCATATCTACAGGCTAGCGATGACAGTGCATATCTACAGGCTAGTGAAGCCAATGCATATCTACAGGCTAGCGATGACAGTGCATACACTCACAAGGAGACCACAGGCAGCTGAGGTGCAATCTTCTCCCACTCACAAGAACGACATTACAGGCAGCAGCAGTGCAAGCTTCTTACACTCACAAGGAGACCACAGGCAGCAGAGGTGCAAGCTTCTCACACTCACAAGAAGGACATCACAGGCAAGTGGTGCAATATTCTCACACTCACAAGGAGATCACTGGCAGTACACACCACATGAACACACTCCATAACACATAGCAACAATACATTGGCATTTACAATGCCATTAGCTCAAACTCAAATAAATCCGAGCCCGATTGCATTTCTAATGCTTGTTTTTTATGTTTTCTCCCACTTTTTGCCTAATTGTTGATGTACTTTGACTGAGTGTGCCCTGGATTCCTGCCGACCAGGTACCCTGGGCCAATGTTGTTTCCCTAAACTGTACTGTTTCAAATCCAATTGGCAACACTCTGGCCACATGTAAGTCCCTTGTAAAAGATATCATAGGTAGCAAGGGCACTGTGACCAGGGAAGGCCTTTAGGGCTGCATCACTTATTGTGCCACCCTATGAGGCCCTGCACCTTTACATCCACACACTGCCCTTGTAGGCTGCGTGTTATGGTGCAGAACAAAGTGAAGAATCAACATGGCACACTGTGTGCCATGCCCACAATCCACTGCCCTGGCATAGGTAAGCCACCCATCTTGCTGGGTGCACTATATCAGTGGTGAGGGTATAGGTGCGTGAGCCCCGTACCCCTACAATGTCTAAGTCCATTTTTAGACATTGTAAGTGCAGTAATGCCTTAAAGCGTATATTGTGCTGGGAGTTTGTCATTACGAACTCCACAGCACTATAATGAATTTACTGAAAACTTGAAAGTTTGTTATCAAACTACTCAGCACATTAAACCCACACTGATGCCAGTGTGAGATTTAATGAAAAATGCACTGAGAGGGCATCTTAGAAATGCACATCCTGGGGTGAGGTACCAAGCCTCCTCCCCCAGGATGGGCAGGATCCACGAAGGGGAAGCTTCAAAGGCACGCCACCTTTGTGAGCTACCTCAGGCATTTGCTGCTCCCAGCAATTTATTATTTATTTTATTTTTTAAATTTGTAAGGCGCTACAGCTACCCAAAAATGGTTTCCCAGCGCCGAGACACAGCATAAAGATGACAGGAGAATTTACTGGCTATTCTTGTTATTGTTCGAATAGCCAGGTCTTGACGTGCCTTCTGAACCTGACATGGTTTTCCTCCTTTCGAATGAAGGGAGGGAGTGCGTTCCAGAGGGATGGTCCAAGGTGGGCGAAAGATCTGCCTCCCATTCTTGCCAATTTAAATCTTGGTACACAGAAGTTGGTAGCTGATTGCGAGCGAAGGTTACGCTTGGGAGTATAGGGGTGAGCCAGAGCTAGAAGGTATTTGGGTGCAGTACCTGCTTTAATTCTAAACATAGTTCAGGGCTTTAAAACGGATTCTGCTTTCTACCCTGAGCCAGTGGAGTTCCCGACGGTGGATCGAGACTCCGGAATTTTTAGGGATTCTGCACAGAAGTCGGACTGCAGCGTTCTGGGCAAGTTGTAGCAACTGGCCCCCACCGGTTCTGACCACGCACTTTGGGCAGGAGAATTGGTGGAAAAGCCAAGTTAGGAGGAGGTGTGCCCACCTTTGCCACCCCCACCCCTCAGGTGGGGAGGCAAGGTAAAGCACAACTCTGTCCCCGCCGTCTTGCAGATGGGGGAACCCAGACAACCAGAGTGAGGCTTATGCCCTCCACCCACTGGAGGGTGGCATAAAGGGAGTGTACCCACTCCCAGGAAGGGACCCATTGGTCCCGACCTGTACCTACCTGTAATGCCCCAAAATCTAGGACCGAAGAAGCCATGCTGAACTAAGAGGAGGAGGATGCCCACTGACTTGGCCCCAGCCCTACCAGCCTGTCTCCACCTTGAACCTGCTCCAGCGAAAAGCCGTCGTGTTCTGCAGCCAGCAGCCCCAAGAACCCGGAGGACCTACCTGCCCAGCCTTCCCAAACCAGACTTGGTCTCCCATGCGCACCGGATTTGTTCACCCACAGACTCTTTCTCCAGACACATCCACCAGTCTGCACCCGATGCCCACGGCCTGAGTTTGAGTGGCCCAACACCACGAGGTGGTCTCCCCGGCGATCCTGACCTGGGATCTGGTGATTCCTGACCTACCTCAAGTCTCCAACCGATGCCTGCAGCCGCTTTCTGGAGGACCCCGACCAGAGCGGTAAGAAAATCCAGACTCCAAAAGACACCCCTGCACCAGACGTCCCACGGCCTTGAGTGGCCCAACCGATGGTGTTCCGGCATCCCAAGACATCTCAACTTGCCTGTCCAACCGATGGTCGCCTCCAGAAGATCTTCGTCCCCGAGCCTGCAGTATTTGTTGCAACCTGATAATCCCCTTTGAAAACGACAGGGCACCCAAACAGCACCTTGCACCTATCTGCCCTTGCACCGCTGTGGGTCCACAATGTGGGCGAAATCGTATCCCCCTTTGTCCTGAGCCTAGGTCCAGGAGCTTTGCTCCAACAACCTTGTGGCCTGCTTGTGAGCAGCCACCAACTAGAGGCCCCCCTATATCCCATTGGATAACTTTGGGCCTCAGCACTCTGCACCCGGCTGCCGTAGTGCCGCGGAGGGTGCTTTGAGAGTGTATCCTTAACCAGGGGGAATCCTGGTTCTAACATAAAACCAACTGCCAAACCTAAGTACTTACCGTTAAGTCGATAACATTGAGAACTGCATTGAACTTCTTTCTTGTGAAAACTGTTTTAAGTGTGGAGTTGGTTTATATGAAACTCTAAGAAACTGCAAATGTACAAAAACTGATAAACTTACCTTTCCTCAAGGAAATGTCCCAGTGTGATATCTAGACATATCACACTGAGCAGAAAAAATAACTTAAAAAGTAATCTGAAAAATTACTGAAAAGTAAATCAAACTGCTTTACAAACAAATGACTTATCTGTAACCAATTCAATTGCATTCCACTGCATTTACACTGTGTTTAAACCGCATAATTCTTGCAAAGTGTTATTATACTTACCTGTACCATGTCTGGCTTGGTTCTAGAAAATAAAATATAACTTATATTTTTAAACTAACAAAATGGTCTGAGTTTAGTCTTTGGGTGTGTGACTTCATTTCTTCCCTGAGTGTGTACAATAAATGCTTAACACTACCCTCTGATAAA
The DNA here is from genome assembly GCF_964261635.1 of Lissotriton helveticus. NCBI lineage: Eukaryota > Metazoa > Chordata > Amphibia > Caudata > Salamandridae > Lissotriton > Lissotriton helveticus. The sequence goes on from NC_136071.1 coordinate 115,916,562, forward strand.
GCCTTACTGCTCGCCCACACTACCACTAATAGTGAGTAAGGTATTATCTACTTTTACCTCTGTCTACCTTTGGGGTTCCACTGGACACTAAACCTTTCTTTGGTATAGTATATACAGAGCCAGCATCCTACATGTGTCATTTATTAATCATTGTTTGCATAACAAATGCCTTAAACTGCTCTGTGCTAGGCCTAAGGCAGCTAGACCACACTACCAGAAATAGTGCACTTTGGGTTTAAATTGAGCCCTCTACACTTCTGGGTGCCCACTCCCAAGAGGAGGGGGCAACTAAACCAGTTACTCTGTGTCCACAAACCAACCATGTAACACTGGGGGTGGGTGGGGGAGGGGGTGGGCTTGAACAGTATGAATCATCCAGGAGTGGAGGTCAGTCACCTCAGACAAGAGGATTTTAAATATTATAATTCACAGCTACTGCATAGAACTCAAGACACTACCACCCATTCCCCTAAAAAGAAGACCATTAAAGGAACAAGAACTCATGCGACTGTGTCAGGTAGTCAAAGAGCTCACCATGAACATGATCCGTAGAAGAGTAAACCCCCGTTCCAGGTAGAGGGATCAATTCAGCATACTGACTAGTACCGAAACGCTGAGACCAATGCTATACCTCAGATATCTAAAGTTTATATGAACACAAAACTTCAAGTTTGACAACACTACAAAAGGTAAACCCACTACTAAGGAGGGGCGATTACATGGTCGCCATGAACGTAAAGGATGCCTACCTGCACATAGCAATGACATAAAGACACACACGGTTCCTCAGATTCATCTTGAACAAAGTACACTACCAGTTAGGAGTGCTACCCTTCAGAATAAAATCAGCACAGAGGGTCTTCTCAAAATACTTAGCGTCATTAGCTGCACACCTAAGAAGACCGTGTATACACTTCTACCCTTAACTGGACAACTGGCTGTTTAATACAAGGTGCAAACAAAAGGGTCAACAAGACATTCAAATTGTCATATCTACGCTGCAAGAGCTGGGGCTCACAATAAACCACAAGAAATAATCTCCACACCCAGAGCAGGAGAAGGTACTCCTGGGGACAACAGTAAAGCAGGAACAGCACACGCATACCCAGTGCCCAGGAGTGCAAAGGCAATAACCGCAAACTTGCCACTACCGTAAGAGTCAGTCTCATGGTGAGGAATGTTATGAAATTAACGGGCATGGTGGCATTGTACATCCCACTGATACCGCATGCAAGACTTCATGTGTAACCTAAACAGGAGTGGCTCAGCTATGCGTTGTCGCAGGCCTCTGGTAGCTGGGAGGGTCTATTGGTTCTCCTTGCAAAAGTTCTGAATGAAGTGGAATGATGGAACACAAGGGATGTAACAGTAGGGAGACATTCCAAACTCTCAGCTCCCATGGTGACCATAACGACTGGCTTATCCCACAAGGGTTTGGAGAGCACACAAGGACAACTTAAAGGCCATGGCCCTCTGGAGCCCAGCAGACTCTATGAAACACACAAATCTATGGAACTCAATGTTGTGTAAGCATGCGCTCTTTCTCATGTTTACTCTTGCGCTTGTATTTCTTTTTAATTGTACCTCGTGCAACTGTTATCTTTTAAATACATATGTCTCGCTACACGGCACGATATGTTATCGTGCCGTTCCACACTGTTCAGTTACTGTAAGGGCAGTTGCTACTGACTGTCCGGAGCCTTCAGATGTGTTGCTGGGAGTGCTTCCTTATCCACGATTAAACTGACCTTTTCATCATCAACTATTGTGATTATTGACTCAACAATTTGGCGACGAGGGACGGAGCATTTGGAAGCATTTCCTGGCGTAATTAAAAAAAAAAACAAAAAAAAACTCATTTTCTTATGAGCATCGAAAATTTATAGTCATGTCTTTTGACATTGATAATTTTTCTTGACCTACAAAACAGACACTGAAGAGATTCACAAGGTCAGAAAGTGAAATTTGGAATTTATTTACTCACTTTTCTTCAGCTGCCTGCCCTGTGCTGTGTGCGCGAACTGCCCTACGCCGAGTGCACGAACTTCGTCTTCACATCGTTTTCGCTTTCCACATGTGATTACCGTGCTGACGTATGGTTAATTTTGGGCAGAAGTGATTGGTTGATTCCTTTGAGACGCTACTCTCCCGTTTTTTTTTAACGAAAGAAAAGAGGTGACTTCATTTTCCTCCCATTTAATACAAACCACGGAGTGAAAACAAAAGAGTTATCCACACCTTCAGGGATCGAGTGACTGGGAATTATCCACACCTTCAAAGATCGTAGGGATCGAGTGACTGAGAGTTATTCGTACCTTCAAAGATCGTGTAACTGTTTATTTTTAATTATTATTTACCTGAATGTTATGTAGTAATGTCACTTACTATTTACTAGTTTAATTAATCCTTCATAGGTGTGATTTTAATTACACATTTTCTTCATTATGAGTGCACAAGGTTACACTCTTTCTCCACCGCAAAGTTATTGGTCAGCAGGTGGTTCTCCTTGTATGCCTTGGATTGAATGGAAGGCTTATTTTTTAAATTACATCGAAACTTTAGATGCCAATGGAAAGATGAAAGCTCCAGAAAAGAAAGGTATTTTCTTACATTGCTTAGGACCTGAAGGATTAAAAGCATTCAATCAATTGCCCATATCACAAGCTGGTGGTGATATGAATGTTTTTGATAAGGCTATATATGACTTTGACAAGTATTGTTCTCCTAAAGTATGCATAGGAATCTCCAGATTTAAATTTTTTCAGAGAAAACAGTTAAGTGAAGAATCTATAGACAATTTCGTGTCTTCTCTAAAAACTTTGGCTTTAGATTGTAAATTTGGAAATTTACAAGATGATCTGATAAGAGATCAAGTAGTTATGCACTCAAGTAATGATACCATACAGGAAAGATTATGGATCAATGGTGATGAAAATTTAGATTTTGTTGTATCCATTGTAAGAAAAGCTGAACTTTCCTGTAGAAGTGCGCAACGAGTCAAAGGTAAAGAAGTATCTATCAGTAAAGATATTGTTTCCAAGATAAATCCTAAATATAATAATAGGAATTTTGTGTTAAATGTAAAAGAGTCTATAATTTTAAATGTAAATGATACTGAGATCAAAAAAAAAAACCATTATGTGATATGGTTATCGGAGGTGTAAAAATCAACATGTATGCTGATTCAGGTTCACCTTATTCTATTGTATGTGAATCTGTTTGGAAAAAATTATTTGTGCATAGATTAGGTAACCATTTAGAGAAAAGTGATATTATTATTATTATCCAATCTTTATTTCGGCCGTAGGCCATCAAAGATAAACATTAAAATATATACATTTACTATAAATCAACATTCTTAATCACTCAGTACACAGTTAATAATATAAAATCTCCAGTTGTTATGCTAAAAATCTCATTTAAAAACTGTGGTTTTACAATTACAATGGAGCCTGCGTTTTCAAAATACGGTTGCGAATATGCCAAACATTGGTGAGAAATTTTGCAAGTGCGAACACAGTTAAACTTGTGACATCAGTTTTTAAAATTCTGTACATAGGAAGATACTCCCTACCACCCAGATTCCTAATCAATGGGAGAAGCCAATACTTCCTCGCTGCTTTGTAGGCTGGACAGAACAAGACCACGTGCAAGTCGCTTTCCTCCGCGGCAGTGCAGGCCGGGCACTGCTTGGTGGAGGGGGGTATTGACCAGGAGCTGGAAAAGGATCGTAGGGGCAGCGTGCCATATCTCCATTGGAGAAATAGCTTCCTGGACAACACAGGGGAAATATCATCCAGAACGGTCTCAAATTTATACAAGTCCTTGCTTTGTGCAAATGCAGAAGCTAGTGACCCTTCACCCTGGCTGTCTATAGTCATAGCTAGTGATATTAATCCTGAAGGGTACTCTGGTGGAAGGATAGACATTTTAGGGTTCAGAACATTAATCTTCAGATTCAAAAACAGAAAGTGTATTGCAAAATTGTATGTTTCCAAAAAAGGTCCTTCAGTACTTAGCTGGTTCGACCAGGGCAAACTAGACATTATTTTAAATCCCAAAAGCCCTAATCCTGTAATGTTAATTGATGAACAAAATGGAATTTCTACTTTGATGTTGAGTAAGTTTCCCAATGTTTTTTCAAAAGGCATTGGGAGGTTAACCAATTTTAAACACGAAATTCGCTTAAAGAAAAATGCATGTCCTAAGATACACAAAACTCGAAATATTCCTTTTGCCGTTAGAGAGGAAGTGAAGAATGAGTTAGACACTTTAGTGGAAAATGGCATAATAGAAAGAATTGTATCATCTGAATGGGTTTCGCCCATAGTGGTTGCCAGACGATCCAATGGCAAGGTCAGACTCTGTATTGACCTTCGCCACCTCAACAATAACATTATTGTGGATCAATTTGCCCTTCCCCGCATTTCAGAAATGCTATCAGTTGTAGGTGGTTCAAAATTTTTCTCTACCATTGACTTATCAGCTGCTTACCACCAGATAGAGCTTAATGAGAGGAGCAAAGACCTAACTGCATTTATCACTCCGTTTGGGTGCTTCAGATTTAACAGGATGCCTTTTGGTTTAGCGTCCGCAGCAGCCATTTTTCAAAGGGTAATGCAAGACATCTTAAAGGACTGCAAAAATGCCATCTGTTTCCAAGATGACATTTTGGTCTTTAATGATGACAGAGATAAGCACATTGCTACTCTAGAAGAAGTTTTAAATGCGCTGAATGTACATGGTCTTACCATTAAGTATGAAAAGTGTAAATTTGGGGTTCATTCTGTTAATTATTTAGGCCATGAATTGTGTGAAGAGGGTGTCAAACCGAAATCTTTCCTTTTAGAAGCCATTGAATCTGCGCCTCATCCTCAGTCTAAGGATGATGTCAGATCCTTTTTAGGATTGGTTGAATTTTATGCCAAATATGTACCTAATTTTTCTTGCAGAACATTTAATATCAGACAGTTAATTAAGAATAGAGTTGTTTTTAAATGGACTGATGAGTGCGAAAAAGAATTTTGTGATGTAAAAAATGCTATTTGCTCTGCAAATGCACTCTCTTGTTATGACCCTTCTTTACAAAACATTATCACCACTGATGCTAGCTCTAAAGGACTTGGGGCTGTATTTACTCAAAGGACTAAGGAAGGGAAGGAAGTTATTATTGCACATGCCTCTAGAGCCCTTACCCCGTCTGAAGTAAAGTATTCCACAATAGAAAGAGAGACGTTAGCGTGCATTTGGGCTCTAGAACACTTTAGAGTATTTGTTTGGGGTAAAGAGTGTACATTAAGGAGTGATCATAAACCTTTAGTACGCCTTCTCACAACTGAAGGGATGTTGAGAGCTTCAGCCCGCATTGCACGCATGTCTATGCGGTTACAAGATTTTATTTGTGACATTTGTGACATACAATATGTGCCTGGAAGAGAAAATGTTTCTGCTGATTTTTTGTCAAGGATGCCGTTACCCATTCAAGAAGATTTGCATAATGAGTGGGATGATTTTCAGATTGCTATGATTCATGATGAGGGTCCCATTTCTATTGATCAAACCTTATGGAGAGAAAAATTTGAAGAAGATGAAGTTTTGAAGAATGTAGCAAGTTACATCACTGGTGTTTGGCCTGATAAGAAGTGCATAAATTCAGAGTTGAAGAGTTTCTGGTAAGTGAGATCAGAACTTTCATACTGTGATAATGTCATTAAAAGAGGTGAACGTATTGTACCACCAATAGGTGTGAGGAAAGTCATAGTTCTGCAGGGTCATGAAGGTCATAGTGTCATAGTCAGAACTAAACAACAAGTTAAGCGATTATTTTGGTGGCCAGGCATGGATGTGTTTATTGAGCGGTTAGTTAGAAATTGCGTTACTTGCGCGAATTCTGATAAATCTTTAATTACTCTTAAACACAATATGGGTGCACATATACCATTCCTGACAATCCATGGGAAACTATTGCTATGGACATTATGGGCCCAATTGGTTGTGATTCTAAGTACATCATTGCAGCAATTGACATTTTCTCTAAATGGCCCATTATCAAGATCGTGCAAAAAATAGATACTGACTCTGTTTTGCGTTTTTTGGATAAAATTTTTATAGAAGAAGGCCTACCAGTTAGACTTATAACTGATAATGGAGTTCAATTTAACTCTAACAAAGCAAAAAACTACTTTTCGAGACTTGGCATAATCCATTCCACTACTTCTCTCTATAATCCCAGTGGGAATGGAGTGATAGAGAGGTTCAATAGAGTTCTGAAGAGTGCTATACAGTCTGTTGGTAGTGAGAACCAAAAATGGGAAGTGGAAATTTTTAAGAAAGTATGGATGTACAGAACAACTATGAACTCCATGACTGGATATTCTCCTTTTGAAATCATGAGAGGAAGACTTCCAAGAACCAAAGTGAATCCATCATGGTTAGTTAAGTCGACTTCTTCTAATATAGATCTAGGAAAGGTTAAAGAAAATCTTAGTCACAACCATAGTACCAATAAAAAGTACTTTGATGAGAAGTTTGGTTCAAAAACAGATCCTAAAGTAGAAATTGGTATGATGGTTAAAGTAAAAAACCTTGGAAGGTGAAAGTTTATTCATGGGTCCTTTCAAAGTTATTGAGATTTTAAAAAATTCAGTGAGATTATCAGACAATAAAGTTTGGAATCTCAGTAGGATTGCTATTCTCAAAGCTGATAAGGATGTTTACTACAAAGAACCTACTTTGAAAAATTCTGATTTTTCATATATGGATGAGGATTTGAATAGTATATGGATGAGGATTTGAATAGAGATATAGTTTGTTGTGATATTGATGCAACACCCTGCTGTTCCAGTAGTAATATCAATCAGGATGTTGGTATTCAATCTCAACCTCAATCTCAAATTCAAACCGACTACAGTAATGATATTTCTTTGCAAAAAAGAACTACAAGAAAACCAAGATGGTTGTCAGACTTTGTTACTTTTGTTACAGGGAAATTTTAAGTTTAGTTTTTTTTTTATTTCTTTTTGTTTTCAATTTATAAGAGAGGAAGGTGTGTTGTGTAAGCATGCGCTCTTTCTCATGTTTACTCTCGTGCTTGTATTTCTTTTTAATTGTACCTCGTGCAACTGTTATCTTTTAAATACATATGTCTCGCTACACGGCACGATATGTTATCGTGCCGTTCCACACTGTTCAGTTACTGTAAGGGCAGTTGCTACTGACTGTCCGGAGCCTTCAGATGTGTTGCTGGGAGTGCTTCCTTATCCACGATTAAACTGACCTTTTCATCATCAACTATTGTGATTATTGACTCAACACTCAAGATGATCTTCCTAGTTTTGAATGCCTTCCAGGTACGCACAAAAGGAAAAACCGTGCTGATCAGGACGGACAACATAACAGCAATGTTCTGCTTCAACAAACAGGGATGAATCAAGTTATTTCAACTATCAAAACTAGCACTGAAAATATGGAAGTGAACCTGCACCAACTGATGTATCTGGTTCATTTGGCTACACTTTTGTATGCTCGGTCTTCTTGCCTTCCTCACAATTTCCATTGTCCTAGGGGGTGGGGGAAGAGGGGGACTCTGCATGCTATAGCCTATCTTTGTCCATAGTTAGCAGTTCTCTCGCTGCACATATGGGTATGATCTGCCCTCTGAACTTTTCAAGTATGTCCGAGTTCCACGTCTGTCTGGCCCACTATGAGACTATTAGTATGAGTGCTAGCCTCGACTATTTAAATGTGTCCAATACTGGAACGAAAATCAGTAGAAAGGTGTATGCTAATCTCCCTGACCAGCTTTTCGACTGGGCCTTCCCGTTGTACTAGTGGTGTGGAAATCTGGTTGTGAAGTCTTGACATTCTCTGGGCCTGTGAACAGGTTTATGCTTGGAGTGCACCATTGTCTGAACACGTCGTCCATTACCTCTTGTTTTTATCTCCCATTCGTGCGAGGTGTTTGCTTGCCAGCTTAGTCTATTTAGTCTGCCTGCTTCTGTGCTATAGAGTAATCCATTACAGTCTCAGGGAGACTGTTAATAAAGAGAATGCAGTCATGTGCTGCAAATAGGGAAACGCTATTCATATATGATAGGATCTGGCTTTAGACAAAGTTCATTAACATATGGACCAATGATTGAACTTGCATTTGGTGATTTACAAATATCAAAAGTACCTAAGGGGGGGGGAGTGGGGGGAGTCATCTTTTCTTTATAAATCTCACTTCGTCCTTCTGCCTGTTTCAAAGCTTTGGCATAAACTGTATGAGTGGTGATGAATTATTGGACTTAATTATATGAATAAGTTCCCACTTTCCCCCTATCAATGAGCAATGGTGTTTATAGAGAGTGTACCGATTTCTCGGAATCAGGAAGTAGTGGTGTAGGGTTGAGTATTGGTATTGAGGTATTTGGGTTTGGTATTAGTATAATAGGAACCTGACTTTTGGCTAGGTTTGTGCAATGAAAATGTCACATACATACCTACAGACATGGTGGGAACATGCCCGCTCTTATTTCCCTGTATGTCAGTGGTGGCAGGCCTTCAAGAGCGGGCCTAATACTGCCCAAAGGAAGAAAGAATGTTTATACGAATCCTTTTATGCGCAGATGACCGCATATTGCTATCCGGAATGGCAAACTGTTTACTGCATTAATAAATTATTGCTTTTTGTGTTGGTTTACTTGTCTTGAAGGCCACCCTGCCTAAATCGCATATTATGTCAATTGGCTCACATAATATCAAAATGACAATTAAGGTAAGTGAGACCCATGAATAACGTTACATCATTTGCATGTTTAGCAACTGAAAATCTGCCATGAGTTATTGTTGGCTTTTGGTGCAAAGGAGATTATATTTCGTCCAGACCTAGGGTGCTTTTTCAAGTCAGGTCAGATTTGCAACTAAACCATCGGAGAATATGGTAAAAAATATACAAAGCCTGATGGCTATTGTAACCTTTGACTCTGCAGTATGGTGTTATGGGAGTGTAACAACATTGCAAATAAAGCAAACGAATGTATGACGTTACAACGAATTCCGTTGCAACGCATGCCTTTACCACGCATGCGTTACAACGGAATTCGTTTAACACGCATAACCTTTAACTCTAATACATGCGTGGTGACGTCATACGTCGTTAAGAGAAAACGGAAGTTTATTTTCCGATTTCTCTTATACGACGCTGATTTTCTGCATATCGACGTGACTTCAGGTGGTTTTTTTTTAACGGGGGGAGACCCCCCAAGCCCCCCCCCCCTTTTTTTTCCTTTACTACATATATCTTTACTACAAACCACCTAGTCAGGTATGCGTGGTAAAGGCTTTCGTGGTAACCACGCATGCGTTGTACTGCATGCGTGGTTAATGATTTCGTGGAAACGGCTTCGTTGTAGTGGCCTTTTCCCAAAGCAAACCAGCATCCTACATGGTCCTCCAGGAAACTACCTTCCCTTAATTATTACCTCCATACCACCTTGGTTGGTTGTGAGAACTAAAGTACAAGCAACATCTGCACGGTCACCTTACATTACACTATTGCCATTGAATGAAAAAACTTCTTCAGTTAGTCCCAAACTGTAAGAGCTTATTTACTCCTGAGAACACTGAGGGGACCTATGTCGTATCTTATGCAGTTTTGGGAAAAAAAACATACATGAGAAACCTGATGAACAGTCTTCGGTTTGGTCTGATTAGGCACACCCTTAGTTTTTACCTAGGATGGCTCATATTAGAAACGTCAATAGTTAGCCAATGTGCAACATACTCTGCACTATGTGTTTTTTTTTGTTTCTTTTGTGGAGGACCCAGGAAAACCTAATTTGTTGGTTGATGTGCAACTTGAAATTTAGAATGTGTATGCCAGTTTACATGCATTAATTGATGCTATTAAATACATTTGTTTCTTTAAGCGTGAGAATATGTATTGCAGTTCTAGCTAAACAAAGATATGTAACTGGGAAGCAATCGGATTCAAATGACATCTCAAGGCAACGCTGAGTGAATTGTCTCTGCTATCGCAGAACTTGTTTAATTCCTCTGCTGCAGAGAGTTGAACACTTTTGGAACGATGAAATGTTATTACGTTTACGGTTTAATGTATTTTTTAGATGAGTTATTTTTAGTTTATACTTGCTACAGTTTTATTGTGTATTGGTTTAGGTTTATCAATGAAGTATCATGTGTCCATCAGATATCTTATTCTTGCACTTTTTGATTTTATTTGAGGAATTTATACATTGCAGCATGAACTTAAAGAAGCGACAGAGCACTTTATATAGAGCTCAAATGCATTGTGCACGACGTGGAAGGCAGTGTCAAGTTATTTAGTAGTGCTGGCAATAAAGGCTAAGAAAGCTAGATCTTTCTTTGTTCTATTTAGAAGGATTTCAAATTGAATGTTATGTTGTCTGCAGGGCACAAGTAAAAATAGCCATTAATATGTCCTATTGAACAGACGACAGGTTGAAATCTTTGATTTGGAACTTACAAAATGCTGTTTATTTTAGTCTCATTGCTTGATTTTCTTACAGATTGTTTCTGCATCTTCTATTTTTCTTGCCTGTCCTCATTCCTCTATGTTGCATTTCAGGGCCCCGGCCACACTGCTTCTCTACTCAATGTTTTTCTGGGATACTCATTGTTTTGTTTATGTATTATTCACATGTCTGAGTTTCTGAAGCGTACCCACCTTTCTGATATTTTAGTTGTAGTCTGACATAAAACTATTTTACGCTAAATGCTATTCAAAGCTATGCAAGGATTGTAACCATATCCTCCCCACCCCACAACGCCCCCCTGCTGTAAATAAGCAATTTCCCACACAGAGCTTCAGTTTTGTTTTTCCATCATGGAATCTGTTAATAATCATAAATATGGAATTCCATGCCCACCTGTGGGATCCTGAAGCGTTTTTGGAAAGAGAAACTTCAGTTGAGTTAGTTCACCGTCTAGGTACTTCTGGCACAGGCTTCATTCTCCTACAATATTTTATCAATCCTTAATTCTTTGATAAGATAAGAATGAATCTGCCAATTAACATGACTAAATCTAGCATGTTTGTAGCGGTCTGAAGAAAGAAATACCTTTAAAATCTTTCGTTAGCAATAATCCACTCCTACTTGTTTTTTGCTTGGCTGGCCATTTGTTTCTGAGATTCAGATTCAAAGATTCCTCAATTGGACAACATTTTGTCTAAGCAATGTACCAATACAAAACACCCCCTCTCTTTACGCTACATGCCTCAGGGCTATATTTATGCTCGAGTAATACACGTTGGAACAGATATTTTGCCTAACAGCAACTCGTTTGCATTCATCTGATCTCCACATGCAGTAGCTGGACCAATATCAGTTTGTCAATTTTTCTTGCCTTTTTTAAGAATTGAACATGGAAGCGCACAACAAGTAAGACAATTAATGAGTGTTCATTAAGAGAAAATTGATTTTCTCTCCATAACCTTCCACTCCATGACTTAATTGCTCCTCGGCTGCCATGCAGATAAGGCCTTGTTCTCTGTTTCTGTTTTCAGAATTAAGTTTGCAACATACAGAGACATACTAGTGATGTGGTCTCTGCAGTAGAGGTGTGATGTCTATCCAGCTACAGTAAGGTGCACCTTTTTTCAATTTTTAATGTAATAGGGTTCATACAGTAGATTGGAGTTAATTCAAAATTTACTTAACTGTAATTTGTTTGTATTGTGCATTTCATATTTAACACTGTATGTCTTGCTTTCATTTTGCAGATGCTCTAGCTGCTTGCAATTACTTGCCCCAGTCTCGAGAAAAAATTATTGCTGCACTCTTTAAAGCTCTTAACTCTACGAACAATGAGCTCCAAGAAGCTGGAGAAGCCTGTATGCGAAAGGTTAGTGACATGAAAATACCATTGTTTTCTCGTGGTTTGTTTTATTATCTGCAGTTTAACTGGTCATCTGGTTTTAGTTGGTAAAGAATGTATTCTGCTCAGTGCAGAAATGTAACATCTGGGGCCTTGTCAAGGTTTGTGCATGTCTACAATGTGTTTACATTTATTTTATCCGAATGGTACTTTACGAATACTTGGGAAGACCTTTCAAATAGTCCTAAGATAAATGGAATATAGGGCAGAATGAAGCAAAGGAGATCTTCCATTTCTCTGTATGCATGGTGAAGCCTCGACTGGATGCACTGTCATTTGTTGATACTGTGAGAAGTTTGCCTGGTATATGATGTTCACTATTCTATTGAACACCTTGCACCAGTCCAAACAACCCTTATGGTGATGGTTAAAAGTCAACCTTATAGACCAGCTATCCTAGTGGTAGCGTGGACAGAACAGTCTTAGGCTAAAAGACTCTTGAGGGCGTGTAAAGCCAGCTGTTTTACCATATGTAACCCCTTGATTACCAAATGAAAGGACACCACACAGGATATATATAAAATATATATGTATTTATTTACTAACACTCCTCTGAACTCTTTATGAGATCAGAGGCCAAAGCACTTAACAAGTTACTTAGTCAGAATGCGTTAAGTTGCACAATTTACAGTTAGGCCCTAGGGGCGAAGCAAACCATATACTAAGAAAGTGGTATAAGTACCACGTCACGAGAAAAGGAAAGGCCTAGGGCCTAGAGAATCGCTGGGGCTACACTATCTGACCCTTAGGTTAGGAGTAGGAGGCCCACAGGCGGCACATGCAGTCTCTTTACACACACGCGAGAGTCAATATTAAGTCAATGGGAACTTAGAGTTTAGAAAAAGAAGGATTTAGGACACTTCCGGTCTAGCTAGAAGGAAACAACTAAAAACCTAGACACTTGGACAGTCAATACCCTTGGGAGCACCGAAGTACTCACGTTACCTCAACCACAGGAAGCGGGTGCATAGGTGTGAAGATGTGTCGGGTTTCGCCGTTGAAGTCTATGGAGCCTGCGAAGAAAGATGCTGTAGGCGACCAGGAGGAAGATGTCCGGATGGATCCAAGGGTGTATCGAGGATGAAGAAGACCTGAAGGCAGAGGGGACAGAGTCTGGGTCACTAGCCAGTGTCCGGGTGGAACCAGGAAGGAACCAGACGACGTCGAGGAGCAATCAGGTGCTGTCGGGAAGCTCGTCTCTTCAGCCACGCGGACCAGGAGGCGTTGAGGACGACCAGATGCTGGAGAGGAGCTGTCCCACGAAGGTTCTCACAGATGGAGGGGTCGACTGCCGGATTGGAGTCAACAAGCCTTGGCAAAGGCAACCCACGCAGGATTCAAAGAAGGCTTCTGGTGCAGACCAGCAAGGTCTGAGGTGCCTCACCTTTGCAGGGAGGCAAGGGCCAGTCTGGCGCAACCAGTCAAGCGAGTTGGTTCAAAAGGGTTGTCGTCACAGAGGCTACTAGCCAACGGGCTAGCAACCGGACAACGCGTCGAGCAGAACACAAGCAGAAGGGCCCCACGCAGAACTCGTGGAGTGTTGAGGGCTGATCTTTGGTGCAGGTGGAGCTCGGAGTCAGGGCTTCTTAATCCCCAGTGCACAGCTTCGAGGGTACGTCAGGAGCTGCACAGTTAGCAAGTCGTGGACTTTTCAAGATGTCCGGTCCCACATGTCTCGTCACCTCCACGGATCTCAGCTATGCTGCAGACGTGAAGAGAGGGTCAGAGAGGTCTGGAAGTCTGGGTCTTGTCAGGCTCTGTGCTCGGGTCCCGTTGGGAGCGTCGACAAAGCAAGCCGTGGATTTGCTGGATGGTGCCTGGTTGCCCAGGGTGATCACTCCTTGGCCACAAGGGAGATTCTTCAGCTTCAGCAGAATGTCGAAGGTCCAGAGTTTCGTTTCAAGTTTCAGTTCAGGATCAAAATCTAAAGTCCTGGGGTTCAGCTCCTACCTTTATACAACTAAAAGGGGCTGGATTACTTTCTAGGTCCCTCCTATGGGTGGGACCAGGAAGGGGGGTGGTTACACCCCCTTTCCTTTGTCCAGTTTCGCGCTGGGGCTGGAGTGCCCCAGCAACCGGTTTGAACTGGGGTATGCATGGAGCACCTAGTGTGCCCCAGGCAGTGTCTCATTCTATTCAGCCCTCCCTGTCCCAATACACAAAGTCCTGTCTGGGGTGGTGCTCGCACCTCTCCAGGCAGGAAACCTATTGTCCAAACCTCCGTGACTGGAAGGACTCCCAGCAGCAGGAGGTCAGACTTGTGTCTGTGGCAGCAGCATCCATTTTGTGACGCTGGGGCTCTGGTTAACTTTAACCGGGATAGTCAGCAACAACATGTCTTCTCCCTCTAGAAGGGTGGAATGCTACCCCCGTCGCCAGAATTGGCGAGGGCGTAGTATTCCAAAGCGTATGACACCTTACACGACATGTTTAGATAAAGCCAAACCAAAGTTAGCTTTCAACTGCGAGTATTATAATGCACTTAAGAGTATATGGTATGGCAATATCATAGAACAGCTATAAGGACATGGTTACGCAAGCTACAGACAGGCTCAGCTCATGCTAGAACACCATCTCACACATAACCAAGCACTCTGCCTCCAGGATTGTTAAGGCCTGCCATAGGAGTGACTTATAGTGTGGAGAAGTGTGGCTCACTGGTTAGAGGAGGCAGACCTGGAAACTGAGGTCAGCTCGGGACCAGGGTTCAATTCCCGGCTCGGCGGGGTCTTGAGTCCTAAAATGTCCATGGACTCGACAATTCTCGCTCCGGTGCCTACTTAATTCACGGGTTCACACTCTGCGACTCTGGGCAATAGTTTGCTTAATCTCCACAACGGCCCCTCGCGGCGGGATGCCTGGCTTTCACCTTGTGGATACCCTGCTGGGGTTATCTCACAAGGGAATACCAGGACGGGTTCCCTAAGCAAGCGCTTAGAAACCGCTCGGTGATTTGCGCTATATAAATTCCTGTACATTTACATTTACATTTACATTTACATTATAGGTTACTGTGTGTCTATATATAAGGGTAGATATAGGAATACTATACCTAAGCAAGGGGTGATTACACAACCTTGCCCCAGCTGAGTGATCAGCCAGTCGTGTCAGTTTGAGTGGCCAGCCAGGGGTGGCATAATACATGCTGAAACCCCTGGTAGGCCTTGGTTACACCTATGCCCTGAGTACCTAGGGTACACTTCTACAGGGGCTGACAAGGTGAAACAATTCCCAATTGTGGATGTACACAGAGTACATGGTGTGAATTTAGATAGAGTGCATCTGGGTTGCGGGTCTGATTAGCAGGCCCACAGCCACATCTAAGTCGAAAACCAGTAAAGCAAAAGCAAAAAGTGGGGGTGACCATAGGAAGCAGACCCTACTCTCCTACACACACCCCCCGCCCCCAAAACTTAGGGACATTAAACTAACCTTGACCAGTTGAGTCTTCATGTTCTAAGTGGAAATATCTGGAGAGTTCATCTGCATTGGCATGGTCAGTCCCAGGTCTATGTTCCACTGTAAAGTCCATCCCCTGTAGGGAAATGGACCACCTAAGAAGTTTGGGATTTTCACCCTTCATCTGATTTAACCATAGGAGGGGCTTGTGGTCTGTCTGAATCTTGAAGTGAGTGGCAAACAAGTATGGCCTCAGCTTCTTCAATGCCCAAACCACAGCAAAGGCCTCCCTCTCTATAGCTGACCAACGTTTCTCTCTATGGGTCAGCCTTCTGCTTATGAAAGCAATGGGCTGGTCTTGACCATCTATATTCAGTTGTGAAAGTACAGCTCCCACGCCCAACTCAGAAGCATCTGTATGGACTATGAACTCTTTGGAGTAATCTGGACTTTTCAGAATAGGTGCAGTACACATGGCCTGCTTCAGGTCATCAAATGCCTTTTGACAGCTAACTGTTCACTGAACTTTCTTTGGCAACTTTTTGGAAGTTAAATCATTCAGTGGTGTCACAATGGACCCATAGTTTTAACACACTTCCTGTAGTATCCAGACAGGCCCAATAAAGCTCTGACCTGTGTCTGGGTGATTGGAGGAGTCTAGTCTCTGATGGTCTCGATCTTGCTCTCCAGTGGTTGAACCTGACCCCCACCTACCAGGTGGCCCAGGTACACAACCTTGCTCTGTCCTATCTGGCACTTAGTGGCCTTGATAGTGAGGCCTGCCTTTTGCAGGGCCTCTAAAACATTCCTCAGGTGGACCAGGTGATCCTCCCAGGTGGAGCTAAAGACAGCAATATCTTCTAGATAATCTGCACAATAGTCATCCAGTCCTGTGAGAACTTGATTCACCAGCCTTTGGAAAGTGGCAGGTGCATTCTTCAAACCAAAGGGCATTACCACAAATTGATAATGCCCTCCTGGGGTCGAAAATACTGTCTTTGCTTTTGCATCCTCAGCTAGTCTGATTTGCCAGTAGCCTGCTGTCAGGTCAAATGTGCTCAAGAACTTGGCAGAAGCCAATCTATCAATGAGCTCATCTGCCCTGAGGATGGGGTGGGCATCTGTCCTAGTGACAGCATTGAGACCTCTGTAGTCCACACAAAACCTCATCTCTCTCTTACCATCTTGGGTGTGAGGTTTTGGCACCAGGACTACTGGACTGGCCCAAGGGCTCTCTGAGGGCTCAATAACTCCCAGCTCCAACATCTTTTGGACCTCTGTCCTAATGCAGTCCCTGACATGGTCAGGTTGCCTGTAGATTTTACTCTTGACAGGCAGACTGTCACCAGTGTCCACCTCATGGGTGCACCAGCTTGTCTGACTTGGGGTCAGTGAAAACAGATGTCTGAAGGACTGAAGAATTTGTCTGCGGTCCTGTTGTTGGTGTTCAGAGATGCTGTCAGCAAAGACTACACCATCTACTGACCCATCATCAGGGTTCTGAGTAAGCAGGTCTGGGAGAGGGTCACTCTCTTCCTCCTGCCCCTCATCTGTAGCCTGAGCAAGCCCATGTCTGCCCTGTCGATAAATGCTTTAAGTCTGTTGACATGAAGCACCCTGTGAGGGCTTCTGGGAGTCCCAAGGTCCACCAAGTAGGTGACATCTCCCTTCTGTTCAACTATTGTATGGGGTCTAGACCATTTGTCCTGGAGTGCTGTTGGGCCACTGGCTCCAACACCCATACTTTCTGTCCTGGCTGGTACACAGTCAGCACAGCCTTTTGGTCATGCCAAGCTTTCTGAAGTTCTTGGCTAGCCTCAAGGTTTTTGGAAGCCTTCTCCATATATTCAGCCATCCTGGAGCGGAGACCAAGTACATAGTCCACTATGTCAAGTTTAGGCTTTTTGAGAGGTAACTCCCATCCTTCCTTCACAAGACATAGTGGTCCTCTTACAGGATGCCCAAACAAAAGCTCAAAAGGGCTGTAGCCAATCACCTTTTGTGGGACCTCTCTGTAAGCAAACAGAAGGCAGGGTAAAAGGATGTCCCATCTTCGCCTCACCTTTTCAGGTTACCTTTTTATCATCCCTTTGAGGGTCTTGTTGAATCTCTCCACAAGCCCGTTACACTGTGGGTGATAGGGGGTGGTGAACTTA
The DNA here is from genome assembly GCF_964261635.1 of Lissotriton helveticus. NCBI lineage: Eukaryota > Metazoa > Chordata > Amphibia > Caudata > Salamandridae > Lissotriton > Lissotriton helveticus. The sequence continues at coordinate 115,934,018 of NC_136071.1, forward strand.
TAGTTGACACCACACTCCTTCCACATTGCAGTCAAATATCCTGACATGAAGTTTGCACCTCTGTCAGAGACAATCTCCTTTGGAAACCCCACTCTGGAGAAAACTCCAAGTAGGGCCTTTGCCACAATAGGAGCTGTTGTGGTCCTCAGGGGAATAGCTTCTGGATACCTGGTGGCATGATCCACTATCACCAGTATAAATCTGTGCCCAGATGCTGTTTGGGGGTCCATTGGTCCTACAATGTCTGTTCCCCACTATCTCAAAGGATACCCCCACCACAGGTAGTGGTATGAGGAGGGCCTTTGGTGTGCCACCTGATTTGCCACTGGCTTGGCAGGTAACACAGGAGAGACAAAACTCCTTGGTATCTTCTGACATATGGGGCCAGTGAAAGTGAGGTACAAGCCTGTCCCAAGTCTTGTTATGGCCCAGGTGTCCTGCTAAGGGAATATCATGGGCCAAGGTAAGAAGGAAGCCCCTAAATTGCAGAGGTATAACCAACCTCCTGGAAGCACCAGGCTTGGGGTCTCTAGCCTCTGAATAAAGGAGCCCATCATCCCAATACACTTTATGGGTAACTTGAGCATTCCCAGCAGCCTCCGCAGCGGCCTGCTGTCTGAGGGGTTCAAGAGAGGAACAGTCTAACTGTGCCTGCCTCAGATCTGCCCTTGAGGGTCCCCATGTCCCAAGAAACTCAACCTGATCAGGCTCAAGCTCTTCTAGGATAGTTCCCTCTTGGATCTCGGAATCCTCCTCCTCGGAGGGCTGATCCTCAACCTGAGGCAGGGGGGAAGGCACTGCCTTAACCCTCTTGCTCTTTCTCTTGGGTAGTGTCTGGTCTATTGTTCCAAGATCCAGCACTTGTTCAGGTAAGCACTTTTTGGCCTGTGACCTGGTCACAGCAAGGACATGTGCTGATATTCCCAGCATTTCTGCATGGGTCCTATACTACACCTCAGACCAAACTGAGGTTTCAAGATCATTACCTAACAGACACTCTACTGGAAGGTCTGAACTCACAACAACTCTTTTGAGGCCGGTTACCCCTCCCCAGGAGAAGTTAACAACTGCCATACTATGGGAGGTAGTGGCATTGCTAGTGTTGGTCACTAGGTAGGTCTCACCTAGTATGATCTGTTCAGGGTCCACAAAGTTAGGTGTCACCATGGTGACACTGGCACAAGTGTCCCTGTAGGCCTGAGCCATCTTATTATTAATAAAAGGTGTCTGTCTGTACTTGCTCAGATTACTGGGGCTTACAGTAGAGGGCATTGCTATGTCCCCATCACAGACAAGAACAGCCTGAGTTGGTACTCTGACTAGGCCAGAGTACACCTCAGTTCCCAGGGTTAACCTTACTACACCCTTTTGCTGGGAACCACCACTAACAGCTGGACTAGGGGGAACAGTTGCCTTAGGGGCAATGGTGGTTGGTGCTGTGCCCTTCTTGGTGCACTCACTAAAACAGTGAGAGACTGATTTACAGTATCCACACCAGAGCTTCTTTGGACCTTCTTGTTTCTGTTTGTTCTTTTTGGAGCCACCCTCCCCCTGTGCCTTTTGGGGGCCTGGTGAAGACTTCTGGTCTTCTTGTTTCTGCTCATTACCCTTCTGGTCTGCCTTTTTCTGATCACCTCCCTGGTTCTGGTTTATCTGCTTAATCCTGGTTCTGACCCATTTGTCTCCCTTCTTTCCCAATTCTTGGGGAGAGGTCAGATCAGAGTCAATCAGGTACTGATGCAATAGCTGGTTTTGACAGTTGCTAAGGATTTGCTCTCTCATGATCAAATTATACAATCCTGTATAGTCCCTAACTTGACTTCCCAATAACCAGCCTTCCAGAGCCTTAGTGGCACAATCAACAAAATCAGTCCAGTCCTGAGTCTGTGTCTTCTGGGTATCTCTGAACATCAACCTATACTGTTCAGTGGTTAGGCCAAATCCATCAATCAGAGCACTCTTCAGGACAGAGTAGTTGTTAGCATCCCCATCACTAACTGTGAGGAGCTTATCTCTACCTTTTCCAGAAAAGGAGAGCCATAAGATTGCTGCCCACTGACTTTGGGGTACCTGCTGCACTTTGCAGGCCCTTTCCAAAGCAGTAATCCATTTGTGGATGTCATCCCCTTCTTTATAGGGGGGCACAATCTTGCTTAGGTGTCTATTTTCATAGGCCTTATCTTTATCCTTAGGGATATTGCTGCCACCAGTGGGTTATAACCCACTCTCTCTATGCTCTCTAGCACGAGCAAGCTTCTCTTTGGCCAAGGCAACCTCGGGTTCCTGTCTCTCAATCCTAAGAGCAGCCACTCTCATCTTTGCCTCATGTTCCCTTCTCTGAGGGGAAGTCATCCCTCTCTGAGCAAGGCCATGAGAACCATTTGAAGCCTGAGATTGGAGAGAGTCCCTGGAGTGGGATCTCCCACTTCTCTGCCTCTGGTGAAGCCCACTTGGAGGTCTGTATGAGGGCTGCCCATACTGACTCCCATGTATGCTTAAGTTAGCCTGGCTAAGTCTTCTGACTGGGACCTGGCTGTTTACCTCAAGATCAGAATCATCTTCTTATACCCCCTCTTCTTCCTCTGGTACAGGAGTATCAGTATTATCATCAGAAGAGGGAAAGACTTCATCTGCACTACCTGCGTCACCTGTCTTAGGTGGCTGTTGAGCATCATACTCTTCTAAGAGCTCAACCAGGAACTTGATGATAGGGTTTGAACCCTGTTTTAGCCTTCTAGAAGTACACAATTGTCTCAATTCTTGGAAGGCTAAGGCTTCATATCTCAAAGCAGTCCTCAAGGAATATACTTCTGCAGGCAGAGAACCACTGGGGTTCTCTGGATGAGACATGGTTTCTAGTGAGGTGAGGTGTTGCACCTACCTACACTATTTGTTTTCCTACAGAACCTCACTAGGAGTTGTAGTCAGGGTGTGCTAGGCCCAGGCTCTACAACAACTAAGTTCAGTAGAACTTAAGTATCTTAAGACTTGTTTTTATATGTACCTACAGGTACCTATGTGATCTTTCAAATGATATCTCAAGATTACAAGTGGTAAAACAACAGCAAGCTCTAATCCCAACCGCTGCACACCAATGTGAGAAGTTGGCCTGGTATATGATGTTCACTATTCTAGTGAACACCTTGCACCAGTCCAAACAACCCTTATGGTGATGGTTGTAAGTCAACCTTATAGACCAGCTATCCTAGTGGTAGCGTGGACAGAACAGTCTTAGGCTAAAAGACTCTTGAGGGCGTGTAAAGCCAGCTGTTTTACCATATGTAACCCCTTGAATACCAAATGAAAGGACACCACACAGGATATATATAAAATATATATGTATTTATTTACTAACACACTCCTCTGAACTCTTTATGAGATCAGAGGCCAAAGCACATAACAAGTTACTTAGTCAGAATGCGTTAAGTTGCACAATTTACAGTTAGGCCCTAGGGGCGAAGCAAACCATATACTAAGAAAGTGGTATAAGTACCACGTCACGAGAAAAGGAAAGGCCTAGGGCCTAGAGAATCGCTGGGGCTACACTCTCTGACCCTTAGGTTAGGAGTAGGAGGCCCCCAGGCTCTTTACACACACGCGAGAGTCAATATTAAGTCAATGGGAACTTAGTGTTTAGAAAAAGAAGGATTTAGGACACTTCCGGTCTAGCTAGAAGGAAACAACTAAAAACCTAAACACTTGGACAGTCAATACCCTTGGGAACACCAAAGTACTCGCGTTACCTCAACCACAGGAAGCGGGTGCATAGGTGTGAAGATGTGTCGTGTTTCGCCGTTTAAGTCTATGGAGCCTGCGAAGAAAGATGCTGTAGGCGACCAGGAGGAAGATGTCCGGGTGGATCCAAGGGTGGATCGAGGATGAAGAAGACCTGAAAGCAGAGGGGATAGAGTCTGGGTCACTAGCCAGTGACCGGGTGGAACCAGGAAGGAACCAGACGACGTCGAGTAGCAATCTGGTGCTGTCGGGAAGCTTGTCTCTACAGCCACGCGGACCAGGAGGCGTCGAGGACGACCAGATGCTGGAGAGGAGCTGTCCCACGAAGGTTCTCGCAGATGGAGGGGTCGACTGCCGGATTGGAGTCAACAAGCCTTGGCAAAGGCAACCCACGCAGGATTCAAAGAAGGATTCTGGTGCAGACCATCAAGGTCTGAGGTGCCTCATTTTTGCAGGGAGCAACCAGACCAGCGAGTTGGTTCAAAAGGGTTGTCGTCACAGAGGCTACTAGCCAACGGGCCAGCAACCGGACAACGCGTCGAGCAGAACACAAGGAGAAGGGCCCCACACAGAACTCGTGGAGTGTGGAGGGCTGATCTTCGGTGCAGGTGGAACTCGGAGTCGGGGCTTCTCAATCCCCAGTGCACAGCTTCGAGGATACCTCAGGAGCTGACCAGTTAGCAAGTCTTGGACTTTTCAAGATGTCCGGTCCCACGTGTCTCGTCGCCTCCACGGATCTCAGCTATGCTGCAGACGTGAAGAGAGGGTCAGAGAGGTCTGGAAGTCTGGGTCTTGTCAGGCACTGTGCTCTGGTCCCGGCGGGAGCGTCGACAAAGCAAGCCGTAGATTTGCTGGATGGTGCCTGGTTGCCCAGGGTGGTCACTCCTTGACCACAAGGGAGATTCTTCAGTCTTCAGCTTCAGCAGAATGTCGAAGGTCCAGAGTTTCATTTCAAGTTTCAGTTCAGGATCAAAATCTAAAGTCCTGGGGTTCAGCTCCTACCTTTATACAACTAAAAGGGGCTGGATTACTTTCTAGGTCCCTCCTATGGGTGGGACCAGGAAGGGGAGTGGTTTCACCCTCTTTCCTTTGTCCAGTTTCGCGCCAGAGCTGGGGCTGGAGTGCCCCCGCAACCGGTTTGAACTGGGGCATGCATGGAGCACCTAGTGTGCCCCAGGCAGTGTCTCATTCTATTCAGCCCTCCCTGTCCCAATACACAAAGTCCTGTCTGGGGTGGTGCTCGCACCTCTCCAGGCAGGAAACCTATTGTCCAAACCTCCGTGACTGGAAGGACTCCCAGCAGCAGGAGGTCAGACTTGTGTCTGTGGCAGCAGCGTCCATTTAGTGTCACTGGGGCTCTGGTTAACTTTAACCGGGATAGTCAGCAACAACATGTCTTCTCCCTCTAGAAGGGTGGAATGCTACCCCCGTCACCAGAATTGGCGAGGGGGTAGTATTCCAAAGCGTATGACACCTTACACGACATGTTTAGATAAAGCCAAACCAAAGTTAGCATTCAACCGCGAGTATTATAATGCACTTAAGAGTATATGGTATGGCGATATCATAGAACAGCTATAAGGACATGGTTCCGCAAGCTGCAGACAGGCTCCGCTCATGCTAGAGCACCATCTCACACATAACCAAGCACTCTGCCTCCAGGATTGTTAAGGCCTGCCATAGGAGTGACTTATGGATTACTGTGTGTCTATATATAAGGGTAGATATAGGAATACTATACCTAAGCAAGGGGTGATTACACAACTTTGCCCCAGCTGAGTGATCAGCCAGTTGTGTCAGTTTGAGTGGCCAGCCAGGGGTGGCATAATACATGCTGCAGCCCCTGGTAGGCCTTGGTTACACCTATGCCCTGAGTACCTAGGGTACACTTCTACAGGGGCTGACAAGGTGAACCAATTCCCAATTGTGGATGTACCTAGAGTTTATAGAGAGTGGATCTGGGCTGTGGGTCTGATTAGCAGGCCCACAGCCACATCTAAGTAGAAAACCAGTAAAGCAAAAGCAAAAAGTGGGGGTGACCATAGGAAGCAGACCCTACTCCCCTACAGATACCTTTAATGCAGTCGATGGCTTTGCCATTTAAAATTGAATTGATACTTTGACAAGCACCAGCACAGTTTGTCGGTGAATGGTGCTTCCTTGTTCAGTCCTTCTGGTTCTCTTACTCCCTTTTGGTGATATCCCATTCTGCAGCCCTATCTCCCAGCCTATGTCCTCTTCAAGACCCTAACAGTAGTATTTTGCTTCTATTTTCTGCTGCAATTTGTCTATGTCCAATTCAGCACCCTCCCCAACCATTACTCCGACACTCCTGCCTCTCAAGCCTGAGAGACCAGGCAGTGTACATAAATGGGTCACACAGGATTCTGCTGACAGTTGTGATAAGGAACCCATGCTGAAGACACACTGTTCCCAATGCTTGTTCACTCTGTGCATCTGAGAGCGTGGAACCAGAAAAAACAAGAAACGGACGTATTTGTGAGTTTGCTCATTCACTTCCACTATGGAGCAATATTGAAGCCAGCTACTATACCTAGTGGTGTACTGGAGCACTGCCACACATTTGTCCCGATCCTTTTTGGCTTCTCGGGGATGTTCTAAGGTGAGGAATCTGTGGTTAGATTCAATATCCACCAGAAAAAGTGTTACCAAAAGGTAGGTAATGTGCTTATTTTGAGTTTTGTGAGAAATTGATCTGGTGTGATTAACAAAAGCACCTGCTTACCTAGAAGCTGTAATATTGAAAATAATTATACATTTTTTCAGTTCTTGGAAGGTGCTACCATAGAAGTTGATCAAATCCACACACATATGAGACCACTGCTGATGATGCTGGGAGATTATCGGAGCCTGACACTGAATGTGGTAAACCGCCTGACTTCTGTCACCCGGCTGTTTCCCAACTCATTCAATGATAAATTCTGCGATCAGATGATGGTAAGATCCAACTTCATTTGAGCATGTGCATTTAAATGCAGAGGTCAATATATGCCATAACATGAATGCAATGTTTATTCCAGCTACAAGTTGAGTAAATGAGGCGAGAAGTTTTACTGAAATGTATTTCCTGTGCTATGTTGTGTGTGTACGTATATGTATGTATATATATATATATATATATATATATATATATGTACATATATCTTAATCTGTGTGTGTAAAAGACGTATAATTGCAATATGGGCACTCTGACTTAAACCGCGTTGAATTCATATATGTATGTGTGTTTGTGTATATATGTTTGTGGCATGTGTCGCTGTAGATGTAAATGTGCTACATACTCCTGCAATCTAGTGTTCAGACATTTGTAAGCTGTTTCTCTTTGAAAAAAGGTGTGTTCTTTACATTTCTTCACGTCCGCATGATGAATCTTCTACTCCCACACTAGGTGAAACATTTTGTCGCCTGCTTTTCTTCTCTTGTATACACTATTCAGAGAACGAAACTGCCAATACAGCCTCATAAATGCTGGGCCTTTGTGCCGTCCCCGTGGCCACCTGCCCCTTCACATTAACAGCTTTCATCCATAGAATTCATAGCGCCACAAGGTTAATGGATTAGACCTTCTTCCAAAAGTGCCCCCCCAATACCACATGAAGTACCTGCAGGCAGATACGAGCAATGTTTGTAGCCTCAGCCCCGACCACAACACCACCTCGTGTGAAGATTTCCTTATCGTCTGATTGAATAAACCTCTACAGTACAAAAGGGAGAAGTGTTGGCTCACCGAAAAATGCTTCAGCAATTTGTTGATGTTACATCCAACATCTTCGGTGAGTTGCTGAGAAAGGTGAAGATACTGGCGCTTCGGACATCCTGCCCATCAGCTGTCACCAAGTCCATAGGCCGTTTTTAGGTCTCGCCTAGCGATGCAGCGCATGCGCTGCGAGATCTATTGTTGATTTTTCTTCCGAAGGGGGACAGGAGATGTGTACGGACAGGAGATGTGCACGCGTACGGGTCGCGCGTCCGCGCGTATGGCGCACTTTCGGTTTTACGGGCTCAGAAGGAAGAAGATGGGAGGTAAGGTACTTTGTTAATGCTTGTTGCTTTGTTGTGAGGGTTTGCTGGTGTAGCATATTTGGTATTTCGGAGCCCGAAGCGCCGTGCTTGCTCGGAATCACGCATATTGCACTCCTTTTTTTCAGCAATAAAAGGCTATTCCAGGTACATTTATTTCTTTGGTATTTCGGAGCCCGAAGCGCTGTGCCTGCTCGGAATCACGCACATTGCAGCCCTTTTTTTCAGCAAGGAAAGGCTATTCTAGGTACATTTATTTCTTTGGTATTTTGGAGCCCGAAGCGCCGTGCCTGCTCAGAATCACGCACATTGCAGCCCTTTTTAGGTCTCGCTGGTACTGCATCCGAAGGATGCGTCCAGCTGGAGACTTCATGTTGCCCGTCTCTGGGGAAGGAGGGACAAGAGGGTGCCACGCGCTTCTCTTGTCCTGGATTTCACTGCGTGCACGCGCACCCACACTCACGCATGCGCACATCACAGCCACACGCATACACAGCCACACACACACACACACATACCCCCGTCGCCGCACCTACACACACACCAGCGCACCTACACACACGCACGCACACATACAAAGACCCCCTGCCGCCGCCACCCCACTCACCGGCTACGCAGGATTTCTCTTCTCTGGGGCGGCGGTAGCGGGGCTCTCCCGATCCCTGGGAGCCCCGCCCGACAGCGCCTCTGTTCACCCGGTCCCCCATCTCGGGACCGGGACTCAAGGTCGGTCCCGGGAGCCCCGGGCCGCGGGAGGACTCGGCCTCTTTGCTCCATCCTGGCGGGCAGCCAATCATAGCCCAGCAGCAGGCGGGACTTCCTTCTCTCTTCTGGCCCGGGCCACGTCTTCTCTCCCGTTGCCTGGCTTCCTGCCTCAGGGGTCCGCCAATGGCAGCGCGGCCCCGAGCAGGGAGGCGGGCATAGCGTTTCCTCGGGAATCCCGGGCCCGTCGGCGGTGATAATTTATTTGGGGACATTACAAATATTATTAAATAAGTTTTGCGCGCGGTCAATCCGTTACCTGCCCACAGCTGAACTGTAGTTTTCAAGGACGAGGCGCCTGTGACAAAGCATTTCTGAGCCGGTCAGGTGAGCGCTCTGCGTGTGTATTCTGCTATTTCACGGCCTGGGAAGCATGGCCTGTGTGTTTTCTCAGCTGTTTTTGCTTTATCGTTTGTTTTATCAAGGTGATCAGCGCTGTTCAGATAAGACATGCCAAACAAGCCTGTTTTTCAGCAGCCTTCTGACCCTTGGTCACCGTTGTTTTTTTCTCCAATAGACCCTTCGCAATGTTGAGTAGAAATGGAGTAAAAATTCACATGAATATTTAATATAAATTATTCGGCTTTCTGTGTGGTTCTTCGGTGACTGCTTTTATAAAGTTTGAGTGATACTTCCACATAGCTGATGAATTACACCTTTCAGCAGGGTTGTACAGCTACTTTAGTGAGCAATATTGAGTTAGACATAGCTTCTATCTCTGCAACATGCTTGAAGTTTGAGGCGCACACTCCAGGTCACATTAAGCACAGCCTAGATTGCCTGTGTAGGTTGTTCAACTAATATAATGCAAACTGAACTCTACAGGCTAGATTTATAACATTTAATCTAAGAAATACGTGCAAATGAAAAACAGTGGCGACCAACTTTAGAGTTCCACCTTTATGGCAAAACCGCAGCAGCACGTAAGTGTGCATGCATGTTTTTTCTTCTGTTTAAAATGTTCCCCCCATATGAAATATAATGATAATATATATGTTTGTGTTTTTACACAATTATGTTAATTTTGTTCACTCCAGTTAGTGAAAAAGACTCTAACATACCATATTGACGCGTGTCTAAGGAACTAAATACTTTGTTATTATATACACCTAACTACAAAGTATAAATTGAATGAAATCTTTAAAAAACTTGTGCATGCATTTCTCCACTGTATCGCAGCGGCTTAATGCTTGCTACATCCTCTGCTTCTGTTAATTGATCTGTTCTCCTCTTACCTAGTTTCAAAAGGGCTGTTAGATCATATGACTGGATGCTAAGCAGTAGTTGCAGTTTGACATGGTTGCAGAATCTGTTGTCAGCTGTCGGTCAATGTCAGTGATTTGTATTATTCGGAACTGAGGCCATGTGATTGGAAATTGACTGCATCCTGTTTCCAATTACAGAGATGGGGTGCTTTGTGCAAGAGAGCATGCACACTGAATTATTTTAGTATTTTGGAGATAGACAATGCCATTATGTATGGGCTGACTTTAATTTGTGAGCACAGTTTGTTGACAGGAATAGCCGTCTACACAAAGTAAAATCTAAAAGTTATAAGCATTGGGAGCTCTATGTCCACTCTGCCCCTCTGGCAAAAAATTATTTTTGAATAGGGCCTTTAAAAGTAAAGGTATCATAATATCAATAGGAAATTATTTACGAAACTTAAAAGAACGACCACAATCCAGGTTTTACATGTCTAAACTATATTTTATGTGGGCCGTCTGATTCAAAATAAACATTATTTTTTTTTATTTATTTTTTTTTACATTCAAGACCTTTATTGTTCACACATGATATCTTCACACAGCTCCGTGCCTACAACCTGACAGGATAGGCCGGCAGCGATAGAAACAAACATTGGCGTATCATTAGAAAATGCAGCAGAAGGTGTCACACAGCAAGTCGCCTACAACCCTTCTGGGCCGGCCGCGTCAACAGTTATTGTGGTCTTGATTTTTTATTTACTGGAAAACAGGAATCTGAACCAACTTGAATCAGTCCACTACCGCACTCCGTCTCCTCCTAACAGTGTTGTGTTAAGCTATCGAAAAACGCCCATTCCTCTACCTAAGTATCACATGAGCAGCAGTTGCAGCCCCACACATTTCTCGATAGTGTTCACTCATCCGTTCGTTCAGTCAAATATGCCGTTAAAAACACCCAGTAATCCTTTGGCCTTGATCTAGCAGGCAACAGCTCTTCATATGTATGCAATGTGTCACGACAATAAGCCATATCTCTGAGCCACTGCTTGACAGTCGGCGTCTGTTTACTACCCCAGCACATGGATACTCTACGTTTAGCCAGGAGTAGGGCTACGGCGCAAAACCTGCGTGGCACCGGCTTCATCTTGCCCAACAGTCCCAGAAGACAAAGGCGAATCGTACCCTCCAGGTGTACTCCCACCATCGTGGATAGTATGTTAGTGACTTCCACCCAGTAGGCATGTATTTTCTCGCAGTACCAGGCCAGATGTATGAAATTACCTTCCTGAGAGTGACAACGTGTGCAACTTGCATCTTCTCGAAGTCCGTACCTGTGTAAAGAAGCTGGGGTGTAATATGCTTGATGCAAGTATTTAAAGTGGATTATGCGCAAATTCCCATTCCCATCAATAATGAAGTGAGCGAGCATGTGGTTTCCCATTCTTTGTCAGAGAGGTGGTCCTCCAATATCAGGTCCCACCGTGCCCTCGCATTAGCAGCTGTATGTCCTATTTCTGTTTGGGCGGCTGCATAGAGACGGGATACTAAATGGGACGTGTTCGGGGATGTTATGAGCAATTGTAGTGTGTCCAGCGTGGGCGGTACCTCAGGGAAAGTCGGATATAGATGCCGAAGTGCCAATTTTAATCTATGAATCGTGAATTGGAATAACAGGGACGGATTGTGTATGTATGCCAGGTCAGCTTCTGTAAGGAAAGTACCATCTTTAAATACATCCCCCATGGTGACCAAACCCACCTGTGTCAATAGCCCCATACCCACCGGTTCCAGTGTTACCGACAGTTCCGGATGATCATGTAAGGGGAGAGCCGGAGCATAAAGTGGTAGTTTGTGAGCTAACTGTCCTATCTTCTTCCACGCTGCATTAGTAGTATCTATAGTAAATGTAAATGTAAATGTACAGGAATTTATATAGCGCAAATCACCAAGCGGTTTCTAAGCGCTTGCTTAGGGAACCCATCCTGGTAATCCCCTGTGAGATAACCCCGGCAGGGCATCCGCAAGGTGAAAGCCAGGCATCCCACCGCGAGGGGCCGTTGTGGAGATTAAGCAAGCTATTGCCCAGAGTCGCAGAGTGTGAACCCGTGAATCGAGTAAGCACCGGAGCAAGAATTGTCGAGTCCATGGACATTTTAGGACTCAAGACCCCGCCGGGAATTGAACCCTGGTCCCGGGCTGACCTCTGCTTCCAGGTCTGCCTCCTCTAACCAGTGAGCCACACTTCTCCACGTATAGTATTGATGTCTCTGTCATGAAGTGGTGGTCTTTCATGTGTGATAATGGCATCAAGCGGGATATGAGCTGCATCCCCCTCCTCAACTGCAATATGGGACATGTACGGGGTTCCATGAAACCAAAAGGCTGCATATTGGGCCTGTGCACAGAGGTAGTATAGGAAAAAATCTGGTACACCCCACCCTCCCTTAGCAGTCGGTAACGTCAGCGTGATCAGGTTTACGCGAGCTTGTTTACCCGCCCAAATGAGCCTCAATACTAAAGTAGTTATGCGCCTGAATACCTCTCTTGGTGGTGGAATGGGTATATTGTTGAAGAGATAAAGAAGTTTGGGGAGCACCACCATCTTCACTATTGCTATGCGGTCGGCTAGTGATAATGGGAGTTGAATCCACCGGTTAGTTTTGTCCTCAAGGGCATCAATTACTCTGCCGTAATTGGTTCTGATGACAACTTCAGGGTCTCTATGAAACCAGACACCCAAATATCTTATGGGGTCTGTTTGCCATTCCAGTGGGTATTCTACTGTGTGCGGTGTCGTTGTGTCTGTGAGTGGGATAATTGAGGACTTTTCCCAGTTTATTTGCAGCCCTGAGAAGCCTCCAAATTTGATATATATGCGTAGTAGGGGGTCTAAATTCCTCGAGGAATCGCGAACATAAAGCAGCATATCATCCGCATATAGCGAGATGTGCAAAGGCCTGTTTGGGAATTGCAGAGCAATATGATGGCCCTTCTGTCTCACTACGCAGGCCAGAGGTTCCAGAGCCAAAGCAAATAGGAGTGGTGATAGCGGGCAGCCCTGTCTGGTACCTCTTCCTATGCGGAAGGCTTCCGAAACGTAGCCATTGATTTTAACTCTAGCATTGGGCGAAGTGTATAGTAATTGGATCCAGTGGATGTAGATCATTGGAAAACCCATTCTGTGTAGTATTGTTATTAGATAAGACCACTCTATAGAATCGAATGCTTTGGCGGCATCCAGCATTACTGCCACCGCTTGCATCTTCGGCCCTAAGTAATGTGAGACCGCAAATAATGTACGTGTGTTGTGCGTGGTATTACGTGACGGTATGAATCCCGACTGATCTGGGAGAACCAAATTTTGCATAATTGGCTGCAGTCTCACGGCAAGTATTTTAGCTAGAATCTTAGAATCTACGTTGAGTAGGGAGAGGGGCCGGTAAGAATCGCAGTTTTCCGGGTTCTTGCCAGGTTTGATAAGTGCCACTATCATCGCCTCTCTGAGCGTTGCCGGTAGTAGCTGAGCTTCATGTGCAGCTCCGAACATAGCAACTAAGCGAGGTGCCAGGAGGTCTTTGTAAGCCTTATAAAATTCACAAGTGAATCCGTCCGGGCCTGGGCTCTTGCCATTAGGCAGGGACTGGATCACTTCAGACACCTCCTCAACTGTGATTGGTAACGAGAGATATTGCCTCTGGGAGTCAGACAACCAGGCAATGGCGATGTCATCTAGATATTGAAGTGTGTCTGATTGCGACGCTACTGGTCGTGATTGGTATAGTTCCTCAAAGTTTGCGGCAAAGCATTTGAGGATGGCATCAGCATCTGTGTGAAGTTGATCATCTGCCCCCCTAATCTGTGTGACAGTATTGGGCAGTCGTCCCGTGCATATTTTGTTCGCTAGGACTCGCCCGGGTCGCCCACTTTCTCCGTAGACACGGGCTATAGGTCTCTTACTCAGGTACTTAACCTCATCCTCCGCAAAAGACTGGTGTTCCGTTAAGGTAGTACGTATTTCTGCAAGTGTTGCTGGGAGAGGTGATACTTCATATTGACGCTCTAGTTTGCTGAGTTTAGTTTCGCATCTGGCTAGTTGCGCTCGTATGTCCTTTAGTATCCCCGCTGTGGTGCTGATACAAATGCCGCGTATGGTTGCTTTGAAAGCCTCCCATAGGAGGCCCGCATAGTCAGTGGAACTTTCGTTTAGTTGGAAATAATCTCTAATCGCTCTATCTATGGTATCTGCATAAACTTGGTCGTCAGTGCCGTGGCATTAAATTTCCAACTATATGGGGGTGGTACATAGGCAGGAAAGTCGAGTGATAGTTTAATGGGGTTGTGGTCCGACAATGTTTTGGGCATATGTTTGACCTCCCTCGTCCACAGAAGTACATCGTCAGTGCCCAACCAGTAGTCTATGCGTGACCAGCTGCCATGCGCCGTTGATGTGTGTGTCGCCTCTTTAGTGTCTGGGTGTCGGGCCCTCCAGATGTCCGAAATGCGTAGTTCTAGCATCATATCTAGTAATTTAGTGCAAGCCTGCGTATGATGCTCTAGTGTGTCTCCTGACCTGTCAAGATCATCCTTCAAAGCTAGGTTAAGATCTCCACCCCATAGTATCGTGCGTGTGTCCGCTGAGTGCAATAGCTGCCATAGCTCATGGTAGAAGTCAGGAGCATCCGTGTTTGGGCCGTATGTGTTCACCAATGTTAGTGGGTGTCCCCGTAATTTACCCTTGAGGATTACATATCTCCCATATCTGTCTAGGTGCGTCGTATCTATCTTGAAGTTCGTTCCTTTTTTAACCAGTATTGAAACCCCTCTAGAGTATGAAGACTAGCGTGAGTGGTGCGTAGATTCTGCCCAACGCCTGCCCACCTGAGTGGTCGAATGTGGAGCTTCATGTGTCTCTTGAAATAGTACAATGTCTATGTGCCATCTATCTAGACATGCAAATATCTGACGCATTTTTTTCGGATTTGTGTAACCCCTAATATTCCATGTAAGGAAGTGTAACGAGCGTGAAGTCAGTGTGTTAGAAGTCATCACATCTTACAGTGAAAATTGACAGTAATTGGATGGTCCATACGGAGAGCCAACCACCAGCTATAATCATAATGACTGACGTAGACATTTGCAAAGTGATCATAGGTACACGTCAAGAAGGTACAGGCAGTGCATCTTAAGTAGACTGATTCCGAATTAAAAATAATGCCCACAACATTCCCCTTCCCACCCACAACAGCAGCCCAAACCTGCTGATGCCATACCCAAACAAAACTATCTAAGTTCAAAAGCATTTCGCGGGATTTCCCTTAGGGGGGTTCCACCAGGGCTACACATCTCCATCCGAAACATCGGATGTGGACGGGCCAAGTTAAGTATAGACATCTGATAGCCCAGGGTTCCCAGGATCTTCAGTGGTCTCCTGTGTAGCGTTTATACTAAGACAACCGTGCATACATATTTCAGTACATCATACTGTGACCAGTCTTTATACATAGGGATAGGTCCGAGTCTTCCTACGTGAGTAATGACAATGAATAGCCCCAAAGCTAGGCTTAGTATTCAGATGCCCAAAAGTGTCTCTCAGGTAGGCCGATCGCATAACCCGTCTCAGAAGTCAGATGGCAGGTATTACAGATTACCTCGGAATTGTGGTCTTCTAGCTCTGCATTAAGTCACATAGCGTTGTATTGTGTGGGAATAGTGAAGGGCAATTTCCATGTGCATGCATTTAGTAACTAGGCCCTGATATTAGTCTTGTAAATGATATGTGGGTCGTGTTTGCAGGGACCTAGGTAACACGTGAAAGATTAATATCTCTTCTGAGCTCAGTTGTATCCTCCGATGTCTGAAAGAGTTTGTACCTGAGTTGCAACGCAAACCAGCAAACCCCCACTATTGCTAACCCCGTCTGAGTGGAGTGTTCATAGGTATCCGGATACAGTCTTTTCAAATGTACCATTCCAAAGGGGTAGTGTGGGAGAGAGCTAGGCTGACACGTAAGTATACTGTTCTGGCGGTATGCATATCCCCCTGCTATAATATCAAATCAGTAGTCGTGTGTCTGGATATGTCATTACCATCCCTCTAAGTTCACGTAAGATCCTGCATAGTTTCAGAGCAGCACAGAAGGGTAGTGATACGGATCATATCGATACTGTCTCTACCGGTGTTCAAATGTCTGACCGTAGGAATAGCATATCATTCTAAGGTATCCCATATGAAAGACTCACCACATATTCCGTAGCATCTAGCACAGGCCAATCCGTTCTGTGAGGTCATTTGTCCTAGATGTCAAGTGAGTATTCAAGTATCTGCCCCTGTCGCACATGAAATACCTGGAGGTCCGTTCATTCCACCTCTCTATCCTGCTCCTGTCTGTCTCTGGTTCGTCGCGTGTTCACAATGGTTTTGATGTAGTCGTTCGCTGCCTTAGGCGTTGATAGAACTGTTGATTTGCCCTCCCATGTTACCTTTAGACGTGCAGGATACAGCATAGCGTAGTCTATCTTCAGATCGCGTAGCTTGGCCTTGGCTGCGTTGAATTCTTTGCGTGCCTGTTGCACTGCCATTGTATGATCCGGGTAGAACTCCAGGCGATTATTTTGGAACACGAGGTCCTTGCGCTCACGTGCCAGTCGTAGTATCGCATCTCGATCTCTGTAATTTAAAATGCGTGCCACGATGGGTCTCGGTGGCGTACCAGGTGGAGGTGGGGGTGCCAAAGTGCGGTGTGCTCTTTCCACGATGAAGATTTGTGACAGAGCTTCTTTGCCAAATAGTGTCATGCAGAGCTCCTCTACATAGAGCTCCATTTTGCCGATGTTGGTCGATTCGGGCACTCCCGCGATGCGCACGTTGTTGCGTCTTGATCTAGCTTCCAAATCCTCCGCCTTGGATCGTATGACATCTAGAATTTTCTCAAACCCCGTGCATTTGGAGGTGCTAGTATGCGCTTCGTCCTCCACAGCCGTTATTCTGGTCTCAGCCATATCCAGCCGCTCCCCATGTTTGTCTAGCTTAGACGCCATATTGTCTACACGGCAAGTGGCTGGTGCACAAACATGCCCGAAGTGTAGCCTTACCCTGACTAATTACCAGCCCTATCCCGATACCCCACAGGGGACTGTTTTTAAATCCCATCAACAGAAAGTGAGTTCGAAAGAATATTTATTCCTTCTGATTAACTGCCGTTCACTGCCCCAGCATAAATTAGATATTTTTGCAGCGTGAATCTTTCTGGATTCACTATGCTGTGCATTATTCCGCGGTCTTGTGGTTGGGTCCGGATTCGTAGTCTTTTCTTTGTTTTTTTTTTTTTTTTTTCTTTGCCCAGGTGGGCGTCGGCGTCACACCCCCTTTGGGTGTATTTCCGGTGACGTCGGCATGCTTCCTGCGGAAGCTCCCACTCTTGGGCGCCATCTTCAGATTCTTTTTTTCCGCGGTCGGGTCTGGATCGTTCCCGTTTGGGCTCCAGACATTTTTGGAGAAAGAAGAAAGAAAATACAGAAAAGACGAGGAGAAGTCATCTGAAGACTCCAGGGGACTTCACCGACGAAAGACAAGCAAAGATAAGGCGTTTTCCATCCAGATCTTCGACGACCGTCGACGAACACGCGACCAGAGAGGCCCTGGACGCTCGAGGATGGACAACACGCCGTTCAAGTTCTGCCGGAACTGCCACCACAAGTACGCGCAGAAAGACCAGCACCCGGTATGCAACCTTTGCCTACCGGTGGACCACGAAAGCGGAGACTGCAACGCCTGTTCCGCCTTCACCCCGAAGACCCTTCGTGTGAGAGAGAGGCAGAGGGTAGCACACGCCACCCTGCAGGGGAAGGCCCCGACCCCGTCGCTCTACGAGCTGGGGATGTCCTCCGAGGAAGAAGACAACGCTGCCGCCGAAGACGACTGCTACACGGTCGTAGAGACCGATTACACGAAGACTTCTGACAAGGTAGGAGACTCTTCGGCCCCCAAGAACCCGAGAGACTCTGAGTCTCGAAAAATCGAGGGCAAGACCCCGAAAGCGCCGACGCCAAAAAAGGCGGCGTCCGCGACTACTCCCAGGCCCAGCGGATCCTCAGAGAAGGAGTCCCCGGCGCCGAGAGCTGCTGATCAGCAGAAGACGTCGAAAATCGTCCCCGAAAAGGATCGATCGACGAGGGAGAAAGACCCGAAACTGTCGACGACGACCAGAGACCCGATATCCGGTTCGACGTCGAAAAATTCGACTCCGAGAGGCACGGCGACGAGCCATCCGTCGAAGAGACCGGCGGAACCATCCGACGCGGAACACGCGGCCGAGATGGAAAAGAAAAGAAGGCGCCTCGAGGCAGAAATGGAGAACTTCATGCAGCGGAAAAAAGATTTCGACGCAAGGATGAAGGCCTTCACGATCCCTCTCAAGACCAAGCCACCAGTGCTGGAGGCGGTCGAGGAGGAAGAAGAGGAGGTCGCAGAAGTCACCGAGCAAGACCGGGACGTCGAGGTGTTCGACGACCAGGAGGAGTACGAGAATCCCCACGAGAGCTACAGCTATGGGGAGGAAGATGAGGGCAGGACAGACACAGAGTCGGCGCCCTATGACCTTCAGGATGTGGATTACATCGATGTCGAGACCGACAGCCCGGAGGAGGTGGTCGACACCTACCCCTCGAGGCCCTCGCCGCCGGACGACATCGGGGCCTACAACGCGGTGATACAATCTGCCGCAGCAGCTTTCAAGCTCAAGCTCGACGAAGAGAAGCAGAAAGCAGACTTTCTTCTGGAAACATTGCTCCCAACACAAACGAGGAGCCAGTTCCTCCCGATGCTCGAGAGCGTCTTGGCTCAGGGGAAGGAAGCTTTCAGGGAGCCCGCAACATGCAAGGCAGTGACTCCCAGAACTGAGAAGAAGTACAAGCATGCCGCAAAGGACCCGGCCTACATTCAGAGCACGGTCTCCGCAGACTCCATTATCACGGCCACAGCAAGGAGGAGGGCTAACGTACCCACTACCTCGGGCCCGCCACCGGATAAGGAGAGCAAAAGGATGGATCTGGTGGGCAGAAGGATCGAACGGAATGCCGCGACCCACTGGCGCATGGCTAATTCCAACGCCCTGGTGAACAGACACATGTACCAAATCATGGAGGGACTGGGACAGTTGGTGAAGGACTTGCCCCAGGATGCCAAGCAGAAAGCCGAAAAGCTAATTGAAGAGGGGAAGAATGCTGCAAATTCTTGCCTAAAGACGGCTCTGGATGGGGCAGACACGGCCAGCAGGCTCATGATGATGGGCGTCACGGAAAGGAGACACGCCTGGCTCAGGATATCCGGTTTCAAACCGGAGGTGCAACACAGCATCCTGAACACCCCGTTCAACGGCAGTACGCTTTTCGGACAAACAGTTGATGAGCAACTCAGCCAACTTAAGAAGGATAACGAAACTGCAAGATCCATGGGAGCATTGCAGTTCAGAGGGAACAAGAGGGGCACCCCGTCACGGAGGCCCGGCGGAAGAGGCGGAAACCAGCCAGGTACTTCACACCAGGCTTTCCAGCAAACGCACCAGGCAGACTCGCAGGGTCAGCAGGGCCATCAGAAACAGCCCTGGCAGTACCAACAAAGAGGCCAGTCCTTTCGAGGGAGAAATGGACGAGGACAAAATAGAAGAGGGGGCCAGCAGCCCACCTCCAAGTGACTTCGAAAAAATCCGTGTGCCCACCCACAAAAAAGATCCCAGGGGGCAGCACGTACAGATGGGTCAAGACAAACTAGACACCCACGACCACAGGACACCAGTGGGAGGGAGATTAAGATTCCACCTCCAGGAGTGGAGAGGAATCACATCAGACAAATGGATCCTCAACATTATCCAATTCGGATACTGCATAGAGTTGGAGGCGAGGCCAACAAGCAGAAAACCAAGAAGAAAGCCGCTAGCAAGCAAGCAGCTGCAGTGCCTTCAGGAAGAAGCAAAAGAACTCCTGCGGAAGCAGGCCATAGAAAGGGTACCCTTCAAGGAAAGAAACACAGGAGTATACTCAACATACTTCCTGGTACCAAAAGTAGACGAGACAATGAGGCCCATTCTCGATTTACGGTTCGTGAACCGATTCATAAGAACGCAAAAATTCAAAATGACCTCCCTGCAAGAGGTGCTCCCACAGTTGCAGACCGGGGACTTCATGGTCACTATAGACCTCAAAGACGCATACCTGCACATCCCAATGAACAGGAAGCACAAGCACATGCTCAGGTTCACCGTCGGAGAAAGCCACTACCAGTTCACGACACTGGCCTTCGGTCTAAAATCGGCACCAAGAGTTTTCACAAAGTGCCTCGCAGCAGTCGCGGCGCACCTAAGAAGGCAGGGGATACATGTATACCCTTACCTGGACGACTGGCTGGTGAAAGCAAACTCATACCAGAAATGCAAGCTGCACGCACATACAGTGACCAGCACGCTCATAAACCTGGGGTTCTCCATCCATTGGAAGAAATCATCAATGGAGCCGGAACAAGTGAAGATCTTCCTGGGAGCACAGATCAACACCTTACAGGGCAAGGTGTTCCCCAGCGAGAAGAGGGCGAGGGCGCTGGTGAAGGAAACTCGCCTCTACCGGAAGGGACAAGCTCGGACAGTGAGGACGGCGAGCAAGATCATGGGGATGATGGCATCATGCATCCACCTGGTACCGAATGTACGACTCCACATGAGACCCATTCAAGAATGGCTACAGGAGCAATGGTCACAAGCTACAGGCAGTTGGGAGGATCTAGTGGTTGTAACGCACGCAGTGCAGAAGGAGATGACATGGTGGACCATGGAGAACATAGCAAGGGGAAAGCCTCTAACGCCCCCAACGCCAACAGTGACCATCACCACAGACGCATCCCTGAAGGGATGGGGCGCTCACATGGAGGAGCTCAAGGTGAGGGGACTGTGGACACCGACGGATGCCACAAAGCACATCAATTACTTAGAATTGAAGACAATCTTCCTTGCACTGAAGGCCTTTCAAACAAGGCTGTACAAGCACAAGGTATTGATACAAACAGACAACACCACTGCGATGTTCTACATCAACAAGCAGGGGGGCACACAGTCCGCACCGCTTTCAACGCTGGCGCAGGAGATATGGAGATGGGCCATCCCTCTCAAGATAGACCTGCTAGCCATACACCTACCAGGGAAGGACAACATACAAGCCGATTGGCTCAGCAGGCAGACATCGGCATCCCACGAGTGGGAGCTCAATGCTCAGGAGACAAGATACCTGTTCGACAGGTGGGGGACACCATCGGTGGACCTGTTTGCCACACGCCAGAATGCAAAATGCCAAAACTTCGCATCCAGGCAGCCCGAGGAGGGGACACTGGGGAATGCCCTATGGATAGATTGGTCAAGGACATTTGCCTACGCCTTTCCCCCGATACCACTGATGCACAGAGTACTGAGCAAATGCAGAGCGAGCAACATGACACTGATACTGGTCGCACCGCAGTGGGCGAGGCAGACCTGGTACTCGCAGATCATGGAGATGACACAGTGTGCACCCCACAGATTCAGCAGGAGGAAAGATCTACTGTCCATGCAGAACGGAGAGGTACTGCATCCAGAGCCAGAGAGCATGAGCCTAGTAGCGTGGCTCCTGAGGACATAGAGTTCGCACATTTGAGACTACCAGAAAGCACCCTGAGGGTACTTCGTGAGGCACGAAGGCCCAGCACTCGAAAGTGCTACGTTGCGAAATGGAAAAGATTCACAATATGGTGCAGACAGGAAAGACTCCACAATAAGATGAAGAGGGACTCCACAGTGCTAAGGTACCTGACGCACTTACTGGAGAAGAACCTTAGCTCATCCTCGTTAAGAGTTCACTTGGCAGCGATAGTAGCCTACACAAGGGGAGAAACGTGCAGGAGCTTCTTCACATCACAGGTGGTGAAGAGATTCCTAGAAGGAGCGAAAAGGATCGCACCACCCAAGCGGGTGCCGCCACCTGCATGGAACTTGAACACAGTCCTAACGGAACTCATGAAAGAGCCCTTTGAACCACTTCACAAGGCCTCCCTAAAGATGCTAACTATGAAAACAGCCTTCCTGGTTGCGATAACGTCCTTACGCAGAGTAAGCGAGCTTCAAGCGCTGACGCTACAAGAACCATACATACAAATACACAACGATAGAGTTGTGATGAGGACTGACCCACACTTCATGCCGAAGGTGGTATCCAATTTTCACATGAACCAGTCGATACAGATACCGAGTTTTTTCCAAAAACCCACAACCAGCGCAGAGAGAGCTCTGCACACCCTGGACGCCAGAAGGGCAGTCATGCACTACATTGAAAGGACAAAGGGGCACAGGAAAACGAAACAGTTTTTTGTGTCCTTCGCAAACAGCTTCATGGGCAAAGCAGTAACCAAAAGGACCATTGCACGATGGATCGCACAAACAATCCAACTCTGCCACAAACGGGCAGGACAGGAACTGGCTGAGGGGACGCGTGCCCACTCCACCAGGAAGAAGGGCGCTACAATCGCCTTCCTGGCTAACACACCCATAGAGGACATATGCCTGGCGGCAACATGGGCTTCGGTGCACACGTTCACGAAGCACTACTGTGTGGACATACAAATGAACAAGGAAGCTCAAGTGGGACAGAAGGTGCTACAGCACATATTCAACACCCAACGCTCATCTTCCACCCAGCCGCCACAGAGATGAGAAACCGCTACAAAATCTATGCACAGCATAGTGAATCCAGAAAGATTCACGCTGCAAAACGAATAGTTTTCTTACCTGTCGGTGTAGTTTTGCAGCTTGAAGATCTTTCTGGATTCACTAGCGAACCCACCCACCTCCGCCAGAAAGATGAGGCTGGAGAGAGAAGAGGTGGTTAACTAAAGAATAGACTTTGAAAGTACAAAGCGGTAAATACAAACTAAGATGAACATTGCCATTACTTCGGAAACGAAAGAAACACGGAAAAAAAAGAACCCGAAGATGGCGCCCAAGAGTGGGAGCTTCCGCAGGAAGCATGCCGACGTCACCGGAAATACACCCAAAGGGGGTGTGACGCCGACGCCCACCTGGGCAAAGAAAAAAAAAACCAAAAAACAAAGAAAAGACTACGAATCCGGACCCAACCACAAGACCGCGGAATAATGCACAGCATAGTGAATCCAGAAAGATCTTCAAGCTGCAAAACAACACCGACAGGTAAGAAAACTATTCGTTTTGTGTGTGTGGTTTTGTGTGTGTGGTTGTGTGTCTGTGTTTGTATGTATGTTTGTGTGTGGTTGTGTTTGTGGTTGTGTGTGGTAGTGTGTGTGTTGTTGTGTGTGGTTGTGTGCGTGTGATTGTGTGTGTTTATGTGTGTGTGGCTGGTGCTGTCATGTTCTCTGTCTCCCAACCGTCTACATGGACCTTCAGTAGATTGTGATTTCTGTCATACTTATCAAGCCATTGTAACAGCCACTGAAAGCACTATGCCTGCTCACTTCACTCTCACAGAGAACAGAAGCACAGCCCTCATAAATGAAGGAGGAGACACACCCAGACAGAAGTGGGTATGAGGCAGTAGGTACCTCAGATATAGCTTACCGTTCTGGGAAATGTACGTTGAGGGAAGGCCAAAGAGAGGGGGGTCAGTGTGGCAGGCAAATATGTATATTTTGAAATATAGGTAAACGAGGACGTCTACATTCAGCCTCTGATACTCCTTCCATGCGGTAAGCCACAGCCTGGCATTCACTGCTACTTGAGACAGCCAAGAGCACAAGGATGCACATATACGGGCACCCAGCACCTCTGCTTGTGTGTACATAGCCTTGAAACACACCTCTCAATGTCTTCGCTACCACAAGTGTGGAGGTGATCATAAGACTTTTATAAGCCCCTTTGGGGCTCCCCTAAGGAAAAACACATAACCGGCATAGGTCATCTGGGGCGGGCAACAATGCCAGGAGATGGTGCAATTGGCAGATCTTGCCCTCTACAAAACCACATAACATAGCATACCTTAACATAAATATGGGGCTGGTCTCTTATGTGGCGAAGCAATAGGAAGCTTCTGTTTGAGGATCTGGATTATAACTTGCTTGGGACATCTGCCTAGCCCTCCCTAGATTGCTTCTAGAGGAGCTGGAGATATAAATGGGACATTCCTGTGAAAGAGTTTGTGATATGAGCAGATAGTCTCTGGTGTGGAGCTGGAGATGGCATTGGGTGGGAAGCGTGGCATATGAACTTGCATGACGAGTATTAAGTAGGAGATATGAACAAGTTAACTAGGGAAACTGATAAAAACCAGTCATCTCAGATATGAAGCTGGAGAGAAGAACTGGTTATGTTAGCTAAGGAGCGGAAATAAGGTATAGAACTGGGCATATGATCTGGCACAATTAGATATGGAGCTAAGGTTATAAATAGGATTATCTCAAATATACAAAGGACTGAATATTATAGCCTTTGGTATGGAGCTGGAGATATATTCTGGTTATCAAGATATGTAGAAGCAGAGCTGATCAAGCCCCATTTGGTTATGAGAGGCCTTCTCATATAGTATTGAGATGGGTAGAGAACCGTGTAGCCTTTAGTATGGAACTAGTCATCTGACATCTCAGGTATAAAGCTGGAGATGCGGATTGGTAGTTATTGGAATTAAGGTGTAAATTTAAACTAGTCAGCCTGGTTTTGGAGGTATAAACTAGTTGAGTATGACGATGTAGATGTAAACTAGTCAACTCAGGTTTGGAGGTGAAAATATAAACTAATCATCTCAGGTATGGATGCGGCGCTATGGGCTGGTAGACCTTGCTATGCAGTTGGAGATATGAGTAGGCATCCATTGGTATAGAGCGCTAATATGACTAGGCAGCGCAGGAGGAGCCACCTATGGGTAGCTTTTGGTATGGCACAGGAGATCGGAAGTAAATATCTCAAATATGGGGCTCAACATACAGACTGGTAGCCTTTCGTGTGGTCTTCAACATATTAATGGATCTACTTGGATACGGACTTAGAGATGAGAGCTATTGGCCTTTGGTTTGGAGCTGGAGTTATGAAGGGCCACTGAAGGTATGAAGCAGGAGCTATGGAACGGAAACCGCTCTATAAAGACTTTGTTTAGTAGGGAGTAGGATACCTGCACAGACTTCACACACTGTGCTATTTATGTGAGAACCTAATTGCGCAAGAGTTAGTATCTGCGACCTACATGTAAATTACACCACAGAAGTTTTTTAAGAGGGGCTGGGAGGAATGTCAGGTCAGAAGGGAGATCCACCTCTGGTCGATTGTCTTTCTTCCTGGCATTCATTCATTTTCTCAGGGTGGCACGATACAAAGTAACACTCCCTTTCTGGCAAGGTTTGTGTGGCAGAAAATGCCCCCGGAAACCCGCCGCGGCCGCACCGGAAGTCAGGCAAGGTCGCCTGTGACGGGGGCGGGGCCGCGTCCGGACCGGAAGAGGAGGCAGGCGGAGTAAATGCGGCCCGGGGCTCCTGTGAGCGGTGGAGAGCCCGGGGCCGCCAGCAGGAGGTTGCGCAAGTGTTGCGGGGCTCCCTTGACCGAGAGGGAGCCCCGGGAAAGGAGCTGGCAAGAGCCGCAGCGTGAACTCTGCGGAGGGGGCACGAGGCACATGCCCGGTGCCTGCCCCTGCCGCGTGCTGAGAGCGGAGTCCCCAGAGATTGGCCCGGTAAGTTTAAAAGGGCTGGGGGGTGGGGCTCGGTGCACGTGTGTGTGTGTGTGTGTGTGTGTGTGTGTGTGTGTGTGTGTGCGTGTGTGTGTGTGTGTGTGTGTGTGTGTGTGTGCGCGCTCGTGTGTGTGTGTATGTATGTGTGCGACGGCGGGGGGGCCTCGGTGCACTTGTGTGTGTGCACGTGTGTGTGTGTGTGTGTGCGGGGTTGTGTGTGTCTGTATGTATGTGCGTGCATGGGCGCTCGTGTGTGTGTCTGTGTGAATGCGCATGCGTATGTGGTGTTGGAGCTTCCCAGGAGACAGCAGCTGGCCACAGCGCGCGCATTCGCGTGCGTGTGGCCCGCTCCGATCGCCTTCTTGGAGAGGAAATGCACGCTGCCAGGTGCTGTCTCCTGGGAAGCACAGTCGGTAACAATAGATCTCTGGCGAGACAGCGCTTCGCGCTGTAATCGCCACGAGACCTAAAAAGGGGCCATAGAACTAGTGCCATTACAATATCAAGGTACAGGGGTATATTCACTATACTTCCTCATCCCCAAAAAGGACGGGTCTCTCAGACCAATATTGGACCTCAGACCCCTAAATCATTACATCTTATCAGAGCATTTTCATATGCACACTCTACAACAAGTGTTACCACTGTTGCAGCAAGGAGACTTCCTCGCAACTTTGGACCTCAAAGATGCATATTTCCATATCCCGATACATCCTGCTCACAGCAAGTACCTCAGGTTCACGCTACTAAATCAACATTACCAATTCAAAGTCCTTCCTTTCGGTGTAACAACAGCTCCAAGAGTGTTCACAAAATGCCTGGCGACAGTAGCTGCACATTTGAGAAGACAACATATTCATGTCTATCCGTACCTGGACGACTGGCTCATACAAGCAAAGTCAGCCCAGCAGTGTGCCACCCACATGTCAAAAACAATTCACCTACTGCACAGCCTAGGCTTCACGTTAAACTACCAAAAATCGCACCTTCAACCATCCCACGTACAGCAGTACCTGGGAGCAACAATAAATACTCTAACAGCAAAAGCATACCCAAACGCTGCAAGAATAAACAGTATGCAGCAACTAATCCAAAGGTTCAAGCCCCAACACTCGCTCCCTGCCCGAGTGTTTATGCAACTCATAGGCATGATGGCTTCGTGCATCTTCATAGTCCCTCACGCACGACTACACATGCGTCCGCTACAGGAGTGCTTAGCACGGCAGTGGAACCAGGCTCAAGGACAATTCAAAGACCTAGTGTTGGTGACCAGTCATGCATACAACTCTCTGCATTGGTGGAATCCACAAAACCTTTGCAAGGGACGACTGTTCCAAGAGCCTGTACCACAGATAGTATTGACTACGGACGCATCCCTGATAGGATGGGGAGCCCATGTCCTTCAGTACACAGTGCAGGGCCTATGGACAGCACAACAAAATAAAATGCACATCAACTTGCTAGAAATGATGGCAATTTTTCTAGCAATGAAAGCGTTCAAGGTACATCTATGCAACAAAGCTGTGTTGATCCGGACGGACAACATGACGGCAATGTACTTCATACAGAAACAGGGAGGAACACACTCTCCACAGCTATCACATCTAGCACAAAGCATGTGGAAGTGGGTCATACAAAGAAAATTTTTCTCATGGCGGAACACCTCCCAGGCAAAGACAAACATGTAGCGGATCTGCTCAGCAGACACAGCCAACAGCTGCACGAGTGGGAGCTTCATCCCACAGTGCTCCAACCATACTTCCAACAGTGGGGACAACCAGATATAGACTTGTTCGCCACAATGGAAAACGCAAAATGCCAGTACTTTGCCGCCAGGTTTCCACATCCGCAGTCGCAGGGAAATGCGATATGGATGAACTGGTCAGGCAGATTTGCTTACGCTTTTCCCCCAGCACCGTTAATACCGCTAGTGGCACGTAAACTACGCCAGCATTCACTGACACTAATCCTGGTTGCTCCAACATGGGCGAGGCAACCATGGTACACAACGTTCCTAGAACTTTCCGTGGTGCCTCATCAAAGACTGCGGCTAACACCCACTCTCCTCACTCAGAGCCATGGAGACATACAGCACCCAGATCCGCAACAACTGAACCTTGCAATCTGGCTCCTGAAGTCTTAGAGTTTGGGTACCTTAACTTACCTCCTGACTGTATGAACCTTATCAAAGAGGCAAGAAAACCTACAACCAGAGCTTGTTATGCTGCAAAGTGGAAGCGTTTTGTCATTTATTGCAACAACAATGACATAAACGCACTAGATGCTTCAACGCAAAATATCATTTGCTATCTTTTGCACCTACATCGTTGCAATCTAGCTTATTCGTCTATAAGAATACACTTAGCTGCCATTGCAGCTTATCTTCAAAACAGAAAGCATCTCTCGCTATTCAGAGTACCAGCAATTAAGGCATTCATGGAGGGACTCAAAAGAATAATCCCCCCAAAACACCCACCTTCACCTGTCTGGAACCTAACCAGACTAATGGGACCACCATTTGAACCATCGCATTCATGTGAATTACAATTTTTAACATGGAAGGTGGCATTTCTAGTAGCAATTACTTCACTTAGAAGAGTTAGCGAGCTACAAGCCCTAACTATTCAAGAGCCATTCATCCAAATACATGCAAATAGGGTAGTTCTTAGAACAAACCTTTAAATTCATGCCCAAGGTGGTATCCCATTTTCATATCAGTCAGACAATAGAACTGCCAGTGTTCTTTCCAAATCCAGAGTCAGTACCTGAAAGGGCTCTACACACACTAGATGTCAAAAGAGCACTTATATACTACATTGATAGAACTAAGGATTTTCGAAAGACTAAACAGTTGTTTGTTGCCTTCTCACCACAAGACAAAGGCAATACCATTTCAAATTCTGGGTTAGCCAGATGGATAGTTAAGTGCATCCAAATATGTTATCTAAAAGCAAAAAGCACTTTAACAGTTCCCCCAAGAGCGCATTCCACACGCAAACTAGTGGCATCCATGGCTATCCTGGGAAACATTCCTCTAGAGGAAATATGTAGAGCAGCCACATGGTCTACCATACATACTTTCACAAAACACTAATGTGTAGATGTACATTCCAAACAGCAAGCGGCTGTAGGACAGGCTGTTCTAAAAACTCTTTTTCAGACTGCTGCAGCTGGCACAGGTAGCCACCGCTAAGGGAGAGACTGCTATACATTCTATGCACAGATATGAATTCAGCAGCCCACATGCCTCGAACGGAATATGCTACTTACCAGTATGCATCTGTTCTTGGCATGTAGGGCTGCTGACATTCATATCGCCCCCCCTCCTCCTCGGTGCCTGTCGCAGCTGTAGCATTCATTATCACTTTCTTACTTTCTTGCTAGGACATCTCTTACTGTACCATACTCCATCTCTGCCACAATGGCGAAAAACAATCTGAGGATGGAGAGGATGCCCATGCGCACTGTAGTCCAGGGGAGGAGCCACCTATCTCGTGATACTTCCAAGACTCTTCCAGGACAACAATGTGCAATCATCCGGACCCAACACTAGGCGGCGATCTATGCACAGATATGAATGTCAGCAGCCCTACATGCCAAGAACAGATGCATACTGGTAAGTAGAATATTCCTTTCACATCCCCGTCCTGCCGGCTCACCGGCGCTACCTGCGGTTCACGGTAGGCCAGGAGCATTTTCAGTTTGCTGTCTCCCCTTCCACCTCACCAGTGACCCTCGGGTGTTCACGAAGGTGATGGCGGTGGTCGCAGCTCACCTGCGCAGGTCAGGGGTGTCAGTCTTCCCCTACCCAGGCAGTCGTCAACCACCTCCAGACTACGGCCGACCTCCTGCATTTCCTGGGGTTCTGGCAGTGCCCAACCGAACCGAGACCACGAGGACCTCCCCCCGGCGACTGGGACCCGAAGTCCAGTGCCCAAAGACCCTCCTCGACGAACCAGACGCCGCCTGCAGACTCAGAACCAGAGTTCACCCCAACCGCGACCAGCTGAGGGTAAGCTTTTCCGACACCCAAAGACACCCCGGCACCCTGCGGCTCCCTGTGCCTCCCTTTGGGGTACCTACCTATGCTCCAAGATTCCAACTTACCTCTCGAAGTGCTGGTCGCCCCTGGAGAGTCTCCGTCCCCGAGCCTGCAGCCTTTGTTCTCTTTTGACCTTTCCCATTGGATAACATTGAGCGGGCAGCGGGCAGCTCAAGAGCACCCTGCACCCAGTCGCCCGAGTGCTGCTGGCTGTGCCACCTTTGTCCTATACTATTTCCCCCCCTTGCCCTGAGCAAGTGACCAGGAGCCCAGCTCCCACAGCCGCGTGGCCTGCTAGCCAGCAGCCACCAACCGAAGGCCCCCTTTCCCCTCATTGGATATCATTGGGCCTACCTACCTCTGCACCCGTCCGACCCTGGGCTGCTGGGATTGAACTAACTGTATTTACCTGACCCTGGGGGACCCCTGAGTATATGCCCAGAACCTTAACTTCACCAACGAAGTACTCACCTGGAAACCGGTAACTCACTTACCTGCCATTGGATAACATTGACCAATTTTGACTAGAAGATTTTCTAAAGTGTGAAGTTTTGAAAACTGAAAATATTCATATAAAATCAGCCACGGTCCGAATTCCGAAGTACTCACCTGTGACCTGGGGAGAAGCTGGTACTGTACCTTTCAGCCCAGTACTGAACCGCACAAGTAATTCCTACCGGGTTTACTAGTAATCTACATTTTCTCCACAGGAACCCAGTGTATGCTTTTCTATGAAATTTCTACTAACTGTCTACTTTTGAAAACTTGAAATATTCTTTAAAAATCACACAAAATACTGAAATGCAATTATCTACCTGTTTTGAGTTAAGACCCCAGTGCTGGCCCTAGGAGACCCGTGCTGGATTACAAAAGTAACGCGACCGTACTTTACCTGCAACCTGAATTTTCTCCCATTGAATAACATTGTCAGATTACCATTGAAAAGTTTCTAAGTGTGAACTTTTAAAACAGCTTTATATGCATGAAAACTCACTACAGTAACTAAAACTGTGGCTGCTGGGTGCATGGGTACATTTTGGCATCAGGTGCCCTGTGTCGGTCTATGGGGTTTGGTCTGGTCAAAAAGAGGCAGCAAGCTGGGACTGGGAGGGGGGGGGGGCAGTCTGGGTAAACCCAATAGGGG
This sequence comes from Lissotriton helveticus, assembly GCF_964261635.1. Lineage (NCBI taxonomy): Eukaryota > Metazoa > Chordata > Amphibia > Caudata > Salamandridae > Lissotriton > Lissotriton helveticus. The sequence continues at coordinate 115,964,645 of NC_136071.1, forward strand.
TTCTCAGATCTTGAGGGTCTAGTCCAGGATGGAACAACGTTGGCCCACTCAAACTCTGACTGGGGGCTCATGTGCAGTGGGGCTTTATCCAGTGGAGTTGCGTTGCTGAAGATAATCACTGTAATTAGTTCCTGCAACAAGAGGCTGCAGGCTGCGACTTTGGGTCCAGTCTAGGCAAACCCAAGGAGGGGGGCTCAGCCTTTGAGGGTTTCAGGACTCCGTGGGCACAGTCGCCTCCCTCGGACTTGGGGTGCCAGGTACGTGGAGGTGTCAGGTGGTGGTGGTCTAAGGCTCACTCTTTGTCTTGGTTCTGTAGAAATGTGACAAACAGGACAGCTGGGCCACTCTCAATGTGGGTCTCACTGTCTCTGAAGTCCCTCGACGTACAGCTTGGTCTTCCTCAGTGTTGGTGTCTGGGCTGGACACAACAACTCTTGTTTACAGCAAGCGGTCCGTTAACCCAGGTATTGGTGCTATGTGGGTCTGATTGGTCCTGGCATCCCCACACTTGGAGGGAGGACGGATCTGACCTATGGGAGATTGGCAACCTCTTCCTGGGGAGCTGCAGTATTGGTAGTCCGGCAAGCATCAGGACGGTGAACCGGACCTTGCTTATTTGGTGCCTGCATCTGCAGGGGAGTAGCTCCTCTGCTCCAAGGGATTTCTCTGGTGATTTGCAAGCTACTGGTAGCTCTCCAGGCTTCTTGGAGTCTGCACTGCAGCAGGACAAGTTGTTTTCTCCGCTAATGTCAGGTGCAGCAGACAGGATGGTAGGGTTGGCTCCAAGTCATTAGTTGCTCCTCTGTTCTATTGTCGGCACACTTCTTTATCTACTTCTTTATCACCTTCTTTGCTCATCGCATCCAAGTTTCTTTTTTCGGGGGGGGGGGTCCCCTAAATACTCAATTTCGGGGTATTAAGGGGCGTGAAGGGTAGTAGCCAATGGGCTTCTTACCCCTGGGGTCACTACACCCCCTAGATGATCACTTATTTGCAAAGCGGGCATCGCCCTGTCCTACAGTTCCTAATTCCACCACGCATAAGATGCCGGAATTCCTATCTTCGTGTTCACTTCTGGCTACCCACCCTAGAGGTCTGTCCAGCCTGTCAGTTTAACACCCCTTCTGCACATCTAATTTTCCTGCCTATCCTGGTGCCAAATGTGCCTCCGGGTAGGCGGTGGCATCCTCCAGGTCTGGAGGAAGCCAGGCTCTCATATCAAAGGTGGTGGGCTGTTTGAAGCTCCCTGACCTGACATGCTAATCTACCAGCCACCCTGTTTAGTGGAGGTGTAAATATATCCTGCCAGAGCAGGCATTGTTCCTGACCTCCGACTGAGGGGCTCTCACCTCCTAGGAGGTCAGAAACTCATCTCTGGTGGCAGGTTGGACAGGTCCAGTCAGTCATTATCCTAGAGGACTAGTAGCTTTAGGGGGTACCTCTAAGGTACCCTCTGGGTGCATGTATTAATAAATTCATCACTGGAATCAGTTTGGGTCTAATACTACAAGGTGTTTGATACCAAAAACCATAGGTTTCAGTGAAGCCTTTATGTAAAACTCTCTTTATGGAAACTCATTTTAGCAGTGTTCCGTACATACCTTAAGATGACGTCCTACTCACTTGTAATATCCAGCAATGGAACTACACGTTTCAAGGGTATAATCTGCTCATGCACATATGTCCTCATGTGCTATAATGCACTCTTCCTTAGGGCTCAAAGGCCTGCTGTAGGGGAACTTGCATACAGCCCATACAGTATTGTGTCATGTCATGTTTTCAAACCTGGTTAGCACCATGTCACGCAGTCTGCAATGGCAGTCTGTGTGGAATTTGTGTGTGGGTCCCTTAAGGTGGCATAGGATATGCGGCAGCCCTTAGGTATCCTCTTTAGTACTCTTGCCCTAGCTACCTGGAGTATCATTTACCTACAGGGGTGCTAAAGTCCTTGGCGAATTGTAGAACAATCACATTACCTTGCTTTAAGGAAGGAGCAATGGCAGTAAGGTCTGGTTAGTAGGCCTCAGTGCACTGGCAGTCGAAAATTAGCATCTAGCAGCAAATAATGCGGCAAAAGTCGGAGGACAACTGCAACAAAGGCCCACTTTCCTACCTGATATTCAGATGTTGTTCCAGAGCTCTACTCATCTCGTCTTTGACAAGGATTTTTTTTTTACAAAAATTCAGTTTTGCAAGGGAAAGATGTCACCTCAACAAGGATTAAACCTTGTAGGGATTGTTGCAAACAAATCTCTGACAGACCTCCATGAGTTATGCCTGTGGTGCCTAGAGTTGGAGCATGACTTCATAGCCTGCCCTGTCTTTTGCCCAGATGATTCTAAAGGTCGCACTGGACCGTGAGGCAAAACTTTTACCAAACTTCGGAAGATTATGCAGGGCGACCAATTGAAACCAAAAAGAAGGTGCTGTGTCTGTGGCAGATCATCGCTGCGGTTGAAGTCTTAATGGAAGACAAAGCAGCAGTATAAAAGTCCAAGCGGGAATCGACCCCTTCCAGCTACTATAGAACTGCAGAAATGGCACAGCGGCATCAACCTGCCACCAAGTCGCTTTCCCAAGCTGTTAAAAAGCCGATTCAGATTTTGGTCCCATGCAACCCGAATTTCAAAGTCCATGGCTGATGTTGCAATAAATAAATGCCTGTAGTGGGGACATGCTGTGCATAATTGGCATGCTTCTGATTCCCTCTAGTGTGTTTTGGCCCCAAGGAACTGCAGAGGCCGCCAGTCTGGGTCCTGCAGGCAGGCTTGTGCTCAGTAATGTCTGTGCTTCTCGAACCCGATTCGGGTTCCTCATCGACTTAGAGACAGACTTTTGTTCCAGCACCACGACTCACACTAGTTCTCTTAAAGTCGACATCTGTGTAAACGCTGGAAGATAATCCACTAGTGATAGTGGTTTCTGACTCCAAATTGGCCTCTCTCGACCTAGGCCACGTTCGGATTCTACTAGATCACACCTTATAGCCAGCCCTTCTAAATCAGATACATTGCCTTTTTTATGGTGCAGAGCTTATACTTTATATCTGATTTTTGGCTCAAATTCTGATGACTATGATAAGGTGGATGGATTCATCCCACAGCATGATGACAATTGGTATGTAAAATTACAGAATGCCAGTTGTCTGGACACCTCCTCAGACACTTGACCTTTCACTCTGCCTGGCCCTACTACAGCGGAAAATGCTTCTTTTGTCATGGTTATACAACAGGTTGCTGTGGTCCTTGACCTGCAGCTACCTTCAACAAATGCAAAACTAATGCCCTAGCAGGGGTTTTTCAGCCTGGGCAGGTGTCTACAGAACATCTCCTACCATTCAACAAAGATCTTACTGATACCTTCTTGGGAACCAAACTTGCAAAGCCATGCTCTGGGAATCCATTGAGTAGGCAGGGAGCTCTCTGCTACAGACTACCTCTGTGTGATCCTGACTTCCTGACACACCACCCGCAGCTGGAAAGTCTGGTGGTCTACTCATCCCCAGGCATAGTGAATCCTAGCACCTTTCCACTGACCTCTCCCAACTGTGCGCCCAAACACATGGAGACTTTTTAGCAAACGCTTGCTCTCTTCTGCTAGTCTTGCCTTATGCGTAGTTAAACCTGCAAGCAGTTTTGGAGTACCTACAGATGTCTTTTGGCCAAAACATGCAGCACTGGCATGATGTGGCTTAATTTGTTATCCCCTCTGGCCTGGACACAACAAGGCAAGGGGCACAGCATCATGGCTGGATGAGTTCTACGGGGGGGGGTCATCTCTGGGGATGCAAAGGTATCATTAGTAGACATACCATTTGATGGCTCTCGTGTCTCGCCTGTAAGAAAGTATCTTGTCCCTGGAATGCTTCAAGGAAAGTCATGCTACAGCTTGTTCCGTGGGACATTCTGCCCCTACTAGGCAATTTTCCCAACAGATTTGTCCCTATTGTGGTTATGCCAGGGGCTGCCAATATATTCAGAGCCAGACCCCACTGATGCCACATCAATCTGGTCAGCCATTTCATGGGCAAGACAACAACTCCAAAGACTACGTTTAGGGTATTAGGGACGACCTGCACCTCAGTACCCTACTCCTTCGGCAACAAGAACTGCAAAAACACTTTGTTGTGTTCTTTCTGTCGCATACCCACCATGTAGGAGGTAGGATCAGACATTTCTTCCAAGGGAGGCAAGCACATCCCTTCTGGTGCGTAAGTCCTCCGAACTGTCTGACCGGGCTATGCCTTTCCTTTTGGTTATAGGAGCTGTAGAGAGTGTTATTTCCCTACTACTTATGCCCAAGGAAGGAGGCCTTCACCTTACTTTAGATCTCTGCCCTCTAAACTCCTTGCTGCAGAAGGACAAATTTAAGACGCTCAAGTCACCCAGGTTTTGTCTGCCCAGGACCCTGTAAGACTAGATGTAAGAGTTGGACCTGCAGGATGTTCATTTCCATATTCTCATACTTCAGATGTTCTCTGTGGTTCACAATGGTCCAGGATCATTTTCAGTTTGCAAAGCTTCCTCTTGGCCTTACCAGTGCCCCTCAGGTAAGGGCACTTTCACCGGCCGGGCGTGTCAGTCTTCCCCTGCATTGATGATTGGTTATTAAAGGCAAGATCACCCCAGGCAGTCATAGACAACCTCCAGATCAGAGTTTACATCGTTGGAGTTCACGGTCAATGTGCCTAAATGTTACACCTGACTGCTTCACAGGCACTTCCATTCATTAATGCCATTCTGGATATGTAAGAAATTGGCTCTGTATATACTGGACCAAAGTAAGGTACAGTGTGCACAGTGTACAGTGTGCACAGAGTCCACAGTCCCCAGAGGTATGGCAGAGGCTCTAAAGTGGTAGCATGGTCGAGCAGTAAGGCAGTATCAGAGGGCAGTGTAAAGCATTTGTTGTACACACTCAGTCAGCAAATGGTCTCACACACTCAAGAACTGAACTCTAGGCCAATTGTTTTGTATATAAAAATATATAGTTACTTTATTTTAGAACCACAGTAGGTATCATAAATACTTTCTCAGAATGAGATGTTGCAATTGAATACTTTCAAATAGCAGTTGACTTTTAAATGCAATAGTTACAGTTTAAACACAATTTATCATTGTGCTCAATGGACGTTTTTAAGTAAATGCAATAAAATCACTTTACGATAGTTTTTCTTACTCGGGGCTGGATCCTGGATTCAGCCCTGGTGCATTTGCTGTAAAGATTTGAAAGAAATAGTTTTTGTTATACAGCCGATTTGTAAGGAATATTTTTAAGTTTGAAAAACGGACACTTCGAGGATTTTCTGGTAAAAACCAGACAATGGATTCCTATGGATGAAAATTGAGTTACCAGTAAATCACTGTTATAATTACTTTTCAGGTATAGTGCTGGGCTTAAAGATAGAGCACTGTGAGCTCTCCTGATAACAGGTGAGTAATTTGGAATCCGTTGATCGGGTGATTTTTAGTGAATATTTTAAAGTTGCAAAACACCACACTTAGAAGAAATTCTGAGTGAAACCCAGACAATGTTACCCTATGGAGAAAGTGAAGTTATCGGTCTTTGGATAAGTACTCGGCTGGCAGAGTTAAGATTCTGGGGGTAGACCCGGGGGTCTCCCAGGGTCAGGTAAGTACAGTTGTTACACCCTCAGCGGATCAGGGGCAGCCAGGTGCAGAGTGATTAGGCCCAATATTATCCTATGGAGAATAGGGTGCCTTCGATTGGTGGCTGCTAGCAGGCAGACCATGCGACTGTGGGAGCTGAGCGCCCGATTACTTACACAGGGCACGTGGGGAAGTAGAGTAGGGTAGTTGCTGCACTTCCAGCGGGACTCGGACAGCTGGGTGCAGGGTGCTTTTGGGCCTTCGGGCACCCAATGTTGTTCAAAGGGAGACTTGGAAGTTGAACAAAGGCTGCAGGCTCGGTGACGAAGATTCTTCAGGTGCGACCACCAATTCGAGAGGTAAGTTGGGATCCTGGAGGATAGGTGGACACCCAGGAGTTGGGCACAGTGGGCCGTGGGGCGCCGGGTGCAGGGGTGTTATCGGACGTCGGGAAATCTTACCTTCAGCTGGTCGCGGTTGGAGGGGTCCCTTGTTGTGAGGCTGCAGGCGTCGTCAGGATCGTCGAGGAGGGTCTTTGGGCACTGGATTCCTGGTCACAGTCGCCGGGGGGACGTCCTCAGGGTCTTTGTCCACTCGCATGTGCAGAGTGTGCTGGATTTGCGTTCCCGGCTGGCACAAGGGGTTGTTGCTGTTTGAGCAGAACCACTTCTCATGGGAGTCCCAGTCTTTAGATGAGCAAGGCAGGCAGGTACTCCGGGGTTTTTCGAGGTTGCGGTCCGCAGGAGACACCGGGTTTTAGCAGGAGCAGGTTCAAGGATCAACAGGCCGGTAGGGCTGGGGCCAAGTCAGTTGCTGTCGTCCTCTTGTTAGCAGCTGCACGGCAGGTCTTCTTGTTTCTTTTTCTTCTTTCTTGTTTCGGATCGGGATCTGATGAAGGAAGGTTCAGGGTGCCCCTAAATACTAAATTTAGGGGCGTTAAAGGTAGGGCAAGGGCAGGGACCAATGGGTCCCTGTCCTGGGGTGAGTACACCCCCTATTCTGCCACTCTCCTGTGGGAGGGGGGCAGGAGCGTAGCTCTGATTGGGCAGGGCTCCCCATCCTCAAGATGGCGGTAGCCCGGAGTTGTGCTTCACCTCGTCTCTCCCACCTGAGGGGTGGGGTTGGCAGAGGCTGGCACACCCCCTTTCCTTCCTTTGTTTTTCCCACCTGTTTTTCCGCCAGAGTGGGGGTCAGAACCGGTGGGGGCCAGTTGCTGAGTACTGCAAGTGGCCTGGAGAAGCTCACAAAGGCGGTATGCCTTTGAAGCTTCCCCTGCCCTTCCTGGGGGAGGAGGCTTGTCACCTCCTCCCAGGATGTGCATTGTTTCTGCCCTCCGAGAGCGGCAGGCTCTTGACCCAGGGGTCCAGAAACATGTGGCAGCCATGCAGTCAGGACACTGGGAGTTGGTTAGGTTCCAAGGGGCATCTCTAAGATGCCCTCTGTCCTGCATTTGGCATTAAATCCCACACTGTCATCAGTGCGGGTTTAATGTGCTGAGAAGTTTGGTACCAAACTTCTCAGTCTTCAGTGTAGCCATCATGGTGCTGTGGAGTTCATAATGACAAACTCCCAGCACCATATACTCTTAATGGCATCACTGCACTTACAGTGCCCAGGAATTGCCCTGGATACTGTAGGGGCACAGGGCTCATGCACCTGTGCCCACACCACTGGCATAGTGCACCCAGCTAGAGGGGTGACTGATGTATGCTAGGGCAGTGTCTTTTGTAGGCATGGCACACAGGGATGTGTGCCATGTTGACTCTTTGTTTAGTTCTGCACCAACACACTCAGCCTGCAAAGGCAGTGTGTGTGTGTCAGGGTACAGAGCCCCTAAGGGTGGCACAATAAGTGATTCTCTGGTCACAATGCCCTGGGTACCTAGGGTACCATTTACCAAGGGCTGATATGTGGCCAGAGATGCCAATTGGGTCTAGGTTTCAACACAGTTTTAGGGAAGGAACACAAGCCCTGGGTACCTGGTTGGCAGGAGCCCAGGGCACACTCAGTCAAAGCACATCAGCAATTCAGCAGAAAGTGGGGGCATACCATGCAAAAAAGATGGCACTTTCTCAGAGGATATTATAGTTTTGTGCCTTCCATCTGGAATGGACAGTCCAGGGCATTTGGGATATGATCCCAATGTTACAGTCTCTGTTCTGGATCTCAGAGAGGATGTTGTTGAAGCTGCTGGCACTATTGCCATCCTGCATCCAGTTAGTCAACCACACCAGATGGCCCATGCAGGCTGTGGAGAGGGACCTGGATACCATCCAGGGTTTGGAGAAGACTGCATAAGATCTGCAATGGTGGTTGGTAGATCGCATTTGTGCCTGTGGAAGACTACTATCCGAACCTCACCCAAAGCTGACTGTGGTGAGAGATGCATCACTACTGGTCTGTGGAGTTCAACTGGGCGAGGTGGGGATCAGAGGGCACTGGTCTGCAGTGGAAACCCGCTTTCTGATCGATTTGTTGCGTTGTGACGTGACGCAGGGCTTTTTACAGCATTTGGGAGACCCTTAAATGGCACTGTACCTCTGACCAGTCTACCAGCTAATTAAGCAACAAAGGCCCTACTCAAGTAAAGGGAAATGGTGAATTTTAGTGTGCTATTTGTGTTGGTGTATAATCTTACTGGCTACCACAATGCAGCTTAGAACCCAAATGCCCTCCAAGTTTCAGCAAGTTCATTGTACATAGTACAAACACAGCAGTGGATCGTTCTCCTTCGTCTAGTTCAAGAGGTCCTAACAGATGCCGTGTGATAATCTAGTTATTTGATCACTCGGCTGAGCTTGCAGATGGTAGTTCTATATACGTAGTAGAAAACAAGACTCCAAATGGGTCTGAGTAGTTGGAAATGCATTAGTCCTATGCAATAGCCTTTTTTTCTGCACCAAAACCTTTTGGTTCCATCCATAGTGCCAAAGAAAATGTGATGTATGCTAAATATGCATTTGATTCATTTGATTATTAAGAGGAAGAGGTTCTGCATCAAATATCCTTGTTGCGCGAAGTGTTTTCCTACTGGTTTGTGTGTGGCAGGACCTTTCATGCCTTTTTGGCAGAGGACCAATAGTTAAGTTCTGGGGATATCTTGTTTTACATGTCAGATGCAGCAATGCCTGTCTCCAGCTATTGTGATCCTTTCTCAAACATTAATATTTTTCAAATGTTTTGATGTTGAAATATGTTGTCAGATTAAGCACACTACTCCAAACGATGGCATTGCCCAGCCATTAATTTAGAAGTGTCCAATGTTCTGTTGTTCTGTAGATGTTTAGGATTTGATGTTGTGAAGACTAAATAATCTTTCTTATTCCAACAGCAACACCTGCGCAAGTGGATGGAGGTAGTAGTTATTACACACAAAGGAGGGCAGCGAAGTGATGGAAGTGTAAGTTGCCAGCTCCTTTCCAAATCTCTTGCCTTTCTCATTTTTTAAAGTGGGTTTGCAAGAGGTATTTTCTACCCCCCACTGGAATGAATTGTTGCTTTGTATTGTTCTTAAATATATCTGCACATTTTCCTAATTACTTTATTTCAATGTAATTTAGTCAAGTTATTGTTATTTTCAGTCCTATTTTTGTTTACGAGCAAGTGTGTGAGTTTTTAATAGCAGTAATGCTTGTTAATATTTTACTAATTAAAGATATTTTTTAAACTAGCTTTTTTAAGCATTCCCTTCACCCAGACTGTGGTAATCATTTAATGACAGCAGTATCCTACTCGATTAATTTGCAAGTTGCTGTTGCTCTACTATTGCTTTATTATTGAGGGATGCCAAGACCATCGACATTGAGCCGATATGCAAGCTTCGGAGGCGTTAAACATTATACATGCATACAGAGCTGTTCATCTTCCACTCAAGCAGTGGCTTTTCATTTTCTTTTTTTGTCCAATCCCCAACCCGTTGTTCCCCTTACCAAAAATTTTTTAAATATATTTATATTTGATGTTTTCCACACAGGTTTTATTTCTATATATACTTACATTCGTCCCTAATATGTTCTATAAAGAGACACATCACTACTAGCCAGTGTTAAATTAGGAATGTAATCCTCTTTTTTGTTTGTTTTTTCAAACTCATTTTTAACCTCTTAAATGAGAGAAAAATTCCTGACTTGGCAAAGGTTGTCAGTGACTGTTTTTGTTATAACTCTGTTAAAAGTTAACACGATTTGCTTAGGCCTGCCAGATATTGACTGGAGAGTGGAACTGTATTTAGCATCTTTAAAATATACAAGACTTCCTTGGAGTTTAACTATGCTAACGGATCTAGTCATTGTAAATAATTTTTGTATGCTGAACACTGGAATTGAAACTGTCACTTTTGTAGGATTAACAAACACGAGTGAAAGTAATAATCTACAGCTGTGCAAGCAAACTTTACATTATCTGCCAGTGCCCATCAATGAAGTCTAGGATGTTTAAAGTTTTTTTAGACCATTGTCATCCAATATACTGTCAGTGCAAAGACTACCAGTGTTGTGTTTGATGTGATTTTCTTCTTTCCAAAACTAGAGTGTGCAAAAATGGATATATTTGCTAAAAGATAGCCTGGTCCCTTTGAGAACTCCAGCTTGCAGAAACCCATACTTTTTTTTTTTTTAAATAGTTTATATAGCGTGAACTTGACCCGAATCGGGTATCAGAGCGCTTTACATAGCACCAGTTACGTTACATGAGGACACGCATTCATTTTTGTTAGGCACGGGGAGATTAAGTGATTTGCCCAGAATCACAGGACATTCAGCGTCTATGCAGAGACTCGCGCCCAGTTCCCCAGATTCAAGGATGACTGTCCTAGCCGTTAGGCTAACTCCTCTCCCATTCCTTCATTCCTTCAGTTTTCCTCCAGTACATTTTGGCACATTAAATCAGCCAAAATATACCAAGGGAAAGAGTACAAAGTAAATACAGTGACATGTTGCAGAGGGCCACAATTCATGTGCAGTGCCCCATGTTGTAGGGCATAACTCATAATTGGAGGCAATTATCACACCCAATAAATTCCCTCGGTATCTGATGTCACCCGGTGTGATAATTATTATACCCTCTTCTCTAGAATTCATAACTAGGGCCATAGTGTAGTAGAGAAAAGAAACTGTAATGATTGTGGTTAAGTGTGAGACTCCTTATCTGAGTGCATTGTGTATCAACCCTGGAAATAACATTGAATGTATTCAACTTGCAGGAAATGTGCCTTGTACCACATTTGGCCATTTACAAGTGGAGTCAGTAGGGTTGTGCCGGTAGAAACACACACCTACTGACATACCAGTAAATGCTTTAATTAAATGGTGCACAAATATACAAAACACTATCAAATTTGCCGCAGAGAACTGTGCCACATCTTTGCAGGATCTTGGGCCTGACTCTGTCACTATTTTTATGGATGATCTTCTTTCACTTTTACAGTATTACATGCAATCTACGGGCATTTTAAACATCAAAGCAAAATATCAGAAGACAAATGTATTGATTCAGACAAAAGTCAGAAAGAAATAGTTAGAATAATCGGCCTAAATACATTAAGCTTAAAGAAAACATATGGCTCTCGTCAGTCAACAACAACAATGCTTATCGCTTGTCAACTCATTTAACATTTTTGATTCACTAAACAGTTCTATTAATTAACATGTACTATTAAGGATATTTTTCATATGAATGAGTCTTCTCCCAGTCAGTCAATTAGCTTTTATTTCAGTTAAAATAACCACAAAAAGCATAAACCTCGTAATACAATTCAATGTAATAAATATTTCATATAAGTTCAAATTATTTACAGTTCAGCAACTTAATAAACAACACTTTACATGAAAACATACTAAATATTTTTAAAAGCTCTTCACTCGATCAGAATATCAGAATTTCAAGCCCTTCTTTCACACTAAACCTACAGCAAAAAGGTAGCTGCTGAGGCCAAAAACTATCATCCATGCTTTCTTTGGCGGCACCTGTGGGAAAATTGAGTGTTCTCCCAATAGTATGTGGTACAGAGCTCGACTGCCATGAACGTTTTTGATCAGCCGCAAATTTACTTCTATGTGGGTATCCTCAAATGTTTTCTCAATCTATTCCAAACTTATAGAATGCTGAAGAGTTTACTAATATCAAGTAAGGAAAAACCTGAAATTGTTCAGATGTAAATATTTTCTCACTTTGTGAATGTAAAAGTGCAATGGAACTCATAAAATAAATTTCCCTGTGCCTAAATGTTCTCTATGTATATATGTGAATGCCTCTGCAAGCAATTAAATAGGCATTCACAAATGTCTGCTACTACTACTCTTTGAAACCTGCGATTCATACCGATTCCTAGATGTTTTCTTGGACAGATTTTTGAATACCAAGATAAAAATGTCAATCTGTTCCAAATGTTGAAGAAAGCCTATGGTAATACATTACCAATTTTATTGTGCGTTGGGCCTCAAGTGCATCACTGTAGGACCTGGTTGGATTAAGATAGATCTTGAAGGTATAACATGCATACTAATGCACATTTCCGAGGGTTGAATGTTTTTCCCAGGTCCTAAGTACAACTGTAGAGCCGTTTGTCAGTAAAACCCAGGTGTTGGAAATTCATATTTTTGCTCCCCAAGCTCTTGGATTCTTTAGTCAGCGGGAGGGTAAAAAAGGCAATCTTTTTTTCTGTCTTGGCCTAGTAGAAGCCTATCCGTTACATTCCACTTACGTAAATTTGTGCAAGAACTGAATATGGTTTTGTCGTCAGACACCAGGATCTTTCTGCTGGTTTTTGTTCACCACCTCATGCACCTTGGAATGTGCCACATATCTTGTTGAAAGTTCTTGAATATGAAGATTTGGTTCTAAAGGAAATATAGGTGATTATATGTAGGGAAAAAAATCTTTCGAAATACATTTCTAAAGAATAAAATAGCAAACCATTTAGGAATAAAAGTTGAACGCATCTGCCAGTCGTAAGTGATTGCAACTTGGCAGAGAACAATACCAAAAACTGATTGTATGTTTAATTAGTTGTGCCTTCTTCCGCAGAGAGATAAATGGCTAGCACTCTGATGTAGCAGTCAAATCTGTTTTTCTTAGCCTTTTTGTTTCATACTGTTAGCTTCTTTCTGGTATAGCTGGGCATTTAGTGAAGCTGCATTCTACTTGGCATAGGGAAACCAACTTTTATTTTGAGTCTTATGTCTGGGATTCATGGAATACAATGGAAGCAATATTATGCATTATTACCTTCATATGTCATCCAAGTGCAGTCTGTCCATTGTAGTATTTCTTGGATGTCTTCTGTTGAAGTACAGAATTAAATATATATATATATATTTTAATGTTCTCTGTTGATTTCTAGAAACAACGGTATTTGTCTCGGATGTTTAATTTACAGTAGTGTATGTGGTAGAGGGCAGCTGTTTGGAAATCAAACCTTCTTGCTATTGCTATCTTTCAACTAGTCTGTTCCAAATAACCATAGTTAACATCCTCTCCCCCATTTTTACCTCATTTCCTATTTCCTGCTCTGTTTTTAGCTACTACTCCTTTCCCACCTGCTGCCACCCCACCCAGCATGTAAAGGATAGTAAAATAGTACACCGTCTCAGTTTACTTTGTAGTGGTTCCAAATTGCTAAAATCAGCTTGGCCACTTCAATTATACTATTGCAAGCTTGGTGAAAACTGGATCTCCATCTTAAATGCACTTGAGATCACAAAACTGCTTTCACACTGGTGTTCTGGGATAACCCACTGGCTTCATGTTGTGGGTTTAGACAGTGATAGGTAATCGGAGTGATGGAAGCTAATGATGGTAGGAACATTTGTATTTGGCGTGCAAGACATTTTTGTTCCTTGTTTAACATTTTTTACATGCTTTGTCTGTACAAACTGTGACATCCCTTTGATTCGTATATGTATATTCATGCACAAGTATTTGACGTAGTACCAATAATAAAAACATAATGTACAAATAGAAGAAAAAAAAAAGATCATTTTCCTCCCCATCCATAGGAAAGCATTTCAGATTGCGGGAGATGTTCCTTGCCTCCATTCTGTCAGTTTGAGGTGAGAGCATATACCTATTAAGTCAGTTTCTGACTGCAATATGAAGATCCATATCTACATATTTATGTCATACTCTGTTGTTATTTCTTTTTTTCATGCTGTAATTTTTTGTCTTGGTTCAGCCTGCCGTGGAAGGGGTAGAGGTGAGAATTGGCGTGATGGTCTCAGGAAGTCCTTTTTTGTTTTTGTGATGCTTAGTTGTGGTTTTCAGTTATTGTATTTGTTAGTTGTAGCGGTGTTGTGTACTGGATTACGTGCTTTTTTGTCTTAGTGCAGTGATGTGATATGTCATTCAGTGTATGTCTGTGGTGGAAATTGTACTAGTAACACAGTTTCTCTCTGTCCAAAAATGAAACTCGCGTGTTTAATTGACCCAATTCATCCCAAACCTTTGCATGTTATGGAAGACTTCATTTATGGTGTGAAAGTATCTAGTTGATAACTAATACTGACTTGATAAAACTAAATAATTGTTCATTCATTGAGGTTGACATTTACATATTGTATTTTTAGATGTGCAAAAAGTTGTATTTTTTTTATCTTTTGGAGAATTTGATCATTTTTATCAAGAACAGAAATTTTCTCCCACTGAGTTACCAAAATTGTTTGCTTGTAAATGAGTTCATTGATGGTCTTTATGTAAGCCTGATGTGTCCTTGACTGATACATGTAGTTGTGAATATGGAATGTTTTCAACTTCAAAAGACTTGTTCTTTGTGGTACTCAGTTAAAATATCGATACATCAATTAAGTTTTAGTTAAGAACTCTTATAGTAGAAACAGTCATTGTAGCTACTTTAATAAACTGGGTCTACACAGCTTCCATTTTAATCTTTTTCTTTGAGAAATTCAGAAAGAACAGTAGGTAATATGGTAGGCTTAGGTTGCTTTAAAGAAAATATTGCAGTATGAGCCCCTTCTAGAATGATGTATATTTTTCTGCCATCTAGTGGTTGGCCCAGAAAAGTATTTTAAAAATGAAGTTTTTTTCTTTGCGTGTGATCTATAGATGGTATCAGTGCGACTCACTTTGACATCTGCATTAATTCCACAATGCACAATATGTGACCTCCGTTTATTTCCCCCCTCTGATCTGTTCTTAAGTTTTCTAGTGAGCTTCCTTGAAGGTTCCAGGACATAAATGTCATCACATTTGACAGAGAACACGATTGTGACATCTAGTAATTGAAGAGAACTGTTTATTTGAGATTTAGCCTCCGCCCATGCCAAAGAATGTCCAATTGGGTCTCTTTGATACAATTTTGTGAAATGCTGAATTATCGCTTCGTGTTTTGTCCAAACTACTAAGGCCTTACCAATAAAATATGAGCCAAGACTGCATGCCCTGTCTGCTGAGATCACAGTTCTAATGTTTATTGTGAATTGTATCTCTTTAGACCAAAAACGCCCAATCATTGAGAAAACATTGAAATTTTGATATACTTTCAAATGTAAAAGACAAGTCCAGAGAATATTAGAATAGTTTTTCTCTGAGAAGGACAACAGTATGGCAGCCAAAGATTCTCATTTACCAAAAGGCTCTGATTAAGTAGAGGACATTTCCTCTTATAATCAAATTTTGCATTTGCTCCCCGAAAACTTTCTTGAGAGATGTTCAAAAACCCTAATACTACTGCGTAAGACATTGGATTTTTAGGTCTCGCACCTGACGACGCAGCGCGAAGCGCTGTCGCCAGCAAGACCTATAGTCGTCGACTATGCTTTTAAGGGCTTGCAAGGGAGACAGGAGATGGGCACGCGCAGGCTGCTGGCCGATCGGATCGGTGTTAGAAGCTGGTTAAGGGACTTTGTTATGGAGAGGACTGACTGAATACCTCTAGCAGTGCAGGTAAGTTACAGCCATTGCCATCCTTTAAGGAAGACGCATTACAGCGGGTCCTTACCAAAGCAGAACCTAGAGTGGTAAAGAAGATCAAAACAGGATCACATGTGACTGATCTTTGATGGGGCCACGAGGAGGCCTCCCTGCTGCCGGGTGAACTGGGGGTGAGGTCTGCTCTCCAAGCACTCTGGTGTTGGCTAACTTTAGTTGTGGGCAGCTTTGTTTTTGCCTGTAATGTGGAACGCATCACGGCCTGATGTACTATGCCAGCAGGGCAGGTGTGGTTATGCCACTGTGATCGGATGTGCTCCCTGTGCCATGTCACACCCACCTCTACACTCGGTCACAGCTCTCCTTGTGCCTCTCCAGGTTCCTCGCGCACGGCGCAGTAACATTACTTGTTTCAGTGGCATCCATGGGATGCCTTTGGTGTCTGCACGCTGGTGGTTGCTTGCAGGAAGGGTGAGCCGGCGGCCTCGCCCTCACTGCTCAGATTCTGGTGGGGTTCATGCCACCACCTTGGTGCCAAGTCAGTGAAGCGAGCGCTGTGGTGCCAGTTTACGAGTGAGGAGGGATCTGTTATGGTGTCAGCGGATCGTTGCCTGTCGTTCAGTGAAAGGACCACCTCGCTTTCTACAGAAACTGATCTGCTGCCGCTGTGGTCGTCTGGCAGAAAAGCTACAGTTTAAGGGTTGTGGTTGACTTGCATTCTTCCGTTCTGCTCTTGCTTTGTACTTTTAAAAATGAGCCCAGGAGATCTTTGTGTTCCGAACCGTTAAAACACGTTACTTAAAATATATCCCGGCCCATTGGAGCACATTCTGAATGATCCCAGCTTTGTGTGTGCTCAGCGCCGAGCTCTACAGTAACTTCGTAAACACACGTGCAATGGTCGCCTCCAAATCTCTGGTTCATGGAGCCTTGGCAAATGGAGAGGTGTGTCTGCATCAATCGGTGCATACCGGCTACTGTGAGTCTATGCAGAGAAAAGCTGGGATCTTTCGAAAAGCTTGAGCAGGGATCAGCATTTCCTCCACATACATCATCATACACTACAATAATGTTAATAAATAATGTTGTTGCGAGGTCCTTGTAGTGTATATGACTGGTGAGTGAGTGCTGCTGAAGGATCTGTTGGTCCTATGCTCGCAAGAGGACATCCTCACTGTCTCTATCTGCATCCCGCAGTCTAGAACAGAGACCAGCAGTGCCTGTGTCTGCCTCCTATAATCAGTAGCAGCGACCAGCAGTGCCTATATTTGTATCCTGTAATCAGTAGCAGCGACCAGCAGTGCCTATATCTGTATCCTGTAATCAGTAGCAGCGACCAGCAGTGCCCATATCTGTATCCTGTAATCAGTAGCAGAGACCGGCAGTGCCTATATCTTCATCCTGCCATCCGTAGCAGCGACCAGCAGTGCCTATATCTGCATCCTGTAATCTGGAACAGAGACCAGCAGTGCCTGTGTCTGCATCCTGCAATCACTAGCAGCGACCAGCAGTGCCTGTCTGCATCCTGCAATCAGTAGTAGCGACCAGCAGTGCCTATATCTGCATCCTGTAATCTGGAGCAGCGACCCGCAGTGCCTGTGTCTGCATCCTGCAATCAGCAGCAGCGACCAGCAGTGCCTGTGTCTGAATCCTGCAATCAGCAGCAGCGACCAGCAGTGCCTGTGTCTGCATCCTGTAATCAGTAGCAGCGACCAGCAGTGCCTCTATCTGCATCCTGTAATCTGGAGCAGCGACCAGCAGTGCCTATGTCTGCATCCTGTAATTTGGAACAGAGACCAGCAGTGCCCAGATCTGCATCCTGTAATCTGGAGCAGCGAGCAGTAGTGCCGAAGTGTGCATCCTGTAATCTGTAGCAGCGACCAGCAGTGCCTATATCTGTATCCTGTAATCTATAGCAGCGACCAGCAGTGCCTATAGCTGTGTCCTGTAAACTGGAACAGAGACCAGCAGTGCCTATATCTGCATCCTGTAATCAGTAGCAGCGAGCAGCAGTTCCTATGTCTGCATCCTGTAATCTGGAGCATCATTGCCTATATCTGCATCCTGTAATCTGTAGTGTTTATATCTGCATCCTGTAATCTGGAGCAGGGACCAGCATTGCCTACATCTGCATCCTGTAATGTGGAACGTAGACCAGCAGCCCCTGTTTCTGCATCTTGTAATCAGGAGCAGGGATCAGCAGCACCTTAGTCTGCATCCTTTAATCAGGAGCGGTGCCTATGTCTGCATTTTGTAATCTGGAGCAGAGATCAGCAGTGGCTGTGTCTGCATCTTGTAATTTGGACAGAGACCAACAGTACCTGTTTCTGCACCTTGTAATCTGGAGCAGCGACCAGCACTGTTTCAACCCTTTCCACCCCTTTACCACCACAGTGCCTCACTGCACATTAGCGGCACTTGCACTGCCAAGATTGAAAGCAGCTTCTTGCCTGTTGTCAATGGCTCTGTTGCTGACAATTCCAATTCTTCAATTAACCACAGCCAGCTGGATCTGTATCCCTCCACAGTCACCGTAGCTACTTGGTATGAAAGTTTCTTTCCAGTAGGGGGCACATTAACATCACCGTAGACACTTGTTGGCGATAATATTGCCCCTGGATTGCAACCTCTTTGACTAGTAGAATGAGGATCACTCTGATCTCCATGTAGCTCGTCAACTCCTGTCAGGCCATTGTTATGGAACTCGACCCACAGAGGACGGATCTCCAAGACAGGTGGATTTATCACTCCTACGGTGGTTGGGGACCAGTGGGAGGATCTCGCTGATATTATGACTAAAGCAGTGCAGCTATCAACAAGTATGGTCACCCTATGCTTGGCACATCTGGCGAGTACATATGACAAAACTGAATATGGGCGGGGAGGGAGTATTGCCATTACAAGTAGAAGGGGGAGAACCAGTTCTTAATTTGTAACGGTGGTTTCCGGTGCTCAGCACCGTTAGTTAATTGTCAACGCCAGAGCTTGTTATTTGGGGTGGCTGACTACCCACCTCAAGGAATAATCCTAACCCTTGTTAGGGTGAACATTTAAAGTCACTATTATATCTCAGCTCAACCCCCTGATAGTTTTGGCATAGAGCAGACCAGCTTATCTTAGAGCAGTGTGTGCAGTATTTATGCAGTACCAAGACAGTAATAGTTGAAAAGTAACACAATTAAAATACCAAATCTAATTAGAAAAATAGAGTAAAGTTTAATTAACAAAATGACAAAAATCCAATAAGGGGAGCCGGAGATATGAATTTAAAAAATAGGAATAGCGCCAAGAAGCATAAATGGCCAATGATAATCATTATCCGCAGTAGACCAGGACCTAAGCGCTATTTGAGAAAGACTGCGATGGAGTGTGGGTCGGATACACCAACAAGGTTCATCCTGGTCAAAGATTGTACCTTCTGACTTCAGTCTTTTAAGCCCCAATCCACCACAGGAATACATTTCTAACGTCCCCCAGAACCTCAAGTAAAGCACTTTGAGACTCACAAGTCGACAGGCAGAGGCCAAACAGCAAGGTTCAGTCCAGGTCCAGTTGCTACTGGTCATCTGGGTTGTAGCAGGAAAATGCCTCTTGTAGTGTCCCTGTAGCTTTAACAGGAGGTCAGCCTCCTGACTCTTGTCGTCCACTTCTTTGACCTGTGTGAGCAAGAGAGAGAAGGACCAGACCTCTAAAACTCATTTGAGGTCGCAGACCGTAGTTGCATTCCTCTTCTGATCTTCCTTGGATTCAGGACTATCCTCAATGGGGTGCTTGGAGGTCCCACGTGGCTGCCTGGCATGAGCTAGTTGGTGGGAATGACTCCTGGGCATGCCCTAACAAATATGGTGAAAGTTTCCAGGGCAAACCCTACCCCCGTTGGGAATTTTCAAGATGGCAAACAAAAATATGGCTATACTATGCTTGGGCTCTGAGGGCTTTGGAGTGTGTGTGGGGAATGAACTATAGTACTCCTAGGATCCTCCCACATCTAACTCTAAATTCCAGTTTGGGGTAGTCACTGTACCCACTATAAGTCCAGAGACAGCAGGGCTGTCCTGCAACCTGACTGTGGATAAACAAGAATTGTTTTGGTATCCTGTTCTCGACCCTTGAATTGTGCCCCAAGAGTTTATATGCAAGACCCTAGGTGACCTGTCAAACAGGATTTGACACTATAAGGGATGCGACTCTGTGATTTCAAAAAGGATTCTCACAGCCCCACCCTTCATATTCTGTCTGGTTCAGAGGGCTCATCTGTGCCTTTTCAGGTCAGCCTATTGTTAGCTCCTGGGAGGCATTTCAAACCCATTCACACATATTCAAGTTGGAATTATTGTCTGGCAGTTGTGGAAGAGCAAATGGGCATCCTGAGGCTTTATGTAGTGAAAAGGAATCTTTTTAAAAGTACGTTTTCCTTAATATTTTCCAAAATCTGGCATCACAATTGAATTGACTTTTAATAACTGTTTAACGTAGCTCTTTAATTGTTTTTCTTGCTATTTACTAATTGAAATTACCTTAATAAATGTAATAATGTAACCTAATGTATTTCTATGTAACAGCTAGCCGTCCTGTATTGAAAACAGCTTTTGGGGCTTTTTCTCTGTAATGACATGGTTAACATTATATTCCATTAAAAAACAATGGGTGGCAACCCCTACTGTGCTTAGCCTATCTCTCCGTAGCCTCCTAATGGGATCGTCCTTTAGTGTTAAAAGGACTCACCCACTTGGATGTCAAGCTTCATCATAGAGGCCTCGTCCTGATACCTTGTGTATCTGGATGGGTTCAACCGTTGTAGCCATGGGAGTTCTTTGGTTATTAGGTGAATCCTAGATTTAAAATAGTGTAAATTGTCCTGAGGATTAATTTTATTTTCAAAGAGCACCCTGGTGGAGTTAAAAACAGGTGGGCCTGCACTAAAGAAATTAATGTGCTCTGTGTTCCTTGGTCAACATGTTTTATCCATCATGCCAATTTCTCACTGGGCTAGTTGGCTTTCGTCTGGACCTCACGAGGATCCTGTTAGTATCCTATTTATGTGCATTCACTTATGATACTTCCATTCACCATACTCATACATGCCAACCCTTGTGGTCTCTATGTTCGCATTTCTTTAGTAATGTCCTATTTAGAGCTCGATGAAGGGAAGGAGACAGGTGGACCTTGTAGTCAACTTTCATCAAAGGTCTCGTCCTGGCAGCAAACCTATTTGGTTCCTCCTTGAAGGTAACTATAACTAGCACCCTTTCCATGCACTGCTAATTATCCCACATATTACGTCACTCATGGCATTTTTTAAGATATCACTGACGATATCACTGCAGTGTTTAAAACTAACATTATTGATGAGAGAACTGTGCATGGCGCGAGTCATAGTTACCTAAGGGCCCAAGTTATAGTTACTTGAGACAACTGTAACTGGTGAATTTCTGTGGATTTTCAAGTTTTAAACCGCTACATTGTTAATGAACATTTCACCTAACTATAATGTTACTTCAACCTTTGTTTTTTTCCATGAACATATATGTATATGTAGCAGGGGTCTTCAAACTGTGGGGCACGACCCAAAAGGGGGCCGTGGAGCAATGCAAAGGGGGTCACTCATTCCCAGTTACACTTCTGCCCAGGCCCAAGGGCTTCAGTCCCCATCCTCCCCCGTCCTGTGTCTCAGCCCGGGCTGCTGCAGTGCAACTCGAGCTGCTGGGGGCTCAGCTGGACAGTGTCTGGAGTCTTATCTCCGGCACGCCCGTTCGAGTTTTTCACAGGTCTTTAAAGTCCATTTCCATATTTAAATGCCTTTGTAAACTGGTTACAGAGGCTTAGTGTTTTTTCCTGGTTCCAGTACCCTCTGGGTCCCCACTCTGCCTATTCCTTACATTTGTATTTTACATTTACTGCCACAGTGTGAGAATGCATTTCATGAAAACAAATATAAAGTTCCGTAGTTGGGGATCTCTGTGTATAGTCATAATCTAGTGAATAGTCCCGCCCATGTGCGTGGACCCTGGAGCAATCAAAAATAATCTCTTAAGTTGTCAAAAAATGCAGAACTGCACAGACACTTACGAGAAAATTTAAAGACAGATAATGCAGCCTATATCCACAGGCTACACTGTCCAGTACTTCAACTAGAAATTCCACCAAAAATCCACAAACAGCACAGCCTGTCCAGATTTCTCCACAGAGAAAAACCTTGCCTTTACCAGCAAAACCCTCTGGAATGATCGAGAGGAACGAGTGGACAGACAAACCCTGCCATTATGTGGCTCAGAACAGGATACTGTGCCTTTAAGAGAACTTTCCAGAAGTCTCTCAGTATCCCAGAATGCACTGCAGGTCCCTTTTACATTCAGTTCTTTTTTCCGGCTCCTGCAAGCAGGACCCTGGAGCATTGAGCTCTCCCTTTTCAAGGGTTTATTGGTGATTTTTCACCTTTACAAAGTATTGAGTGCTTTCATTGAAGGACCTTGGTGTTTTTCTTCCTTGTGTGTGTCTTGGTCACTCTATTATTTGTCAACATGCCTGCTTTGTTTGACAAATGTCCACAGTGTCCGAGGAAGAAGGCCAAGTCGGACCCACATGAGGTGTGCATCGTCTGCCTTCCCTCATCTCATGTCCCAGAGGAGTGTGGCATCTGCCAGACATTATCCACCAGGACCCTGAGAGAGAGGATGAAGATCAGGCTCCAAGGCCTGGAAGATAGAAGACTGCAGACACAAGGTGGGTCTGGGCATGCTTCATCTGCCCGTGCTGAGGCCTCTGGGGGGCTCCCCAGAGGCAGGAAGGCAAGCAACCGTCCTATTTCTCCGCCGACGTCGATAGCATCGACGACGGCTTTGAGAGGGATGACAGCAGTCTGTTCCCCGTCTCCCCAGGGCTCTGGGTTGAAGCGGCGTCGACGTTCGACGTCGAGGGGACTGATGAAGCCGCCGCAGATCACCGTCGACGGTGTCATCGCCGTCGTCGTCGAGTCATCGGCGTCGAAGGAGTTCGGCCCGGCGTCGGCGCTTGCCGCCGAGGCGACACCACCGCTCGCCATTGGCGAAGAGGAGGAGGAGGTCGGTGTCGAGGGGATCCTCGACGTTGAGGAGATCCTCGACGTCGAGGACCTCGAAGACTCACAGGCGTTCGACGTCGAGGAGGCGTTCGACGTCCAGATGGCGTTCGCTGTCGAGAAGGTGTTCGACGTCACGAAGGAAACGCTCGACGTTGAGAGGCTGACTGTCGCCGTCGAGGAAGAGACGTTCTTCGTCCAGACGTGGCTCAACGTCGAGACGAGGGTGCCGGTCGACGTCGAGACGGCGTTCCTCGACCTCGAGACGACGTTCTTCGACGCCAAAGAAGCGCAGAAGGAGTTCTGGCGCCAGGAGTCCCTCTGGGTCCGCTGGGGCGCCTTGGCGACGTTCTCCAATAGGAGACACAGCCTCCACATCGCCTCCGCCTAAGAAGAAGAGGGAGTCACAGGGCTCTGTGTACTCCGAGGTATATACACCTTCCAAGCCAAGATCGGCTACCTCTACTCCTCCCTTGCCCAAGGAACCTCCGCCACGAAATCCCACTCCGCCTCCGCTTCCACCTCTGGTTCCCCCTCATGGTCATCCTCTGCTACCTCCTCAAGGACTGCCTCCGGTTCCGCCGAGGTCGGTTTCGCTGCCATGGTACCCGACGCCTCCTAAGGGGACTCCTCAGCCGAGGGTCCCGGTCAGGCCGCAGTCTCCTGCTCCTGTGAGACCTGCGGAGCGTCCGAAGCCGAGGAGATCGCGCTCTCTTTCCGGACGGAGGGAGAGATCGCGGAGTCGTCGCCGGTCGTCGACAAGATCAAGGCGACGCCACAGGAAGCGCAGATCGAGATCCCGCATGGGCTCTTCTGGGACCAGGGACTACTCGCCGACTTTGTCGGAATCTCGGGAGGAGGGTGTCGCCAGTGGACGACATAGTCTCATTCCAAGATGTTCTGCTGAGGGGTGCGGCTAAGTTGGGCATCACGGTGACGGTGCCCACTCATACGACGTCGGTGATTTTCGAGACGCTATATAAAAAGCACCTGTCTCGGCCGTTGCTACCCCTAGTAACAGGATTGGTAGAGCCCGTTCAGGAGTTGTTTCTCACTCCGGCGGTGACGAAGGCGGCTCCCTCCAGACTCCTTATCATGACTCGGTCATGGTGACAGCTGCTAGGAAGCAGCATGCCACCACCCCGTCGTCCACGGTACCTCCTGATAAGGAGAGCCGCTGGTTAGACTCGGCTGGCAGGAAGGTCTGTGGGGCGGCGTCTACTGCAATGAAGGCTGCAAGTGCCGCGGCTTTGCTAGGGCGATATGATCGAGCCCTGTGGGAATCCCTCCAGCAATTCGCTGAGCTCCTTCTTCGAGAGAAGAAAGAGGACTTTCAAGAGATTCTCAATGAGGGACTATTGGTGTCGAACCAAGTCATCAGCGCGGCTGCTGATGTGTCCCTTCTGGCGGCGCATGGATATTGCCATGGTGTCAACCAACGGCGCCACGCTTGGCTTCGCCTTACATCCCTCAAGCCAGAGGCCCAACAACAGGTGGCCAACCTGCCTTTCTCGAGGGAAACCCTGTTTGGCAAGCATGCGGACGACAAAATGGCCCGCATGAAAGCGGAGGCCGAGACCCTGGCGGCTGTCGGGTTGGAGAAGCCCAAGGAGAAGAAGACCTACCGCCCGTTCCAGAGACGGTTCGGGCGCAAGGCAGAGGGCGAGGGCAGGCTTCGGGACAGCAACAGCAACAACAGCAGTTCCGGAGGGCCTTCCAGAAGCGCCAGAAGGGCAGAGGCTAGCAGTCCGCAGCGGCGAACAAGGGCCCGGCTGGGTCTAGCCCCTGAGCGGTTACTTCCCCTACATCCGTTACCCACTCCGGTGGGGGGAACGTTAAATTTTTTCTGGCAGAGTGGAGAAAAATTACTCAGGACAAGTGGGTGCTGAATATTATTAGCAATGGATACAGTCTTCGGTTCACCAGCCCGCCTCCAGCAATTCCACCGGTCAGCTCGCAGTTTCAGCTGCGCGAGCTCCAGGCGGAGGCCAATATCCTGTTAAGGAAAAGGGCGATAGAAGACTTACCTCTGTCTCAAAGGGGAAGAGGTCTGTGTGAGAAGTTGGCCTGATATATGATGCTCACTAGTTCTAGTGATCACCTTGTATCAGTCCAAACAACCCTTATGGTGATTGGTTGTAAGTCAACCTTATAGACCAGCTATCCTAATGGTAGCATGGACAAAGCAGTCTTAGGGTAAACTCTTTTGGCATGTGAAGCCAGCTGTTTTACCACAATAGCACCCCTTGAATACCAGATGAAAGGACACCACACAGGTTGTTATGAAAATAAACAGTATATTTATTAATAACAACACCTCTGAACTCTTTATGAGGTCAGAGGGCTAAGCACATGACAATCTCTTACGAAAAATACGACAAGTTGCACAAAATTACAACGGTGCCCTAGAGGCACGACAAACCATATACTAAGTAAGTGGAATGTGAATGTCGATAAAAGGAATGGAGCTTCCAGAGGCTGAAGGTTTGCTAGGACTACGCTATCTTCACCTTCGGTAAGTAATAGGAGGCCCAGGGGACGCGTGTGCAGAGTGTGAACTCACACGCGAGATGCGTAACAACGTCTATGGACAGTACAGTGCAAGTTAAAGGTGAGTACGGACAATCCTGACTAGTTAGGACTAAAACGACTGTGGAACTGGACACTAGGACAGTTAAACTACCCTTGAGCACTGAAATGCTCTCGTTACCTCACCCACGGGCTGCGGATGCATCGGTGTCAAAGTGTGTCGGGTTCTCGCGTTGAAGTCTATGGAGCCTGGAAGAAAAGATGCTGCAGGCGACCAGGAGGAAGATGTCCGGTGCGATCCAAGGGTGGATCGGTAAAGAAGAGGACCTGAAAGCAGAGGGGACAGTGTTCAAAGTCACTAGCCAGTGACCGGTGTGGAACCAGGAAGGAACCAGCTGTCGTCGTGATCAGGTGAAGAGCGGACGCTTGACTCTGCAGCCACGTGGACCAGGAGGTGTCTTCGACGACCAGGATGGAGGCACGAGCTGTCCCACGCAGGCTCTCGCTGTCGGCGGTGTCGGATCCGGAATTGGAGTCAACAGGCCTTGGCAACCCACGCGGTGAGTGGAAAAGACATCTGGTGCGGACTAGGAGAGTCCGGGGTGCCCCTCTTTTGGAAGGGAGCAAGGGCCAGTATGGAGCAACCAGACACGCAGTGAAAATTCAAAGGTTCGTCGTCTAGGAGGCCACTAGCCAGCCGGCAAGTGACCAGACAACGCGTCGAGCAGCAAACAAGCAGAAGGGCCCCACGCAGATCTCGTAGAAGCTGGAGAGCTGATCTTCGGTTCAGGGGCTGCTAGGGGCTGGGGCTTCTCAATCCCCAAAGCACTTGGTCGAGTTTACCTCGGGAGTCGTGCTGGAAGCGAAGTGCAGGTTCTTTCAAGATGGCCGGTCCCACGTGTCTCGTCGCACCCACGGGTCTCAGCTTTGCTGCAGATGTGAGTTGAGGTCGGAGAAGTCTGGGAATCCGGGTCTCGTCGGGCTCTGAAGTCTGGATCCTCGAGGGAAGACGACAAAGGGAAGCCTCTGGACGCTTGATGGTGCCTGCAGTTGCAGGGTGGACACTCCTTGTCCACAAGGGAGATTCTTCTGTCTTCTGTGGAGCAGAACGTCGAAGTCCAGAGTTTCTTCTTGTAGAATTGTTCAGGATAATCTCATTTGGAATGGGACCAGCTCCTACCTTTATTCTCCTAAAGGGGGCTACACTACTGACTAGGTCCCTCCCCTGGGTGGGACCAGGAAGGGGGGTGGCTACACCCCCTATCCTTTGTCCGGTTTCCCGCCAGAGCTGGGGCAGGGATGCCCCAGCAACTGGTTTGAACCGGTGTATGCACAGGACACCTTGTGTGCCCCAGGCATGTCTCATTCCTTTCAGGCCTGTCCTACCCAATACACAAAATCCTGTCGGGGGTGGTGCTAGCACCTCCCAAGGCAGGAAACCCTTTGTCCAAGCCTCCCTCGCTGGAAGGACTCCCAGCAGCAGGAGGTCAGACTTGTATCTGTGGTGGCAGCATCCATTTTGTGATGCTGAGGCTCAAGTTAACTTTAACCGGGGTTCACAGTTACATACATGTCGTGTCCCTCTAGAAGGGTGGAATGCTACCCACGTCGCCAGAATTGGCGAGGGGGTAGTATTCCAATTCGTATGACAACTTACTCGACATGTTTTGATAATGTTATACCAGAGTTAGCATTTAACCGCGAGGTTCATAATGCACTTAAGAGTATATGGTATAGCGTTATCATGGAACAGCTATTAGGACTGGGTTCCGCAAGCTGCAGACGGGCTCAGCTCATGCCAGAGCACCATCTCACATAATTTCAAGCACTCTGCCTTCAGGATTGATAAGGCCTGCCATAGGAGTGACTGATAGGAATATATGTGTCCATTTTAGGGTTAGATATAGGTATACTATATCTATAGCAAAGGGTGATTACACCACCTTGCCCCAGCTGTCGTGCAGCCAGTTGTGTCAGTTTTAGATGGCCAGCCAGGGGTGGCATAATACATGCTTCAGCCCCTGGTAGGCCCTGGGTACACCTATGCCCTGGATACCTAAGGTACACTGTGCAGGGACTGATAAGGTGGCCCAGTACCAATTGGTAAATGCACCTAAAGTACATGGTTGTCAATTTAGAGAGAGAACAGCTAGGCTGTGGGTCTGATTAGCAGGCCCACAGCCAGGGAAAGTCGTAAACCAGTGAAGCAAAAAGCAAAAATCTGGGGTGACCATAGGATTGCAGACCCCACTCTCCTACAGTCTGTACTCCCGGTTCTTTCTGGTTCGCAAGAAGTACAAGAACGAGTTCAGGCCCATTCTGGATTTGCGACAAGCAAACAAGTGGATTCGCAGAGAGAAATTTCACATGCTGTCGTTGCATCAGATTTATCCTCAGCTGCAACAAGGAGACTGGCTATGTGCTATAGACCTACAGGATGCTTACTTCCATGTGCCCATTGCACACAAACGCAGAAAGTTCCTGCGATTCCAAGTCAGCGCCAATCATTATCAGTACACAGTACTGCCATTCGGGCTGAAGTCTGCGCCCAGAACATTCTCAAAGTGCATGGCAGTGGTAGCTGCACACCTGAGGAAGAACAAGGTGTTTGTCTACCCGTACCTGGATGATTGGTTGATCAAGGCCTCCTCCTTCTCGGAAGCTCAAGCTCACTTCCAGAAGACGTGCGTTCTCTTGAACAAGCTGGGGTTGCACATCAACATGTCCGAGTCTGTCCCGATTCCGGTCCAGTGCATATAGTACTTGGGAGCCTCCATCAATACGCTGTCAGCAAGCGTGTCTCCTTCGGAGGGGAGACGATTATCACTCCTTCGGAAGGCTCAGGATCTTATGACCGCTCCATCTACAACAGTGAGGACAGTGTCTTCTCTACTGGGGTCGATGGCCTCTTGTATCTTCCTCACGCCACAAGCACGGCTGCACATGAGACAATTGCAGGAGTGCTTGGAGGATCAGTGGGATCAGAGGAAAGGATCTTGGGACGACAAGATACGACTGTCTCTGCATGCTCTTCAGTCTCTGAAGTGGTGGTGTTTAGCGGAGAATCTCCTCAGAGGGGTTCCCTTCGACAAGGACATTCCCACACAGACTATCGTGACGGATGCGTCTCTCCACAGCTGGGGTTCACACTCCGGAGACTTACAGATACAAGGAACGTGGTCCCAGACGGAGTCCACGTATCACATCAATTTCCTGGAACTCAGAGCTGTACACTTGGCACTGAAGGCCTTTCATCCGTCCTTCCAGACCAACTCTCTGCTTGTACAGACGGACAATATGACCACAATGTATTACCTCAACAAGCAGGGGGGCTCGAGATCGCGCACTCTGTCGCAGGAGGTGCAGGCGATCTGGCGTTGGCTTCTAGCCTGAGGACTGACGATAACGGCTACCCATCTATCAGGTGTGCAGAATGTTCAGATCGACGCACTGAGCAGACTGATTCAGGAAAACCACAAATGGGTCATAAACGACGAAGTACTAGGAGAAGTCTTCGCATGGTAGGGGACTCCAGACGTAGATCTGTTCGCCACCGCCGAAAACAGCAAATGCCGAGACTTCGCCTCCAGGTACTACCAGCAGGGGACGCTGGGGAAGCTTTCTGTACGCTTTTCCACCCATTCCCCTGATTCCGGCGGTGCTCATCAAGCTGTCCCAGTCCAGGGCGCGGATGATCCTGATTGCCCCGGAATGGCCCAGGCAGTGGTGGTTCACGGACCTGCTTCACCGGTCTCTCCTTCCTCACATACGGCTGCCGTGCCGGCCGGACCTTCTCACGAAGTTCGGGGGGCAGATGGTGCACCCCAACCTCTCGTCTTTGAGTTTGGCGGCATGGCTCCTGAGATAGTGCAATATGGCCATTTGAATCTACCAGAAGATTGTATGGACATACTGAAGGAGGCTAAGCGACCTTCCACTAGGACTTCCTATGCTTACAAGTGGAAGAGATTTTGCATCTGGTGCAAGTCCAAGAACTATGACCCTACGACGTGTAAGGAAGATATCATCCTTCCGTATCTTCTAAATTTGGCGCAGTCTGGCCTTAATGTCCATTCCATTAAGGTTCATCTTGCTACGCTGACTGCCTACAGGAAATGCCCTTCACAGACTTCCTTCTTCCAGATCCCTGTGATCAAATATTTTTTGGAAGTCTTGAAGAAAGTGTTCCCTCCTGTCCGGCTTCCTTCGCCTTCATGGGAATTGAACGTGGTGCTGTCCAGATTGATGAAGGAGCCTTTTGAACCTATTCATAAGGCTTCGTTGCAGCACCTGTCATGGAAGGTCCTGGCGTTCCTCGTGGCCATTACATCGGCCCGCAGGGTGAGTGAATTTCAGGCGTTGTGTTGCCAAGAACCTTATACTGTATTTCATGCTGCCAAGGTTGTTATGCATACTCACCCTAAATTTCTTCCGAAGGTTATATCGGATTTCCATGTTAACCAGACCATAACTTTACCTACGTTTTTTCAGAATCCTTCATCTCCAGCGGAAAGGTCTCTGCATTCCCTGGATGTCAGGAGGGTGTTGAAATTTTATCTGGATAAAACCAAAGATATTCGTAGGTCAGACCAATTGTTTATCAATTATGGATCAGTCAGGACCGGTCTTGCTACCTCAAAACAGTCCATCTCGAGGTGGATTGTGTCCTGTATACAATTGTGTTACCAGAAGGCTAATAAGACCTTAGGGGGTAAACCTAAGGCTCATTCCACCAGGGTCAAAGCTGCCACGACTGCTTTGCTACGTAATGTTCCAATTGCAGAAATCTGCAAGGCAGCCTCTTGGAAGTCGGTCCATACCTTTGCTAAGCATTACTGTCTGGACACTGATGCCAGGACAGACGCTCAGGTTGGGCAGGCTTCGCTGCGAAATCTGTTCGCACAGTAGTGGTGTTACTTCTTTTTCTCCACCGCCGCGTTGGTGTGGGGATGGGCTTGCCATTCTATTCACTAGAGTATGACTATACACAGAGATCCCCTACTACAGAAGGAGTAGTTTCTGTCCTGTAACTCCAGTTCTGTAGTAGGGGTATCTCTGTTATAGTCATAAGCGCCCGCCCTCCTCCCCGGTGGAGAGAGATATTCATGTGAAGAATGCTACAGGTCTGGTGTGTTACGCCTTCAAAAAGAACTGAAAGTAAAAGGGACCTGCAGTGCATTCTGGGATACTGAGAGAGTTCTGGAAAGTTCCCTTAAAGGCACAGTATCCGGTTCTGAGCCACATAATGGCAGCCTATGGGGCTTGTCTGTCCACTCCTTCCTCTCTATCATTCCAGAGGGTTTTGCTGGTAAAGGCAAGGTTTTTCTCTGTGGAGAAATCTGGACAGGGTGTGCTGTTTGAGAATTTTTGGTAGAATTTCTAGTTGAAGTACTGGACAGTGTAGCCTGTGGATATAGGCTGCATTATCGGTCTTTAAATTCTCTCTTAAGTGTCTGTGCAGTTCTGCATTTTTTGACAACTTAAGAGATTATTTTTTATTGCTCCGGGGTCCACGCACATGGGCGGGACTATTCACTAGATTATGACTATAACAGAGATACCCCTACTACAGAACTGGAGTTACAGGACAGAAACTACTCCTAGGGTTGCCAAAAGAAAAATGCCTGCCGTGTGTTGTTTAAAGAGCCTGCAAAGACCTCTAAATAGACTTACAAATAAAAAAAGACGTATTCATTCATTATGTGACTTTTCTGTCTTTGTTCTCTTTAATTATCAGTCATGGATCATTGAGGCAGCCCTAGAACGCAATTAAAAGTGCTTTCTATTTCTATTTGCTGTTCGAAGTATGCACAGATAAGTGCTTAAAATACAGCTTTAGGTGACTGGAAGTTTGTTGCAGGATCAGCACATTATTGATTTCCTCCACCCTCGATCCCTAATTAATGCAATAATAGCAATAGTTTAACTTAGACCTTAAACCCTACGCCGCCGTCAATAACATGCAGAGTTACTTCAAGTGTCTGGGAATGCACCTAACATTCAGAAAACTCACTCCTCAATCTCGTCCTTTACTTTCACGCTCACCCTGCACTCACAGCGATCACAATGCACTCACACTGATCACCATGCACTCACACCATTCACCCGCTCGCCTTGCACTCAGTGATCACTCTGCACTCACAATGCACTTGCGCTGTTCACCCCATACCTCACCCTGCAGTCACACAAGCACATTACTCATCCTGCACTCATGTGATACTTCACTCACCTGTCCCCCTCGCTGCTTAATATGCAACTCACTCCAACAGCCATTAGTAATCATACATTCATAAGTCCCATTCTGAACTTGCATCCGCACCCAAATTCGTACGGCCACCTCACTCACACTGCAGTCACCACTCTCACACTGTTGCATCGCTCACCATGCACTCACATGGGCACTCTTGTCACACACACAGTGCAGAGGGTGAATGTGCCTTCTACAAAGAATATGTACCATGTAGATCACAGAAATGAAATGAGTGTGAGTAAACTAGGAGTAGCGCTATTAAAAATGAAATGTTTGTCAGAAAGGTGCTATAAAGAGATGAGATGCATTGTTGGTGAGTGGTAGTGAGGGAATTCATGGGGAAGAAGGAAACGGTGGTGGGGCACCAAAAAAGACTTGGCTGGCTGGGAGTGTTAGCCCCCCCCCCCAAAAGTTCTGGTCTAGTGGCTCCCCTGCTTCTGCCTAATATTATTGTTTACATTTGTAGTGCGCTACTGTTAACAAACGATGTCCTGGGGCTAATCACCCTCTGCTGCCTGAAGGCAAATGAGAAAAACACAGAAGGAGAACCAGCCAAATGTGGTAACCTACAGAGCATAGAGAAAGGTTTTTATATCTTCCTAAAGGATAATAGATTCTTGGTGGAGTTTCATAACTGCGCGGCCTGCACCAAAACAGCGAGACAGACAACTGATGCCTTCTTGAATTAGGGAACAATAAGCAGAGTGGCACAGGCCGAGAGGAGCATACCGGTCCGACCCTTATGCTTGGTGAGGAGAGATGAGAGGATGAGAGAGGACAGCAAGGGAGTGAGAGAATTTGATTGAAGTGGTCAGGGATGAGGAGAAATATGAATTGCAGAAGAGAAGTGTGGACACGCAAGAAGATAGTGTGAGCCAAAGGTGAGGGCTTCTGTTAGAACAAAGGGGAGAGATGTGAAGGATGAATGGGGGGACTGGAGAGGTGTAAGATACAAATGGACAAAAATTTGAATAAAGAGACAAGGTGAATGAGAAGTGCTGAGGAGCACGGGAGGGGACGGGCCAGAGAGGCCATGAAATAAATGCAAGAGAAAAATGGCCTACAAAGTGAGAGAGGGATCCGGGGTTGGGAGAGGAGAGTGGGATGGAAGGGAGGGGGCGAGAGGAAAGCTGCATGAGTAAGCTGCTTAACTCTGCACAAAACTGCAAGGGTTTTAAGGGACCCCTGCTTCTCCCGGCCAGGGCCAGGTGCGTTCTAATGTGGCAGCACGTATTCCTGCGGAGTGGAAGGCCCTTCACAAAGGTTGACTAGAAATCTTTCTGATGTTAATTGCTGTATTTTGTTTATAAACAGGTACTGATGGGGTGAAATCTTTACTCAGTGTTACTGTGTGTAAAAAATGTATTTCAAAATAATGAAGCAATGCTATCCCAAAATGCACGGCATCATATAATATCATTTACATTTTCTTCCCACACAAGTTAGTCAAGCCTGTCGCGTAATTTGGTCCTCACCTGCCAAATAATTCCAGTAGCTCTGCCTACAGGTTTAGAAATTGTCAGGAAGGGGGCCTTACACCGCTAAAATTTTGACAGGGGGAGTCTCGACATCCAAAAGTTTGAAGACCTCTGATATATATATAGAGAGAGAGATAGAGAGAGAAAGAAACACAAGGAGGACGGTCTCTTATTGCTACAGGAAGCACATGAAATAATGGAGAAGGGCTCCACAGATTTAGTCTACTTGCAAGAGGAAGTTACAAGAGCATGCACTGTTTGTACTTTCTAATACCAAAGCAAGACTTTGCACAAAGAAAATTACTTAATTTGTGCTTTCTAAATACATTTATAAAGATTTCAAAACACAGCTCTGCATGGAAATTATTGCATTTCTTGTGAATAATTGTCTAGCATCAATCAGTTTGATGGGTCACAAGAAGTATGGAATGTTTGTGAAATAAGATGTACATTATCTGATGGAGATTTCTGGCCTCAGATTCCTTATTTTAGAATTATCACTAGGCATCAGACTGAATCCAGAAACTTATCGAACAGTACTTCTGCACCCCAGTAGGTGGTGGTGTTTGGCTCCGTCGTCGTTGTCTGTGCCGGAAGTGATGTGCGCAGTGCCTATGTAGGCACCATTCCAGCACGCTGTCATCAGTTCTTTTCTTTAACGCCAGACAGCGCAGATCCAGAGAATGCTACCTCCACTCAATTTTTTACTGACTTTTTTTGGTATTTTTTTCAAAGCCCTTTTTTGAGACTTTGGCTCCTGGTATGCTAGGGATGTCCCCTAATAAACCAGCAGGTTTCAAATCCTGTGGTGCCTGTCACTGGCAGATGTCTGTGACAGATCCACACCTGGTTTGCCTCTGGTTCTTGGAGACTGGGACCACAGCTCTAAGACCAGCGAGGACTCCTGCTCCATGCCCCTGAAGGCATTGCAGGAGTACACCTTGAAGCTCCTCGCCGCCTGACGTTGGACCAATCTTCACCAGGATATTCGCAAAGTGCTTGATGGTGGTAGCAGTACATTAGTGACATCAAGAAATTTATGTAGATCCAAAAGGAATATCCAGTCAATATACAGAAAGATAGACCTTTTACTTCAGTTGGGTTTCACAGTCGGTTTGAAAAAATCATCCTATCATTCAGCAAAATAACTTTTTTGGGGGGAGATCAGACATAAATGCACAGGCCTCTTTAACAGTACTTACACTAAAGAGAACAATGACCATGTAGGTGTGATGGATACTATCTTCTTGCAGATTACACACAGGTGCCCCATCTCCCATTCTGGGTTCGTGTGCTGTTATAGCTCTCACTCTACAACTCGGTTGGGCATGGTGGGAAGTAAGAAACGAATACCAGTGCACCATGCTACACTATATAAAGGTATAACTTTGGCTGGAGTCCCAAGGCTATTGCAGTAAGAAAATATTTCTGGATTCCGTCTGGCACCTGTAGATTTTCATGTTTAGGGCATCATAAAAGATTAGGAAGGGACAGCCACTGGGAGGTGCGCCAGAGGTAAGCCAGTCTGCGCCCGTCAGCGCCCCGACTCGACCAACGCCCAGCTATTATGCAGCGTCTGACACATTTCTGTCGACCCAGCACAGGTACAGCGCAGAAGAATTGATGGCATTCAGAGGTAAAACCTCGTCCTCCTGTGTTGTATGTAATATTCCCAGGCATAGATTTAATTGTCCTAACTGTGGTTTTAAGCTGGGACTTAATGACTCAAACTGGGTTACACCTGTGTCTAGTAACAGAGATAATTTTGCAATTAAAACCTCCCCCTCTAAAGTGGACAAACTTCTTAATTTCTGGAGTATCAACTGTCGCTCCCTCTCGAAGAATAAAGCACATATATTTGACTTTTTATCTTCGATGATGCCTGATGCCCTGTTCCTGACCGAAACCTGGCTTCATGCCAGCTCCGGACCAGATGTTGCCGCGTCTTTGCCGCCGGGGTACGTCATCTCCAGAAGTGATCGAATTACTAAGAAAGGTGGTGGGATTGCTGTAATTTTTAAAGATATTTATACTTGTAAACTGGAGCCTCAAGCGTTCCCGGACTGCGAAGCTGCCCTGTTCAAACTGGCTATTTCCCCTCAAATGACCTTATCGGGTCTGCTCATTTATCGTCCGCCAGGGAATTAAAAAAATTGGCTTGCTACACTTTCCGATTTAGTGGCCCCACTGGTTATGAAGGCGGCAAATTTTACTATCCTGGGGACCTCAACTTTCATCTAGAGGACCCCCTGGATACGGGGAGTTCAACTTTGCTGACTGACCTTGAAGCCCTTAACCTGCTGCTACAAAATCAGGGTCCTACTCACCAGGCGGGTCATCTGTTGGATCACATTATTTCCAACCTGCCGTGGGACTGTGGCGTTCCGGCTCTTCCCTTGGGATGGTCCGATCATTATGCTATTTTATTTAACTTGGTAATCCCAGGTGATATCCGGTGGCCCAACAGTGACGACTTAGGCAGGAGGCGGCCCTGGAAAAACCTTGATTTGGAAGACCTCTACAATTTATTGAGGGAAAATCCCCCAGACATTAATCTTCCCTGTCGCTCCCTGAATACTGCAGTATCCGACTGGCTAGCCAAGTCTATTGATATATGTCTGCCTCTGGCATTAAAACGTAGTTCGACTCATCATCGCCCTGCCCCTTGGTTCAATGACGAGTTAAAGGACATGAAATCCAAATGTAAGCATCTAGAAAGAAGATGGCGCAAGACTTACTCTCTGACTGGTAAGTTGGAATATAAGGCCTCCTTAAACAAATATCATCTGGCATGTAAGGCGGCGAAAACATCTTTTGTGTCAAACGCCATCTCCACCTCAGTGAATCGCCCGCAGGTCTTATTTTCAATGGTTAAGAAGCTAGCAGGCTCTAATACGATTCCTCTGTCCCCAACCTTAGATGATATCCAATGCAATGATATTGCAAATTACTTTACGTCTAAGGTGAAACAATATATAGGACATTAAAAAGCCCTAACTCCGTGAATACTGTGGGTCCTCAGACCGAGATGGCAAGTGGAGGTCTCCATCCTTCGGCGATTAAGATCTCGAAATGGCTGCCTCTCGATGATGAATCCTTCTTGGACTGCCTAGCCAAGGTAAAATCGGGCTCTACTCTAGACCCTCTTCCTGCAAACATCTTGCAACAACTCTTTTGGGATGCGCTTGGTATTCTTAATGATTCAGAAAAGGGGGTGGTGATGAACCACCCCCTTTTCTGAATCATTTTGTCCACCATAAGCGTGGAAGGGTATACTCAGATGTGAGTCCCTTGCTCATTGCACCATCAGGATTCAAGCAAGCCGGGCCGACGACGCCTGAAATGGCAGAAACCGGTCCCCGGAAGCTTGTTTCCTTCCCAGTACAAGAATTGGCTTGGTAGTTTGGTTTGCCCTGTTCCCATCATGCACTGGGACAGGAACAGACTAATTTGCATATAGCCAAGTTCTGAGCTGGGATGGTGCAGTGAGCTAAAAAACGGCGATGGATCAAGCCCTGATCTTTGGACTGGGTAAGAGTGGTCTGCTTAATTCAGGCACTCTGTTCATCACCACCCCCTTTTCTGAATCATCTTGGTATTCTTAAAGCACTTTTAAATGCTTCTTTACGAGAATAGTGCATTCCCCTTGAATGGAAATGGGCAATGGTGGTTCCCCTGTTGAAAAAGTCAGGAGCGGATGCCACGGTTATGTCAAATTTCCGACCTATTTCACTGCTGCCAGTCCTTTCCAAGATCTTGGAAAAACATGTGAACTGCCAACTTTAAGCCCATGTGGAACGTTCAGGTTTTTTGCACCCTTCACAGTCTGGGTTTAGAGCCCACTTTTCCACCGAAACTGCTCTGTTAGGGGTCGCGGAGAAGTTGCGTGCCTGCTTAGACAGAGGGGAGACAACGGCGCTCATTTTACTTGATCTGAGCGCTGCATTTGACACGGTGTCACATTCCATCCTTTTAAAATCTCTCCAGACGGCAGGAGTTGTAGGACCTCGTTAAGCTGGTCGTCTTCTTTCCTCCTGGACCGCACAATTCAAGTTTTCTCTTCTACATCTTCATCTACCATCAGGTCATCTGCGTACGGAGTTCCTCAGGGGTCCACGTTGAGCCCTGTGCTCTTTAACATCTACGTGAGACCCCTGGCATCCATTGTAGAGGAGGCAGGCCTGTCCCTCTTCTCGTACGCCGACGACACGCAAATCATCTTCTCCTTATCCTCTTCCAAGGAAGGGTCTTTTTCTCCCCTTCAAGCTGGTTTATGGCGGGTGTTGGAGTGGATGAGTGCTAATCTGTTGAAGTTGAATGGAGAGAAAACTGAGGTGGTCATCTTAGGCAAACATAAGCATCTTTGGGGGCCCCATCATTGGCCAACGGAAATGGGTGCCCTTCCACAACCGGTTGCAAAAGTTCGTAACCTGGGGTTTATCCTTGACAACACCCTCTCAATGCGGCAACAGCTGGTTAGCGTTGCTTCCACATGTTTCACTATTATAAGATGGCTGCGGAAGATTATCTGGATGCTCCCGGACTCCACAAAAAGAACAGTAGTCCAGGCGCTAATCACCTCGTGCCTGGACTACGGGAACGTATGGTATCTTGGGGGAAATCAGGAGGTAGTGAAGAAACTCTAAGTAGTCCAGAACTCCGCAGCTCGCCTTGTTTGTCAGACTCCAAGGAGATCATCCATCGCCCCGGTGCTGCGCGATCTGCACTGGCTCCGCATTGAGAGTCGGATTAAATTTAAGACCTTGTGTCTTATTTTCAAAATCATCCAAGGGTCTGCCCCCTTTATCTTAAGGAGTTTGTCCATCTCTATGTTCTGGCTCGTCCCCTACGCTCAGCCACCCAGGGCAACCTGGTAACACCGAGCTGTAGACTATCCAGAATGGGTGGTCGCTCTTTCGCGTTCCTCTGACCTAGATTATGGAACTCCCTTCCTTGGTCTATGAAGCAGGAACAGTGTTATGTCAGGTTCCGACGAGATCTTAAGACCTGGCTCTTTTCTCAGTGATGAGTTCTGGTTACTCAGTTACAGTATTCCAACAACCTGCGCCGGGAAACCCTGTTATGGGTAGCTCTGCGCAATATAAATTTAATTTCATCATAGTAATAATAAAAAATTAGGAAGGGACAGCCACTGGGAGACAAAAATGATTGCTTTAATCTGTTAACTTGTTCTCTACCCTGCCCTCGTTGTGAGCGCTTCACTGCAGAACATAGCTATCCTACCTCCTAGTCTATCTTGCCCTTTTAATTAACACCTCATTGCAGCTCACAGCGAATCCCAGCTCCTGCTCCACCTCCACCCCCCTACCTCATTGCTACGGTTCATAGAAAGATCTGCTGGGCTCCATCTTTGCTTCATGTCTTGTCATTTCTTCTCCATACTTATTGCCTGGCAGTCACCCTGCTTTAGACTACGTTATAAAATGATTATACATTGTCAATGCATATTCTTTTGAACTCTTCAATCAATGAATAAAGTGGAGTTATGTAGCACGGCTTATCACCTCAGACGGTATCCAGTAGAGAGGTGGAGGTCTGTAGCTGCAGATGGAGGGTGTTCCAGGTTTTTGCCACGGGGTAGAATAAGTAGCATTCTCCGCTGTTGCTTTGGTGGATGCAGGGGGTGTGGGCGAGTGGGAGGGAGACAAAGCTTAGTTGTCTGATAGGGTGGTGAAAATTCAGGTGATAGTGGATGTAGGCTGGTCCTCGGTTGTGCAGGGCTTTGTCTGCGTGGATCATCAGCTTGAACTGGCATATCTTTATATGGGGAGCCAGTGGAGTTTTCTGAGGTGAGGGTTATATGGATCTATCTAAGGAGGTCGAGGATGAGCCTGGAAACGAAGTTCTGCATGGTGTGGATGTAGGAGAGTAGGGTCTGCTTTCCTATGGTCACCCCACTTTTTACTTTTTGCTTTACTGGTTTTCGACTTTAGTGTGGCTGTGGGCCTGCTAATCAGACCCACAGCCCAGCTGTTCTCTCTCTAAATTCATACCATGTACTTTAGGTACATCACCCATTGGGAATTGGGTCACTTTTGAAAGCCCCTGTACAGTGTACCATAGGCACCCAGGGCATAGGTGCATCCAAGGCCTACCAGGGGCTGAAGCATATCTAATGCCACCCCTGGCTGGCCATCCAAACTGACACAACTGGCTGATCACTCAGCTGGGGCAAGGTCGTGTAATCACCCCTTGCTTAGGTATAGTATTCCTATACCTACCATTATATATAGACACATATATACCTATAAGTCACTTCTGTGGCAGGCCTTAACAATCCTGAAGGCAGAGTGCTTGGTTTTATGTGAGATGGGGCTCTAGCATGAGCTGTGCCTGTCTGCAGCTTTCGGAACCATGTTCTATGATATAGCCATACCATATACTCTTAAGTGCATTATAATCCTCGCGGTTGAATGCTAACTTTGGTTTGACTTTATCAAAACATGCCGTGTAAGGTGTCATACGCTTTGGAATACTACCCCCTCGCCAGTACTGGCGACAGGGGTAGCATTCCACCCTTCTAGAGGGAGAAGTCATGTTGTTCCTGTTAATCCCGGTTAAAGTTAACCAGAGCCTCAGCATCACAAAATGGATGCTGCTGCCACAGACACAAGTCTGACCTCCTGCTGCTGGGAGTCCTTCCAGCGAGGAAGGCTTGGACAATAGGTTTCCTGTCTTGGGAGGTGCTAACACCACCGCAGACATGCCATAGTGTATTGGGGAAGAGAGGGCTGAATGAAATGAGACACTGCCTGGGGAACAGAAGGTGCTCCATGCATAGTCCGGTTCAAACCAGTTGCTGGGGCACTCCAGCCCCAGCGCGAAACTGGACAAAGGGAAAGCGGTGTAACCACCCCCTTCCCTGGCCCCACCCATAGGAGGGACCTAGCAGGTAATCCAGCCCCTTTGATTTTTGTGGAGTTTTATATAGCACGAACTAGACCCGAACCGAATCAGGTATCAGAGCGCTTTACATAGCACAAGTTACGTTTTTTTTTTTACATGAGGACACACTTTCATTTTTAGGCACGGGGAGATTAAGTGATTTGCCCAGAATCACAGGAGGTTTTTGGCGTCGTTACCGAGACTCGAACCCAGATCCCCAGGTCCGAGGTCGAGCGCCTTAGCCGTTAGGCCAGCCCCTCTCCCCTGTTTGGTATAAAGGTAGGAGCTGAGTCAAGAGACTTTAGATTTATTCTGAACTGAAACTTGAAACGAAACTCTGGACCTTCGACATTCTATTGCAACTAGAAGACTGAAGAATCTCCCTTGTGGTCAAGGAGTGACCACCCTGTGCAAACAGGCACCATCCAGCGATCTGCGGTTTGC
This sequence comes from Lissotriton helveticus, assembly GCF_964261635.1. NCBI lineage: Eukaryota > Metazoa > Chordata > Amphibia > Caudata > Salamandridae > Lissotriton > Lissotriton helveticus. The sequence goes on from NC_136071.1 coordinate 116,004,800, forward strand.
TTTGTCGACGCTCCCGCCGGAGCCCGAGCACAGAGCCTGACAAGAACTGGACTTCCAGACTTCCTTGAGCCCGATCCACAGCCACAGCAAAGCTGAGACCCGTGGAGGCGACGAGAGACGTGGGACCGGACATCTTGAAAAACCTGCTCATTGCTACTTGTGCAGCTTCTGAGGCCCCTTCGAAGTTGTGCATTGGGGATTGAGAAGCCCCAGCCCCGAGCACCTTTTGCACCGACGCACAGCCTCCCACACTCACCGGGTGCCGCGTGGGGCCTGCTAGTACTTTTGTGCTCAACGCGTCTGTCTGGCCATTTGCCCGTTGGCTAGTGGCCTCTGTGACGACGAACCTTTGAATTTAAATCGCCTGCCTGGTTGCTCCAGGTTGGCCCCTGCTTCCCTGAAAAGGAGAAGTCTCCTAGACCTTGCTGGTCTAACGCGAAGCGAATATTCGATTCCTGCATGGTTGCATTTGCCAAGGCCTGTTGACTCCAATCCGGAAGCCGACACCGCCAACAGCGAGATCCTTCGTGGGACAGTCCGTATCCAGCTCCTGGTCGTCGTCAACGCCTCCTGGTCCACGTGGCTGCAGAGTCAAGCTTCACAACATCACCTGATTGCTTCGCGACATCGCCTGGTTCCTTCCTGGTCACTGGCTAGTGACCCAGACTCTGTCCCCTCTGCTTTCAGGTACTCTTCATCCTCGATCCGCCCTTGGATCCAACCGGACACTTCTCTCCTAGTCTCCTGCAGCATCTTTTTACAGGTCTCCATAGGATTCAGCGACGAAACCCGACACAACTTGACACCTATGCACCCTGCTCCTGTTAGTGAGGTAACGCGGGCACTCCGGTGCTCAGGTGGGTATTGACTATCCTAGTGTCCTAGTTTTCAGTAGCTTTCTCCTAGTTCATCCGGAAGTGTCCTAAATCATCTAGTTTCTAACTCTTACGTTCCCATTGTATCCCTATGGTAACTCGCGTGTGTGTATAGACACTGTACACGCATCCCATGTACCTCCTGCTTCCTAACTCTCGTTAGCTCAGCGTAGCCCCAGCGATGCCCTAGGCCTATTCTCTGTTCGTGACGTGGTTCTTATGCCACTATTTTAGTATATGGTTTGCAACGCCCCTAGGGCTCGACTGTATTTTGTGCAACTTATTGTATGATAATTGAGTAACTTGTTATGTGCTTTAGCCTCTGACCTCATAAAGTGTTCAGAGGGGTTGTGTTAGTAATAAATACATATATATTTTATATATAACCTGTGTGGTGTCCTTTCATTTGGTATTCAAGGGGTTGCATATGGTAAAACTGCTTGCTTCACGTGCTCTCTGAAGTTTTAGCCTAAGACTGCTTTGTCCATGCTACCACTAGGATAGCTGGTCTATAAGGTTGACTTTACAACCATCACCATAAGGGTTGTTTGGACTGGTGCAAGTTGCTCACTAGAATAGTGAACATCATATACCAGACCAACTTCTCACAGTGGAGTCTCTACAGAAAGTGTGTGGTGATGCCACGTAGGGTGTGTTGCCGTAGTATAATCATATGGTGATTAGGTCCTGAATGACAGTGTAACTGGTGTTCAGGAGGAACCATTTAAAGACTATACGTAACATGCGAAGTGTGCAAAGTCTGTCAGAGGTGACTGCGTTGATCTGTGAATAATGGTCAGTTTACTACAGGTTTATGCACAGGTTTCTGACGTGTTTGGTTGGTTAGACGATTGTCCTCGAGGGCCACCAAGAGATCGGTACTTCCGTTTTGTTTGTGTTGAGCCTAAGGCAGTTGTCCTTCATCCAGAAGATGATGTTTGCCTTGCATCTGTGGAAGTTGGTTCCTGTGTTGGCGGAATCTTCTCAGACCTGTAGGATGAGCTGGGTGTTTTCTGCGTAGGATTTGATGTTTAGTTTGTGGGATCTGAGGATATTGGCCAAGGGGGTCATAGAGGGTGGGACCGAGAGGATCCTTGGGGGACACTGCAGAAGATGTTCTTGGGTTTGGAGATGAATGGAGGTAGGCGGACGTTCTGCATTCCTCCAGTGATGGAGGCGATTCACTTTGGCTTGTTTCCTTGGATACTGATGTGATGCAGTCTTCTGTTCAGATTGGAATGAAATACGGTGTCAAAGGCTGCTGAGAGGTTGAGGAGGATCAAAGTCTCTGTTTTTCCGCGGTCGAGGAGATTTCGGATGTCATTGGTGGCCCGATGCTGTGTATGTCGCTTAGTCCAGATTGGGAGGTGTGTAGGAGAACGGTGTGCTCCAGATATTTTGTAAGTTGTCAGTTGATGTCTTTTTCCAGGACTTTGGTGGGAGAAGGTAGATGTGCTAGTAGTTATTAAGTTTGCGAGGGTCAGTGGAAGGTTTCTAAAGGAGTGGTTTAATTTCTGCATGTTTCTAGTCTGCCGGAAAGGAGGCAGTGGAAAGTGAGGAGTTGAAGAGTGTGGTGAGCTCACTGCGGATCCTGCAGATACCGAGGTTGAAAATATGCTGCCGGCAGAGGTCTGTGCGTTCTCCTGAGTGAACAGAGTTCAAGATGGTGGTGGTGTCCTGGGGGGGTGAGCTGGTCCCATGAGGTAAGCCGGTGGTCTGTGTTGATTTCGATGAGTGTCATCTTCTTTCCAGTTGCTTGAAGTGGCTTTTAGCTGTTCTCAGTTCCTTGGTGTACCTTCTTGTCTGCATGGTGGATCTCCTGTGTCTGCTGGTCTGGATGGGAGTGATGTCAGCACTGTTGGTGATCCAGGAGTTGAAGTTTTTGTCAGCTTGGTCCAGGTTAGACGCATTACTAGGGCCTGATGTGCTGAGGACGTCTGTCTATTGGCTGTCTGATACGTTGCGCCAAATGCTGTGTGGGGTGCTGGGTAGCTCAGCATTGGAGGTGTGGGGGCTAGAGATGAAGTGTACTATGGAGTGGTCGGCCCTGGCGAGATCGGTGATGTGGCTGTACTTGACCCTATTGCTGAAGGTGAATATGGTGTCCACTTTTTGTCCTGCGTTGTGGTTGGGGTTGGTGATGAGTTGGGTGAGTCTGATATTCATGCTGTTGAGCTGGGGGCGTTAGTGTTGTTGAGGTGGAAATTCAGATCTCCGAGGAAGATGTCGTCTTTGGAGTCAATGGCGAGAGGGGCGATGGACTCTGGGATGACAGTGCAGAAGCTAGGGTGTAGTCCAGGTGATCTGTAGGTGAGCATGCCTCTGATGCATGCTTCTGTTGTAGTTTGAAGTTGAGGTGTTGCATGTCTGGATGGTGTCTTCTGTCTCAGTGGTGCAGTGGATGTTTTCTTTGTGGATCATGACGAACCCTCCTCCGGGTTTGTTGATGCTGTCTCAATGTGTAAACTTGTATCCATTGGGTGTTGAGGTGGCGATGCTGGGAGCGGACGCAGGTGTGAGTCTGGTCTCTGTGAGGAAGACAACGTCGGGTGAGGGTGGTGATGAGGTCCCAGCTCTCGATGGCGTGTTTGCAAAGTGAGCGTGTGTTAAGGAGGAGGAAGGTTGGCTAGTCATTGTGAAGTAGCTGTGTTGTGTTGGTTGGTGTGCGTGGTGGGTACATGGTGTGTTGGAGGGCGATCTGCTGATACTGGTGAAGGAACACTGGATACAGGAGAAAGGTCCTATGGTAGATTGTAGGGAGGTGTGGCAACATCGGTTGTTGTGGCGTCGTGGCCCAGGGTTAACAGTTTGGCAGTGGTGTACCTGCTGGGTATAGGAGAACCAGGGTACCTGGCACTGAGCGCTGTCCAGACGGGCTTGCCTTTTGCATGGCCGCACTGCACCCTCCATTAAGTAGGTCCTGGTAGGAGGGAGGGGCACTGGGTATTTTGTGGCAAGCTCCATCCACTATCAGTTTGCTGTCCTCCCATTAGGCTAACATCAGCTCATCTTCACAATGGTGATGTTGGCGGTCTCTGCACATCTTTGCAAGTTGGGGATCTCTTTATTCCCCTACCTCAATGATTGCCTTAAGATGTGATTGCCACAGTGAGTGTCGTACCACTTGAAGGCCACAATCTCCCTGCTCTTTGACATGCTGTCTATGATCTTTCTCCCCAAATCACACCTTTTTGCCCCCTCCCATTGAGTTCAGGATACTCAGACTGATACCTCTACCTCTGACAGTCCTGTTGTGTTCATCTCTTGCTTCTTACTTCCTCCTGGTGCCCCACTCTCAATTGCACAAGCATGCACTCCAGCAGTATCTCCCTTTTCAGTAGGTCCAGAACTGCAGTCCTGACAGACAACAATCCAATTTGCCTGGATGCTGTGTGATGTATGTGGTGGTGTTTCGTATCAGACTACCTTGTGTGCAGGAAAACCTTCTGCCCCTTGCCAGCAGCATCCACAGTGATTTCAGATGCACTCTCCCTCAGCTTTGAGGTCATCTTGATGCGCTGAAGGTGATAACCTTTTGGTCTACTTTGTAGCAGAAGTGGCACATGAATGATCTCAATCCCTGGGTGATCTGTCTTGCCCTTAAAGCGTGTCCTGTCCTCCTATCATGGTGGATCGATTCAAGTGCTAACCAACAATATGACTGTAACATTATATATCATCAATCACAGTAGCAGGGGGTAATGTCCCTTGTGCCTGGAATCTCTGAAGTTGTGATGTTTAGTTCAGGCTCACTGTGTGGTCAGGACACATCTGATGGGCTTCCTAAATTCTTAAGCTGATTATCTCAGCCGGGCCATCTCCTAGTCATAAGTAGCATATTCACCAGGAGGTGGTTCAGCCCTTCTTTGTTCTTTGAGCAGCCCTGGTGCACGGGTGTCTTTTGGTGTTGGGAAATCTTACCCTCAGCTGTTCGTGGTTGGAGGGGTCCCTGGTTCTGAGGCTGCAGGCGTTGTCTGGGTCGTCGAGGAGAGCCTGTGGGCACTGGACCTCGGGTCCCAGCCACCATGGGGACGTCCTCGTGGTCTTGGGTCACTCGGGCACGGGCCGGGTTCGGTGGGAGTCCCAGTCTGTTAGACGGTCAAGGCAGGCAGGTCCTCCGGGTTTTCCAAGGTTGCTGTCCGCAGGAGTCGCAGGGATTTAGCAAGAGCAGGTTCCAGGATCGACAGGCCGGTAGGGCTGAGGCCAAGTCAGTTGGTGTTGTCCTGTTAGCAGCTGCATGGCGGGTCTTCTTCTTCTTGATCTTCTTTCTTGTTTTCTTATCGGGATCTGAGGAAGGAAGGTTCAGGGTGTCCCTAAGTACTGAATTTAGGGGCATTACAGGTAGGGCAAGGGCAGGGACCAATAGGTCCCTGTCCTGGGGTGGGAACACCCCCTAGCCAGCTCCTCTCCTGTGGGAGGGGGGAAGGAGCCTAGCTGTGATTGGGCAGGGCTCCCCATCTTCAAGATGGCTGGAGCCTGGGGTCGTGCTTCACCTCGCCTCTCCCACCTGAGGGGTGGGGTTGGCACAGGCTGGCACACGCCCCTTCCTGACGTAGGGTTTCCCGCTAGAGTGGGAGTCAGAACTGGTGGAGGCCAGTTGCTGAGTACAGCAAGTGTTCTGGAGAAGCTCAAAAGGGCGGCAGGCCTTTGAAGCGTCCCCAAGTCTGCAGCCTTTGTTCACCTTTTAACTTTACCATTGGATAACATTGAGCGCCCGACGGCTCAAAAGCACCCTGCACCCAGCCGCCTGAGTGCTGCTGTAAGTGCAACTACTACCCTTCCCCACTTGCCCTGAGTAAGTGAACATGAGCTCAGCTCCCACAGCCGCGTGGCCTGCTTGCTTGCCGCGCCCGACCGCAGGCCCCCTAGCCTCCATTCCTTCCATAGGATAACATTGCTGGATTTTCTCTGAAAAGTTTCTAAGTGTGAACTTTTAAAATACAGCTATATCCTTTAAAAATCAATGCAATAACCAAAATGCTTTTACTAGACTGTTTTTAACGTAAGTCCCGGTACTGTAGGATCCAGTCCTGGAGTTCCAAAAGTAATCTATAAAGTAATCCACTGCATTTATGTAGAAAAACCCATTGAGCTCAATGTTAAATTGTGTTTAGAATTGTGTTGCCAATTGCAACCACTGTATCTATTGTACTTACCAAGTCTATTGCCTTTCTGCAAAGTAATTACCTAAAGTCTCTCATATTGAGAAAAGTATATTTTGATACCTGTTGGTTCTAAAATAAAACAACTATATCTTTTTGATATAAAAACAATTGGCCTAGAGTTCAGTTATTGAGTATGTGAAACCTTTTGCTGACTGAGTGTGTACAACAAATGCTTTACACTGTCCTCTGATACTGCCTTACTGCTCGACCAAGCTACCACTTTAGAGAGTAAGGTCATATCAGACTTTAACCTCTGTTATACCTCTGGGGATTGTGGACTCTATACACCCTGTACCTTACTTTGGTCCAGTATACATAGAGCCACTTTCTTACACCAAACTTCTCTGTAAGTGGTTGAAAATAATTTGTGTAAGAAACAACAGGGCCTAGAGCAAGGGACTTCCACTTTTACTTGTCAAGAATAGCTGGGTCTCAAATATTTAGAAGGTTATCTCAGAATAGTGCCTCTATTAATTTGGTTGGTATACAGAACTGAATTGCAAAACCATCAACGACTCCATGTATTAATTTAATGCTTATGTTATATAAGAAAACATTTTTTGATTTGAGGAGGTCTAATACGTTTACACATAAATGAAATGTGCAATCTAAGGATAAGGCATGGAGTTAAGGAGGAACTTGAATTGCGCTGTCTCACGACTAGAGAATATAATTAACTTCCTAATCATAAAGTCAGCTTTTACTTGTTAAAGACAAGATCTGGGATGGAGCCCTATTTGACATTAGTTTCCTCTTCCTATGGTTGATGGCTGCTGCAGTTGAGATTAGACTCCATTCACTTCTGCCTGTCATTTCCTACAGGTTAGACAAAGTTCAACAATGTCTACCCTTGCCGTTAGACCAATTATCCATCCAAACGCCAATGCATTTGCTTCTTTTCTGTACGTTGTATACATTTCTTGGTGTAAAATGTTTGGTTCCTTCATTGAAATCATGTTTTTCACAGTTCAGACAAGCCTTTAGTTTTCTTACAATTACATCTGTTTGTTATAGTGTGAGCTATTAAGGAAACAAAGTTATTATCTGGAATTATGGCTATTAGTAACTTTTCTATTTTGTCATGTGTTTTTTTAACGTTTCTGTTTTATGGCTATTTGTTTCAGATTTGGTAGAAGGGAAAGGCAAAACAAAAATGTAATGGTGTTTGAAAAGAAGGCACTTATTCCAGAGATGGTTGATTTGTTTTTTTGTGGATAAACGGGAGATATATCCTAATGCACGGAAACCCTACAGAAGATCACTTTCAACTGGTTTGTAGAACACTACCCCTTCATCATTCAAATTTTGACTTTCCTTTTACAATCCATCCATCCAACGGGATTAAGAGAGCATCAAACGTCTGTACGTTCCTTGACATCATTCAACCAATTTTTCTTTTAAAAGTTTTGTCATCACCCCTCTGATACTCTAAAAACATCTCACGTTTTCCCTTCCAAAGTGGGTCACACCAATGTACCTGGAATCCTTTCTCGCACAAAGTAAATGGCGAATTACTATTACCGAGTGCGGGTGTCCTGTATCACCACAACATGTTGCTCAATTCCTGCTTTCACTTCAAACCACTCCTCAAACACAGTTGCAGACAATCTTTCAACCTGACCATTTTCTCTGGGCTAACAAGATGTTTTCTGATGGGTTATTTCTCAGCTTTTCAGATAATCTGAAATGGCACCAGACACAGATTGAAGACAGTTCTCTGTCACCACTTCCTGAGGAATTCCTTATCTTATGAAAACCTTTTCATTTACTATTTTCACTTTTTGAAAATTAATCTATCAAAACAGTAATGAACTTACCTGTACAGTCTCCCAAACTGTAAGTCTAAACAATATCTACACCTACTTTTTCAGGTCTCTCTGGATATTTGATAGGTGCAGCACGCAATTATCTTACTATCAAAGAATTGTCATTGTACATGCAATTTATGCAACCCCTCACAACTGTCTCTAGATCTCGGTCTATATTACACTCTGTGGGCTCTAGTGAAAGCTCTATGACTCAAATCCCCTCTGTCTTTCTAAAGTTATACCGAATACTCTCAGAAATTCTCTTTTCCATTTGTCCACGTCTGTTACTTCTGTCACTAAGACTTGCTGTGGATTGCTGTGTCTTTTGCTTTGGCAGAAGTTGTTAAACCTTCTCTTTATTCATTATTCCTTTATATGGCTTAATATGGTGTTTGATTTCACTGTGTTTGATGGTTTAGGGCAGTAAGGGAATGTGAAAGGACTTCAGCTCGTCCTATTAGTCTTAGAGCTGGTAGCATAGTTCTGGTTTCATGTGAAATGGTACTCATTTCAAGGGTCTTCTAGGTCGGGTGTTCTTTGTGGATTATTCATGGTGTTGCTTGCCAGTGCTAATGTTTTTTTTCTGTAGATGCTAATGCCTTTTATAATTCTATGTAATTAGTAGATGGGCGTGCCTTTACTACTTTACGTAGGACCTCATTAATATCTACTGACTCAATGTATGTTTGGTCTTTGCTGTCACTAGTCTGTGCGGTATGAATTAGTTGTGGATGTGGGTGGGTGTTGTGGCAGTATAGTTGTATTTTTTCAAGGGATGTTGGAATAGTTAATAAAACACTATAAGAATCTAAGGGACATATCTATCTTCTAACACATTTAGACAACCGCCATTTCCACTCTTCATTCTGTACCAAGTGAACTCATCTTTGACTGTAAATCAATTTACAATTCCTCAATTTTCTCGCAACTGAGACATCTCGCCATCTTGTAATAAAAAAATCATATTGTTTTTTACAAAGCAGCTCCAACTGCTGCTTTTGTGTGCAGATCACCTTTATTGTCTAATACTTGGCTTGCTGTTAGTTGAAATTCTTTTTTTTTTTCATCTTCTAGGTATTGGGCAAATGCGCCAGTGCCTGGCTGATATTGAATCTGTTTCTTTTTAAATGTTTGGTGAGCAGTATGTAATATTTCCATGAGTGCTCTTCCCAGCGTTTCTGAAACCGTGTGCACATCCATTGATTGAGACTCAACCCTATATATGTGAATATTCTTGCACAATCTCCTGCATTTTCTCCAGATCCGAGGGCAAAGTGTCCTTGGAGCCTTGCAAGGGATTTGAAGTCTTCTCTGTGGACATGGTGTGTGGTGTTTCAATGCAACAAAACAATGCACAACTGTCACCTGAGGTGTATGCTTGGGCAGCTCTTTTTTTTAGAGTGGGCCCACAGGCAACAGATTCACACACCTCTTGCCACCATATACCAATCATGGTCTCTCATGAGACTTCATCTGGATTAAGTGTGTAGGATTGCCCGAAATCAAATCCAGCAGGTTGATTCTTGGCATGATGGTAGCTGTCCTAAAGATCTCACTGTACTTAAGCCAGCACTGTACAAAAATGTGAAGCAAAGGAGACACCGCTTCCTGAATGAAGGGGAACACGCTAAAAGCTGCAATCTATCCTCCCTAACGTACTCGCCTGAAGCTAGTTCAGACCTCTTTTCTGCAATGTTTTGGGGTGGCATATGCCAATAATCACACCCTGGCATGTTTCTTCCAAAGAATACTTCATATGGGCTCACTCCTGTAGCTGGGTGCTTATGTCTGTGCAGTTGTGGAACAACATGTAGAAGTGTCTCTTCCCATGATGTTCCTTCTGAATCAGTAATGTTTTTCACGCATCTGTCTTCTCCTGAATTCAGTCTGTCTACTTTCCCTGAACCCTGCGGTCAATAGGGGATGTGAAGTTTTTGTTCTGTCCCGAACATTTGGCAAAATCTTTCAAGTTCTAGACTTGAAATGGGACCTGTAGTATTCCAGAATGAAAAGGGGCAATCCGAACATATGAAGTATATCCTTTATCACTACTTTGGCATGTTGTTAGTGTGAAACAGTCGACTGTAGGGATAGTCTCTGACCACCTTGAGAAAATGTTTATTATAAGTAAGATGTACCTCTTGCCTTTCTTAGTTCTGGGTAATTCTGTCAACATATATTACTTGCCATGCTCCCTCTGCTGGTGGTCAATTTTGTAGGGTAACTATCCTCTTGTGTATTTGATCATGCTTTAAGAAAGGCAAACAAGTGTCAGTATGACTGTATTGACCATTTTTGCATGAGGGACATCCCCTTTGGTTGAGTAAAATTGTGTTTTGTCCCTTTAGGGTGACTATTATTCCCATGGAACATGTAAAATCATTTCCCCCCTTTGAATGGGTCCATCAGAGTGTGCATTCCTAAATTAGACCTGCTTTTGTGACTACATTTTGACCTTCTCCCTGAGTAATTGGTGTAGTGTTTGGGTGCCACATCACTTACCATAGGAGAAACAATTTCTCTATTGTCCTGTGTTTGCTGTATGTCCTTCCCATAGAATGTTTGTGATTTGAGCATCTTTCCTCTGCAGTTCTCAATTTCGTGCAGGGAGTCCAAGTGAAGTCTCACAAGATGCTAGGATTGGCGGCATGTTTTCCCCTCTTGGAGAAAGTGCAAATATTACCCAATACTTTGACACTTAAGTTCTAATGATGCAGAACTATCACTCATCCAATGGGGCTATAATCTAAAATTGCACTGATGCAATGTTGGGAACAACCACTTAATCAACATTTCCTGAATTCAAGGTGGTTGCCCTTAGTGCATAGTCCTTGGTGTGTGGTTTATAGCTAGAGGTTTGAACTCCAAAAGCTCTTCTCTTAATCTGTGTTTTTTTAGACAGCATATCCGAAGCAGTTAGCTCTGCCAGTGCTTCATTTGTTTCCAGTAAAAAAATTGATTCTCATAAATCTGGACCCATCACATGGTTTTCTTTATGCTCTGTACTCATAGCCTTGATTGTAATGTATGGTTGCACCTGGAGCAATACATTTTTGCCAGAGGACTGGTTTTATGTTCTCTTTAAGTAGAGTGAATAGTCATTAGTGCTGTTGAACTCTGTAGATGGTGGAGATAGCGAAGCAAAGTTTCAGAAGAACATATTCCCACACGTACACTATCTTAAAAACTGTGGGAGTCATTTACAGTTTAATGTAGCTGTTGTCCTGTCCTTCTAAACCTGCATCTCCGCTGACTCATGTAGGCATGGCGCAACCTCTAGGTTTCTGACTGTGAATTCTCAATGTGCTCTACCTTAAGAAACCTAGATCTTGAGGGCTGATCCTCCATTGGACCACTTTTTAAATGTCAGAAGGTCGAAGTTATTTAGGGTGGGTCTTCTGGTGCATATTTACATGATCAGGATCACCAGGTAATGCTTTATGTACTCAGGAAGGCAAGAAAGATCAGTAAGCTTATGCTCCCAGTATATCTTTCCCTTACTCTGGTACAGCTACCACGTTATCTGGTGCAGTTCAGTAGAGCTTTAGGACATCAATCTCCATGTGGCTTTCCTGAAGGAGCACAGAATGTATCTACTGTTAAAGGTGATAAGTCAAAACTACCAGTATAGGATGCTACTTTTTTATCTTAGTGCATCTCCTTTGGTCTTCACCACAATCACGGCCCAGGTCACTCATACTGATACTCGGACGCCTCTCTGATTTGAGCAGGGTCTAGAGAGGGTTCAGAGTTCAGATTGCCAACATATATAAGGTTCTTTATGAGTGAACTAAGCAAAAACCCCACTAGCCAATTCCAAAGCGATCTGGTCACCATGTTATCAAAGACCTTGCCTAGCCCCGAGATGTTATGCCTATAAATCAAGAAGTGAATCACTTCTTGACCAAAATGGTATTGATATCTTAGTGATTCCAGCCAGCTGCGAGAATCGCATTCAAAACGCATCTTGGTGTACTCATTACTGGTTTCACCTTCTAATTGTGGTGGGCAATTTCCCCAACCTTTTTCTTGGGTGATCCCTGCATTTCTCACATCCTCAGGTTCATCCTCAAGTTGCAGTCATCACCGGCCCATTCCAGGGAACTCCCTATCAGTGTGTTACAATACAAATTAGGTATGCCCCGGAGCACAATCATGGTGGATCAGAAGGCTGTACTCCTAGCCTTGAAGGCCTTTTCACTTAGGCTGACTGTAGTCTTACTAGAACTGATGGCCTTTGTATCCTTGTTGAATATCATGCTTGTAAGGATCTACACAGCATACTTTCTGTTTCCGAATCAGGGGACACCCTTTTACCCCCACTGTTTACTAGTAGAACAAATAGCCGTGGTTCTGCCTCTGAATATTGCCAATGAACATCAACCCTCTCATGTTCATTCAGTGGTGAAATTTCGTTTTTCAATCATCTGGCCAGAAGTGCAGATGAACATGTGCATGACTGTGGGTTTTTCATGCTCATTCTTAAATTGGTGAACTGACAGAAGAAGCATGAGCACAAAGATGGCTGTGTAATGCATGTGTGCACAATACTGTACAACCTTTTTGTATTATCAAACACCTGTAGAAGCACTTCACAGTCATGCCACTTGGTGACATTGATACCCATAAGCTGATAGTGGGTAGTAACGTAGACACCACAAAGATAACTTCATCGTTCTTCAGCCAGAAATACACTTGTAGGTTGAAAACGCAGACCAAACACCTCCCATGGCCAAGTTCACTTACATTTCCTTGCCTATAGTATTAGCTGATGAAGTCTCTCTTCAACCTCTCCCTTAAATCTAAATATATTTCAGGTTGTTGCAGGCGCTAAAATGTCATTCATTTTTTCAAAAGTAGATAAAGTAGATCATCAAAAACAAAGTAAAACTTTTCCAATCGTAACTCTTTTTTGAAGGGCACTTGGAAACAGTTTCTGCAGTAGCTTTTAAAAATATTCATTGCAAAGAATGGATTGCAAAGGATTGACTATTCTCTGCAGCAGAACAAGATATTTGGGGTGTTGTTAACGGAGAGCACCACACTGAGTTTCCATCTCCTTATAACACAACTCGAACAAATAGTTGTGTTGTTTATTTATTTTATTTGAAGTGCCAAATTATCCCACACTGGACTAGCTCACAAAATGTTTTTTTTTGTTTTACCTACAAACCCGAAGGAAAGCCACTGTGTGAGAAAGTGCCATCTTTCTTGCATTGGTATGCCCCCACTTTTTTACTGAACTGCTGATGTAGTTTGACACAGGCCCTGGGCTCCTGCCAACCAGGTACCCAGGGCCTGTGTTCCTTCCCTAAAACTGTGTTGAAACTAAAACCCAATTGGCATCTCTGGCCACCTGTCAGCCCCTAGTAAATGGTACCCTAGGTACCCAGGGCATGGTGACCAGAGCACACCCTAAGAGCTGCAGCACTTTTTGTGCCACCCTTAGAGGCCCCATACCCTGACACCCATGCATTGCCTTTGCAGGCTGAGTGTCTAGGTACAGAACTAAACAAAGAGTCGACATGGCACACATCCCTGTGTGCCATGCCCACAAACCCCCTGCCCTGGCATACATCAGTCACCCCTCTAGCTGGGTGCCCTATGCCAGTGGTGTGTGTACACGTGCATGAGCCCCGTGCCCCTACCGTACCCAGGTACAAAAGGGGGTGGTGATGGATGGAGCATCAGAACCAATCAAACACTCCCACCCAGTCAAAAGATCTGGGTTTGATCCATCACCGTTCTTTAGCCCACTCTGCCACCCCAGTTCAGACATGGCTATATGCAAATCAGTCTGACCCTGTGCCTCATGGGAACAGTCCAGCCCGAACTGTCAAGCCATGCCTTCCCTGGACCGGAAACAAGCTTCCGAGGACCAGCCCCCAGCCCTACCGGCCTGTTGATCCTGGAACCTGCTCCTGCTTAATCCCGGCAACTCCTGCGGACTGCAACCTTGGGACACCCGGAGGACCTGCCTGCCTTGACCCTCTTAAAGACTGGGACTCCCATAAGCAGAGGCTCTGCTTCAACAACCAACCCCTGGTGCCAGCCAGGAAGCTAAGACCTGCCCACTCTGCACCCGCCGAGCCTGGCCCGTGCCTGAGTGATCCAAGACCACGAGGACGTCCCCCCGGTGACTGGGACCCGAAGTCCAGTGCCCAAAGACCCTCCTCGACGAACCAAAAGACGCCTGCAGCCTCAGAAACAGGGACCCCTCTAACCGCGACCAGCCGAGGGTAAGATTTACCGACACCTAAAGACACCCTGCACCCGGCGCCCTGCGGCTCCCTGTGCCTCCCTTTGCCTCCCTTTGGGGTACGTACCTCTTCTCCAGGATCCCAACTTACCTCTCGAAGTGGTGGTTGCACCTGAAGAATCACCGTCCCCGAGTCTGCAGCCAGCTCCCACAGCCGCGTGGCCTGCTAGCCAGCAGCCACCAACCGGAGGCTCCCTGCCGCTCATTGGATATCATTGGGCCTAACTACCTCTGCATCCGGCTGCCCCTGTGCCGCTGAGGATGAACCAACTGTACCTACCTGACCCTGGGGAACCCCTGAGTGTATGCCCAGAACCCTAAGTTCACCAGTCCAGGACTCACCTGGAAACCGGTAACTCGCTTACCTGCCTTTGAATAACATTGACTGGTTTGACTCGAAAAATCTTCTAAGCGTGAAGTTTTGAAAACTTAAAATATTCCCATAAAATTAACTGAAGTCTGAATTCCGAAGTACTCGCCTGTGATCAGGAGGGAAGCCAGTACTGCATCTTGTAGCGCAGTACTGAACCACAATAGTAATCCTAACCGGGTTTACTAGTAACTTGAATTTTATCCATAGGAATCCATTGTGTGCTTTTCTATGAACTTTCTTCTAAGTGTCTACTTTTGAAAACTTGAAATATTCTTTAAAAATCATACCAAATACTGAAACGAAATTACTTACCTGTTTTAAGTTGAGACCCCAGTGCTGGACCTAGGATCCCAGTACTGGATTACAAAAGTAACAAGATCGTACTTTAACTGCAACCTGAATTTTCTCCCATTGGATAACATTGCCAGATTTTCATTGAAAAGTGTGAACTTTTAAAATAGCTTTATATTCCTTAAAAATCATTGCAATAACGAAAACGTTTTTACTAAACTGTTTTCAGCCTAGATCCCAGGACTGAATCTAGGATCCAGTCCTGGAACTACCAGAGTAATCTACAAAGTAGTCCGCTGTATTTATATAGAAAAATCCATTGAGCTCAATGCTAAATTGTGTTTAGAATTGTGTTGCCTACTGCAGCCCCTGTACCTATTGTGTTTACAAAGTGTATTGCCTTTCTGCAAAGTGCTCATCTGAGACCTCTCATATTGAGAACAGTATATTTTGATACCTGTTGGTTCTAGAAATAAAACAACTATATCTTTGATATAAAAACAATTGGCCTGGAGTTCAGTCTTTGAGTGTGTGAAACCTTTTGCTGACTGAGTGTGTACAACAAATGCTTTACACTGTTCTCTGGTACTGCCTTACTGCTCGACCAAGCTACCACTTTAGAGGGTAAGGTCACACCTGGCTTTAACCTCTGTTATACCTCTGGGGTTTGTGGACTCTATACACACTGTACCTTATCTTGGTCCAGTGTGTATATATAGAGCAACTTTCTCACACACTGTCCTTGGAAATCCTTATGGGATATCGTACAAAAATAAATCAAGGGAGTGCAGTAAAATATGTGGATTCATTTTACACTCCTTTCCATAGCTGTCAATTCCCCTCGTGTTTTGAGTCAATTTTGGTATTCAGACAGTAGCAATAGGCTTGGTTACTCATAATTTCAATTTTCAATTACTAGTGTGGACGTAAAATGCTCAACGTTGCTTACTGCTCTTAGCTGAAAAAGAGCAATTGATGGCTGAAGAGCTCCCTCTTGACTTTGAGCTAATCAATAGTTGTGATTTTTAAAATATCTTGATTTTAATCCTCTGATGGTAATCATTGTAAACATGTAACTCGCATTAGTAGAATGCAGATAAGAATAATGTATGGGGTTTAGAACTGATTTAAATTAAGCCAAATATGTTTTTTTAATTGGGTTAGAAAGAGTTTGTGCTGTACAATAGTTTCTGTAGTGTTCCCTAAGTTTAAGTGTTCACTCCTGGAGAAAAGTCTTGTGCTAATTTGGTGCATTGTGTCTGTGCTGCAGACAAGTATTTACTTCTTTAATCGCTAAATGTTCGCGGATCTGATCTATGGCTATTCTTTCATGGGTAGAACAATGGTGTTTGTTAGTTGAACCACAGAAGTTGTGTAACCTTATAAAATCCGGTGTGCATTTTTTTTAAAACCCAGTATATTTTTTTTACTACATAGGAAATGAAGATTTGTTCAGCAATTATCAACCTTTTCCATTTGATCCCAGCTGCACCGCAGACTCTTGTAAAACCTTTGCTGGAGGTGGTAATGAAAACTGAACGGGCCATGCTGATTGAGGTAATCGGGTTTTTATTTTCTGACCACAGACCCTTTAAAAAAATATATATATATATATTATATATATATATATATAAATATATGTATCTGTGTATATATATATATATATAAATAAATAAATAAAGTTATTAGTTATGTATCTGACTACATGATCCCTTTTTTTTTATTTTGGCACCTTTTAAAATAAGTAATCGTGTACATCAAGATCTAGTTTGCATTAGCCTTACATTCTTGATTCTTGCTCGGCATCTCTTGCTGTGTTACAAGTAATAATGAATGTCTTTTCAGGCTGGAAGTCCTTTCCGAGAGCCCTTGATAAAGTTCCTCACACGTCACCCGTCCCAGACTGTTGAGCTGTTTATGATGGAAGCAACATTAAATGATCCTCAGTGGAGCCGTATGTTCATGGTAATCATGTTAATAATATTACAGCTTAAAGCAATATATTACATTTGGATGCTTCTTGACAGCTGGCAGGGAGAAGGGCGAGTTTGGGTATCTGGAATTTGCTGGATTGTATCAGAAATCTCATCTAGATTGTCAAGCTGAACATTACTCTGCCTTATAGTGTTTGGGTGTGGAAACTGTAGGAAAGTAAAACTTTTGTCTTGTGGTTGGCAAACATAGTCGGACAGGTTGCAGCATACAGTGATGTTGAGCGCAAGTCTTCAGTTCACCAGTATTTAGTTGTTATTTAGATTCCTTTCTCTGCATTTGAGTTTGGGGTTAGGAGAGAAACTCCATGTTGGGAAAATCATAGAAGCAACTTTGAAAGATGACTAGGAAAAATAGTTGAAGAAACCTTAGAGCTTCAGAGTGTGCAGACTGAAGAGTGGTCATTGAAAATTGAAGAAAACTTCACAAAGAACTGTAGTTCTGCCACAAACTAACATCGACACCAGGAGAAAAAGCTGGTTTCTTTTTTTGTCAGAAAGAAAAAGAAACACTCTGAGTGGAAAAATAAAGACACCAGTGTGAGCAAACTTCCGTTTCTGACTTGACCCCTGAAGTCAATTTGATAAAAAATATGTTCAAGATAAAGACACTTCACTATCACCCCCCCTGCCCCCTTACAAAAAAAAGTTGATCGAAATCTGACCTCAAAGGAAGAGATAAAATCAGAAGAAGGAATTTTATTTCTTTGATTCCTACAGAATTCCACTTAACACCTGCTACAAGAGATCTAGAAAGGAGACAGAAAAAAGAGAGAAAACAGTGTGACTAACCTGCATTCCCTGGACCACAGGAGGAGAAACACACTCATTATGATGAAGCCACTGGACTGCCCATACACTGACATTGAGGAAAATATATGGCAGGAGATAAGTCTCCCTTCAGGAAGGGATAAGTTTGTCTCCATCTAAAGCATCACCTTCAAATGACTTATAAATGTGCCATGCACCAATAGGCAGGGCATATTATATGGGGGACTGTTGGAAGATGGACAGTAGGGTACTGACAAAAGGTCTCGGAGCAGATATTGCTCCTTCCTCTAGCACTATCCACGGTCTTCCTCTGCATCAGCAGCCCCTTCAACTCCGTTACCAATGCTGGCACTTAAGCCCGGCTCAGTTCTAAAGCCTCAATTGCCGTCTAGGGCAATCCCGACCTCCAGAATCTCACTCAGCTCAGAGGAGTTCTTCGACGTCAGGCTACTCGGCACTCAAGCCCTCATCAGCTTCATGATCTGACATATTGTAACTGCTGACCCTTCAGCATTTGCAGAAAGAACTTGATGCATGCTAAAAGAGAGTCTTTATCCACAGACTGGAAAGATCTCTACAGAACTGCCATCCAAGGCACAAGACACTCTCAAACAGAAGAGAAGACTCATTTTAGAGAAGTAGTTTGCCGTGGAGCCCACACCTCCTAAGCACAGAACTCACTTGGAGAGGGGCACTAACCCACTTGCTCCTCCACGTCCCACCCCTTCCCCCTCCTCCACCTGTACTGGTGCCACCATCACCACTTCCTCCAGTGGTTTCACAACACTTCTATTGGGGAGGACTGCCCCTCATATCCAGTAGTACCCTTCAAGATACCTTATGACCTTGAATCTAGAGATGACACATGGGACGACTATGATGACAATCCCCTCTGGGACGTGGATCCAGCTCTCTACCCAGCCAAACCGTCCCCTTCAGATGACACCACCTCTTATCACAAGGTCATTCACAGGGCAGCTACGTTTCATAAAGTAGACATACACTTTGTCCAGTAAGATGACAGCTTCCTGGTTGAAACACTATGCAAGACACAATGCACCTTACAGTTTCTCCCAGTGCTCAAAGAGGTGCTCAAGACAGCATATGAGACATTATAGGATCCAGTCAAGGCTAGTCATCACTCCCAGGGTTGATACAAAGTATAAACCCTTGTCTAACAACCCTCCATATATTCATTGCCATGCCCTTCCCTACTCCCTTGTGGTACACATGTCCAGGAAACGCACCAGGGAACTGGTGACACCCCACCTCCTGAAAAGGAGAGCAAGAAGATTGATGCAGCCAGTAAGTAGGTGGCCACACAATCAGCCACACAATTGAGAATTGCAAGTCTTTTGGCTTGCTATCCTGCTCCTACCAGGTCCATTGGAACGAGATGGTGGAACTGCTTCAACACCTCCCAGAATACTGACAGCTTGGACAGGAGCCGGTCACAGAGGGCAAGATCATATCAAACGGTGCATTTGCTGCGTTATTTATTATTTTGGTTATTTGTTATTTGGTGATATGAACTGGAAGTATGCGCTGTTAATGGTTATTTTAGTTTGAGGTTTTCTCTATGTTCAAGATAAGATTTTTAGAGAGACTTGTTTTTTTAATTTTCTATTGTATTCTTTTCTGTAGAGTTTCTTAAAGCACAAGGATGCAAAACCTCTACGTGATGTCCTTGCTGCAAATCCAAACCGCTTTATAACTCTGCTGCTACCTGGTGGCACCCAAAGCACTGTTCGTCCTGGTTCACCCAGCACAAGCAACATGCGATTGGATCTCCAGTTCCAGGCAATTAAGGTATTTTTTTGTAATCTGCCCTCGTAATATTACTAAGGTCTGTCACTCATGCGCTGGTTATGTAGCTCCTTTTAGTCACATTTTGCATTGTCTCTCAGTTGATTTATCAAGCATGCTTTGGAATATTTTCTTGGTTCTTTATGTATGTTTTTTAAATATGGTGCTATTTTGTAAGTGTTTGCATGTTGTGCAGGTTGTGGTTTTGCAAAAATGACTACTTCTGAAAAATCATATTTCCTCTGTTAAGCCCATCTTAGGGGTGGTACTAGCCTAGGGGAGGCAAGCCTACCGGACTTGCTGATTTCCCCACCTGTCCAGGTGCCAAGGGGACTCTGCACAAAGGGGGTCAGTTTCCTCTCCTGTGAGGGAAGCCATATTCACATTTCAAAGGCAGCAGCTCTTTAAAGCTTGCCATCTTAGGAAAGCTAATCAGCAGGTCATCTTGTGGGAGGGGGTGTGACATCCACTTCCCAGACAGGCTTTTGTTCTGGGTCGCCTGAGAGCAAAAGCCTCTCACCCGAGGAAGTCACAACAGTGTCTTGGGTGGCAGACTGGCAGAACCAGTCAGGAAGCACATAAGAGGCTGATAGGTTTTATGGGGCACCTCTTTGGTGCCTTCTGGGTGAATGTTTTGGTAAATCTGTTACTGAAATCAATGTGAGTTTACCAATACGAGATGTTTTATACCAAACATCCCTATCTTCAGTGAAGCAATCATGTAGCTGAGGAACTAGTTTTCACCATTGGTCAGCACATGCCTTTAAATTGGCTTCCCTGGTCACTTGTACTGGCAGTAATAGGAATGTCCAGCACAGGAGCCTATCTGCTCATGCAGGTATGCCCTCACATGTAATATTCAGCACCCTGCCGTAGGGCGGTCAGGCCTGCTGTAGGGGTGACCTAAAAATAGTACATCCAGTATCTGAAAGAGACACGTTAGTATTAGATTCCTTACCTTAGAATATCCCCAGGCGTCAGACTGGATCCGGAAATTTTTGCGTAGCAGTACCCTTGCGCGTCGGTAGGCGTCTGCGGCTCCACGTCCGTCGTCGGCGTCGTGGGCGCCATGATGACGTCGTCGGAGTACTTAGACGCCGCCTCCGCGTGCTGACGTCAGTTCTGCGCTTGCTGGCGCGGAAAAAAGAAGATCTGGAAAAAGCAGTAACCCTAGTCATTTTTGACTAACTTTTTTGATCCTTTTTGATTGCTTTTCGAAGTCTCTCGACTCCGAACGGTGCCGTAGGGATGCCCGGCTTCAAGCACTGTGACGATTGCGACCGTCTGATGTCGGTCACGGATCCTCACCGCGTCTGTTTGTCCTGTTTGGGCGTCGACCACGACGACAAGGCCTGCTCTGACTGCCGGGCCCTCTCCTCGAAGGCCAGGCGGGAGCGGTCCCGTAGGCGCCTCGAGCTCCGGCAGTCGGCCCCGCGCCATGAGAGGTCCCGATCCCATGGGAGGTCGAGGGACAGGTCGCGGGCTCGGAGCCACCACAGCTCCGAGAGTAGGCCGCACTCCTCCAAGTCGAAGTCGTCGTCAGGTAAGAGGCACAAGAAGTCCAAGCGGCGTCATCGCTCCTTGGACTCCCCCCGACGCTCGCGCGATGCGGCCGGGGGGTTCGGGTGACACCACCCACGCGGCTCCGTCGGAGTCGCGTGTGTCGCTTGCAGCTCCACACCCTCCGGTCCCTGGGCTGAACGCGATGCCGGAGGAGATCGAGCGCTTCCTCATGGCCATGAGGAAACTCTCTCCTCCGACGGGCTCCGCGGCGCCTTCGGGCCCAGCGGACCCGTCTGGGGGCCCTAGCGGGTCAGCGGCTCCGGCCCCGACGCCTTCGGGCCCGGCGCCGCAGGCCCCTGTTATCCCGGCGCCGCCGGCGCCGAGGGCCTGGCGCCGAGGGGTCCAGTTGTTCCGACGATGCCGGCGCCTTCGGGCCCGGCGCCGCAGGACGCCGCTGGTCCTCCTTCGGGATCGGGATCGTGGCCGGTGGATCTGACGACCTCCTGGGTGTCGGACCCTCAGGTGTCTCCTCCGGCGCCGTCCTCGGGCGGCGCCGGCCCCGGTCCTACCTTCGTTCCTGTTCAGTTGTCGGAACGGCCCCGTTGGGCGCCGCTCCAGACGTCGTTTGGTGAATTTCACTTTTATGAACAGGCCCCATTGGTTGAAAACCCTGAATTTCAGGAGATGGGTGATGAAGAGGACTGGGAGGGGTCTGAGGACCCTCTGACCAGGGAGTGTCAGTCTCAGGAGGACTGGACAGGAGACCGTGGGGAGGCCAGTGGCCTGGACACCTCTCCAGACACTGGGTTTGTCTCCCCTCCTACCGTGGCTTCGGAGGAGGGGGCAACATATAGTGTGGTGCTGATGAGGGCTGCCAAGGCCTTGGGCCTTGAGCTCCCCGTCGCGGGCGTGAGGACTAACCTCCTCACTGAGGTCCTTAAACCGCAGTCAAGCTCGGCCGAGCCTCTGCTGCCCTTTAATGAGGCATTGACCGACGTTCTTCTGGGCACTTGGTCCAAGCCCGCTACGGGTTCGCCCGTAGATAGGAACGTGGCCAGACGCCACCGCCCAGCCCCGGGCGACCCATGTTTCCTGTCCTCCCACCCTACCCCCGAGAGCCTGGTCATCCAGGCCTCCAATTCTCAGACCGCATTCCCGTCGGCCCCGCCGGACCGGGAATCCAAGAGGTATGACCAGTATGGGAAGAAGATCTTCTCATCCCTTAGTCTAGGACTGCGGTCTTCCAACACCGCCTGCCTCTTGGGACGTTACACCCACTCTGTGTGGGAAAAGGTCGCGGAAGTGCTGCCACAGTGTCCGTTGGAGGTACGGGCCAAACTCGGCCAAGCCCTTGTGGAGGGCCGGGATGCAGCCAAGTATTCCATCCGGTGTGGGCTGGATACCACTGACTCGCTGGGTAGAGCGATTGCAACGACGGTGGCGGTCAGACGCCACGCCTGGCTGAGGTCCGCCAACTTCTCGGCAGATGTTCAGAGCACGCTCAGGGACATGCCGTTCGATGGCCGTCGCCTCTTTGGCGACAAGGCAGACCATGCGCTTGAGCGCTTTAAGGACTCCAGGGCTACGGCCAAGTCCTTGGGCCTCTCGGGCCAGCGCCAGCAATCGGCTGCCTTTCACTCCTTTCGTGGCCAAGGAAGGGGTGCGCCCACACGCGCCGCCAGCCACGCACCGCAGGGCAATACCCAACGCGGTGGCGGCCGTGGGAACCGCCGTCCGGGCGGTCGTGGGCAGCGGCGAGGTCAGTCCACACCTTCCCCCGCAGCATCCGCCTCAAAACACTCCTAGTCCGTGCTTTCAGGCCCATGTGACGCCAGTGGGGGACAGGGTTCGCCATCACAACCTCCCCTGGCGCACTGTCACGTCGGACAGGTTGGTGCTGCAAATCGTCCGAAGGGGCTACTCCCTCCCCTTCGAGGCGACTCCTCCGGCCATGCCACCGCAGAACCACCGTGTATCGGGGAGCATTTGCGACTTTTGCAGGAGGAAGTTACGGCCCTCTTGGCCAAGGGGGCCATCGAGCGCGTTCCTGGGCCCGAAGTAGGGTGTGGTTGCTACTTCCACTACTTTCTGGTACCCAAGATGGGCAAAGGGGGCCTACGCCCTATCTTGGACCTAAGGAACGTCAACGGCTTCCTCCGGAAGGAGAAGTTCAAAATGCTGACACTGGCTCAGGTTCTGGCTGCCCTGGACCCAGGAGACTGGATGGTAGCGTTGGACTTGCAGGACGCTTACTTTCATATCCCCGTCCTGCCTGCCCACCGGCGCTACCTGCGGTTCATGGTAGGCCACGAGCACTTTCAATTTACCGTGCTCCCCTTCGGCCTTACCAGCGCCACACGGGTGTTCACAAAGGTGATGGCGGTAGTCGCAGCTCATCTGCGCAGGTTAGGGGTTTCAGTCTTCCCCCTACCTCGACGACTGGCTGTTGAAGGCGGGCTCGCCCCAGACAGTCGTCCGCCACCTCCAGACGACGGCGGCCCTCCTGCACTAGCTGGGGTTCTCCATCAATGTGCCGAAGTCACACCTGTGCCCCTCTCAGAAGCTCCTCTGCATCGGAGCGGTTCTGGACTCGGCGCGGGTTCGGGTTTATCCGCCTGAACAGCGGGTCCAGGATATTCAGGCTCTGATTCCCATCTTTCAGCCGTTATCCCGGGTTTCGCTCAGGTTGACGCTGCGGCTTCTGGGGCTGATGGCCTCCTGCATCCTACTGGTGCATCACGCCAGGTGGCGGATGCGGGCTCTGCAGTGGGACCTGAAGTTTCAGTGGGCCCAGCATCAGGGCAACCTATCCGACCACGTCCTGATCTCGGAGGGCACTGCGAGACAGCTGCAGTGGTGGCTTACGGACCGCGATTGGGTCAGCGGCAGATCCCTCTCCCTTCCCCAACCGGAGCACATAGTTGTGACGGACGCGTCCCTCCAGGGCTGGGGAGGCCACTTGGGAGAGGCGGAGATCAGAGGCCTCTGGTCTCCGGCGGAGACCCGGCTCCACATCAACCTGTTGGAGCTCCGGGCGATTCGTCTGGCACTGAAGGCATTCCTCCCCTCTGTCCGGGGGAGTGTAGTGCAGGTATTCACGGACAACACCACCGCCATGTGGTACTGCAACAAACAAGGCGGGGTGGGGTCGTGGATCCTTTGTCAAGAGGCTCTTCGCCTTTGGCAATGGCTGGAACGCCAGGGCGTGACCCTGGTGGCTCAACACCTGGCAGGTTCTCTGAACGCCAGGGCGGACGAGCTCAGTCGTCGGTGCATGATGGATCACGAATGGCGTCTGAACTCGGACGTGGCGCATGGCCTCTTTCAGCGATGGGGAGAGCCTTGGTTAGATCTATTCGCCACCGAAGAGAACGCGCAATGTCATGTGTTCTGCGCGTTGGAATTTCCAAGGCGGCACTCGCTCGGAGACGCTTTTCGTCGCGAGTGGAGTTGCGGTCTGTTGTACGCCTTTCCGCCTATACCACTTCTGCCCAGAGTGCTGAAGAAGATCAAGCGCGACCGGGCCCAAGTCATCCTTGTGGCTCCGGACTGGGCACGAAGGTACTGGTATCCAGAGCTACTCAGTCTGTCAGTCGATCCCCCGGTTCGTCTGCCTCTTCAGGAGGACCTTCTGTCGCAGCAGCAGGGGACGGTCCTCCACCCGAACCTGTCCAGTCTCTACCTCCATGCTTGGAGATTGAGCGGCGACAGTTGAGGCCATTTGACTTGCCTCCTGAAGTTTGTAACATCATTCTGGCAGCCAGGCGTCCCTCCACAAAGTCGGTATACGCCTGCAGGTGGAACAGATTTGTGGCATGGTGCACAGCAAAGGCTGTGGATCCCCTCAATGCCCCTCTTTCCTAAGTCCTTCTCTTCCTTCTTTCTCTTGCCCAGCAGGGCTCTGCTCTGGGCACTATCAAGGGCTACCTTTCTGCCCTTTCAGCCTTTCTCAGGCTGCCTGATCAACCTTCTTTGTTCAAGTCCCCTATTGTAAATAGATTTCTTAAGGGCATCACACACACGTTTCCTCCTGTTCCGTTTGTGATGCCTCAGTGGGACTTGAACCTGGTTCTTACCTTTCTGATGTGCGCTCCCTTTGAGCCACTTCACAACTGTCCTCTTCGCCTTCTGGCCTTGAAGACTGCTTTCCTGGTTGCCATCACCTCTGCCAGGAGAGTGAGTGAGCTCCAGGCCCTTTCTTGTACCCCACCTTTCCTTTCTGTCCATCCGAACAAAGTGGTGCTGCGTACCAAACCTTCTTTCCTGCCCAAGGTTGTCACGGCCTTCCACATCGGGCAGTCTATCACCTTGCCAACCTTCTTCCCGCCACCGCATCCCTCTAAAGAGGAAGAGCGGCTCCATCGTCTGGACCCAAAACGTGCGCTCTCATTCTACTTGGATCGCACACGCCAGTTCCGGGTGGATGACCAACTCTTTGTTGGTTACGTGGGCGCGAAGAAGGGGAAAGCGGTGCACAAGAGGACCATCTCCCGGTGGATCATCCTGTGTATCCAGGCATGCTACTCCTTGGCTAGGAAGGAGCCTCCTGCTGGATTGCGGGCTCATTCTACCCGAGCCACGGCGACTACCACTGCCCTGGGCAGGGGAGTGCCTTTACAAGACATCTGTCAGGCAGCTACGTGGGCATCGCTGCACACGTTCGCAAGACACTACTGCCTGGACAGCCAAGTCCGGAGGGATGTCTTCTTTGGCCGTTCCGTCCTCCGGGACTTTCTGGTGTGATTTTGGTTCGCAGACCCACCACCGGGGTTGGTATTGCTGGGGTATCTATTCTAAGGTAAGGAATCTAATACTAACGTGTCTCTTTCAGATGCACAAGTTACTACTTGTGTAACGATATATCTGTAAGTGACATTAGTTAGTATTAGATTCCTTACCGACCCACCCATCCTCCCCGTTCTGCGAACCAATATCTAGGGTTAGGGTTGTCCCCTTCAGGGCCCTAGTTTCAATGGCACCAGTGTTGGTTTTTAACATGGCTCTGCGTTTCTGGCGCGGAAAAGCTGTGTCTAAGAACTGACGTCAGCACGCGGAGACGGCGTCTAAGTACTCCGACGACGTCATCACGGCGCCCACGACGCCGACGACGGACGCGGAGCCGCAGACGACGCCTACCGACGCGTAATGGTACTGCTACGCAAACATTTCCGGATCCAGTCTGACGCCTGGGGATATTCTAAGATAAGGAATGTAATAGGAACTAATGTCTCTTACAGATATATCGTTACACAAGTAGTAACTTGTGCGTTAGCGGACATTGCACACAGTGATGTGTGACATTTCACCTTTTCACTTTTGTCTGTACCAATAAACACAGCCTGCAATAGCAGCCTTGCATGTGCAGGTGAGGAGCTCCTTAGGGTGGCACAATTCTTGCTGTTACCTTTATGGACCCTCTTTAGTACCTTTGGCTCTAGGTACCAGGGGTATCATTTACTAGGACTTACAGAGCCTGCTACAGGTTTTGCCAATGGGGGGTAACAATTGTACAGTTTTTGGAAAGCGCTCTGGCACTGGGGACCTGGTTACCTGGAACCCAGTGCACTTCTAGCTGAAATCACATCAGTAACCAGTCAAAATGTGGCGCGTACCATGTAAAAAAGGCCTACTTTCCTACAGGTAGCCAGTGTCGTTTTTAGGTTTCGCCTCGCCGAAAGGCTGCGCAGCAGACTTTCTGCGCAAGGCAAAAGCTAATGTCTAGAGATGTGTACTCATGTCCCGCCCCTCTGTTCCATTGGCTAGCTCCATAAATGGAGGCTAGTCATTGGAACAGAGATCTGTCCGTCAATTGCAGAGCAGATTCGGGGGCGTTCCGGCCATTTTTACTCATCCTGCCCCTTTGTCAACGTCATTGCGGTGGTGGGCGGTTCTTATTTTTTATTTTGGGGGAAGGTTTGTTTTGGTCATTGCAGGCCGACCGCCGCCGGAAGAAGTCCAGGTGAGTGCTTTTTCTTGCCTTTCCCGCCCCCCCTTCCGCTGTCCGTGCCTTTCCCGTCCCCCCCCCTCCCGCTGTCTGTGTGCCCGTTCCGCCCCCCCTCCCGCTGTCCGTGAGCCCGTTACCCCGCCAGACTTTGTGTTTCTACCAACCATGCATTCTTAACATATAATTTGCAGGCTCAATGTTCAACACCGGTATGTTTCGAAACTATGTGAGCAGCTCCGTTTCTACGTTAAAAGTTGGAGGCTGGAGACCGCCATTGTTGGGGGCGTGTTTGTGAGTCTGTGCTGGGGTGCGTGGGAAGTTAGTCTTTTGCAGCGTGAATCTTTCTGGATTCACTATGCTGTGCATTATTCCGCGGTCTTGTGGTTGGGTCTATTCCGCGGTCTTGTGGTTGGGTCCGGATTCGTAGTCTTTTCTTTGTTTTTTTTTTTTTTTTTCTCTTTGCCCAGGTGGGCGTCGGCGTCACACCCCCTTTGGGTGTATTTCCGGTGACGTCGGCATGCTTCCTGCGGAAGCTCCCACTCTTGGGCGCCATCTTCAGATTCTTTTTTTCCGCGGTCGGGTCTGGATCGTTCCCGTTTGGGCTCCAGACATTTTTGGAGAAAGAAGAAAGAAAATACAGAAAAGACGAGGAGAAGTCATCTGAAGACTCCAGGGGACTTCACCGACGAAAGACAAGCAAAGATAAGGCGTTTTCCATCCAGATCTTCGACGACCGTCGACGAACACGCGACCAGAGAGGCCCTGGACGCTCGAGGATGGACAACACGCCGTTCAAGTTCTGCCGTAACTGCCACCACAAGTACGCGCAGAAGGACCAGCACCCGGTATGCAACCTTTGCCTACCGGTGGACCACGAAAGCGGAGACTGCAACGCCTGTTCCGCCTTCACCCCGAAGACCCTTCGTGTGAGAGAGAGGCAGAGGGTAGCACACGCCGCCCTGCAGGGGAAGGCCCCGACCCCGTCGCTCTACGAGCTGGGGATGTCCTCCGAGGAAGAAGACAACGCTGCCGCCGAAGACGACAGCTACACGGTCGTAGAGACCGATTACACGAAGACTTCTGACAAGGTAGGAGACTCTTCGGCCCCCAAGAACCCGAGAGACTCTGAGTCTCGAAAAATCGAGGGCAAGACCCCGAAAGCGCCGACGCCAAAAAAGGCGGCGTCCGCGACTACTCCCAGGCCCAGCGGATCCTCAGAGAAGGAGTCCCCGGCGCCGAGAGCTGCTGATCAGCAGAAGACGTCGAAAATCGTCCCCGAAAAGGATCGATCGACGAGGGAGAAAGACCCGAAACTGTCGACGACGACCAGAGACCCGATATCCGGTTCGACGTCGAAAACTTCGACTCCGAGAGGCACGGCGACGAGCCATCCGTCGAAGAGAGCGGCGGAACCATCCGACGCGGAACACGCGGCCGAGATGGAAAAGAAAAGAAGGCGCCTCGAGGCAGAAATGGAGAACTTCATGCAGCGGAAAAAAGATTTCGACGCAAGGATGAAGGCCTTCACGATCCCTCACAAGACCAAGCCACCAGTGCTGGAGGCGGTCGAGGAGGAAGAAGAAGAGGTCGCCGAAGTCACCGAGCAAGACCAGGACGTCGAGGTGTTCGACGACCAGGAGGAGTACGAGAATCCCCACGAGAGCTACAGCTATGGGGAGGAAGATGAGGGCAGGACAGACACAGAGTCGGCGCCCTATGACCTTCAGGAGGTAGATTACATCGATGTCGACACCGACAGCCCGGAGGAGGTGGTCGACACCTACCCCTCGAGGCCCTCGCCGCCGGACGACATCGGGGCCTACAACGCGGTGATACAATCTGCCGCAGCAGCTTTCAAGCTCAAGCTCGACGAAGAGAAGCAGAAAGCAGACTTCCTTCTGGAAACATTGCTCCCAACACAAACGAGGAGCCAGTTCCTCCCGATGCTCGAGAGCGTCTTGGCTCAGGGGAAGGAAGCTTTCAGGGAGCCCGCAACATGCAAGGCAGTAACTCCCAGAACTGAGAAGAAGTACAAGCATGCCGCAAAGGACCCGGCCTACATTCAGGGCACGGTCTCCGCAGACTCCATTATCACGGCCACAGCAAGGAGGAGGGCTAACGTACCCACTACCTCGGGCCCGCCACCGGATAAAGAGAGCAAAAGGATGGATCTGGTGGGCAGAAGGATCGAACGGAATGCCGCGACCCACTGGCGCATGGCTAATTCCAACGCCCTGGTAAACAGACACATGTACCAAATCATGGAGGGACTGGGGCAGTTGGTGAAGGACTTGCCCCAGGATGCCAAGCAGAAAGCCGAAAAGCTAATTGAAGAGGGGAAGAATGCTGCAAATTCTTGCCTTAAGACGGCCCTGGATGGGGCAGACACCGCCAGCAGGCTCATGATGATGGGCGTCACGGAAAGGAGACACGCCTGGCTCAGGATATCCGGTTTCAAACCGGAGGTGCAACACAGCATCCTGAACACACCATTCAACGGCAGTACGCTTTTCGGACAAACAGTTGATGAGCAACTCAGCCAACTTAAGAAGGATAACGAAACAGCAAGATCCATGGGAGCATTGCAGTTCAGAGGGAACAAGAGGGGCACCCCGTCACGGAGGCCCGGCGGAAGAGGCGGAAACCAGCCAGGTACATCACACCAGGCTTTCCAGCAAACGCACCAGGCAGACTCGCAGGGTCAGCAGGGCCATCAGAAACAGCCCTGGCAGTACCAACAAAGAGGCCAGTCCTTTCGAGGGAGAAATGGACGGGGACAAAATAGAAGAGGGGGCCAGCAGCCCACCTCCAAGTGACTTCAAAAAAATCCGTGTGCCCACCCACAAAAAAGATCCCAGGGGGCAGCACGTACAGATGGGTCAAGACAAACTAGACACCTACGACCACAGGACACCAGTGGGAGGAAGATTAAGATTCCACCTCCAGGAGTGGAGAGGAATCACATCAGACAAATGGATCCTCAACATTATCCAATTCGGATACTGCATAGAGTTGGAGGCGAGGCCAACAAACAGAAAACCAAGAAGAAAGCCGCTAGCAAGCAAGCAGCTGCAGTGCCTTCAGGAAGAAGCAAAAGAACTCCTGCAGAAGCAGGCCATAGAAAGGGTACCCTTCAAGGAAAGAAACACAGGAGTATACTCAACATACTTCCTGGTACCAAAAGTAGACGAGACAATGAGGCCCATTCTCGATTTACGGTTCGTGAACAAATTCATAAGAACGCAAAAATTCAAAATGACCTCCCTGCAAGAGGTGCTCCCACAGTTGCAGACCGGGGACTTCATGGTCACTATAGACCTCAAAGACGCATACCTGCACATCCCAATGAACAGGAAGCACAAGCACATGCTCAGGTTCACCGTCGGAGAAAGCCACTACCAGTTCACGACACTGGCCTTCGGTCTAAAATCGGCACCAAGAGTTTTCACAAAGTGCCTCGCAGCAGTCGCAGCGCACCTAAGAAGGCAGGGAATACATGTATACCCTTACCTGGACGACTGGCTGGTGAAAGCAAACTCATACCAGAAATGCAAGCTGCACGCACATACAGTGACCAGCACGCTCATAAACCTGGGGTTCTCCATCCATTGGAAGAAATCATCAATGGAGCCGGAACAAGTGAAGATCTTCCTGGGAGCACAGATCAACACCTTACAGGGCAAGGTGTTCCCCAGCGAGAAGAGGGCGAGGGCGCTGGTGAAGGAAACTCGCCTCTACCGGAAGGGACAAGCTCGGACAGTGAGGACGGCGAGCAAGATCATGGGGATGATGGCATCATGCATCCACCTGGTACCGAATGTACGACTCCACATGAGACCCATTCAAGAATGGCTACAGGAGCAATGGTCACAAGCTACAGGCAGTTGGGAGGATCTAGTGGTTGTAACGCACGCAGTGCAGAAGGAGATGACATGGTGGACCATGGAGAACATAGCAAGGGGAAAGCCTCTAACGCCCCCAACGCCAACAGTGACCATCACCACAGACGCATCCCTGAAGGGATGGGGCGCTCACATGGAGGAGCTCAAGGTGAGGGGACTGTGGACACCGACGGATGCCACAAAGCACATCAATTACTTAGAATTGAAGACAATCTTCCTTGCACTGAAGGCCTTTCAAACAAGACTGTACAAGCACAGGGTATTGATACAAACAGACAACACCACTGCGATGTTCTACATCAACAAGCAGGGGGGCACACAGTCCGCACCGCTTTCAACGCTGGCGCAGGAGATATGGAGATGGGCCATCCCTCTCAAGATAGACCTGCTAGCCATACACCTACCAGGGAAGGACAACATACAAGCCGATTGGCTCAGCAGGCAGACATCGGCATCCCACGAGTGGGAGCTCAATGCTCAGGAGACAAGATACCTGTTCGACAGGTGGGGGACACCATCGGTGGACCTGTTTGCCACACGCCAGAATGCAAAATGCCAAAACTTCGCATCCAGGCAGCCCGAGGAGGGGACACTGGGGAATGCCCTATGGATAGATTGGTCAAGGACATTTGCCTACGCCTTTCCCCCGATACCACTGATGCACAGAGTACTGAGCAAGTGCAGAGCGAGCAACAGGACACTGATACTGGTCGCACCGCAGTGGGCGAGGCAGACCTGGTACTCGCAGATCATGGAGATGACACAGTGTGCACCCCACAGATTCAGCAGGAGGAAAGATCTACTGTCCATGCAGAACGGAGAGGTACTGCATCCAGAGCCAGAGAGCATGAGCCTAGTAGCGTGGCTCCTGAGGACATAGAGTTCGCACATTTGAGACTACCAGAAAGCACCCTGAGGGTACTTCGGGAGGCACGAAGGCCCAGCACTCGAAAGTGCTACGTTGCGAAATGGAAAAGATTCACAATATGGTGCAGACAGGAAAGACTCCACAATAAGATGAAGAGGGACTCCACAGTGCTAAGGTACCTGACGCACTTACTGGAGAAGAACCTTAGCTCATCCTCGTTAAGAGTTCACTTGGCAGCGATAGTAGCCTACACAAGGGGAGAAACGTGCAGGAGCTTCTTCACATCACAGGTGGTGAAGAGATTCCTAGAAGGAGCGAAAAGGATCGCACCACCCAAGCGGGTGCCGCCACCTGCATGGAACTTGAACACAGTCCTAACGGAACTCATGAAAGAGCCCTTTGAACCACTTCACAAGGCCTCCCTAAAGATGCTAACTATGAAAACAGCCTTCCTGGTTGCGATAACGTCCTTACGCAGAGTAAGCGAGCTTCAAGCGCTGACGCTACAAGAACCATACATACAAATACACAACGATAGAGTTGTGATGAGGACTGACCCACGCTTCATGCCGAAGGTGGTATCCAATTTTCACATGAACCAGTCTATACAGATACCGAGTTTTTTCCAAAAACCCACAACCAGCGCAGAGAGAGCTCTGCACACCCTGGACGCCAGAAGGGCAGTCATGCACTACATTGAAAGGACAAAGGGGCACAGGAAAACGAAACAGTTTTTTGTGTCCTTCGCAAACAGCTTCATGGGCAAAGCAGTAACCAAAAGGACCATTGCACGATGGATCGCACAAACAATCCAACTCTGCCACAAACGGGCAGGACAGGAACTGGCTGAGGGGACACGTGCCCACTCCACCAGGAAGAAGGGCGCTACAATAGCCTTCCTGGCTAACACACCCATAGAGGACATATGCCTGGCGGCAACATGGGCTTCGGTGCACACGTTCACGAAGCACTACTGTGTGGACATACAAATGAACAAGGAAGCTCAAGTGGGACAGAAGGTGCTACAGCACATATTCAACACCCAACGCTCATCTTCCACCCAGCCGCCACAGAGATGAGAAACCGCTACAAAATCTATGCACAGCATAGTGAATCCAGAAAGATTCACGCTGCAAAACGAATAGTTTTCTTACCTGTCGGTGTAGTTTTGCAGCTTGAAGATCTTTCTGGATTCACTAGCGAACCCACCCACCTCCGCCAGAAAGATGAGGCTGGAGAGAGAAGAGGTGGTTAACTAAAGAATAGACTTTGAAAATACAAAGCGGTAAATACAAACTAAGAAGAACATTGCCATTACTTCGGAAACGAAAGAAACACGGAAAAAAAGAACCCGAAGATGGCGCCCAAGAGTGGGAGCTTCCGCAGGAAGCATGCCGACGTCACCGGAAATACACCCAAAGGGGGTGTGACGCCGACGCCCACCTGGGCAAAGAGAAAAAAAAAAAAAAAAACAAAGAAAAGACTACGAATCCGGACCCAACCACAAGACCGCGGAATAGACCCAACCACAAGACCGCGGAATAATGCACAGCATAGTGAATCCAGAAAGATCTTCAAGCTGCAAAACTACACCGACAGGTAAGAAAACTATTCGTTCTTGGCTAGTCCCCTGTTGTGGGTCAGGCGGACGTACAACCATTTATTTGCTGCTTTAAAAGTCAGTGCGTCTACCCATGAGGCATTTAATGTGGGATTGAAGGTACGCGGCCACAATTCTTCATATATGTAACACACTCCCCCTCAAGATATCACTTGAAAGCCTCGGAATGAGGGGCATGTGGGTTGCTGTGTTGATTTGTGAGGATTGGTTGAGAATCTCCTGGTGGGCACTGAAGAGCAGAGCGATCCAGCGGTGCTAAAATGTAGAAGTTGTGGTAACACTGAGCTGGCCGGACCGGCACCGCCGCGTGGGCAGAGGATCAGGCCTGTCTCTGCGGGGTCTTGGCAGGCATGTCACTGTGTCCGTGAGAGGGTGGTCACCGGTACCACTTTGCAAGAGGAAGGTGAGATGTGCCACTATGTCTGCTTGCACATAGTCAATTGTGACACTGCGAGTGCACGAGCATAGTTGTGCCTCTGAACCTGCTTGAGGTTAATTAGATGTGTCACTGGCTGGCACGAAGGGGGTAAGCCCGGATTTTGTGTAGCTGTGTCTGCGCGAGAAGTGTTAAGCTGTAATACTGTGTGTACTGTGGTGAACGGTGCCAGTGTACCTGCTGGAGGACGATTGCGTCACTGACTCTGGGAAGAATACGCAGGGGGCACACAGTGGCGAATGGCAAGAGATGCATACATGGTTCTGATATTGTACTGCATGTATGCATACGATTTATTATACATTGGACCGAGGCGAGGGCGATCGCCACATTATCGTTTCAAAAGATTGATGAGTCAATCGAGCGGAGATTGAAAGGTGCATAGAACACTTGACCTATGTAAACGTGCTGTTATTAAATAGAGCCTAACGCGAGCCTATGAACGAGATTACAATTATGCAAGCTTCGGTGGATAAGAGTAACGAGACACAACCAGATAGAGTTTTGCACAAGATCACCAATTTTTCATGCCGGGTAGCCGGGACTAGACGCTCATACTCAGGCTTCCACGGCTATCTATGCAGGCAGCACGTCTCGGAAGAAACTATTGTAAACTGAGGGAATATTAGGACGGGAGGGATGCATAACTTTACCTCTGCGTGAGGAAGGACAGGGAGTGCGCAAGATCACAGCAGAGGTAGATATATACACACTAGTATGGGTCATTAGAATGTTTGGAGAGAGGATGGGGTGGTGCTAATCGATCACTGTAAATTCGAGTGAGACTGCAGTGGTGTAGTAGAGCTCATAGCTAGTGTGCACTCACAGATACCCTTGGTTGTCTGTGAGAGGGCACGGCATGAGTCACCCACAGGGCACCTATTTGCTCATGGGAATCGTGCCTGCCTCAATGAAGAGTACACTGCTGCTCTCTCCTGTGCGAGCAGCGACTGTGCCTGGGGGGGTGGGGAGGGGAGGGGGTTTATTTATAGTGCCAGCGTGCGCGATCCCTGCAAAGTCCTGTGTGATGGAAAGGCACAGTAACATAAGGATACTGTTTGATTGTGTGGACTCTGCCTCTGTGGGATCACGACGGCACTCAAGGGAGACATTTGGACGTATTTCTGCTAGGGCTTAAAGCGAATTCGCGCAGGGAGTGTGTGAGGGATGATAGTGGAGGTATGGTGAAGCAACACGGAGGCACCAGTATTGAAATGCATTTGAAAGTGCCGGGACACTGTGTTTACTTCATTCCGAAGACGGGAGAGTTGTTTTTTTTAACGAAAATCTTGCATGCCTATAAGCAGGACCACTGACATGAAATATTTCTTCTTGCAATGAAGCTCGGGAATGGGATTTAATTAACGGTGTCCTCAGGGTGTCCCCTGAGTAAAATATATCGCATAGAGCGTATATAGCAGAAATTTCGCCTGTGCGTACACACATTTTGTTTTTTAAGGTGTATTGTTTTTACTTTGTACGCCCTTGTTATATATTCTTGGCGCTTTAAGTCCCAGGGCATCAGACCTCGTAAAGCGTGCACGGAATTCTTCTAAAGTCTGCATGTGATCTTGACACATATGCTGCTTTGAGGACACTCCTGATTACTTAACCATGATTTTACATCAGTAGTGAACAACTTTTTTCTCAACAAAGAAGGTGTAACTTTTAACTTGTCCCTCTCTGTTTAAATGACATTTGAATATACGGGTCCGTATTTACAAGCAGTTCTAAATCTACACACATAAACGCCACCTGCACCTAATTGAAAAGGCACAACTTTTATCAGTTTCAGACGTTCCCAGTGGTGCACTTGGAAAGTGTGCTTACTGGGACTGCCATGTGACATCTGCTATTTCTCCACAGTGAAGTACTACACAGCATATAACCCTGCGTTGGAGAATGCCGACCCATAGCAAATGCACATTGTATACACTTCTTTTTTAGGTTTCGCCTGGCGATCCGCTACGCAGCAGCGTTCGCGCGGGCGAAATCATTTGAGAAACAGTACGGGGGCTTTGTCCCGCCTGCTCTTCCATTGGCTAGCTCCATAAATGGAGGCTAGCCATTGGAAGACAGATCTGTCCGTCATTGCCGGAGCAGATTCGTGGGCGTGCCCATGATTTTTTCGCTCTCCGCCCCCTTGCAATCGTCATTGCGGCGGTGGGCGGATGTTTTTTTTTTTTTGTCAAGGTTTATTTTGGGCATTTCTTTGAAGATGGCGCTCGGTGGAGAGTGATTTCAGCCCCTGCTCTGTATCCCGCAGGAGATTGAGCTCTGTCCGTAATGCTTTTTGGACTGCAAGGTTTGTGCATAATGTGGGATATTTAGCTCCTCGTTCTCTCCTGTGGTGCAGGCTGTACAAAAAAACTCCTCCTCCCTCGCTGACTCCTGTTTCCGTCCCAGGTTCTTGCCCCATTCGTCTCTTCGTTGCCTTGGGTGGCACAAATTATTGCCCTAATAACACCTCGCTCTTCTCAACAGTTGACCACTTCATATTTCGTTCCAAATTGCTGCCTTTTTAAATAGCTCTCTTCTGTCTTTCACTGTTTCTCCTCGGTTTCTCTCTCGCATGCAGCTGCACCCTTCCGTTAGGCCTCGTGATCTTACTGGTCACCCCCACAGTCCTATATAGGGTGACCACCTCACTCCAGGTCATCACGGAAACTACATCCCGTTTTGCGTGTGCCTCTGTTGCCTGCTGCTTGTGCCCGGTTTTGCGTGTGCCTCTGTTGCCTGCTGCTT
Organism: Lissotriton helveticus; assembly: GCF_964261635.1. NCBI lineage: Eukaryota > Metazoa > Chordata > Amphibia > Caudata > Salamandridae > Lissotriton > Lissotriton helveticus. Next base: position 116,041,158 of record NC_136071.1, read on the forward strand.
GTGCTCCGGTTTTGCGTCTGCCTCTGTTGCCTGCTGCTTGTGCTCCGGTTTTGCGTCTGCCTCTGTTGCCTGCTGCTTGTGCTCCGGTTTTGCGTCTGCCTCTGTTGCCTGCTGCTTGTGCTCCGGTTTTGCGTCTGCCTCTGTTGCCTGCTGTGAGAGATGCACTATTTACCATTGTGAAGCCTTTAGTTGTTAATGCAATCGCTGCAGATATCTGTGTATACAACCATATAGCTACAGAGTTTAATTCTGTTTGGTGCAGGGGCAATAGTGACTTGTGTGTTTTTAGTGGTACGAGGTCCCAGCCTGTGATAGAAAGAACCTTGAATATGTATGTCATTAAGTTAAGCATTAAACACACTATACGATAGGCTGCCACAAAGTGCACAAAAAGATTTATGTTTAAGATAAAAAGTGTTTCCCAAATATAGATATGAGTAATGTGAAGACTGTACCTAGTGGAATTTTTTTAATAACTGTCCATTAAAAGCACACACTTCACAGCTCATCAGGTGACCGTTCAATGCCTCCCCCAAAAAATTGTTTTCAAGTGACTCCATCAATTAAAGCCAGTACTGGCTTTCAAGCATCCTTTACATTTGCAGACTTGTGCTTGCTCTCCTGCCCTGCTATTGGCATTGTAAATGACAATGCCATTTATTTATGTTTAAAAAAAAAAAAACATAAATAAAAATAATGTCATGAGCAATGCCAATAGCTCTTACTTTTGCAAAGGCGAAACCGTTGCATTGTAAATGCTTGTTTGAGGTAGAGACTGCTGTGAGCGCTTCTGACGACGTCTAGGATAAATCTGGCAGCGGCGTCTTGTATGCTCTGGAGTCTGAGTGAGCTGGTTGGAGATGCCGTCTTAGAGTGCGTTGCCGTCATCTAGTCTGCTGTTTGAGCGCCTGAGTGATGATGTGTCTTGTGCATGGGGAGCCATTTGAAAATCTTGCAGAGCTTTCTGAGTATAAGTAAGCAAGATGAGGCCACTGCGTTCACCTGTTAGTCATTGTGAGGTTGTCATCTAGGATAATACAGAGGTTTCTGGGTTGCAGTTCAGCTGACCACCAACAGTCATCCCATGGGTAGCTCTTGTTTCGAAAGATCAGGATCTCTGTTTGTCCGTGTTGAGTTTTAGGTAGTTCTCCCTCATCCGGCTGGCCCCATTGGTCATGCAGGAGGTAAAATGTGTCCTAGTGGTGTTTGTTTGTGTTGTGGGGAGTGGTAATGTTACATGAATGATTTCTTTTTTTTTAGTTGTCCATCCTTGTGTGCCTTGTTATTCTTTCAAGCTTGCCTTAAGGTTTTAATCCGTTTTATGGTTACTTTGGAATGATGCAATGAAATTCTTACATTTGTAGTGTGATTTTTTTGGTTGAGTTCTTGTTGCATTTAGGACTCCTAATTTTTCATCCTTTTAAACAGATCATAAGTATAATAGTTAAAAACGATGACAATTGGCTAGCAAATCAGCATTCCTTAGTGAGTCATCTCCGGCGCGTGTGGGTGAGTGAAGTTTTCCAAGAGAGACATCGGAAAGAAAATATGGCAGCGACTAACTGGAAGGAACCCAAACTACTAGCATATTGCTTATTAAACTATTGCAAGTGAGTATACCTTTACTTCTTATTTGATTGATTCATGTATTCTGTAAGATCAGTCGATTTTATTGGATACTTAAATAATAATAGAAGTCTAATAACTTTGAATATTTTTTTCGCTTTCTTGCACTTCCTCTTCGCTTTAGATTTTCCAGAAATAAGAACTCATGAATCCTATGTAGAATGATGTTTATATTTGGATATCTTGCTCCAAACAAATCTGTGCTGAAGCTCAATCTTGTGTAGTTCATTCAGAAACGTTGTTTAGACAAGGCCTTTAGTCTCTATCTTATGTAGCAATTTCAGGGTAGTATGTTCTACAGTCCTAACCTTTTCAGTGTTACTGCTGCACAAATGTCAACCATAACCACTGCCTACTTTTTAGGTGGAGCCCACCAGACAACACAGCCATGTAAATCATGCAACACAGCTGTATTGCGAAGATGACCTAAAAAGTAGGCAGTGCTTATGGTTGACATTTGTGGATTTACCAAAAAAGAAAGGGGCTAGCATTCATTGTTTACCATTGGGTTGGCTTTATCTTGTATGAGGAATAAAGCCTCCTGAAGACTCCATGCAGGTAAACAGGTAAGTTTAATGAAGAGTAGAAGTAAACGCTACATCTCTCCAGCTGACCAGACTGTAACTGACCAATCTGGAATCCTCAAGCCCTGATGCCATGGGAGAGAACATTAAAGAGTTCTACAGTAAAGAACTAAAGGTGAACATAAAGGAAGGGCTAATTAGAACTGTGAACAAAAGAGAATCATATTTACAACACATCTCCTCCCCTTGGAGTGAATACATAATGACATTGAAACAATGTGCATAACTAACACAAATAGTCATTCAAATAAGCAGGAGGTCGGCGAGACCTTAAGCTCCTGACATTGTTAGACACAGAAGAATCATTTGCATGTAAGTCAGTATGTGAAACTAGACCATTCAGATGATGTGAAGCATCTCCATCGCCTTCCTCCCTCCTACACCTAATAGAATTAAAATTAGCAAGATCATCTTGAGTGGACAACATATAGCCACTATTGCACATAGCACTGCCACATTTCCCAACATTTCTTGAAGTTCCCTTGTGCTATGCACGCGTGGGTTCGTATCCCATCCTCATCGCCAAATTGTTGTATGAGGAATAAAGCCTCCTGAAGACTCCATGCAGGTAAACAGGTAAGTTTAATGAAGAGTAGAAGTAAACGCTACATCTCTCCAGCTGACCAGATTGTAACTGACCAATCTGGAATCCTCAAGCCCTGATGACATGGGAGAGAACATTAAAGAGTTCTACAGTAAAGAACTAAAGGTGAACATAAAGGAAGGGCTAATTAGAACTGTGAACAAAAGAGAATCATATTTACAACACTTTACTGTCACTATCATTTACCTGCCTCTTACTCAATTGTTTGTCTGACCATCTTGTGGCTGTCTTGTCTCTGGAGCATTCGCAATTTACTTATGTCCTTTCACTTCTCACTTTTATAGAACGACTTTTTTCTTTTGCCTTAAGCATCACTCGACAAGAGTTCATGTGTTTTCTAGTTGTCTCCCTAGTGTGCTTCTATTCCTCCTCTGCATGCTGTGTTGTTCACTCTCTGACCCATGTGCTTCTCTCCCCCCCTTCTCCTTGATGCACTCACCCTTGTGTGGTTTCCGTGTGTTACTTTCTCACCTGTGTGTTTCTCCACCTGACCTGCACGTTACACTCTCACCCGTTTGTTTTGCTCCCTTCCTGCTCCACGTTGCTCTGCTGTCACACTAGGTTGCTTTTCTCCGACCCACCCATGCCCTCTGTGTTGCTCCCCACTCTCTTTCCCCCATTTTTTGCAGGGATCGGCATTTGTGTGGTGTTAACACCTGCAAAATGATGCAGGCGGAATTGTCAGGCTGTTTTAAAAATCCTTCTTTATCCATACTGACTTTCATCAAGGATGCTGTACAACATTGCTAAAAAAAAGAATTGGCACAACAGATAGGTCCTGAAATGGATTAATGAGGCCTGAGGTGGGTTCAGGACTATGCAGCCTTGGTATTCGGTATGCTGACATTTAATAGTACCTGCTGGAGGCTTCTGAGGTACGCTTTGGGCGCAGGCACTCATTATTTTACAAATGCACTGACCACTACTAATGTCCAGACCGGCCCAAAGAAAGAATGTAAGCTGAACCCGCCTTTCACTCACACTACGCAAAAAATATAAAATCTTCCCAAACAAACAAAGTATAAGTTGCAATGCCTCTGAAAAACACTCCATAATATTCAACAATGAACCATTTAAAACATAATGAGCCATATAAATGCTTTAATACAGGACTGTAGATAAAGTGCTTGTGCGAAGCTAAATAACAGTTATCTTTGGCAGGTGCCGTTCATGTGGCCCTAAGAAGTTCTGGAAAGATGAACACCATGTGTTCGAGGCATGTGGGCTGCTGAATTCATATCTATGTTATAAAAGAACAGGGTTAAACCCACTAAAGTCAAAAGGACCTGGGTAACTATGTAGTACAAAAGGAAGGGGTCCCAGACAGAAAACATATAATTCACAATATGACTTAATTGAGAAAAGGACAATTGTTTCAAGAAGCAAAGTTATTAGATGCAAAAAAGTTTAATTCAGATTTGCACATGTTACCTTTCATTGGTTAGACCACATAACAATTTTTTCTAAGTAGAAAAAAAATGTTTATGTGCCCACATACACAACGGGGAAGGGGTGAAGTGAGGGAAAGTGTCAAGGATAGGGTAGGATAAAGGGATAATCTGAATCATTCAGTGACAATATTGTTCACAATTCAAAAATTAATTACATGTGGTTCCTTTAGCCAAAGGCCACAACTAAAGGCTCATAAAGAGTCCTGAAACAACTAATGCAGACAACCAGACTCCACTACAGCCGCTGAAGTCTTGCTTGGGGTAGGAGTTGGTAATCCTTGTAGAGTCTACGTTTCGACCCAAAATACGTGTAGGAAAGTAGCCCTTACAAGACGGGTCTTCTTCAGGACAAAACAGTTGTGGGTGGGCGACCTCCTAGGGGTAATTAAAAAGAAATCAATTAACACACACCCTTCCTGTTAATTAATACAAGGAAGGCGGATTTCGGAAAATTATCAGTTAAAAACGTGTTGTCAAATTGCAAAAGACACTGCACACATAGTTCTAATATTGCAGGGGATTGCAATCCAGATATACAAGATCTGGTACTGGCTCACCTATCGCGGGAGGCGAGAGGAACAGAGTCTCCAGGGGGTAGTGTCTCCCGGACCACGTTATAGAATTATGACTGAAAATTGCAAGAAAAGACGATGTCATCTCTTGGTCAGCTAAAAATTACACCAAATTCAGTTTCATATAGGCAATTCAGAACTTTCGTTGACAAACACACACACCTATGGATATCTTGTCGCTTGGACTATAATCGAATACCCATAAGGGCTTCGCCAAACCCCAATTTACATGATAAATACCAGACTGTTAGTTCGAGTACATAGGGCAAAGGTTCCAGAAGTATCCAGTGGTTGGGAAAATCAGGCTCCCTGACTAGAAAAATACTAGTGGTCGTGTTTTTACACATCCAGCCATCAAAGCTTCTAGGGGTATCTATTAACGTAGGCTCGAAAATGACATACCTCACGTGCGCTTCTGTGACACCAGAAAGCGTGTATATTTCATATGCAGTATAGACCTGAGTACCGTCTCTCTGCAAACATTTTAATGGCAAACATTAGATCTACCGATCAATATTGAATTCCATAATTCTACATTCAAATTAATGCATTCCAAATGTAGTGATCATACCTTAAACCACTTAGTTATTTCGTGGTGTCAACTCGTGGGGGTTTGGGAAAACACCTGTGCATGGGAGACAAAGCGGGAAAAATGTGCTATCGGTAAAGTGCAATTGCACAATTGGCAGTGCCTCGTTGTGAACAAAATTAAAGACATACCTCTGACCACCAACGGGTTCTGGAGGCGTCTCGCCGAAAAACGTTTATTATTCCATAATTCTTCTGCCTTTAAATAAGGAGGAGGGCATTTAGTATGGAAGCCGACAACGTATTACATTAAACCGGCACAGTTTTAAACATGGGGCTTACCTCAAGGACTCTGATATGGCGGCAGAGTTAATCGTATTTATCCGGCACACCTCTCTGCAAAACAACGAAACAACGGTGGGTTTTAATATTCAACCCCTGTGTGCCACGTTACCTTAAAGGAACATCATAGGGCGAAAGACGGGATATGATTTAAGCGCTTACCCTCAACGATTTAAATCGGACCGGAATGTATTCCCGCAACCCGACGCACTCAGTTCTCCGCCAAACAACCGGGGCCTCGTAAACTTCCTGGTTGGGTGTAGGGGGTGGAGCATACCACCGAAGCCTCGATGGAGGTAGTAGAAAGACTACTCTTCCCCGGCTTACCCAGGTGATATTTGCCGATTCGGTACCAGCCGATTATCTAAAAAATTGCCTATTATGGAAGGCTTTGTGGGCTCAATTTGTAATTGTAAAAATTATAATTTAATAAATTAAATAATAAAACGGGGTTATTTAGATTGAGTCCAACTAAACACACACAAAGGTGTATAAAAATTCATAACAGGAGCGTTGCTCCTCTAGTCGTGTTAGGACAAATCGAGGAAGGCACTAATAGAAAGGCATTAGTAAAGACTTATTCTAGGCACATGAGGGTGAGTAAAAACGTATTCTAGGCACATGGAGCTGTATTAGTTCATGTTAATAGGCCCACAGGCGCGCCGCGCCCCATCATATTGGATAATTATTCAGAGAGGCAAAATAAGTGTGTCCAACAAGGCACACATATTGGTGTCTGATATTCTATGCGTGACATTATTAGACAAACCCTATTGTATGTTCATGGAGATGTGGGACATCAGAAGTAAAACCCATCTATGGTTGTACCCATCTTCTATCGCAGCACAGACACATAATTTACGTTATTGCAATTCTATGTCGTAGATAATCATATATGACACATGAAATACATACATGTTATTCATTGTTTCATAGAATCTATGGCTTGCCTGCCAAACAGGGTAGCAAAAACCATACAGTAATGTTTAGGTAATAGAACGTACACGTAGTATATATACGGGCAGTGTGCACTTGTCTCGCAGGATAGTGTAAACCATACCCATTTCCTGGTTTCATCAGCTCTGGTGCAAACCTGTAGACAGTGCACTTATCTCGCAGGGTAGTGTAGACTGTTCAACATATTGCCCTGATCAAAGGTTCAGAGGTTAGCCAACTGTACAAAACTACTTTCGGATTCGTTTAGGCCCTCCATTACAGAATTGAAAATATGGATCCACTTCAGCTCTCGAACATTGAGGATACTTGATAAATCACCTCCCCTTGGGCCTAGTGTCACCTGTTCCAATACTACCCATTTTAATGTTTCAGGCATGTGGTTCTCTTTTACGCAGTGTTCAACTAGGGGTGCCCCAGGTACCTTGCATCTAATGCGGCTGCAGTGTGCAAGGATTCTAGCTTTTACACGCTGCTGAGTCTGACCTACGTATATAAGGTCACACGGACAGATTATGCCGTAAATCACATTCCTGGTGTTACAGTTCGTGTGGCTCTTGTGTGTGTGTGTCGGTGGTTTTTCAAAGAGAAGTCCTTTGATTGGATAGTGGAAGGGCAGGCCTTACAGTTGCCACACCTAAAATGTCCCACTACAGGAGGCTGTTTCCAGCATGAAGCCAAGGTAGGTGCAGCCGGGCACTCCAAAAAGGATGATACCACATAGTCTTTTACATTCCTCGCTTTTTTGAAGGCGTGCATGGGTACGCTGGTAATCTCCAAATCATCTGCAATTAAGCCCCAGTGCTTGTTGATTGTCTTTCTGATTGCATTACTTTTAGTTGAAAATGTAGTAACGCAAATCATGCGTTCTTCATCTTGACGAATTCGTAGGGTGGGTTCCAAGAGTGTTTCACGATGGCTAAACCATACCCTCTTCCTGGAGCGCCTGATCAACCGTTTGGGGTAACCTCTTTCTATCAAACGTTTCATTAGTATGTCGGGTTGTGTCATGTAGTCTTCTTTCTTACTGCAGTTCCTCCGGATTCGAAGAAACTGGCCATAGGGTAAGTTATCCCGAAGGCTCCGAGGATGGTGACTGGAGTACTGCAACAGAGAGTTACGTTCTGCAGGCTTTCTGAAGAGTGTAGTATGTAGTGTGCCTTCTTCCGCTACTATCGTGATATCCAGGAAATCAATTCTGCTGTTGCTTGCTTGCATCGAGAATTGAATATCTCGAGACTGCAGGTTTAGCCAAGAGTGAAAACGTTGAAGTTCACTATCATTACCTTTCCATATGATCAAAACGTCATCAATATACCGCCTCCACAGTTGTATTTGATGTTGGAATGGGTTGTGATCACTGATGACAAAGGTGTTTTCATAAAAAGCCATGAACAAAATTGCCAGGTCCGGTGCAAAGGCTGCCCCCATTGCCACGCCTTTAGTTTGCAAATAAAATACATTTTGGAACATAAAGAAATTCCTCATCATAGCAATCTTTAATAGAAGGATGATGAATGCAGTGGGTACTTGTACCGGGGCTTCCCGACTGTCAAGGGCTGCAGTGGCCACCATGAGGGCCTCCTCCTGGGGGATACTCGTATAAAGCGACACAATGTCGCAGGTTACCAGTACTTCCTCCTCTGGATTGAATGGTTTACCATCTACCAGATTAATGGTGTGTGTGGTGTCTCTCAGGTAGGTGGTAGTTGCTTCCGCTAGGGGTTTAAGGAAGAAATCCACATAACGACATAGAGGCTCAAGGATGGATCCACATCCAGAGACGATAGGTCGACCTGGGGGGTTCTTATAACTGACACCATCATTTAGCTGACTACTGACCCAACAAAACACTTGGCGGCTAAGATCCAGAGGGTCACGCAGGAAGGAGTTCAACAAGGTTTCCTAACGGATCATGAGTATCAGTACCTTAATCAGAGTTATCCACGCATACCAACCATTTATACCTTACCCAAGGTACATAAGGACATGCACAACCCCCCAGGACGACCTATCGTCTCTGGATGTGGATCCATCCTTGAGCCTCTATGTCGTTATGTGGATTTCTTCCTTAAACCCCTAGCGGAAGCAACTACCACCTACCTGAGAGACACCACACACACCATTAATCTGGTAGATGGTAAACCATTCAATCCAGAGGAGGAAGTACTGGTAACCTGCGACATTGTGTCGCTTTATACGAGTATCCCCCAGGAGGAGGCCCTCATGGTGGCCACTGCAGCCCTTGACAGTCGGGAAGCCCCGGTACAAGTACCCACTTCATTCATCATCCTTCTATTAAAGATTGCTATGATGAGGAATTTCTTTATGTTCCAAAATGTATTTTATTTGCAAACTAAAGGCGTGGCAATGGGGGCAGCCTTTGCACCGGACCTGGCAATTTTGTTCATGGCTTTTTATGAAAACACTTTTGTCATCAGTGATCACAACCCATTCCGACATCAAATACAACTGTGGATGCGGTATATTGATGACGTTTTGATCATATGGAAAGGTAATGATAGTGAACTTGAACGTGTTCACTCTTGGCTAAACCTGCAGTCTCGAGATATTCAATTCACGATGCAAGCAAGCAACAGCAGAATTGATTTCCTGGATATCACGATAGTAGCGGAAGAAGGCACACTACATACTACACTCTTCAGAAAGCCTGCAGAACGTAACTCTCTGTTGCAGTACTCCAGTCACCATCCTCGGAACCTTCGGGATAACTTACCCTATGGCCAGTTTCTTCGAATCCGGAGGAACTGCAGTAAGAAAGAAGACTACATGACACAATCCGACATACTAATGAAACGTTTGATAGAAAGAGGTTACCCCAAACGGTTGATCAGGCGCTCCAGGAAGAGGGTATGGTTTAGCCATCGTGAAACACTCTTGGAACCCACCCTACGCATTCGTCAAGATGAAGAACGCATGATTTGCGTTACTACTTTTTCAACTAAAAGTAATGCAATCAGAAAGACAATCAACAAGCACTGGGGCTTAATTGCAGATGATTTGGAGATTACCAGCGTACCCATGCACGCCTTCAAAAAAGCGAGGAATGTAAAAGACTATGTGGTATCATCCTTTTTGGAGTGCCCGGCTGCACCTACCTTGGCTTCATGCTGGAAACAGCCTCCTGTAGTGGGACATTTTAGGTGTGGCAACTGTAAGGCCTGCCCTTCCACTATCCAATCAAAGGACTTCTCTTTTAAAAACCACCGACACACACACAAGAGCCACACGAACTGTAACACCAGGAATGTGATTTACGGCATAATCTGTCCGTGTGACCTTATATACGTAGGTCAGACTCAGCAGCGTGTAAAAGCTAGAATCCTTGCACACTGCAGCCGCATTAGATGCAAGGTACCTGCGGCACCCCTAGTTGAACACTGCGTAAAAGAGAACCACATGCCTGAAACATTAAAATGGGTGGTATTGGAACAGGTGACACTAGGCCCAAGGGGAGGTGATTTATCAAGTATCCTCAATGTTCGAGAGCTGAAGTGAATCCATATTTTCAATTCTGTAATTGAGGGCCTAAACGAATCCGAAAGTAGTTTTGTACAGTTGGCTAACCTCTGAACCTTTGATCAGGGCAATATGTTGAACAGTGTACACTACCCTGCGAGATAAGTGCACTGTCTACAGGTTTGCACCAGAGCTGATGAAACCAGGAAATGGGTATGGTTTACACTATCCTGCGAGATAAGTGCACACTGCCCGTATATATACTACGTGTACGTTCTATTACCTAAACATTACTGTATGGTTTTTGCTACCCTGTTTGGCAGGCAAGCCATAGATTCTATGAAACAATGAATAACATGTATGTATTTCATGTGTCATATATGATTATCTACGACATAGAATTGCAATAACGTAAATTATGTGTCTGTGCTGCGATAGAAGATGGGTACAACCATAGATGGGTTTTACTTCTGATGTCCCACATCTCCATGAACATACAATAGGGTTTGTCTAATAATGTCACGCATAGAATATCAGACACCAATATGTGTGCCTTGTTGGACACACCTATTTTGCCTCTCTGAATAATTATCCAATATGATGGGGCGCGGCACGCCTGTGGGCCTATTAACATGAACTAATACAGCTCCATGTGCCTAGAATACGTTTTTACTCACCCTCATGTGCCTAGAATAAGTCTTTACTAATGCCTTTCTATTAGTGCCTTCCTCGATTTGTCCTAACACGACTAGAGGAGCAACGCTCCTGTTATGAATTTTTATACACCTTTGTGTATGCTTAGTTGGACTCAATCTAAATAACCCCGTTTTATTATTTAATTTATTAAATTACAATTTTTACAATTACAAATTGAGCCCACAAAGCCTTCTATAATAGGCAATTTTTTAGATAATCGGCTGGTACCGAATCGGCAAATATCACCTGGGTAAGCCGGGGAAGAGTAGTCTTTGTACTACCTCCATCGAGGCTTCGGTGGTATGCTCCACCCCCTACACCCAACCAGGAAGTTAACGAGGCCCCGGTTGTTTATCGGAGAACTGAGTGCGTCGGGTTGCGGGAATACATTCCGGTCCGATTCAAAGCATTGAGGGTAAGCGCTTAAATCATATCCCGTCTTTCGCCCTATGATGTTCCTTTAAGGTAACGTGGCACACAGGGGTTGAATATTAAAACCCACCGTTGTTTCGTTGTTTTGCAGAGAGGTGTGCCGGATAAATACGATTAACTCTGCCGTCATATCAGAGCCCTTGAGGTAAGCCCCATGTTTAAAACTGTGCCGGTTTAATGTAATACGTTGTCGGCTTCCATACTAAATGCCCTCCTCCTTATTTAAAGGCAGAAGAATTATGGAATAATAAACGTTTTTCGGCGAGACGCCTCCAGAACCCGTTGGTGGTCAGAGGTATGTCTTTAATTTTGTTCACAACGAGGCACTGCCAATTGTGCAATTGCACTTTACCGATAGCACATTTTTCCCGCTTTGTCTCCCATGCACAGGTGTTTTCCCAAACCCCCACGAGTTGACACCACGAAATAACTAAGTGGTTTAAGGTATGATCACTACATTTGGAATGCATTAATTTGAATGTAGAATTATGGAATTCAATATTGATCGGTAGATCTAATGTTTGCCATTAAAATGTTTGCAGAGAGACGGTACTCATGTCTATACTGCATATGAAATATACACGCTTTCTGGTGTCACAGAAGCGCACATGAGGTATGTCATTTTCGAGCCTACGCTAATAGATACCCCTAGAAGCTTTGATGGCTGGATGTGTAAAAACACGACCACTAGTATTTTTCTAGTCAGGGAGCCTGATTTTCCCAACCACTGAATACTTCTGGGACCTTTGCCCTATGTACTCGAACTAACAGTCTGGTATTTATCATGTAAATTGGGGTTTGGCGAAGCCCTTATGGGTATTCGATTATAGTCCAAGCGACAAGATGTCCATAGGTGTGTGTGTTTGTCAACGAAAGTTCTGAATTGCCTATATGAAACTGAATTTGGTGTAATTTTTAGCTGACCAAGAGATGACATCGTCTTTTCTTGCAATTTTCAGTCATAATTCTATAACGTGTTCCGGGAGACACTACCCCCTGGAGACTCTGTTCCTCTCGCCCCCCGCGATAGGTGAGCCAGTACCAGATCTTGTATATCTGGATTGCAATCCCCTGCAATATTAGAACTATGTGTGCAGTGTCTTTTGCAATTTGACAACACGTTTTTAACTGATAATTTTCCGAAATCCGCCTTCCTTGTATTAATTAACAGGAAGGGTGTGTGTTAATTGATTTCTTTTTAATTACCCCTAGGAGGTCGCCCACCCACAACTGTTTTGTCCTGAAGAAGACCCGTCTTGTAAGGGCTACTTTCCTACACGTATTTTGGGTCGAAACGTAGACTCTACAACGATTACCAACTCCTACCCCCAAGCAAGACTTCAGCGGCTGTAGTGGAGTCTGGTTGTCTGCATTAGTTGTTTCAGGACTCTTTATGAGCCTTTAGTTGTGGCCTTTGGCTAAAGGAACCACATGTAATTAATTTTTGAATTGTGAACAATATTGTCACTGAATGATTCAGATTATCCCTTTATCCTACCCTATCCTTGACACTTTCCCTCACTTCACCCCTTCCCCGTTGTGTATGTGGGCACATAAAATTTTTTTTGCTACTTAGAAAAAATTGTTATGTGGTCTAACCAATGAAAGGTAACATGTGCAAATCTGAATTAAACTTTTTTGCATCTTTAACTTTGCTTCTTGAAACAATTGTCCTTTTCTCAATTAAGTCATATTGTGAATTATATGTTTTCTGTCTGGGACCCCTTCCTTTTGGAATTGATATCTATAGCATAGATCGCCGCCTAGTGTTGGGTCCGGATGATTGCACATTGTTGTCCTGGAAGAGTCTTCGAAGTATCACGAGATAGGTGGCTCCTCCCCTGGACTACAGTGCGCATGGGCATCGACTCCATCCCCAGATTGTTTTTTTACGCCATTGGGTTCGGATGTATATTCGACATCTCCAGTTCGGAATCGATATAGACTTTTCTTAAGACCCGAAGGCCTTTTCCTATACCGTCGGTATTGTCTTGCGTTCGGTGCCCAGCTCTGTTCCGGCTCAGTTCCCGAGTCGGACGTGCAGAAGAGTCGCGTGCCTCTTCGGTGCTCGAGGCCCAGTCAACGCAACCAACATTCGTCATGGAACGGAGCCCGTTCAAGAAATGTCCTGTGTGCGGATCGAAGTATCCACACATCGACGTCCACCCAGTGTGCAACAAGTGCCTCTCGCCGGATCATGATGAAGCCAACTGTATGGCTTTTTCCCGTTTTCGATCTAAGAAGACGATTCGACTTCGGCGCGTGGCGCGCATGGAGGCCCAGCAGTCGGCCCCGGCACCGGTGGACATCTTCGAGAGGGAAGAAACAGACGAGTCAGAAGATCAAGAGCCGATTTCCACTCCTGTGGAGGAGATCGACTACACCTACGACGCAGACATCGAAGTGCTTGATACTGAAGAAGTCGTCGACGAGGTAGGAGACGACAATGAGGCCTATGGGGCCACGGAAGATAGCTCAGGGGAAGAGCTATGCCCCGTTCGGACAATCACTAAGGCTCAGGTCGAGGGATCGCCACATGGCCTTACCCAAGACCTTCCACCCAGTTCCACGGCCTCGCCTACGGGCCCGACTACGGACACTTCTGCGGAGCCGCCGTTGGTCAAACCGAAACTGAAAGTGAAAGCTTCGGTGTCGACGAAAACAAAAGTGATGGAGACGCCATCGAAAGCGAAGATGGCTGTCCCTCTGGCCGCCTCCTCGTCTTCCGACAAGTCGGCGCAGCCGAAGCCGAGGAAGGCTGTCGACCAGGTGAAGTCGACCAAGGGTGTCGAGCCGAAGTCGGTCAAGGGCGTCGATCCCAAATCGCTCAAGGGCGTCGAGCCGAAGACTGGGCCACAAAAACAGGCTGTCAAGCCCGCCGACCCGAAGCTGCCGGCGCCGAAGGCCGTCGACACAGTCGGAGGACACGGCGCACCTAAAAGGGCTGATCCCGCGCATCGGCCGGAGAAACCACGGCATCGACGCTCGAGTCTACACACGCTGGTGGATCGAGGCCGTCTGTCGGGTCGACGAAACTGTCCGCATCCTTCACAAAGCAGGTGTCGGACTCTTTGCAACGCATCAGGAACAAGGCTTCTGCGGTCGATCCGAAGGATGCTGCGCCCCAAAGCAAGTTGCCAAAACGCCGAAGTCCTCGGTGCCACTCCTGTTCACGTTACCGCCGAAGGTGGCACCGAAGGCGTTCGCACCGAAGCCGGTCGACGACGCGCACGTGCAGGTGTCTGTGGGGTCGAAGCCTTCTCAGCCACTGGTGAGCTCGAAGCATCGACAACCCCTGATGGAGGAGCAGTCGGAACACTTTATCGACGCCGACACCGGTAAACTTACACTCTACAAGAGGAAGATCACGGCGGCGCAGCCTATGGAGTCCTACACGATTCCTTTGAAGCGCAAGAAGCCTTCTACGGATTCCCCGGTTCTAGTTGAGCCACTTGTCCCACGGACTCAAACAGTTGCTACACCCTCCCCCACTTATTCGGATGGGGAGGCTGGGGAAGGTGATGAGGAGGAGTATAATTTCCTTGCCAACACTGATCCTGAGGATCACCAGGACGTTTGGGTGGATGCAGGGGACCCAGGGGACCAGCACACTGCCCCGGACACTCAGGTGTACAATGTCAAAACCTCTCCTACAGAGGATTCTGCAACATTTAATGCCCCAATTGAGAGGGCGGCTAAAAACCACGACGTCGAGCTGCATACTGACCCTATTGAGGTGGACTTCCTCTTTGATACCTTTTCCACAGCAGAAAAGACTGTCAAGACTCTCCCAATGCTGAAAGGGGTTCTGAAACATGCTGCGGACATTTTTAAAGAACCCACACGTGCCAGGGTTATCAACCCTAGGATTGAAAAAAAGTATAGACCGGCACCTGGCGACCCTACCTACATCAAGGGCCAGTTGCCTTTGGACTCTCTGGTTGTTTCTAATGCCCGGAAGAGGGCAAATTCACAGTCCACTGGTGATGCTCCTCCCCCGACAAGGAATCTGAAGTGCTAGAAGCATCAGGGAAGAGGGTGGCGGCTCAAGCGGCCAATATCTGGTGCATTTCAAACACTCAGGCACTCTTGGCCAGATATGACAGGGCACACTATGATACACTATGATACACTAGAGACCCTGTTACAACATCTACCAGATCAGTATAAAGAGGCAGCGGAGATGCTCATTCAGGAAGGGAAGCTCATCTCCAACGCTTCTATTAAATGTGCACTGGACGTGGCGGACACCGCGGCAAGGGCCATTAACACTAGTGTCATGTTGCGACGTCAGGCCTGGCTCAGGATCTCCGGGTTCAAGCCGGAGATGCAAACCACCATCCTCAATCAGCCTGTAAACCCCGATAGACTATTTGGTCCTGAGGTGGATACCACCCTGGAAAAAATAAAGAAGGATACCGAGACTGCAAAGTCCATGGGGGCTCTCCAGTCCCAACAGTTTTGGGCCACTACTTTTCGTCGCTCAGGCAATAGAGGTGTTTCCAGAGGCCAGATGTCCCAGCAAATGCAATACACTAAAGGTGGGGCGCAGTCCTCTTACACCAAGCAGAGTAGAGGCGGCTATCGGGGCAACAGCACCAAGGGCAGAGGTCGTGGAAACAACAACTCCCGCTCCTCCGCCACCAACAAACAGTGACGCCCTGTCACTGCCCCCGACCATACGACACCTGTTGGGGGGAGACTGCAGCAGTTCCTGCCGGTCTGGAAATCCATCACCACAGACAGGTGGGTCAGAAAACTTATCCAGTACGGTTATTGTCTGGAGTTAACTTCCACTCCACCCAACTTGCCACCAAAACACCGTCCTATGTCCACAGAGCATTTGCACTTATTACAGCAAGAGGTACTCGTCATGCTGCAAAAAGGGGCGATCAAGCTCGTGCCAGTGGAGGAAGAAGGCACAGGAGTGTACTCCCTGTACTTCTTAATCCCGAAGAAGGACGGGTCCCTCAGACCCCTCAACCAGTATATTCTCTCAGAACATTTTCATATGCTAACACTGCAGCAGGTTCTTCCGTTGCTCAATCAAGGGGACTTCCTCGCAACCTTGGATCTCAAGGATGCATATTTTCACCTTCCACTACATCCATCACACAGAAAATACCTCAGATTCACCATTCAGAATCAGCATTATGAATTCAAGGTCCTCCCTTTCGGGGTGACCACATCGCCCAGGGTGTTCACAAAATGCCTGGCGACAGTGGCTGCGCACCTCAGGAGACAAAACGTTCACGTCTACCCTTATCTGCCAACATGTCCCACACCATTCACCTTCTTCACACTCTGGGATTCTCACTGAACTATCCAAAGTCGCACCTTCAGCCAGCCCCTGTGCGGCAGTATCTGGGCGCGACAATAGATACTCTGGCAGCCACGGCTCAGCCAAATTCTGTGAGGGTCAACAGCATTCAGTCGCTGATCCAGAAGTTCAGACCGCAACACTCGCTTCCGGCACGAGTGTTCATGCAGTTGATAGGCATGATGGCCTCCTGCAGTTTCATAGTCCCGCATGCCAGACTACATATGCGTCCGCTTCAGGAGTGCTTAGCACATCAGTGGGCTCAGGGACAGTTGAAAGACCTAGTGTTGGTGACCGGTCGGGCATACAACTCTCTGCATTGGTGGAATCCCCACAACCTTTGCAAGGGCCGACCATTCCAAGAGCCTGTGCCACAGATTATTCTGACGACGGACGCATCTCTCCAGGGATGGGGAGCTCATGTACTCCACTACACGGTGCAGGGACTATGGACAACGCAGCAACAGAAGATGCACATCAACTACCTGGAACTGATGGCAATCTTCATGGCAATGAAGGCATTCAAGGTACATCTGTGCAACAAAGTCGTGTTGATCCGGACGGACAACATGACAGCCATGTACTATATTCAAAAGCAGGGGGGTGTACACTCTCTACAGTTGTCTCATCTGGCTCAGAGCATGTGGAAGTGGGCCATTCAGAGGAACATCTTCCTCATGGCGGAACACCTCCCGGGCAAGGACAATCAGATGGCGGATCTGCTCAGCAGGTACAGCCACCAAATGCACGAGTGGGAGATACATCCATCAGTACTCCGCCCGTACTTCCAGCAGTGGGGTCATCCAGAGATAGACCTATTCGCCACAAGGGAAAACGCAAAATGCCAACGCTTTGCCGCCAGGTTCCCGCACCCGCAGTCGCAGGGCAATGCGATATGGATGAACTGGTCAGGCAGATTTGCGTACGCTTTTCCCCCAGCACCTCTCATACCGCTGGTGGCAAGAAAGCTAAAGCAACACTCGATGACACTCATCCTGGTTGCTCCAACGTGGGCACGCCAACCATGGTACACCACGTTTCTAGAACTCTCCGTGGTACCGCATCAAAGGCTGCACCTCACACCCAGGCTTTTGAGGCAGAGCCATGGCGACATTCAGCACCCAGATCCGCAACAGGTCAACCTGGCGATCTGGCTCCTGAAGTCTTAGAATTTGGCTACCTTAACTTGCCTCCTGACTGCATGGATATCATACGGGAGGCAAGGAAGCCCACCACCAGAGCATGCTATGCAGCAAAATGGAAGCGGTTTGTCATTTACTGTGCAGAACACAACATCGACCCGCAAGATGCATCTACTCACAACATCATTTGTTATTTGTTACATCTTTACAAATGCAATCTGGCATATGCTTCCATTCGGATACACTTATCCGCCATAGTGGCTTATCTCCAGAACAGGCAGCATCTCTCCGTTTTCAGAGTGCCTGCCATTAAAGCCTTTCTAGAAGGACTGAAACTGGTCATTCCTCCCAGAACCCCGCCAGCTCCTGTATGGAACCTTAATGTGGTCCTCACCAGACTGATGGGCCCACCTTTTGAGCCTCTACATTCCTGCGAGATTCAGTTCTTAACTTGGAAGGTGGCTTTCCTAATAGCCATAACGTCCCTGCGACGTGTTAGTGAGCTACAGGCGCTCACTGTACAAGAGCCATTCATACAGATTCACTCAAACAGGGTGGTGCTGCGCCCTAACCCTAAATTTCTTCCTAAGGTGGTTTCGCAGTACCATGTCAATCAGACTATTGAACTGCCCGTGTTCTTTCAAAATCCTGAGACAGTGGCTGAAAGAATGCTCCACACTCTTGACGTCAAACGAGCTTTGATGTACTACATCGATAGGACCAAAGATTTTAGGAGGACGAAACAACTCTTTGTTGCCTTTTCTGCCCAACACAAAGGCAACCCCATTTCCAAAGCAGGTATAGCCAGGTGGATCGTTAAGTGTATTCAAATTTGCTATCTCAAAGCTAAGCGCACTTTGACGGTCCCCCCCAGAGCCCACTCCACCCGCAAGTTGGGGGCCTCCATGGCTTTCCTTGGTAATATCCCTTTGGAAGACATTTGTAGAGCAGCCACATGGTCTACCCCACACACATTTACTAAACACTACTGTGTAGATGTGCACTCCAAGCAGCAAGCAGCTGTAGGGCAGGCTGTTCTAAAAACACTTTTTCAAACGTCTGCAGCTGGCACAGGCGGCCGCCGATAATGGAGGGACTGCTATATATTCTATGCTATAGATATGAATTCAGCAGCCCACATGCCTCGAACTGAATATGCTACTTACCAGTATGCATCTGTTCTTGGCATGTAGGGCTGCTGACATTCAGATCGCCCGCCTTCCTCCCCGGTGCCTGTAGCGGCTGCAGAATTTACACTTACTCTTAGCATGGTCATCGCTCACACTGTTACACTCCATCTTCGCCACAATGGCTAAAAACAATCTGGGGATGGAGTCGATGCCCATGCGCACTGTAGTCCAGGGGAAGAGCCACCTATCTCGTGATACTTCGAAGACTCTTCCAGGACAACAATGTGCAATCATCCGGACCCAACACTAGGCGGCGATCTATGCTATAGATATGAATGTCAGCAGCCCTACATGCCAAGAACAGATGCATACTGGTAAGTAGCATATTCATTGTGTAGTCTGTTTCCCAAATTGTTACTCTATTACGAGTTGTAGATTCTACGTGTTGATGCTGTACAATCACATCCAGGATAAGGAGTGAGTTTTCCTTAGGACGAAGCAAAGAATAATAGACCAGACGTCCAATGAGAAAGTGAGAACCTGCAGACACATCTTGTATGTTCCTCCATCTCTGTTTTCTGTAGAAGAGCTTCCCCCAACTCATTCGGTGGAGCATCACTCTCAGCCATCTAGAGCAGCGTTTCCCAAACTGTGGTCCGCGGACCCTAGGGGTCCATGAGACATTCCCAGGGGGTTCCGCAGGACTCGAGTGCCTGTCCTCGTAGTGAAAAATGAAACGCCCTTGCGTCCTCACAGCACACAAGAGCTGTGAATGTTGGCGCAGGGGCGGCGAGACCACAACAATACAATCGGGCGGCGGGGGCAGCGAGTGGGCAGTCAGGCGGGCGGGGCTGCAGGGGGCACAGCGGCTGGGGAAACGAGTGGAACAGAAGGCAAAATGGGCACAAAAACAAGGAAAAAACGAGTGGCACAGAAGGCAGAAGGGCACAAAAAACGAGGGAAAAGCGAGTGGCACGAAGGCAGAAGGGCACAAAAAATCTAGTGGAACAGAGGGCAGAAGGGCACAAAACACGAGGGAAAAATGAGTGGCACAGAGGGCAGAAAGGCACAAAAAACGAGTGGCACAGAGGGCAGAAAGGCACAAAAAACGAGTGGAACAGAGGGCAGAAAGGCACACAAAACGAGTGGAACAGAAGACAAAAGGGGCACAAAACCGAGGGGAAAACGAGTGGCACAGAGGGCAGACGGGCACAAAAAATGAGTAGCACAGAGGCAAAATACAGAAATTTAGGGGCAGCTAAGAACAGAAGGCAGAACGGGCAGAGAGGCACGGGGGCAGCGAGGGGAACAGAAGGGAAAACTGGGCAGAGACACGGGGCAGCGAGGGGTACAGAAGGAAAGACCGGGCAGAGAGAGCACGGGGACAACGAGGGGAACAGAGGGAAGAAAAAGGGGCAACGTACAGACAGCGGGGGAAGACAGACAACAGCAGTCACAGACACAACAATGAAAATACAGGCAATACAATAAAAGCAATAAAGCCCGGAAAGGCACATGTGTATAGGTTACCGTTACTTAGCAGGCAGGTAAAAATAGATGCAGCCAGGATCAGCAGTAGGATTTTCTTACTGCTGTCTGATTGCTCACTTTCCACAAGCCTCTGGGTGAATTATGTGTGCTGTCTAGCTTTCATATTCAGACATATCAAGCTATTATTCTGTGTAGCCTTTGCAGTTTGTTGTTGGCAAGGGACGGGGCAGTGGGCATCCTAACAGGAGAGGGTCCTGTCAGGTGCCACGCGAGGCCTCTCTAAAATATGCCTTAACTGCACTGCTCATCCCTTGGTTGTAAAATGTTGTTCTGCTGTCTGTGACTAAAGATTGTCTGACAGGGGTTTATGGTAATTGGCATAGCATTGTTCCATGATCTCGCTGAAACAATATGCCTCCTGTGCAGATACCTTCCTGCCATCTCTTGCACTTCCATGATAAACTCCTAATATAGACCTTGAATTTGCTCTGTACACTAGACTCATCGCTTTGTGCACTATCTTGTTAGAATTTTCTCAATTTTTGTTGCTTCTTGGGGCATGTCTTTATTATAAAATGCTTCATAATTGTATAATATGTTAGACCTTCTTAAACTGTGAATAGGTAAAAATTCTAATAATTCACAATCATTCAACCTGTTGCTGTAAGGAAGGGTCACCACTCCAATGCTCTGGAATGAGAATGTAGAGGTGCTGTTATGGCTGAGAGCAGGAGACTTGTACCACTAAATAATACACTGCTGTATGCATACATGTCCATGCCAATAGACCCAATTCAGGCTGTCTCCCTCTTGAAATTGCCTCTGCTTCAAAAGGCGTTTTTAAAAAGAAATTTTAATTGTACAAATTGCTTGGGGGTCCCCGGCTTCCAAGAGTGATTCAGTGGGGGTGCTCAGTAGTCAAAAGTTTGGGACCCACTGATCTAGCGGCCTAGTACCTAAATCTGCTTTTTCTCCAGGGCTCCGTAGGGCTGATAATACACAAATGTTGAGCTCTGTGACAACAACAGAAGGAGAGACGTAGGCATTGTGTTACAACCCCAGATGAGTCCCAAAAGAAAAACAGTAAGAAGAGCTGTCAATAGGTGCTCTACACACAGGTAGGTCTTGTAGATCAAGATATGTCAGTTCTCAGAGGAAACTTCCATCCTCTTCAGTGTTGAATATGAGGTGGGCTCTGTCAGTTTTGCAGACGACTACTCCTAGAGCTTCCCAGATAAATGATGTCACTTTTCATTTAATGGCAAACACAGCCTTTTAGAAGCTGAGCAGTGAAACTTCCACTCTTATTTGAGACATACATAATATTCAAAGCTCTTCTCCTTAAACCTAAAGCAAGATCCTTTGGTTGCTAAATCTGTCTACCATCGCCAAGAGAAGAATACAAGCTTTCAGAATCAGGTCCTCTCTTTTTAGTGATACACAACTACCTGATTCTTTGCCAATCTCTACTGCAAGAAAATGTGTCAGTGCTTCTGGAGCAACAGAATCTGCTCCACCGAAAGAGGACAGCAAGCGAACAAACTCAGAGCGGAAGAAAGTCCGTACTGTGGGCTTCTACATCTCAGAGCCATGGAGCTCTGAGCCGACTTCTTGACAGCCTTCCTGAAGATCGGGAGAATCTTAAGGTTATTCTCCTAGAAGGCAAGATTATATCAGACCAGGCCATCAGTGCAGACAAGTACTCAGCTGATTTGGCAGCATGGGACATCCTTCATGGAACTTCCTTATTATGCAACTCTTGGCTAAGACTCACTTCCCAACCTCCCCTGGCACCTCAGAAAATCATGGATATTCCTTTTTTCAGTTCTTCCCTCTTTGATTCTCACACATCACAAACTCTAGTATATGAGACCCTAAATTCTGAGCTTCGAGAGGTCCAGTAAACGGGTTATCGGAGAGGCCAGCAATATTCCCAAATTTCCTTTTTAAAAAGGCGTCAACGAGAACAATGGTCACTAAAGCATGTTTTTCCAATATAGACATCTCAGAGAAATAGAGACTCGCAACAATGTCTGTAGCTGTGGGTACAACCCCTACAGAGAAAAAAAATACTATCTTACTCTGGCATCACCATCCGGCACCCCGATGGCTGGCAATATTTCCAACCATATTCCTGCTTAGCAGAAATCCGTGAAATACATTTTGGTGCTGAATAATGAACAAATCTGGTTGCACTGTAACTCTGTTCTTCCTCTCCGTACATTCCACCAAAGACGTCCAGACTTTGAGTCTTCCTAGTGTCTGACACAAAAAGTAAAGATAATTCAGAAGAATAGAGCTTATGAAAGTCCCTGAGTCCTACATGAAACAAGGGAATTTACTTACTCCTGTTGCTACTTAAGTCAGGAGAAGTCAACACTAGGATTTCGTCCCATCCTGTATCTCCGTTATTCCAAAATATGTGAAATGCGCACCAAATTTTGAAAGCTGGCTCTCCATTAAATTCCTATGCATCTTCACAAAGGATATTGAGCGTTATCATTAGGCCTGCAGTATGCCTATTTTCATATTCAAATCTAAAATGCCTCTATAAAGTGCGTAATTCCCAATACCAATTACATGTCCTCCCTTTGAGTCTGAAGTCGACAAATGATATAACTTTTACATCTCAGCCATCCAGACTCTGGGGTGGTGATGTAATAAAGGGAATATGCTGAAAGCAGTTCCATTCCAGAAACCTCGCACTTCCATCTGAGTTGCCATGGTTGCGTCACTAGAGGTCTGGGTTGCCAACATGGAGCATCATTTAGTCCAAGGCAGATGGTCTTCTCCAGAGAAACTTTTCATATCAATGTTTTCTGATTGAGATATGTCAGTCGCCCTCGGATGTATACATTTCCATCCAAGTTGGTGAAATAGGTGCTCATTCTAACAACACTTCCACTCTATCCACAAACGGGGGAAAGATCCAGTGTCTTGCGAAGGGAAGCTCAAGTGGATCTTGTGCTGAGAATTACAAATTAACATCTCTCTGCCACTGCTACATCTTTCAGGTTTGCACAGCAGAAAAGGAGACAAACTCAGCAGGCAGCACAAAATGAGTACTAGACAACATGGTGCTTCAAAACATCTTCTGTGACTGGAACACTCCAGAAAAAGCCCAGTTTGCCACAGGAGACGATGTGAAATGCCACAACTTTGCATCCAGGTACCCTGAGTCCAGATTGAGGAGCAGTCCAATATGGAATGCACCTGCCTGACAAAGGCATCTGAATGATTCCGTACAAATGACAATCCTAATGGTACCAAACTGAATGTGTAATCCAGACCTGCTTCAAAGTCACCGGAGACTTCCACTCAAACCGGACCTTCCTTCCAGGATATCAGGCAGGATTCTAGAACTCTGCACCCTTTGCCCTGCTCACCTGGGGTAAAGTGCCTGTGCCTCCTCCTTTCAACATAAGACCTTTTAAAAAAAATTCTGCTTTATAAAGTACTTTTTGATCCTCCACGTGCAAGGCTCCTATAGAACTGCTGGCTATCGATGAAGGTCATATGATATAGAACTAATTTTACTGGTAAGAAACCTTTTTAGTTACTTTGGCAGTTTCTTTGGGTTGCGTGTGTTAACTATATTGCACCCCATCAATGGAGAATTGAAGTTGTTAGAGTGCGGTATGTGACACTATGTTAGTCATCAAAATAATTGTTCATTGTGGCTTAGTTAGAATTGATAGTTTAGGTTATATATTTGCTGGATAATCCATGATGTATCATATGATGCACATTTCAGGGTTTTGACTTTTCAGAATATACTATAGGCCGGTTGTATAACTGCCATTGTCCGAGAAGCTATGCCTGTAGTTAAATAAATACATTTAAAAAAGAGTAGCAACACTTAATTTATGTAAATGCTTTATTTCTCCTTTTTCATCTAGGCGAAATTATGCAGACATTGAATTGCTTTTTCAACTACTTCGGGCTTTCACTGGCCGTTTTCTCTGTAACATGACTTTCTTGAAAGAATATATGGAGGAGGAAATCCCGAAGAACTATGGCATACTTCAGAAACGTGCCCTTTTCTTCCGCTTTGTTGATTTTAATGATCCCAACTTTGGAGATGAGCTTAAAGCAAAGGTTATTTTTTCATGCTATTTATTAAACTTTTTATATTCGTTTTGAATTAAACCGCATTTGGTTCTAAATTTCTATCTAGGTTTAGAATGTATATTTCACCTTGTAGACTTTCTTAGTAGACAGACAGATAACAAACTTCTTTTCTGAAGAGGGCTAGTCATCTAGAAGTATTGGGACGTGCACATGTATTTTTGTAATTTCTTAAAATCTTATTCTGTATTCATAGATCATCCACAGCTAAAACAATCCTCTTTATAAAGCAATTGGCGAGTAAATATGAAATACATTAAGTACTTTAGGATTTAATAGAATCTGATTATGTTTTACTTGATTGTTTTCAGACTAGGCTCTTCCTCCGTTAGGGAGTTGCTAGAGGTTTGGGTTTACTGCTGGCAGTTTCAAGTGAGTGGGACACAAAGCTTATCAAATTAGATTCTTGTTCACATTCTTCAAAATGCCCACATATTGGGAGATGGTTTTCAATGGTAAATAGTCAAGATGTTATATTGAATACAAACTTTGCAAAGATTTTTTTCTTTTGTTTAATTTTTCTGCTGGCTAATAGGTAGCCTTGTGCGACACCACTTTATCTTAGTCCCGACCCAGTACAGAAACTGAACCATATATAGGCCCACCATAGCACACTGACACAGTTCCTTGCGTTCCATGCCTTCGGACGCGGATCAGAAGCTTGCTCCCTTAAATTTTTCTTGTCATGTTGGCAAGTTTTTGTGCAAAATTTTAATTTCAGTGTGCAAGGTACCATGTTCAATTACTCCAGATACCTCTCTACCAGGAGGCGAGAGTTGCACAGGTGATCAGCGTTATCGGGCACATTTAACCTGCGCCAATCACCGGAGGACGGGATATGCTCCCCGGGGACTCCAGGTCCCAGATATCACTCTGCAGGGAGGCGAAGGCTGCACAGCTGACCATCGCTTTCAGCCTCATTTATCCTACCTGAAATCACCACAGTGCGGGACGCGCCTGGCCAAAACCTGGACCAAGGACAAGCCTTCCTGTGCCCGTTAGCGCCAGGAAGAGGCAGGGCAGGGCCACCGCCCATGGTCCTTGGCTCTGGGCCCCATAGCCTCTGCATTCTTGGAAATCATTTTATGAAATTGCTGCTCTGAGACCAATCTAATATTGGATTAGGCTTTGGACAACTGAGCATTTGGGTCCCTATAGGTATTGTGTCAGGGCTCTATTAGTTGGTCAGTCAGTGAGTAAAATTCCCTGGCTATTAAAGCTGGACTTGTATTACCTCGAGATGCTTATGAGAAACTAAAAACGAGTGATTGGAACTTTGTCCTAGAAGTCAAACTATCAGTGCTTCCTTGGGTAGACTTATAGATTCCTACCTGTCGTTTAAATGTGCATCAGATTTTGAGCCATTTATGAACTTTGCTATCAACCCAGTTGCACAAGTACTTTTTATAAAAATTAAATTAGGGATTCTCCTCCTGGCTTCCCTTACTTGTTCTTGGAATCAAAAATAAATTACTTCCAACACATTTTCCATTGGCTGCCAGGCAGTGAACGATGAACATGTTAAAAAAATTGTAAGGCTTAAGCAAAACATTGCTCATATTAGATTATTCCTCTTCATCAACTCCTTGGCCTCAGTGATCGCCACACCTCTTTAAGAATATGCAAAACAAAGACTAAAGATTGTATTGTTTTTTTCGATTGTGGGCTACTTGTCTTCAGTATTGCACAGTAGGATAAATGCATTAAAATGTAAAGGCTATTTTTTGCATTGTTATTATTTTATGTAACTTGAGTCATCCTTTTAGACCACGGGCTTTGGCTCTTTTATTGTCACATTTTTAGTGTCCATTTTTACATACAATTGGTCTAATTTTGATCCTATAGATTGCCATTCTTTAGCAGGACTGATTATTTGTTTTGACCAATTTTATTGAATTTTGCATTTTGGGAAAGAATTGTATTGAAGAATCTAATCATTGAATGAAATTGCATTTTAATGAAATATGTATTTCCTTTCTGTAATGAATGTTTTTATCTCGCATTTTTATAAAATATTATATCTTGTACCTTTTATCGTTCAATTGAGACTAAATAAAGGAAAATGATGACCATGTCATAATCAAAGAAACTTGCAAAGACTGTCACAAACAAATGCCTTTGAGAGACACTCACCAGGTGAGTCTCTGGTGTCTAGGGTCTTCACATAAGGCTTGCTTTGACTGTGTTGGGATGAATTACAAGGTGATCTAATACCTTGAAGCTAAGCTCAATTCCTTTTAACACCAGGCGTGTAAGGGCTTGTCAATGTTGCGTATGGTGACTTGTTAAAATTCTTCAGGCTGTTCCCATGAAAGGTTCTCTTTCCATTCCAAGTCGCCCAGTAAGTGCGAATCCCCCCCCCAATAAAATGTTAAGATTCACTTTATCTCTTCCTGCCACTCTTTTCAGGAGAAGTCATGTGGACGTCAAGTGCCCCTCTATCTCGGTTTCCTGTCTCCTACCACAGAACTGATCCCACAGCTTGAACAGATCTGACCCGAATTCCCGGTCCCTCAGTGACACTGCAACAAGTTGAACCCTTCAAGGAGGCTAAGTTGCACATTTCTAGTGCCATGAAGGTTGCCGATGGCGTGCCTTCACAACCCAATGATCCTAGGTCTCCAATCGGATTAGCGTTGGTGAATCCTTCCTGGACGCCGTCTGTGCCTTTTCAACCCACTGTGGGGTCTCGCACCTGGGCAGACATCCATCCTGACTTTGAACTGAGCACCATGATCTTCTCTGGTCCTCCTCCCCCCATGTGTCAATGCTGGCATTGACACTGGGGGAAGAATGTCATGTTTTTTTGAGCTCTGAAACAAATCTGACACAACCGAAGTCCCAACCTCAGGCGCAACTAGTTCAACCTCACCCGGAAACCGATGGAACGCTGCATATGTCCAGATCACCCCTTCTGATTCCGAACAGAGTCACCATAATAATGGTGATGACAGGGATGACGCATCCAACTATTAGGATGAGAAAAATCTGTTTATGGAACCTTTAAGAGGCCAGTGAATTAGACTCTGAGTTCCACAGAGGAATCAACTTAGTTTGTTTTGGTAATAAAGAGAGCTGCTGCAGATTTAGACCCCCAACCTATGGCTGTTGAAGACCAGACTAATGTGATGGAAGTCCTGAAGCCTGGAAAGACTTCCATAGAGCCACTTATTCCTTTTAATGAAGCCCTAAATTACATACTGATGAGCATCTGGGCCAAACCTGGTCCTTTCCACCAGTTAACAGACAGGTTGTCAGATGACACAGACCTGCTCCTGGCCACCTGCCCTTCCTACTGCACCTCCCTGTGCTTGAAAGCTTGATGGTCCAGGCGTTGACAAGCACACTCATCCCTTACTCTGTCACCTCCTTATGGGGAATCCAAACATATGGAGGCATTTGGAAAGAGAATGTTCTCCTCAGCTATCCTTGCCTTCTATTCAGTGAATGTTAGTTGCCTCCTCGGACGTTATTCATATGCGTTTTGGGATAGTCAGTGAGATCTTGCCAACAGTCCCTAAAGAATTCCATGCCAACCCTGCTTAGATTATACATTTTCGCTGCTTTCTATGCTTTGGAGGAGACTTGGCACAAAGACATCACCAAGGTCCACCTCCACAACAACAGACGCCCTAGTACTTTAGAACCTGGGGTCAAGGATTTGGTCGATAATGTACAGGCCCTCAGAGGCAGTGTACTTTTCAGTGCCTCACCCCCTCCACCAGCGCCACCAGACCACTGTAGCCTCCCTTTGTTGGCATATGGTCATCCCTTTGGAGGCAGGAAAGATATTCCTTCCACGGGTGGCATAACATTATATCTGACAGATGGATCCTTCAGATACTCCACCAAGGATGTGCTCTACCATTCCTTTCCTCCCTGCTGAACATTCTACCTTCATAAGAGCAGCTGTCCGAGGGCCATTTAGAGGGTCTCAGCATCTGAAATAGGGACTTCCTGTTACTCCTGTTATTCCTTGCTACCTAAGGATGAGGCCTTTGTAATATTTTAGACCTTCTCGATTTTGTCCTGAAAAAGAACAAATTAATGATGCTCATGTTGGCCCAAGTTCTTTGTGCCTTGGATCCAGATGACTGGATGGTAGCGCTAGATCTGCTGTACATGTACAGTCACATTTCTGTCCCACAGTTATCTATATTCAAAGTAGGCCAGGACCATTTTCAGTTCACCGTGAGCCCCTTATATATTTATTTGTGTCATTTATAAAGCGCATGAATCACCCCAACCGGGATATGTCTGCGCTGTAACAGCCCTTGGCAACCCATACAGGAGGATCAGAGTAGTGCGGTTTTTAACAGCTTTCTGAAGGATGTGTATAGTTGGTGCAACGACGAAGGTGGATGGACAGCTGGTTCCAATACAATGGGGCTAGATGAGAGAAGAATTTTCCCCCCAACCGAGCCTGTTTTATGCGAGGTATAAGGAGAAGATCTTTGGACCCTGAGCAGAAGGTCCTTGAGGGGGTGTATTGGACCAATTTGTCTGTGATGTACCTTGGCTCCAAATTATTAAGGGCTTTGTAGACCATACAGCAAATTTTGAATCTAATTATTTTATGAATGGGGAGCCAGTGCAGCTTGCGGAGTAGGGGGAGTGAAGCTGTTATGAGGGGGAGGGGGGTGCCCCATGGGTGTTCAAGGAACTGATGGCGGTGGTTGCAGCACATTTTCGGAGGTTTCAGGAGAGCAGTCTACCCCTACCTGGACGACTGGCTGTTGAAGTGGGCCTGTCAATATACGTAATCAACCACCTCCAAATGAAGGCAAACCTCCTGACATCTTTATGGTTTTTGATCAACTCGCCAAGTCACACCTAACTCCTTTGCACACGCTTCCATTCGTAAGAGCCATCCTGGATACAGTGCCATTTCAATTGTTTCCTCCAAATCAGTGGGTCCAGGACATTTGAGCTATGATACTGATGTCTCAGTCCTGGGTCCTCTGAGACTTTTTGGTCTCCAGTATTCTACTCGTGAGCTGCGCCAGATGGCACTTGCAGGCTCTGCCATGGGATCTGAATCCTCAGTGGGCTCCGCTCCTAGAGTACCTGTTGCATTCCATCCAGGTTTCAAATAAGGCGGTAGAAAACCTGCATAGGTTGCTGCTTGACTGGCAGCAGACCCATCTCCTTACCCATTCAGTGCTCACGGTTATGGGTGCACAGCTGTTGAGTTGGGGAGGTCATTTGGGAGAGGGGGAGATCAGAGGACTCTTTTCTCCAGTAGAGTTCATCCATCACATCAGTCTAAGATAGTTGTTGGCCATTCACTTGGGGTTGAAGGCTTTTCTACCTACAGGAACCACTGGGCCAAAGTCATCCTAGTGGCTCTGGATTGGCCTAATTGAGCGTGGTACCTGAAACTACTGGGCCTCAGCATCTGCTTTCAGATTACCCTGTGGGAGGATCTTCTGTTGCAGCAGCAGGGCAGAATCGTGCATCAGGGCTTGTGTAATCTACACCTTCATCCAAGAGGATTGAGTAACAACAGTTGCCTTTGAACTTCCTCCTGAAGTAGTAGATGTTATTCTGACAGCCATCTACGAAATCTGTTTATGGTGGAGGCTGGGACAAGTTTATGGCCTGTTGCAATTCCAGCCACACAGGCCCAAGTTGTTAGATGTTCTGCTTTTTTGTGCCCGGCAAGGTACAGCTAAATATTACTTGTCAGACATTTTGGCCTTTTTGAGTTTAAGTTTCAGCCGACCTTGAGTAAATCACAAGTTATAAAACTTGTCCTTAAAAATGTGTTCCATGAGTTTCCTCCCAAACCTCTTGTAATGCTGCAGTGGGTCTTGAATTTTGTTCTACCCTCTCTGATATGTTCTCCAATTGAGCCTGTGCACAGCTGTCTTCTGCGTCTCCTGACTCTTAAAACATTGTGATAACCTCGGCTTGTCGTTTGAGTAAGCTATGGACTTCACAGGAGATAGAGTGTGCAAAAGAAAAGGACAAGATCACGGCACATAGTCCTTTGTATAAAGAACTGCTGTGCATTGCTCAAGGAACAGTCCCCAAAAGATCTAAGAGCACATTCAACTAGAGCCAAGGCTGATACCACTGTCACAGGGAATGCCTTTTCTAGAGATCTGTCAGTCTGCAGCTTGGGCGTGCCACACCACGTTCACGAAGCACTTCTGCCTTGATAGCCAGGTCCGGTGACAAGGGCACTTTGCCCGCTCGGTCCTGCATGATTTTCTGGTTTGAGCCAACCTACAGACCAACCACTTGATGAGGTACTGCTTTGGTATCAGTTCATAAGATGAGTAATTTGTGATTAGACGCAACCTTCCGAAGAACAATTGACCAACCTTCTGTAACACACGTTATGATGAATACTCTATCTAACCATAGATTTCCTTGCTGTCCGTCCTCCTCCACGTTCTGTGTAATGGACTGCCTTCACCAGCCATAAAAAGATTCGAGATTAGAGATCTTCATGCGGACATATCTGGTCAGTTAATACACTCTGTATCCTACGCCACGGATAGAGTTAAAACAGCAACTATTATCTGTGCTCGAGGGTGGCACCTATGTGTGGCTCCAGGGTCACTTCGGTGCAGGACAGTGCTGACACACCGCTGCAGGATGCCAGGTACTGGCATCTGGAAATCAAATCTGACAACAATGTGAAGAATCTGCGATTAAAAAGAGTATACACCAGAAAAAACTTTACCAAAAGTAAGTAACTTGTTAATTTTGGCAAGTAAAAAGCATACATAATTTTCCCCATGCAAGCGTGAGTTTCAAGTGAAAATTGTATTTGGAAAACATTTAACAAGGAACACAAGAAGATATGAAAAGAAGAAAGAGTACAAACACAATCAAATCATCTTAAATTTCAGAAACCATTAGGATCAAAACAACACCCTCTTAATTTGTAGATGAAAAGACAGACTGCTCTTTAGTTTTTGGATTTTGAATAGGCTGCTCAGGGTGGTTCGCCAGGACACATTAAAGTAATATGACCGTTTAATTGAAAAATTGGGACACTTACGTTTTTAAATTGTGATGAAGGAAATTAATTTTTCGCTGTTCCCTCCTCTAGGTTTTGCAGCATATCCTAAATCCAGCATTCTTGTACAGTTTTGAAAAAAACGAAGGCGAGCAACTCCTGGGACCTCCCAATCCGGAAGGAGACAATCCAGAAAGCATCACAAGTGTGTTTATTACAAAGGTAGGCTCAGCAGTTCATATTATTCATGTCTTTCGTGGAACAATATCAGATACACTTCTGAAGTAGCATCTTAGGGAAAACATTCTTATGTAAAGGAAACATTTAAAATGAAAATGACGTATGAAACACAGTTCTTCCAACGCATCGACATATTGGTTCCGAAATAATAATGGGAACGGTGGATAAATATATTGTAATGTATTAGTATCAAAGTAGTTTTATTGAGATTGAACCACATGACGTGACCCATCATGCTTTCCGTAGTATCCATTGTGCAACAAGCAAAATTAACCAGTGATCTTGTGTTATTCTCAAAGAGTTTTAGATTGAAAGCCCATGTTCGTATCAACTTACTATTCAGCTCAAGGTGGTCTTAGATGTGTTTTGTTTAATCTTGCCTCCAGGTACAGCTCAAACCTCGCAAATTTGTTCCTCCTCTTTGGCTAACTTTCTGCCTGTTTTGTGAGATCTTGGCACCATTCAGCATTTGAGTGGGTAATGTGAGCTCTCTTTGCTCGTACAATTTGCGAAACAAAAATGTAGTTTAACTCTGGCCTTTTTCTTTAGCGGCAATACTCCAGATATGCTCAGTTTATAAGATTTATTTAGATTTCTGCCCGGGAAGACAGCGAAGTGCCCCACAGCCACATCCCAGATTTGCTCTATTTTAGGAGCATCCCCATCACATATGCCAATAATCTGCTGAGCCCACATCATATATGGAGTATTCTGTTGAATGTTTTTGTAAACTTAGTGAATTTATCTGAAGCTGTTGTGACGCAACACCATCTATGTGTGCTTGCTTGCAGTGTCCAGTTTAGAGTCTGACAACGGAATGGACACAAGTCTCTTTTTTTATCTGTGACTTAGGAAACACCCGATATAGCATCCAGCCCAGCACATCTCTGTAAGCTGGCCAAAAAAGCTTTCAAGTAGTCAACGTGGCTGCCGGTGATGAATCTATCATTTACATAGTTGATTGAGCATGTCCTCCTCCTTTTTCAAAATTCTCATTGTTTGGAATTGTTCCTTTTTCCGCTTGGGTGATTCTTTTGTTCCTACATAGCCACATCCTTCAACACTTCCCTCTCAAAAGATCTCGCTGCTGATGGGCTTGCCTCTGTATTCATCCCTCCAGAGCCTTCATTCTGTTTCCGTGTCTTGACTCTGGTCGATCCCCTGCCTAACAAAATATGCATCTAGCGATCTGTGAATGCTCGAGGAAGGGTTATTAGCTTCATTGACTAAATCAGATGAAATTTCTGAAGCAAAATCCAGGATGCGTTCAAAGAAGGCTCAGAACTAGGACGTTAAACTGAGGTCTGCAGATCAAGCCAGTTAAACCGCGTGGGCTTTAGAAACAAACCAGGCAGACGAGCTAAGAATAGGTTTCTGTAAGAGTCCGATGGGATGTGGATAAAAAGGTTCATACCTCTGGACTCAGAGAGCTGCTTTCAAGCGCCTCGAGGCTGAAGGAAGGGTGCAGTCGCCGCCTTCTTCTAGGGGTCTTGGGCATGGGGATCGACACACTGTGTTGCAGGCCTGTTGTAGGTTCCTGCAGTAGCAATGCTTCGACTCTACTTCTGCCCCAGAGGTTAATGCTGACTGCGTCTTGGCTTGGATGCAGACCCCAGGTTTACAGCGCACGCTTCTCCTCGGAGACTAGTTCCCGGAGCGAGAGTGATAGACTGATGATATTGATTTGAAA
This sequence comes from Lissotriton helveticus, assembly GCF_964261635.1. Lineage (NCBI taxonomy): Eukaryota > Metazoa > Chordata > Amphibia > Caudata > Salamandridae > Lissotriton > Lissotriton helveticus. The sequence continues at coordinate 116,074,541 of NC_136071.1, forward strand.
CAAGCAGATAGGTCAAGTTGCCTCTCATTGTCAGCATTCTGCAATCCGTGTATTTCTTCCCATCCCAACACACATTGACAGTGTTTGGGCTGGGCTGGTGGCGTCAGTATCGAGCTGCTGCACACCTTGTTTGGGAACACGTCGACATCAGTATTACATCTTCCTCGTCTACGATAATCTACTCATTAATGTGTACTGATGGAACACTGTTAACAAAGGTGTTCATTTTTGTGACAAAATAGTTCGTTCACATGAAGAGAAAACCAAATTGTCCTTTCGAACCTCCGCCACTAGATGGCAGAGCATGCTCAGCAACTGGATCCCGAACAGAAAAAAAATCTCTAACACTACTTTTACTCATTTCCTTAGAATACTAAAGTCGACAGTTAGCCGGAACTGAGGCGTGATGCAGCAGGAGATGGGGTAAAGGAGATCTGTCTCCCTTAGTCTCCATACAGTGTGGTGTAGTTTTGTATACTTATTATTATGATACAAATTGTAAATCGACTAGGTTAGGATTTCAGTGTTAAGCAGTTTCAATACAAAATAAATTACAATGTTGAAAGGGTTTGTTCCACGTGATAGCCGTTGCAAGTATTGTGAAAGTGATTGATTAGTGGTAAAAACAAACGTGGCAACATTTCTTCAGTTATGAATTTGCGTTATGGACTTTGAAAAAGGTAGTTTGACATTATAGACCGTTGTACAGTAATGCATAGGCTCTGTGAGTAGTTGCATGTCCTGATGACTAAGGAATTGTATAGAAAGCATCACACTAACCTTTACCAGTTGAAAAAAGATTCCAAACCATGCACAGGATATGCACAAAATAAGTATTTAACTTAGTCTAGTGGCAACAATCTGGAGTATAGCTCCCAAACTTTAAGTGCTCTGCTGTCTGACTAACAAAATTATTGATTAACGATGATTATTTTGAAAGCTTAATAATTGCTTATAAGACCAACCTTGAGTTACTATTAGATGAGAACTCGTTTCCGGAGTGGAATCTAATTTAGATAGATGCAGAGAAGTGACCAGTGCATTGTATAAAGTGTGGACTGCTAACACTTCAAATGAGTGTGATTCTAAACAGTTCTGCCAAGTATCACGCATCGCGCGTTAGACTAACGCATTTCAGTGCGGTGCTCCGCATTACCGCACTGAAATGTATTGTCACGCATTTAGGCATAGCGCCACAGCTGTCAATCAAGCCATTAGCGCTGCCTAAAACTGTTAAAATGGAGTGGCAGCTGGCAGCGCACACTCAGTGCTCCCATGATATCATGTTTAGGGCTCGCTCGCGGCTGGCTGAATTATTAGTGGCCGAAAGTAAAACATTTACTTGTGTGCATTGAGGACGCGAGGTCATGTAAACAATAAAATAAAATAAGGGACAAGCTGGGAGCGCGTGCCTGGCAGGATCCACCCTGTCCAGTAACCCTAATATTTCAGGTGTGCCCGTCCTGTCCCTGCAGGTGCTGGACCCGGATAAGCAGATTGACATGCTGGACTCGCTGCGCATCTACCTTCTCCAGTTCGCCACGCTGCTGGTGGAGCACGCGCCACACCACATCCACGACAACAACAAGAACCGCAACAGCAAGCTGCGGCGCCTCATGACCTTCGCCTGGCCCTGCCTGCTCTCCAAGGCCTGCGTGGACCCCGCCTGCAAGTACAGCGGCCACCTGCTCCTGGCGCACATCATCGCCAAGTTCGCCATACACAAGAAGATCGTGCTACAGGTACTTTGAACAGACACCCTGTCGTGTGCTGTTTTATTTGTTATTTTCACCCACACATCACAATTTCATGCTCGTGTAATTCATTTTTTTCTGATGCTTGTCTGTGACCATGGTCCATGTGGATGGTAAAGGCCAGCTAGTGAAGCTGATGGCAATACAGAGCTTTCATGATGGAAGGAGGGTGAAGTGCAACCTTAGTTGGTGGGAGAAGCCTGGCCATACGGTCTGGCCTTGCACTGAGACGTGGCTGTCTCTCCAGTTCGAGTATGTGATGACATGTTGTAATTGCAGGTTGACTGGCCTCACGTGTTTGTTAACAATTTATTCCTGGAAGTAATTATTGTACCATTAAAGTACACTCCAAGCATGATATTTATTCTAAAGAGAGTGGGATAAGTATTACAAAGCGACCTTTGTTTCTCTTCCATGGCCATATCAGCACACTGATTTGATTTTTTTTTTTAAAGTAGATTTTCAGCTGTATTCACTTTTAGGGGCAACGCGTTACTCCGCATCATAGGTGTTTTCAAAAAGTAAATGGCAGCTTGTGTTCAATATTTTGTTTTCAGGTAGGAATGAAAGACGTCGCAGCCTGGATGAACAACAGCTGCCTTTAGCTCAACTCAGAGAAGACAGAGGTCCTCGTCCTTGGACCCGACTACACCTGCCTGGGACTACACCTGGCCTGCCTTCCGCCCTCGGAAACCCACCCACTCCATCAGACCACTCCCGAAACCTCGGCATCATCCTAGACTCCTCCCTCACCATGACTCGCCAGATCAACGCCGCCGCCTCCACCTGCTTCAACTCACTCAGTATTCTCCGCAAGATCTTCAAGTGAATCCCCCCGAATGCAGAAAGACCGTCACCCACTCACTTATAACTAGCAGACTGGACTACAGTAACGGCCCCTATGCCGGAATCAACAAAACCCTGCTACACAAGCCCCAAACCATCCAGAACACCGCAGCCAGACTCCTCCTTAGAACCCACGACACAAGCACATGACCCAGCACCTACGAGACCTCCACTGGCTCCCCATCGAGAAGAGAGTAACCTTCAAGCCACTCACCCACGCCTACAAATCCCTCCACAACATCGGACCCAAATTCCTACACAACATCGGACCCAAATTCCTCAACAAGAGTTTCCTTCCACGTACCCAAAAGGAACCTCTGCTCCGCCGACTTCGCCCTGGTAGAGACCCCGCGCATCCGCAAAACCAGAGCAGGCAGAAGAGATAATTCCTACGTCGCAGCAAATACCTGGAACGAGCTCACAGTCAACATCAGACACTCTCCCACTCTGCACACCTTCAGCAAGAGCCTCAACACCGGGCTCTTCGACCGATCTGTAGCTGCACCCCCCATGTGCCTTGAGACCCTCGCGGGTGAGTAGCGGTCTTTATAAACCCCCTGATTTATTGAATATAATACGTTTTTGTACATTTGTTTTGTTCCAAGTTAGTTTTCCTATACCTACCTTTGAGCACCTTCATGTATTATAGGCTTTATTATATTATACTATTGAAATATGGTGTAATAGATCTGCTCAGCTTAAGCCCTGGCAGGATTATCAAGAGGAACAGGTGGAGCCTGTAGTCATTTGCAAAAAAGTTGAAGAGTCATTGATACAGGTATGCAGACCTCTTTGGCGTAGTCCAGCGGTTTTTAGGATTCAATTGTCTCCACTATATGCTTCATTCTGGAAGTTAAAAGTAGGATTAGGTTACTGAATCTGTATTCGGTTTTTCGACTATTCGCCACAAGGTGGAGTAGAAAAGCATTACATGTATAGTGAAAGAAGTGGAAATCAAATATTTCTGATGGATACTTATATCAACTTTTGAATATCCCCAGGCTCCATACTAAATCTGGACATTTTGCAATCCCCTCTGCACTGGTAGGTGCAGTTGCTCACTCTTGGTGTCTGGTACTTTCTGGACATGACCGCACTGGAGCCGTATAGCACCAACCCAGAGGTCCCATTTTTTCCGCACCCCTCGAGATGGACCTGGAACTGCTCTCTCTGGACTCATTTCACATAAACATACATATTCTTTGCAGTGCTAGTAAATTGTAACCTCCAAAACAAGTCAGGATTTTAAACCTGCCACTCTTGTCATGGACATATTTCCATTTCAGTCCACCACAACATCAGCTTGTGGTACTTGAGTCTAAGCAGGACTCCCAAGTCATGCGATCAGTACAGCCTCACACATTCAAAAGCCATTAAGGATTAGGTGGGAAAGTTGTTTATGATTCTCACAATGAGTGCTGGGCTTCAAACTAATCGCACTCTAGGTCCAGTTCAAAGTCACGTTCTTCGCTCTCTTATAAGTCGTTGAAAGACGTGAACAAAAAGCACAAGAAGTGATGTATGTGGGATGATTCCATGCCTAGATGGTAGATAGGCAGGTTTACTGACTTGAGTAGATTATCTACTGCCAAACTTAACCTGGTCTCTCTCCAACGGGGGTGCAGAGTTGTACAAAATATAGAGTGCATGTCAACATCCATTTTTAATAGGAACCTTCAGTGTAGCAAGCTACTGCTGCATTATTGTAAATAGGTCCAGGGAAGTCGAAGGAGAAAATAATTACTTTGTGATCAGTCTAGGTTTACCGGAACTAATAATGGTAGGTACATAGCTTGAAGGAGGTCAAACTTAGGTCAGTAGTTTCCTCTAGAATGAGTGGCATCCATTACTTGGAGATGTAGTTGAGAGTGACAGCTGATTATCTATCTGAATGTTAAAATCACTCAGATTTGGAGGCATTGAGATCAAAATAAGTGATAAACTACAACTTTGTGGTCAAAAACATTAGACAGACTAAAGAAGGGCAGGGGAGTCAGTTTGAACTCCTTTGTCTGCAGTTGAAGCAGTTTGAGATATATTTAACCAAAAGGGGAGGGTTGGTCATTCTAGGTTGAGATGATGCTAATGTTTCTCGAAAGATATTCTCAAGTCCACCTCCTGACTTGTCAACATAGAATGCTTTTGCAAACTCTGCTGTAAATGTGGGGGCAAAGATGATTCTTTAACACTTATTTCAATGAGGACAACCATCTATATTGTTTTCTGTTAAAAATTTGGAGATTTCAAAGTAGTGCATGGGAAGAAATTCGCAACTGATGACAGAGGCCCGATTTCTCATTCCATGTGTTTAATCCAACAGCCATACAAGAAGGTGTTTTATCAATTTTAAAAATTAACGGGTAGAGAATGGTCAATCTGACTCAAAGGACTATGTTTTGTTCTGACGGGATCGTGTATAGTGGGAAATAATTCACCTGTGGGTTACAATATATGAAGTCTTGGCTCAAGTACGGAATCTGGTGTAAATAACCAACATGGCGATTGGATTTCCTGTTGCGCACCCAGTGTGCAGCTTCTGCACAGTTGCACAGCCGTCAGACTTATGAAGGCCTCCACTGAGTGGGAGTCGAACGGCAAGAGTGGTAACTGATGTAAATAAAAAATTAAAAAAACAGGGGTAAAGAAAAAAGATTAACTGGAGCCTTTTTACTCATGCCATGAGTAAAGGCTCCCATGAGGAGCAGGACTACTGGAAAGAAAATCGTAAGTGCGAAATAAACCACGTATGTGCAAAGCACTTTAAAATTCTAATTTGCTTAAGGTTATAATGTAAGATGAAAATACAGAAGGGTCATGTCCCCAAATGTACAAGGAACAGGTTGTGGGTAAATAAAATAGAAATTTCAATAGCAGAGTGCATCACTTACCCTCTAATCTGTAGCCATAGGATTATGCGACAATATTTTAGGCAACTCAAGATGCAATTTGTCCATAATTGTTATTTTTACTGATATTCATAAACTTTAGAATATCTCGTTGCAGGAGCGGTAAGATGTAATGTAATTCTAAACAAATCAGTCGTAATTCAGTCCATTTGATGGAAAGCTGCACTCCAGAAAAACATTTCAAAATGAAAAAACAACGCATGTTCTGGTGATCCTGTGTGTAGAGTCCTTAAGATCTGTGATGAATGACACTGTCATATTAAAGTCTCCTGAAAGTGCCTCATCATGCACAGGAGGGTAAGACGAGCAGTTGGTTGTGGATACTGGCGACAAAAAAGACCTTTTGAGACACAAAGTATGCTCCCAATCAGTGAGGAGGTGGTTGGGATGTTTATAAATTCTAGAAAACCCGAAAATAGTCCCTGGTTTACTAATTAATTCTGACAGTAGGTGAATATTGTAGCAAGCTGGTTCTTTATATATCAAAATGAGGTATATTGTGCAAAGAATGCAGGTATTCCCTTACTAGTGGACAAGGGCTTGCTCTAGCAATCCCTGAGTGGGCGAGCAGCCTTAGGCTTATCAGAGAGGAGTGTGAGACACCAGCTAAATACACACAGCCAATAAATGCTACACACAACTCAATAAGGAGATCCACACCATTTATTAAGCTAACCTGTATCTTTATATATATTTAGGTAACAGAATCAATGTGATTAGATAAGAGAAATACTTTTGGTTTCAAAAAGTTGATACTTTGTGCAATTTGCTGTAGGTGCAAGTACAGAATATAGTTAGAGTACAGCGGTTTACAAGACCAATCTCTTGGACTGAAGGTGAGTATGGGGCAGTGTCCACGGCAGCACCAGCAGGTCACCTCGAGTGGCACTAGGGTGACCGGCAAAGTGGTGCAATATAGCATCGGATGCCCAATGTTAGTCTGTGGGGGTCGGTCTTCGTGAATAGAGGCTGCAAGATTGGACTGGGAGGCCAGTCGGGTTGAACCAACAGGGGGGCTCATGCCTCACGATGCTCAGATTTGGGGATACCTTTTGTCATCTTCTCCACGGGCCGAGGGCAACAGGTGTTGAGATGTCCTTAGGTGTCACGTTTTTGTCACCAGGAGCACTCGTGGTCTAGATTGCCCACAAACAGAGGCTGTTGGCGGTGTTGGTGAGTCCACATGGGCAAGTCCAAGGTGGGCATTGTCTCTGCAGGGCAGAGGACCACGCTGGCACCGTTGTTCCACTTCAGCTTGGGCTAGGTGGTTTGGTGCAGTGCTGATTTCTGGCGCTGGGTCTTTGCAGCCTGGAGCCTTCCCAGCTTGGACTTTGGTACCTGCAGATTGCAGGGAAACAGCTGCACTGCTCCATGGGAGTTCCTTGATCTTTGGAGAAGTGCTGGCAGTTGCTCTAGGTTCCAGGGGTACCATTTACTAGAGACTTCCAGGGAGTGCTAAAGGTATTGCCAAATGGGGAAAAAACTGTACAGGTTTGGGAGAGAGATCTGGCACTGGGAACCTGGTCAGCAGGAACTCAGTGCACTGTCAGGTGAAATCACGTTAAATATCAAGCAAAAAGGGGTGGGTGACCATGTTAAAAAGTGGCACCTTCTTACAGTGTTAGAGGAAGCTACTGATGTTCTGGTTTTAGAGAGCAACGCTCAAATGAACAGCTATACATCTTATATGTAATAGTTTTGGAGATCTTTAACAAATATAAAGTGTTTAAGGATCTGGGTAGAAGGTTGGTAAATATTTTGTTTTAATTAATTTGAAATTTCCTTGGGTAGGAGAAAAGGGCAGATTCTCATGTATAACATTTTTCAGTAGAACAGTGTTGGGGGCTTGCTAGTTATAAAGATTTAAGCTAGATCAATGTCTGGACTTGAGAGATGGCCACCAAGAAGGCAACTTCCCATGATACTTGTTTTGAATCCAAAGATTGCTGTATTAATTTAGATCTTACTATATTCAAAACAATCTTTAAAGCAGTCCTGTAATGATTAAGAAAGTGGATGTTGATAAAGGCAAATGGGAAGCACAAAACAATAGAAGGTAAATATTGCATCTTATGGCTTGATTTCTTTTCCTAAATTTCTTTTTCTTAAATTATTTTCACAAGGGAAAATGCATCATACTGTTAAAAGCATGTTCCAAAGTCTCGCATATTTGCGAAGATATTCTGCTGTTGAAATTCAGTGAGAATGCCCATGATAAAGTAGGTTATGGTTAAGTACATTTTCCGTATGCAAGGTGCAATATTGTATTTTATCAGTTATGTTTTTGCTATCAAGATACATTTTTTGAGCGCTTAAATCTGGAGTAGCACAAATTACAAGGTGAACATCATCATTAGTTTTCTCTATTACGAGAGCTTTTTCAAGTTTGTCTAATTTTATTTTGTTACGCATAGTACTAACGAAAAACAGTTGGGATTATTTTCTTTTTGGTTAACTGAATGGAACATGTGCCCAAAAGACGGCAGACATGTTAACACGGGCAAAATTACGATGGCTCCCATAAAACGACGTCTGTTCAGAGTGCTACAAGAGATTTTTTCACTGTCCTCCTTCTTAGACATCCGTTTTGACTTGCATAAATATGGACAAGGCATTAGGTTGAACTGCAAATGAGTTATTGCAGAATTGAGGCAGTGCAGACACTAAAGATTGCATCATGAAACTGCTAAGGCGCTCGACCTCGGACCTGGGGATCTGGGTTCGAATCTCGGTAACGACTCCAAAAACCCCTTGTGATTCTGGGCAAATCACTTAATCTCCCCGTGCCTAAAATGAAAGTGTGTCCTCATCTCCCCGTGCCTAAAATGAAAGTGTGTCCTCATGTAACGTAACTGGTGCTATGTAAAGCGCTTTGATAACTGATTCGGTTCGGTTCTAGTTCGCGCTATATTAAAACTCTGCCAAAAAAAAACTATCGAGTAAGTTGAGCCACCACAAAAATGGAGGAAAAGGAAACGGATGTCTGCGGTACAGTGATGATAGAAAGTGTCTCCTACTGTGCATATACTAGAAAACAATTACTATTATGTCAAAAAGTTTATTGGTTTTATAATGTATACATGAATACTTGTGATGTTTGCACTCTTTATAGTCCATTTTCTATTGTTGCGACTTCGTTAAGTGTACATATAGTTTTTTTCATTATTTGTATTGCCCCCACATTGCTAGCTACACCTTAATGTGTGCTTTAAAAAACTAAATGAATGAATTAAGGTTACGTGTGATTGAACCGTTAACTTTCTTTTGTTATTCTTACCCCATCTGATCACATCTCATGCTACAGTTTTCATTAGTGTATATATGAATAATTAAGTGGGATGGCTGCCTAATGTTTGCCTTTAAATCTAGGTTTTTCATAGTCTGCTGAAAGCTCATGCTATGGAAGCCCGTGCTATAGTTCGACAAGCCATGGCTATCTTAACACCAGCAGTGCCTGCTCGTATGGAAGACGGGCATCAAATGCTGACTCACTGGACAAGAAAAATTATTGTGGAGGAGGGTCATACGGTACCGCAGCTAGTCCATATCTTACATTTAATAGTGCAACATTTCAAGGTAAGTTAATAGGCCTTCTTTGGCTATTGCACAGATGTGGTGTATAACAAAATTAATAGACTATCCCCTGTATATAGGTGAGCACTTGTATGCAAAATATATATTCTTCTCATCACAATATTCTCTATACAAACTGTTTCTGTGACATAAGGGAGTATATACAAATTCCAAACATTTTGTAGCGTTATGTTGGTTTCCTTTCCTAAAGCACTGGTTTGTCATCAGTTTTGTTTCAAATGTGCATACTCTCTCTCTGTTTAGTTCAGGGTCAGGAAAATGTTCAGGGCCGATGTGTTTGTTTTGCCGCCATTTGATCAATATAGGACAAATACTTTTTTTTCCTGAACCCTCAGGAATTGGCAGAACCCATTTTCCTTGGGTATGTTCCACCGTTTTTTTCCCCAGTTATCAAGCTGTATTTTTTTAGGTTTTGTGTGTCCTAGTCTACCAGATCGCGTAAGCTGCCTTGTTGTAAAAGACTTATTGTGGGCTCGCCATAGGAAAGTGCCTTTTTGTATGATCATTCCCAACATTTTGGATTGATGCTGCTGATTTTTCAACTCTAGTACCTTGGGCCCTGCTGTCAAGGCCCCAGTGCATCTACTATGACCCCTCAAAAGTTTATGTGCAATTGACTAATCCCTGATTGGCATAAGTAGCTTACTTATAAGACTCAAGTATATAGTACTCCTGGTTCCCAGAGCTAGTAAGTTAAGAGTCCTCAGTGGACTGCAACACTTCTTGCCCCATCATTGTTAAGACAAAGTGAAAACATGGCTCTAGGTCTGCCATCGCGACCTAGTTGGACAGCTTTTAAACTGCCAACTCAACATGGCAGAATAACCCTCTTTCCATGCTCAAACTTTACTTTATATTTGTAGGTCACTCCAAGGCAGGCCTTAGTAGTCCATAAGGGAGGGTGCTAGATATTAAAAAAGACATGCCGAATTTGAACTTAACACGTCCTGACAGTGAAATTGTCAATTACACTATAGTAATGCCGGAAGTCCCATTGGCTTACATGGAGTTTTACTACCATACGTGCTAAGTGCTAACGTCCATGTGGTACCACCGAAGATGGTACTTCAAAGTATCAAATTAATTGTTGCTTTAAACCAGACTTTCGGCTGACGTCGGAATTAAAGAAACTTTTAAGGCAAAGATAACTTTAGAAAGTCACCACTTGGTTGTCCAAACATAAGGTAGCCCTTCCTGACTGTCTCCAGCAATTGTCACCTGAGAAAGTAGGCTGCCCAACTTGTAGGAAGTGTGAAACTCCTACTTTAACAAGGAACAAAGAGAACTGTTCGTGGAAGAAGGCGTGACCTACTCCAGCAGGAGGACTACCAGGCGGTGGCCAGAGATGGCCCAGCTTCAAAGATGCTATCACGTCAGTTAAGAAATGCCAATCATACCTTGGTCTACCCACTCCTGTGTGTCAGTAGACAGGTTGGTGTCTCTTTCAGAGAGAGAAAGCCTGTGGCAGAATCGATTTATCTGGGTATACACTTAGAGAGTGTTTCCAGAGCTCCACACAGGAAGGACCCATCTTGGGTTCAGGCAGAGAGGGGTATTCTCAGATTGTTTTTGGCCAAACCCCTAGGAAGTGAAGCCAAGTGGTACGGGTTGCCCTGTAGGCCCTATTGGCTTCCTCCCTTCAAAAACAAAGATGAAATAAGTGTCACCCCTGGCACACATTCCTCAGATCACTACTGAACTCGAAATAAGACTGAAGAAATACTGCCCTGAACCCAGCAAAGTGAGGCTGCACGAAAGGCTGGACTGGACCTTTTGAACTGAAGGGACCCGCAGAGAGGGCTGTCTTCTGTGCCCACTCAAGGAAAACAATCTCCACTTGTGCCTGGACAGAATAAGTGACTTCAAGGGCTATGTGCTACCATTATATTAAGCGTTAGGACTACAAAAGCTAAGGAAACCTGCATTCTCGAGCGCAGCTGCCCAGGAACATCTCACCGCTGCTCAATGACGAAGTGCCAGCTGAGAGACAGAGTCCCGACCCACTCAAGGGGCCCCCAAGTCTGTCGGGCTCTTGACTAAATGTCAGAGCTTACTCTAGTTCCTCAAAAAGAAAGAATTACTTACCTTCAAGTAACCTCTGAAACTGCTGTTACTGGGGCACAAGTTGCATCTGGGCCTGCACTGGACTCTGCTTGTGCTTCGTGGGATCTCGCTTCCGTAGACCGGGCACGACCCCTTACGTTTGTTGACTCAAGTCTGGCCCAGGGAAGACTCACCGCACTTCTTCAGCATCTTAAGCACCTTCAGCACCCCGAGAATCCCTAGTGTCGTTTTGGTACTTCTAAATGCTTTACACTAGTTCCTTTGATTAAGCCTGATAGCTCAGTCCTGGGTAGCTGTGGCACAGAGCAAAGGGTTTTCATTAAGGAACCTGACTGGACCTGGTAGAAATTGTGACATTATTACATGGTGAGATCTTATAACCACACCACATAGTAATCCACTTTCCTACACTTGAGAAGAACTTATAGAGGCTTAGAGCCTGCCCATTGCTTACCATGGTTGACTTTTATTGTCATTCTTTAGCTTGCTTCTTAATTAGTGGCTTTGTGTCCATCGTGTGTTTGTTACTTCACTGAAGCACAGGCTCTTTAGTATCTCTCTGATTAGCTGGCTTGTATCCTTCTACTGCTCAATTTTAGGGAGCGTTTTCCTTTTTGGTAAAGCACTTCATGAGAGTGCATCTATTTTTCAGCTTTTTTCTTCTCCCCATGTGCTCCTCCAAATCCCCCCACCCTCCCTGTGCTCTGTTTCTTTCTTGTGTACTTATCTCTCTTGCTCTCCCTGTTGTCCTTACCGTCTCAAGAAGTTCCCTCTTTTCGCTCTCACTTTCTTGTGCTTCTCCCCAAATTTGTTTCTTTTTGGTAGGACTTTAAATCTACCACCTAATCCTCGTTATGTTTTCCAAACAATTCACTTTCAGTCTGGAAACTGGATAATGATTAACCACTGACAGTAACAGATGGCACATACTCCTGCTCTGGATTGCAAGCGCTTTAGCCGGACCCAGGATTGCAGTGTATGAAAACATAGGAAGCAGCGAGCAATGCAGGGTAATTTAATCACTGAGATGAAGTGCTTCCCCTCAGGCAGAACATTGAATAAATATGTCCTTTGAGTGAGTGGGAGCTGCGAGGTGAAATGCTTACCACAATTTTCAATAGTATTGGATCAACTTTTCCAAGAGATATTGACATGTATCAGAAATCTCCTCACATCACTACTCACAACTTAGTTACCTCCATGCGTCTCTAGGGTACTGAAACAAATGTCCTCAGGTCGTCAGTGAGGTCACAGGCTAACAGTTATTTCTCTGTTTTTTTTCTCCTGTTACTATCATTGCAGATGCTGGGATAACGTTTATAATCCAGCACATCCAACACACTTCTTTTCCCTTTTTTTTAATATATATATCACAAGCTTGACCTAAGAGCACTTTACATAAACACACACTTTTTAGGCACTTAGACATTGAGATTTGCCAAGACTCACAGGATGTTCAGCTAATACCTGGAATCAAACCTGGTTCCCCATATCCAAGCCCACACCATTAGCAAGAAGGCCACACCACCTCCCGTTACTTTTAATTGTAAGAGTTTATACAATACAAAGAACTGTCTATCCATGAGAGCTGATGAAAGGAGTTAGTTGAGTCATACACCTAGTGGATTACCACTCCTCTTTTCTCTTGTTTTCTTGTCATCAAGCTTAATTCCTATCGCACTTAATCACTCTTCACCCCCACTCGTACCACTGTTGCATCTTAGATTTCAGTCAGTGACATTTGCACATGCTTTGCACAAAGCTGAACAAAGTCCTAACTAATCTTAGCTATTTTCTTTCTACTCATGGGATGACATGCATGGTTGTGAGTTTCGCAACACTACAGGGAATAGCCTTCATTGGCATTTACCTTTTTGTAGAGAAGATAAGTGACTTAAGAGAAATTCAGTTCAAGAAAAACAGCTGGCTATAATGGACTTTGTTTTTCCATAACCTGTTCTGTCATTTTAACAGTTCTGTTTTGTAACCATAAAATAACAATTACAAAGATATTAGAGATCAACTTTGTTCCAGCTTGTCCCTTAGGAGATCTTTTTGAGTCAGGGGGACTAGCATTGAATAGAATATGCGATGAGCACTGGCCAAAGTGATGCATCATTCAGTGAACCTCATTGATGTTTCCTCTAGTTGTTAGAATCCACTTGTTGGGAAGCTGTGTGTCATTGATAAGTGGAAAATAATGTTATCAAACCACTGAGACCTCCTGGGCAGTCAGAAGACGGGTCAATGTAGGAAGCTGTCTCTGTATATACTATACCAAAGTGAGGTATAGTGTGTACAGAGTCCAGTGGAACCCCCAAAGGTAGGCAGAGATAAAGTTAGATATAACCTTACTCTCTATTTGTGGTAGTGTGGTTGAGCAGTAAGAGGTTAGTGTTAAGCATTTGTTGTACACACTCAGGCAGCAAATTGTCACACACTCAAAGACTGAACCTCAGACCAATTGTTTTGTATAAATATATTCTTTTAGCTATTTTGTTTTCCAGAACCAAGCAAGCCTAGCACAGGTAAGCAATAGATACTTTACAGTAGTAATGCAGTTTGTAAACATTTTGAATTGTAATTGTATATGCACTTGGTTTTGACTTAAAGTATGGTCGCAGAGAAATACAATACTTTGTAAATACAGTACATAGACTTGAATGGGCTTTTCAGTAAAATACCAGGTAAGTTACTTTTTAGATTACTTTTGGTACACCGGGTAGTATACCTGGATACTACACTGGGGCATTTCCTGTAAACAGGTAAGTAAAATCGTTTTGGTTAAATAGTACAATTTTAAAGAATTTCTTTAGGTTTTCAAACTCCACACACAGAAACTTTTCCAAGAAAAACAGTCAATGGTACCCTATGGAGGAAAATAGTGTTATCGGTTTTATGGTAAGTATTCGGTAGTGGGAGTTGAGGTTCTCGGGGTAGACTTAGGGGTCCTCCAGGGTCAAGGATCCACTCTTGTTACGCCCTCAGCAGCACTAGAAAAGGGGGTGGTGATGAACAGAGTGTCTGAATTAAGCAGACCACTCTTACCCAGTCCAAAGATCAGGGCTTGATCCATCACCGTTATTTAGCTCACTGCCCCATCCCAGCTCAGAACCTGGCTATATGCAAATTAGTCTGTCCCTGGCCCAGTGCATCATGGGAACAGGGCAGACCAAACTACCAAGCCAATTCTTCACCAGAAAGGATACAAGCTACCGGGGACCGGTTTCTGGCATTTCAGCCTCGTCGGCCCGGCTTGCTTGAATCCTGATGGAGCAGTGAGCAAGGGACTCATGTCTGAGTATACCCTGCCACACCTATAGTGGCCAAAAACGATTCCGAAAAGGGGGTGGTGATGAACAGAGTGTCTGAATTAAGCAGACCACTCTTACCCAGTCCAAAGATCAGGGCTTGATCCATTACCGTTATTTAGTTCACTGCCCCATCCCAGCTCAGAACCTGGCTATATGCAAATTAGTCTGTCCCTGGCTCAGTGCATCATGGGAACAGGGCAGACCAAACTACCAAGCCAATTCTTCACCAGAAAGGATACAAGCTACCGGGAACCGGTTTCTGGCATTTCAGCCTCGTCGGCCCGGCTTGCTTGAATCCTGATGGAGCAGTGAGCAAGGGACTCATGTCTGAGTATACCCTGCCACACCTATAGTGGCCAAAAACGATTCAGAAAAGAGGGTGGTGATGAACAGAGTGTCTGAATTAAGCAGACCACTCTTACCCAGTCCAAAGATCAGGGCTTGATCCATCACCGTTATTTAGCTCACTGCCCCATCCCAGCTCAGAACCTGGCTATATGCAAATTAGTCTGTCCCTGGCCCAGTGCATCATGGGAACAGGGCAGACCAAACTACCAAGCCAATTCTTCACCAGAAAGGATATAAGCTACCGGGGACCGGTTTCTGGCATTTCAGCCTCGTCGGCCCGGCTTGCTTGAATCCTGATGGAGCAGTGAGGAAGGGACTCATGTCTGAGTATACCCTGCCACACCTATAGTGGCCAAAAACGATTCAGAAAAGGGGGTGGTGATGAACAGAGTGTCTGAATTAAGCAGACCACTCTTACCCAGTCCAAAGATCAGGGCTTGATCCATCACCGTTATTTAGCTCACTGCCCCATCCCAGCTCAGAACCTGGCTATATGCAAATTAGTCTGTCCCTGGCCCAGTGCATCATGGGAACAGGGCAGACCAAACTACCAAGCCAATTCTTCACCAGAAAGGATACAAGCTACCGGGGACCGGTTTCTGGCATTTCAGCCTCGTCGGCCCGGCTTGCTTGAATCCTGATGGAGCAGTGAGCAAGGGACTCATGTCTGAGTATACCCTGCCACACCTATAGTGGCCAAAAACGATTCAGAAAAGGGGGTGGTGATGAACAGAGTGTCTGAATTAAGCAGACCACTCTTACCCAGTCCAAAGATCAGGGCTTGATCCATCACCGTTATTTAGCTCACTGCCCCATCCCAGCTCAGAACCTGGCTATATGCAAATTAGTCTGTCCCTGGCCCAGTGCATCATGGGAACAGGGCAGACCAAACTACCAAGCCAATTCTTCACCAGAAAGGATACAAGCTACCGGGGACCGGTTTCTGGCATTTCAGCCTCGTCGGCCCGGCTTGCTTGAATCCTGATGGAGCAGTGAGCAAGGGACTCATGTCTGAGTATACCCTGCCACACCTATAGTGGCCAAAAACGATTCAGAAAAGGGGGTGGTGATGAACAGAGTGTCTGAATTAAGCAGACCACTCTTACCCAGTCCAAAGATCAGGGCTTGATCCATCACCGTTATTTAGCTCACTGCCCCATCCCAGCTCAGAACCTGGCTATATGCAAATTAGTCTGTCCCTGGCCCAGTGCATCATGGGAACAGGGCAGACCAAACTACCAAGCCAATTCTTCACCAGAAAGGATACAAGCTACCGGGGACCGGTTTCTGGCATTTCAGCCTCGTCGGCCCGGCTTGCTTGAATCCTGATGGAGCAGTGAGCAAGGGACTCATGTCTGAGTATACCCTGCCACACCTATAGTGGCCAAAAACGATTCAGAAAAGGGGGTGGTGATGAACAGAGTGTCTGAATTAAGCAGACCACTCTTACCCAGTCCAAAGATCAGGGCTTGATCCATCACCGTTATTTAGCTCACTGCCCCATCCCAGCTCAGAACCTGGCTATATGCAAATTAGTCTGTCCCTGGCCCAGTGCATCATGGGAACAGGGCAGACCAAACTACCAAGCCAATTCTTCACCAGAAAGGATACAAGCTACCGGGGACCGGTTTCTGGCATTTCAGCCTCGTCGGCCCGGCTTGCTTGAATCCTGATGGAGCAGTGAGCAAGGGACTCATGTCTGAGTATACCCTGCCACACCTATAGTGGCCAAAAACGATTCAGAAAAGGGGGTGGTGATGAACAGAGTGTCTGAATTAAGCAGACCACTCTTACCCAGTCCAAAGATCAGGGCTTGATCCATCACCGTTATTTAGCTCACTGCCCCATCCCAGCTCAGAACCTGGCTATATGCAAATTAGTCTGTCCCTGGCCCAGTGCATCATGGGAACAGGGCAGACCAAACTACCAAGCCAATTCTTCACCAGAAAGGATACAAGCTACCGGGGACCGGTTTCTGGCATTTCAGCCTCGTCGGCCCGGCTTGCTTGAATCCTGATGGAGCAGTGAGCAAGGGACTCATGTCTGAGTATACCCTGCCACACCTATAGTGGCCAAAAACGATTCAGAAAAGGGGGTGGTGATGAACAGAGTGTCTGAATTAAGCAGACCACTCTTACCCAGTCCAAAGATCAGGGCTTGATCCATCACCGTTATTTAGCTCACTGCCCCATCCCAGCTCAGAACCTGGCTATATGCAAATTAGTCTGTCCCTGGCCCAGTGCATCATGGGAACAGGGCAGACCAAACTACCAAGCCAATTCTTCACCAGAAAGGATACAAGCTACCGGGGACCGGTTTCTGGCATTTCAGCCTCGTCGGCCCGGCTTGCTTGAATCCTGATGGAGCAGTGAGCAAGGGACTCATGTCTGAGTATACCCTGCCACACCTATAGTGGCCAAAAACTATTCAGAAAAGGGGATTCAAGCAAGCCGGGCCGAAGACGGCTGTAATGCCAGAAACCGGTCCCCGGAGGCTTGTTTCCTTCCCAGTGTAAGAATTGGCTTTTGTAGTCTGGTCTGCCCTGTTCCCATGATGCACTGGGCCAGGGACAGACTAATTTGCATACAGCCAGGTTCTGAAACTGGGATGGTGCAATGAGCTAAAAAACGGTGTTGGATCTAGCCCTGATCTCTTGACTGGGTGAGAGTACTCTGCTTAATTCAGAGACTCTGTCCATCACCACCCCTTGTTGTAAATAACTCAGCAGCACTAGGGCAGCCGGGTACAGAGTGCTGAGGCCCAATGTTATCCAATTGCGGATAGGGGCCTCCGGTTGGTGGCTGCTGACGAGCAGGCCACTTGGTTGTGGGAGCCAAGCTGCTGGTTTTAGGCTCAGTGCAAAGGGGGATTCGGTTTAGCACACAAAGTGAACCGCAGCGGCGGCTGGGTGCAGGGTGCTGATTTGGCATCAGGTTTTTCAATGGGGATTTTCGATTTTGGTTTTTAGCTGCAGGCTCAGTCCAGGAAGACTTCTGGGAGGAACCAACAGCTGGTCAAGTAAGTTGGAGGGATCGGGGACATAGGTGCACCTCTGGTGCTGTTCTCCAGGGTGCAGGGCGTCTGGATGCAGGGGTGTCTTTTGAGGTCGGATTTCACTTTACCAGGCCATCCGCATGGGGGGGGGGGGAGTTGTCTCTGTGCAGAGGCTGCTGGCGACGTCGTGGAGTCCTGGAGGGGTCAACCCATGGGGGACTCGGACTCTGGAGCGCTGGGGGACCTCGCTGGGACCGGTGGGCCACTCAAACTTGGACTATAGGTGACGAGTGCAGTGGTGGTTCCAGGCATCGGGTTTCTTTTTCCTCAGCAGACTCGGAGTCTTTCTTAAGTGTTTCTTCTGAACAGAGCTGCTGTTCACAAGAGATCCGGTCTTTGTTGAAGGCAGTCAGCCCTCCCAGGGGTTCTGGAGGTCACTGGCTGCAGGACAAGACGATTTTTGGACCAGGATCTCTGGAAACTGCCGATGGGCCGGTAGGACTGGGGCCAAGTCAGTTGTTCTCTGTAGTCTCCTCTGCTGGGCGTCTTCTTTAGTCTGTTTTCTTCTTAGGTTGTGTGAATCTTGAGTTCTTGGTTCAGGGCTCCCCACTAAATACTTTATTTAGGAGGCGTTTTAGGGGTCCCGAGGTCAGTAGCCAATGGGCTACTAACCTTAGGGTGACTACACCCTTGGTGTGCTCAGCCCACATGGGGGAGTGTGCACAATCCCTAATCCTGATTGGGGAGTGACTGTAGAGTGTGTTTCACCTCGCCTCTCCCACATGAGGGGTGGGGTTGGCAAAGGTGGGCGCACCTTCTGGGCTGGCTAATTTTTCCTGCCTTCTTCCAGCCAAAAAGGAGGGGAGACAGGAAGGGGGCCTGCTCCTGATAGCAGAAGAGGCTGGGGTCGCATTACAAAAGCTGCCAGGCCTTTGAAGCTCCCCTGCCACAGATGGCTCTTCCTGGCGTGGGGGAGGTGTGAAAACCTCCACCCAGGAAAGTCTTAGTTTCTGGGCTCAGGGAGCGAAGGCTTTCACCCTAGGGGTCCAGAAACATGTCTCGTGGTGACAGGCCGGTGTGTACCAGTCAGGGAACCCACCAGAGGCTGGTCATTTTTCAGAGGGCATCTCTAAGATGCACTCTGTGCTCATTTTTCATTAAGTCTCACACTGTCATCCGTGTGGGTTTAATGTGCTGAGAAGTTTGATACCACACTTCCCAGAAGTCAGTAAACCCCTCATGGCGCTGTGGAGTTCATTATGACAAACTACCAGACCATATACTCTCTATGGCTTTACTGCACTTACAATGTCTAAGAATGGACTTAGACACTGTAAGGGTACAGGGCTCATGCACATGTACCCTCACCAATTGCATAGTGCACCCATCTAGATGGGTGGCTGACCCATAGGCAGTGGGCTGTAGGCATGGCACACACAGATGTGTCATGTTGACTCTTCACTTTTCTCTGCACCAAAACACGCAGCCTGCAATGGCAGTGTGTGTGTGTTAAGGTACAGTACCTCTAAGGGTGGCACAATATGTGCTGCAGCCCTTAGAGGCCTTCACTGGTCACAGTGCCCTTGGTACCTTTTACAAGGGACTTACATGTGGCCAGAGAGGTGCCAATTGGGGGTACAAAGGTACAGTTTTGGGAAAGCACACAGGTCCTGGGAACCTGATTGGCAGGGATCCGGGGCACATCAAGTCCATGTGCATGAGAAACATGGCTTTGGGGAGTTACTGCAACAGAAACCTAGCTTCCTACACAAGGTCCTTAGAACCACCAGCAGTTATGCTTTACCTGCCCTGGTGTGTCCGGTTGCAGAGGGCAGCCTCGAGTGCTACGGCTGTAGCCTATGGAGATAACCTGTAACAGAAAAATGCTGCAAGTGGGTTCTTGGGGACAAGTCTGTTAGAACTCAAAAGGGGGACTCTGTTCTTGAGGGTCTCTGGGGCAAGGGTACACCGTTGGTAGGCTCAGACTCTAGCTGTGGGGCTCAGCTGCAGAGGTGTTTTGTCCAATTGGCCGCTTGTGTTCAAGGCTCTCACTTTTGGGGTCAACCTAGAGACTGGGACAAAACAGAACAGCCAAGCCACTCTAGATGATGGCCTCTCTGGTGCTGACATCCCACATTGTTAGGTCTGCCTTGGCGATGTTGGTGTCTGGGCTGGACACTGCAGAAGCCTTGGTTGCTGTAAGGGGTCTGGTATCCTGGGTATTGATGTAGGGGGGCTTCTGGCATCTCCAAACTTGGGGGTAAATGGATCTGACTATCTGTAGAACGGGGACCTCCTCCTGGGTGGCTGCTGTGTCGGTGGACCCGGTGGTCAGCAGATCGCTGAACTGTACGTTGTGGTCGGTGACTGCAGGGAAGTGGCTTCTTCACTTCAAGGGAGATGATGGCTGCTTGGCTAAGTGCTGGCATCCCTCCCCTGGCTTCTGGAGGATGCACAGCTGCAGGACTTGTTGGGTCTGCCTTTGACGAGACAGATGCAGGCAGGCAGAGTTTGGCGCCAAATCCACAGCTAGTCCACAGTTCTTGCGTTCTGCAGCTATTCTTTGTCCGTCTACTTTAGCCAGGTTAATCTGTTTTCCTGGTTTCAGGGGGCAGCACAAATACTCAATTTAGTACTGTTAAGGGAAGAGTAGGGTAGTAGCCAATGGGCTACTGACTACACCCCGTATATGACGACTTCCTGTGGGAGGTGGGCATAACCCTGTCACAGGCTTCCTAATTTTACTACAACCAAGATGATGAAATCCTACTTTTCGTGTCCACTTCAGTTAGCCCACCTTAGGGGTTTGGATAGCTTGACAGTGTAACACGCCTCCTTGCATATCTAATTTCCCACCTGTCCAGATGGCAAGTGGGCCTTAGGGCAGGGCATGGCATCTCCCAGGTCTGGAGAAAGGCAGTGCTGCATATCAAAGGAGGAAGGAGCCTTGAAGCCCTTGGCCGTGATGTGCTAAATAACTAGCCATCCTGCCAGGGAGGTGTGAACACATTCCTCTGGAGCAGGCATTGTTTCTGGCCTCAAAGAGCATGGGCTCTCACCTGCAGGTGTTCAGAAACTTGTCTGTTGTTGCAGGCTGGACGATACTGTTCAGCCAGCGCACTAGATCCTGTTAGGTTTTCCAGTGAGCATTTCTCAGGTGCACTCTGGGTGCATAGCCTAATACATCTTGTACTGGAAAAAGTACAGATTTATTAAGGCAAGGTATTTAATACCAAACACCATAGGTTTCAGTGAAGCCATCATGTAGCTGGGGAACTCGTAATGTCCAGTGCCCAGTACATATATTAAAATGGCTTACCTGTTCACTTGTACCATCTAGTAATTGAACTAGACCGTACAGGGACATATCTGCTCATGCAGGTATGCCCTTACATGTAATATTTTACACCTTGGATTAGGGCTACAAGGCGTGCTCTAGGGGCAACGTGCATATATTACATGCAGTGACTTTGGCATGGCACACACTGAGTGTACCATGTCATGTTTTCACTCATAGTTTTCACCATGACACGCAGTCTGCAAAGGCAGACTTCATGCAGTTTGTGTGGGGGTCCCTTAGGACGGCATATTTTTCCTAGCAGCAACAATTTCATCTCGGTTTCTTGGAAATAAGAAACGTGCACAATGCTTTATTTGTGTGTTTGCAGGCATTAATTAATCTCTTGCTGTCACAAAACATAGTGCTACTGAAAATATTTTCTTTGCAGTACGTGATCACTTTAATTTACCCATTATTCCTTTGGTCAATGACAGTTTTGTCATTGGCAGCTAGTGCTACAAAACTGGTTGGTGAATGTGTGATGAAGAAAGGCATTCTATTGCATATAATTTGACTCGTGGCACGAATATCTTCACTAACACTACTTTTAAATTTCATTTTATGTCTTCATGTAAGTGAAATTGTCCATCCAATCTGTTTTCTACATAGATTGAGGAAATGTAAAATACAGGAAGCCATTTGTTGATAAGAAAACAATACCTGTTTTAGCATATTTGAATAATATTGTGCACAGTTGTCTGTTCAGGTATTTAAATGCTGATGTTTAAAAACAGTTTCAAATAAATGAGCATACATTTATTTTGTGATTAATGCATACTGATGTTGTGAGTAAAACATTAATAGTAACAATATAGTAAAGCAAGCTCTATATATTATTTTATACAGGTTTATTACCCAGTCCGGCACCATTTGGTACAGCATATGGTCAGTGCAATGCAGCGATTGGGCTTTACCCCTAGTGTCACCATTGAGCAAAGAAAATTGGCTGTTGACTTGGCTGAAGTAGTTATTAAATGGGAACTACAAAGAATTAAAGATCAGCAGGTATGTGCAAATGCAAGATATTGAAGGAATGTAAATTCAACAGTAAAGGAAGAGGATGTCATGGATTAAGGAATGTGGCACTGAAAACCATAAGGCACCTCTCTTCGAACTGCTGTTAAATTTCGCTTATCCTTTGCTTTAAGATTCGGTGGGTGAACGTTGATGTGCATGTGAAATATTCTGTTACTGGTTTTTCATCATTGTCATTGCAACACAATTTTATAAATGTTTTGATAGATAACAGAGAGATAGTAATCAGTCAAAGACAAGAAACCTGTGTTGTTGGTTTGTAATGTCATACATACTGACTGGAGTAAAAATTATTTTAAGGATTGTAGACTTCAGTAGAATTAGATGGTCTTTTGATTCTGTAGGGAGTAGTAAATGACGAAGTTTTACTCACTTGTATCATGCCTAAGTCAGAAAATTACCCTTTGCTGATAGAGATTGATGAGGAAGAATTTGACCCACTTTGATCACACCCAAATCAGAACATTAGTCGCTTATCAACAGGGGCTCAAATTTGTATAAAGGCAAACTATAGGAATAAATTAGAACGTTCTTGCCAGTATAATTGGCACGATCTGTAGGATATGGAATGATTTAGACTAGATGAAGTCACAAAATGTCTATATATGTAATGAAACTTGAAGTAATTAAGTTATTAGTCTGCAGAAAAGTGCTTCTCATTTTTTGAAAGTTGTATTCATTTAAAGTAAATCATTGCGCATTTTGAATAAAGTCTTGGTTTTATCTTGAGGGCATTAAAGGTATCAGTGTGTGTGAGAAATTGGGAAGTTGATTGACTGTGGTGTGAGCAGCGGCGGCCGCTCCATCCTGCCACCACCAGAAAATAAAACCGGTTTTAAACCCATTTTATTATCATTTTATATCTGAAAGAGACTGTTGGTTATAGACTCCTTACCTTAGAATTACCCCAGGTGTCAGACTGGATCGGAGATTTTTTTCTCAGCAGTACCTGAGGTGGAGTCAGTCGACTCTGCGGCTGTCGTCGGTGTTGTGGCCGATGGGATGACATTGTGGTGTCTACTTAGACGCTGCCCATGCATGCTGACGTCAGTTTTTTCTTTTTCCGTGCCAGCCTCTCGCAGATCCCGAGAGAGCTTGCCCCATCGTCATTTTTTGACTAAACCTTTTCGACTTTTGCCGACGTCTTTTTTGATTTTTCGACTCTTGGTTCTCAAGGGATGTCCCGTTGTCGGACTGGCGTCAAGCTTTGTAACTCCTGTCACTAACTGATGTCTGTGATGGATCCACACCTCGTGTGCTTCTGGTGTCTGGAGTGCGACCACGACCCAAAGTTGTGCTCCGACTGCCGGGACATGAATCGTTCGTCTTTGCTGGAGCGGTCCCAAAAGTTTTTGGCGGACCGGCAGTCGGCTCTGCGTCGCTCCCCGTCACGCTGGAGGGGAAGGTCTCAAGACCGGTCACGGAGCTTTCACACCTTGTCCAAGTCCTCGGGTAAGTCGAAGCATAAGAAGGTAACGAAGCAGCACCGTCGCTCTTCACCTTCACCCTGTCGGTGGGCTAAAGCGATGTGGAACCCGGAGCATTTTTGCTCTAAGGCACTGCCTTTGGCGCCTTACTCTGGGACGGCTCCACGCCTTCCCCCGTTTCAGGGAGCTTTAGTGTCCCCTGACCAGTTTCTTGCATTTACAAAGCTCCCGACTGTATCTTTGGGCAGCCCTACTCCGCTAGTGCACCCTCTGGCCCAGCGGAGCCAGTTAGGGGCCCTGGGCCTGCAATGCCGGCGTCAACCTTCCCCAGCGCCGATCCCAGCGACAGCGCTCCCTGCACCGTCCATGCCCCCGGCCGACGCCGTCCCCATCCCCATCCCCGAGATGGACACTGAGCCGGATTGATGTTGAATCCGACATCGGAGGGTACCTTTGTTCCCTTGTTCATCCTAGGTGTTCCCTATCATCCTGAAGGTGGTGATGAGGACTGGGAGGGGTCTTCTGACCCTTTAGCAGACTAGCTAGAAGACCCAGACTGGAGAGAGTATCTGGGTGACGCCAGTGGTCTGCACACTTTTCCTGACCTTGGCATGCTTTCTCCCCCTATCGTCTGTCAGTTATTGCAAGCTACATGGAAGTGATTCCTCCACTTCAAGGAAGATGCTGGCTCATTGGGGAAGTGCTGGCAAACCTCTGTGGCTTTGGTAGGATGCACAGCTGCAGGACAAGTCAGGACTTTGCAATTGTCGGAACAGGAGCAGGCAGGCAGACGTTGGTGCCAAGTCCACAGTTAGTCCTCTATTCTTGCTTTCTTCTAATCTTCTTTCTTATCCTTCTTCTTCAGTCAGTCAAATCTAAGCTCCTGGTGTCAGGGGTCCACCTAATTACTACATCTAGAGCTGTTAAGGGGAGTGAAGGGTAATAGCTAATGGACTACTTACCCTTGGAGTCACTACACTCCCTATGTGACCACTACGTGTGGACAGTGTGCATAACCCTGTCCCAGAGTTCCAAATCCCATAAAAACGGTTGAATTCTTCTTTTCTGAAGCAGCCCACCTTAGGAGTGTGACTAACTTGATGGTGCAATGCCTACTTGCATAGATAACTTCCCCCTGTCCTGGTGCTGAATGGGCCTCTGGGTTGGGGGGTGGCATTTCCCAGGTCTGGGGTAAGCCATGGTCACATATCAAAGGCGGCAGGGGCTTTGAAGCCCCTTGCCTTGATATGCTAAATCACTAGCCATCTTACTGGAGGAGGATGTGTGAACACCTTCCTCTGCAGCAGGCACGATATCTGGCCTCGGAGTTTGGGCTCTCGCTTGCAGTAGGCCAGAAACTGGTCTATGGTGGCAGGTGACCCTCTTTAGTACCCATACCCTAGGTACCAGGAGTACCACTTACTATGGGCCCACTTTGAATCCTACTTTTGTCATATGTGGCTGGCTAATGTCTGGCAACAGTAACCTTCTGTGCCTTGACTAGGGTCAATCCACAGCAATAATTTAACCAGTTTGAATTGGCCTGAGTTTAACGTTTTGCTCTGAAAGAACACTGAAACAGGACAAGTAAGATCCACTCCTCCAGGATTGATTGAAGTGCTTACATTTTTAAAAGGTCTGCAGTGGTTCCTGCCTGTGCTCCCAAGTTACATACAATGTTGGCTTATTGGATTAGTATTATTTGGATCTTCTGGATTAAACCGAGGGCTCTGCACAGTAGTCTTGAGCAGACTTATTGCCAGGAGCAGAGAATGTGCTAGTTGATTCACTCCCTCAGGCTAGGGGCAAGGCTGGATCAGTGACGCCTCTCGTATTGTGGCTTCTGGCAGGAGGTGCTGGACCGCTCAGCAAGTAAAGGAGATGCCTGATAACTCCGACAACCCAAAGGCCAGCTGACAACCTGGAGAATGATTCAAGACCATATTTCCCAGACCTTTGACCTTTTTATATCCTTAAGGGTATTGTACCTGCCATTTCAGTCCCAGAAGGTGATGAGGTTTCTTCACTTTCTGTGGGGCCTGGTCTTACTGACTGAACTTGCCATCCTGAATCAGAAACTGTATTTATCAAACCCTAAAGCCCAGATACCAGTTGGCATTGGATGAGCCTGTGGATGCACTCACAAAAAGACAAACCTTTTACTCACATTGGTAGGTTTAATATACAGGCATTAAAGATATGCAGCCCTGTGAGGCACCATGGTCTTTGCCTATCCCTGTTGAGACAGTAAAAATCTGTTCATACCGAGTTTGAAGTAGATCTAAGTACCTGCTCAAAAGGTCATCACTTGAATTTGACATATAGTCACTGGAGCAACCATGAACTCCAACACTTACTATTTTTGGGGCCTTTATTGTTTTAGGCTTGGGTTTTTGGGATAAAGAAGGTTTTTCATTTTTGTTCCATTAGAACAGTAAACTTACTATCTGGAACATCTGCACCTGACTTACCCCATAGTACCAGAGGCAGGAGGCCCTGAAACCAAAGACCAAACATTTCATTACAAGGTTGCAATTTTCTGTTATTTTTGTCTCACACCTCTGATCCGTTGACTTAAATTTACAGGCAATATATAAACACTGTTGTAGAAGTTCCACCGAGTCTTGATAACTTCTGAAAACAATTCTTGGGGTATTGTGACAGTCAGAGGATATAGTGTCGTTTATTTTATGAATATTGTTGTGCCCGAGGGTCATAGCGATTGTCCACTCTAACTTGAATGGCCAAGAAACTCCCTTTATTCACTTGACTCACTCAGGATAGTCATTACCTCACTATCAACATCTGGATCACACAACCATTAAGTTTCATAAATGAACAACACCGCTGCCATACACCAAGTGAATAAGGAGGCTGGGTTGGATCCAGAGTAACTTCTGGGAGACTCTGGGGAATAGGTTTGGGCCATAGAGAGGAATACTGTGGTATCCGTAATATGGTTAGAATTGAGTGTGGCATGGCCTTTCTTATATGGTAAGTTCCTAGTGGGTTTTCTTTGTTGGATGCTCCTGTGGAGCCGATCCACTTGCTGGCCTCAGTTCCGATGGCTTTTTGGGTGTCGGCATTAATTATGTGTGCGCAGTATGTTTTTTCAACTCTGAAGATTTTGCCTGCACTATGGAGGTGCGTGGCGCCGATAGCTTGTGCATTGTCGAGGGTTATACAGACGCCACTGCCTTTGCCAGCAGAGGGTGCTGCTTCAGCTTCAAGGGCTGTGCATCCCCTTCCATTTTGCTCTGCTGGCCCTGAACCCGATTAGGACAGATCGCACTGTTCTCCTGTCTCTGCTCCAGTGGGCGCTCTCAGTGTTGACCGGATCCCGAAGGATAAGGGTTTGGTAACCCTGGTTATTCATGGCCCTTGGAATTGTTTTCATACTGGGTCCGGTTTTCGGAGTTGTGGGACACCTTTAAGTTTCACAGGTGTTCCTCATCCTTGTGTTGATAAGAGTGATCAGACGTGACATAGTGCGGACTGCGCAAGATGCCACCTTCGGCACAGTCTTCTTTCTCACCACCTACGCTGATGTGTTCGTCCTCCGCGGAGGATTCTGCTGCCATCTCAATGGTGTGAGCTAGATATCGGTCGCATTGAGAGTGAAGAGTTTTCTTATTTTTGTACAGGTTGCAAGCCATGCAATCCTATCCGTTATGTTCTGGTGACTGGCAATGGTTGCAGACGTCGTGCTGGTCTGAGTATGCATACTTTGCCCTGCACTTTGGAAAGAGACTGTCTTTTTTTACCTTCCATCACCTGTAGCCGAGCATTGTCAGCGGTGCAGAAGAAGGAGCACACTCAAGGCAGTCACCTCAGAATGAAGAAAGTCGACGGATACAAAGTTGAAAAGTTGTGCCAAGTATCATCGCACCGGTTCGATTTCGTTATGCGCAAGTCGTCAGGGTGCTGAAGTTGCACAGAGCTCTGGCACCATTCGTCCGAACTAGATGGTGGAAAAAATCAATCTAACAATAGTGCCGCTATGCATACACATTCACTCGAAGAGGAGGAGTATTGACACCACTTCAGCAACAAAGACTTCCACGAGAAGAACAAGTTGTAAAGTCCGACCAAAAAACTAGATGGTAGGAGTGTGCATATCAGGTGTATCTGCAGCACTACACACTACGAATAGATGCTTAGAGTATAAGTCAAATACTCCTTCCCTGCTGATTCCTCTTTGCCCTGCTACTACTGTGGACATTTTTGGTCTCTGTTAATATTTCTTTTATTAAGTGACTTTTTCTTTATATGCTATCTTCTGTTGAGTGCAGAGATTAGACCATGCCAATGTCACTAGCATGGCAGGCACATATTTGTGTCTGCAGTGTAACATCAAGTTGTGAGGTTGTAAGCGAAACGTCACAAGTTAAGCATCTGCTGGGATACAGGCATGCCACTCTGAAAAGGGTTACTTGTAGGTAAGTAACTTGTTGTTCCATAGATTGTTTCTTTCCTAACACAAAAGTATTGTTGACTTTATGCATTGCCTGTTCTTGTATTTCAGCCAGATTCAGAAGTAGATCCAAATGCCAGTGGTGAAGGAGCCAGTGCTGCAACAAGCACTGTGAAGAGAGTGATGTCCATTGATGCCGGACAAGAAGTGAAACGGTTCAGGACAGCTACTGGAGGAATCAGTGCAGTAAGAAGCAGTCGACATTTTCTTGCTAATATCTTGTTGTAAGACTAGAAAATCTGGCGTTTTTCAGAACTCTGTGCTTTAGCGAGCCACTCCGTTTCAAAATCACGGATTTGAATGTCCAAATTACCTGTGTTTACTGGCATATATTGAGAAGATCTCCTCCCAGTTCCTGGTGGGTGATGTCCATATCCACAATGTACTAATTGCTACAGTTTTGTTATTTGTCTTAACTTGAAAAGCAAAGGTCCTTGTGAATTTGAAATGTAAATGTTATTCACTCGTACATTAAATCCCTTGAAAAAGCTAGTTTAATGACTGAGCTGCCAGCTTCTTGTAAAGCAACAGAGATCATTCTTTTTTTTGGGCCATGCATAATTTTTGTGGGCATGTGTGCATTGTTCTTTTGGGGGAGAGAGTGGAGCAGTGCAGGTTTAACATTTTTTTTATCAGGTCGCCGGAATCCCTGTCGTCTGCATCCTCGTTCAGAGAGGCCATACACTTAAACACCAGGATTTTACGTTTGGTGGCTAATGCCCCTTTGGCATCAGGCGTTTGTATAGCCCAATTTGCAGTGTACATTACCCTTCGTGTTAATCCTGAGATCCCATTTCAACAATTGCCAGAGCCACTTTTATGCACTGCAAAGTTTCCACTGCAGTACTTTTAGTCACTGTTTAGTTATTACGTGCATACCTTCTTTTTAGTTTGTATTGCTTAATTATTGTACAGAAAGTTAATTTTTGGTTACTGTTGTCTTTTTCAATCTAGGTGTTTGGACGCAGTCAGTCGATGCCAGGTGTGGATGCTCTTGTTGCCAAACCAATTGAAAAGCAGCACACGGACACTGTGGTCAATTTCCTGATCCGAATAGCCTGTCAGGTAGTGTGATTGTTAAATGCATGCTAGTCTTCTGTTCCACTTCTGGGTAAACCAGGTTGCATCTTTTTCATGTTTGATTTTACAGTTGCCTATTTCTCAATCCCTGCATTGAATTGTGCAATTAAAATAACTATTTCTCATGCAGGGGAGGGGCACGTTTTGTGTGGCTGGCCCTGCAGAGGAAGCCGGTAAAGTCTGCATTTGTTACTTTTTTAGGTCCATGCTTTCATCTGATTTTGGATTGAAAAGGATAGCTTTAGGAAAATATAGTGTTTAGATACTGATAGCCTAGCTGAGGCATGATGGGGCCATTTACTGAGACTTTTTCTCTGGATGCTGCTGCAGTTCTGTTAGTGGTAGGAACTGTTGCTTTCCACCGGTGCCCTGAGGTCACAGGTACTGTACTCCAATTGCATAGCCTAGATACCCTCTGTATACACTGATCTCTATAAAAGTACATCATTGAGCAGTTAAGGCTTGCTTCAGGAGGTGTTGATAGGTTTGGAACTCAGATGCAGTGTAAATGTATTCTCTCTCAGTAAACATGAGTGTGGACTCAGATTTACATCTTTTAAATGTACATCTTTATAAACACACTAACAATGTAGGGCAGGTACAAGTATCAACAACAAAATAAAGCAGAATGTATGGGCCTGTCTGCGACTGATTAAATACCCCAACCATTCTCTTTTGTTTTGGCGCTACAATTCAAATAGCCTGTGTGTTTATGGACCACATTGTTGTGTGGCTTTAGGGTACACATTTTTGCCTATCATCAGAAAAACTACTGTGGATTTATTTACACTCCTTAGTGAATGGAAATAAACGTACAGGGGAAAATGTTAGTTTACTGAAAAATATTTGTCCTGTGTTTCTATTTTAGTAGGCTTAGGTGCAAGCGCGGACATGTCAGTATGTTAGAATCCTAGTAGATGAGAGTATTGTGAATGCCTCAATGCACAAATATTTTACACTTCCCTAAACGGAACTGAGTTTCTCACCCATAGAAAACGTTTGCTAAAGCGCATCAAGGAACTGCTACACAAGCTGAAGGTTCAGTTAACATGCTGCTTGGTCTTGTTTGTAAACCCTTGAATGTGAGGCATATGATACAGTGCAAGGTTTCAAATTCACAGTGGGGAAACTACTGGTGCTAGAGCTAAAGTAGTTTCCCCAACCAGTGCCAAACTTTAAAGCCTGTATCTCAATCAAATAATAAATAGCTTTATTCGATTTAGTTTTTAAATCATAAAAGCACTATACTATAGATTCATTCTAAAAACACATTTTTACAAGGAAATGATTTCATGATAATTAAAAATAGTCATAACATTTCAATAATGGTTCTTCATGGTTAAAGAATTTTCCTGGCAAGGGCACCTATAGGACTGTCTTTCACTAGTTAACAGAAGCAACTGTGGTAAAAGTAATTAAAATTAAAATTCAACCATCTTTAAATCACAGGGGGATTGATACTGGGATGAGTCCGAAGGTTATGTAAACACTAGCTGAAAGGAGAAACTCTTGTGCCCTTCTTAGGCTGAGAAAAGAGTGATACAGCCTCTCAGAATGTCAGGGGAAAATATAATGTGTGTAATTTTTTTTCTGATGGATACATCTGCCAGTGGATTCCTCACCTTGTGAATATCCCCTGCGCCAGCAGCATTCGGAAACTTTTGTAGCTCTCCACACCGACGAGGACGACATCACAGAGGCACGACTTCGGACGCTAACGGTTTCTTGAGACTCTCCGTGGTTTTATTGCTACTATGTGTTTTCTAGCTTGTATCCTGTTCTCTTTTGTATCTCTTTTCGGAAGATGTTGTCGAGAAAGTCAGTAATTCAAGCCATGCAGGGAGTGTGGTGGACACATGTCAATAACAGATCCTCACGACGATTGCGTATGGTGTTTGTCATCGGACCATGACGTCGAGGATTGCGCTTCCTTCAGGAAAATGAACCCGAAGGCTCTGAAAGAAAGGGAATCCAAGCTGTTCATGGCCAAGATGCGGAAAGAAAAGAGGGGCCGGAGGAAATAGAGGTCGAGATCCAGGTCGAGCTCGAAGTCGACGTCTGGTCATGCTTCAAAATCCAAGAAGCACAAGAAGAAGAAGAGGCACGGCTCTTGACGCCGCTCGGATAAGGAAGAGGCTCAAACGTCGACCTCGAAAGTCCGTCGACATAGTGAGGACTATGTATCACCTTCTCCAGAGAAAGCGACTTCTCCTGTGGCCTCACCGGCGCAGTCGCCGGCGCCGATTCCTTCTCCACCTCTGGAACATTCTCCGGCAGAAGAGGTACCAGTACCTAAAGGGCCGGCGACTCCAGTGGATCCACCGTTGGCGCCGGCAGGCCCGAGTCCGGTGATGCCTATGCCTGAGCGTATTCCAGACGAGTACCCTCACTTTCCTGGTCCAGGGCAAGACCCATCGCATCATCTCAATGCTATGTATGGTGTTTTTGCGAGGGCAATGTACCCCTCTGGTGCACCTTTGGGTCCTATGGCGTTCAATTTGGGGGTTCCTCAAGCCTATGCTCGGGCTCCCTTCATGCCTTTTCTTCCTGCGGCTCCGTCCTGGCATTTCCCGGTGCCGAGGACGTCGACGCCGATGCCGATACCTCCATCTCCGGCGCCGTCAGCTCGACCTCGTTTGACTTTGATTGTGCCCCTGGATCCGGGTTCGACGCCGGTTCCGAATCCATCAGAGCCGTGTACGACTCCATCGGTGCCGGCCCCGAGGATAAGGTCCAGGCGGGAGGCTCAAAGATTGTTGGAGGAACAGCAATA
Organism: Lissotriton helveticus; assembly: GCF_964261635.1. Lineage (NCBI taxonomy): Eukaryota > Metazoa > Chordata > Amphibia > Caudata > Salamandridae > Lissotriton > Lissotriton helveticus. The sequence goes on from NC_136071.1 coordinate 116,106,490, forward strand.
TAGGGAGGATGAGATAGAGGAAGGTGAGGTTCAGGAGTCAGAGGACTTTTTTGAAGACTTAGGAGTGGCAAGTGGTCTGCTACGTCACCAGAATGGCAACTCTCTCCTCCTTCGGAGGTTCCCTCTAAGGATGTGGCTCCCTACACACTGTGATAGGTAAGGCTGCTGATCTTTTAGGTCTACAACTCCCGACAGCTGAATTTAAATCCAACATTCTGACAGAGGTACTCCATTCTCCTTCTGCAGTAATAGAACCTTTACTACCATTCAATGACGCCATCACTGAACCGGTTATGGAGGTTTGGCAAAAGCCCTTTTCGGCTCCGGCAGTCTCGTGATCTGTTGCCAGGAGATACAGGGCGGCTCCAGGAGATCCGGAGTTTCTAACTTCACATCCTTCACCTGAGAGTCTAGTTATCCAAGCTGCCTGTTCAAAGAAATCGGCTGGTGCTTTTCCGCAGATTCCGGGTGACAGAGAGCTAAAGAGACTGGATCAGGCTGCTAAAAAAGTGTTTTCTTCAGCGTCTTTGGCACTTGAGTACACTAATGCTACTTGCCTTTTGGGCAGGTACATTCATGCCTTAATGGATTCTGCTAAACTGCTGGCCCCAAAGTTATCGGAGGAGGACAGAAAGAATTTTGATGAGGTCTTGTCTGTCACGCAGGCTGCTGCACGACAGGTGATCCTGAGTGGTCTTGATACTGCGGACTCTGTAGCCAGGATAATGGGGTCTTCAATTTCATCTAGAAGGAGTGTCTGGCTTAAGTCTACAGAGTTCTCTCAGGATGTCCAGGCAACTCTTTTGGACCTCCCGTTTGATGGCTCTGGACTTTTTGGAAAGAAGGTGGATGGAGCTTTAGAAAGATTAAAGGATAGCAAGGCTACAGCCAAGTCCCTGGGACTGCAGGCACAGTCTAGAGGTTCCTCTTATAGAAAGTACAGAGGCTTTGGGAGGTCGAAGGAAGACCTTCTTCTCCTATAGGAGGAAGTTCTAGCTTTGTTAAAAAAAGGTGCGATAGAGGTGGTGCCAGAGTAGGAAAGGGGTCAGGGATGCTGCTCCCGGTATTTCCTGATACCCAAGAAGGATGGCAGGTTACGTCCAATCCTGGATCTCAGGATCTTGAATCTTTTTCTGAAGCAAGAAAAGTTCAAGATGCTCACCCTAGCGCAGGTTCTTAAAGCGCTGCAGTAAGAGGTCTGGATCGACTTGCAGGACACGTATTTTCATATCCCGATCCTGAAGTCGCACAGGAAGTATCTCCGTTTCACGGTGGGGTCGCAACATTATCAGTTTGCGGTCCTCCCGTTTGGACTTACTACTGCACCTCGAGTCTTCTCCAATGTGATGGCAGTGGTGGCAGCCCATCTCAGAAGATCGGGGATTCCAGTTTTCCCGTATCTGGACGACTGGCTGATCAAAGCGGAGTCGCCAGAAAAGGTGCTTCATCATCTGCAGGTGACAACTCAGCTGTTGTACAAGTTGGGTTTTTCAATAAACTTGCCCAAATCTCACCGGGTGCCCTCTCAGCGCAACCTGTTCATAGGGGCGGTACTGGACACTACTGTGTGTAGAGCATTCCCTCCTCCTCAAAGGATTCTTGACATTCAGGAAATGATTCCCTTGTTTTACAATAGAGCGGTCGTTCCAGTCCTGAAGGTCCTTCGCCTGCTCGGTCTGTTTGCTTCCTGCATTCTGTTGGTCAACCATGCATGCTGGCACATGAGGGTGCTTCAGTGGTGCCTCCGCAAGCAGTGTTATCAGCACAATGGAGATTTCAAGGAGTCGGTGAGGATCTCCAGAGAAGCTGCAGCGGATCTATCTTGGTGGAGCGTGGAAGGCAATATGTCTCAGGGAAAGCTCTTCTACCTACCTCCATCGGTGGCCACGGTGATAACGGATGCATCTACTCTAGAGTGGGGTGCTCATCTGAGGGACCTGGAGATCAAGGGTCTTTGGTCTCCAGAGAAAAGGTTGTTTCTCGTCAACCTTCTGGAGTTACGGGCGATACGTTTGGCACTCAAGGCCTTCCTCCCTTCCCTTTGCGGTCAGTCGGTTCAAGTCCTAACGGACAACACTACTGCGATGTGGTATGTCAACAAACAGGGAGGAGTAGGGTTGCATTGTCTCTGCAGAGAGGCTCTGCGTCTCTTGTCCTGGGTTCAGGACCATCAGATTTGTCTGATGGCAAATCATCTGGCCGGAGTTCTGAACATACGTGCAGACAGTCTCAGTCTGCAGTTCTCAGCCGATCACGAGTGGAGGCTTCATCCGGAGGTGGTTCATCACATCTTCCGGACGTGGGGAACTCCTCGGGTGGACCTGTTTGCCACTCACGAGAATGCTCACTGCCCGTCATTCTGCAGTCTCCAGTATCCGATGCAGGGAGCTTTGGGGGACACGTTTCAGTTGAGTTGGGACTCAACTCCTTTACGCGTTTCCTCCCATACCCTTGATTCCTCGGGTCTCGAGGAAGATTCGCCAAGACCGGGCCCAAGTCTTATTGATCGCTCCGGATTGGCCAAGAAGGGTGTGGTACACAGATCTTCTCCACCTCTCCTCGTTCCCTCCGCTCTGTCTCCCTCTCAGGGCAGACCTCCTCTCGCAGTCGCAGGTTCTACACCCCCACCTCCAGAGCTTACACCTTCATGCCGGGAGAATGAACGGGGCAATTTGAATTCTTTTTCTCTCCCACCTGACGTGGTGGATGTGATTCTTTTCGGCCAGGTGACACTCCACCAAGACTATTTATTCCTATAGGTGGTCCAAATTTGTCTCATGGTGTGGCGAGAAGTCTATTGACACCTTAAGGGCTCGTTTATCCAACATCCTTCAGTTTGCTCTTTCTTTAGCTCAGCAGGGTTTTGCTGTGGGTACTGTGTAAGGATATTTGTCGGCATTCCTTTGCTTGCCGGATCAGCCATCTTTGTTTAAGTCACCTATTGTTTTGCGTTTTATTAAAGGCCTTACCAACAAATATCCGCCCACTCCTTTTATTGTGCCTCAATGGTACTTAAATCTTGTCTTAACCTATTTGATGGGTTCTCCCTTCGAGCCCCTGCATAAGTGTCCCTTGAGACTGTTGTCTTTAAAGACAGCATTTTTAGTTGCTATTACCTCGGCAAAGAGGGTAAGTGAGCTTCAAGCTCTGAGTTTGAAACCCCCATTCTTGACTATTCATGCTGAAAGAATGGTACTCGGGACCAGGGCTGCTTTTCTGCCTAAGGTGGTAACTCCCTTCCATCTGGGGCAGCTCATTACCCTTCCTTCTATCCTCCCCCTAACTCTTCCAAGGAGGAGGAGCGGCTTCGCCGCTTGGACCCAAAGAGGGCGGTGAGCTTCTACCGTGATAGAACTAAAGACTATCGTGTGGATGACCAGCTCTTCGTGGGCTTTGCTGGCTGCAGAAAAGGCAGAGTTGTGCACAAGCGTACACTTTCCAGATGGATTGTCTTGTGAATCAAGATTTGTTACTCTTTGGCCGGTAAGGAACCTCTAGAGGGTTTAAGAGCTCATTCTACCAGCGCAAAGTCTTCTGCATCTGCCTTATCTAGAGTTGTTCCTGTTGAGGACATTTGTAGAGCGGCAACTTGGGCCTCCCTCCACACTTTCACGAAGCATTACTGCTTAGATTCCGAAGTGAGGAGGGATGGCCACTTTGCGTGTTCTGTCCTACAGGATTTCTTGGTATAGAAGAGTGAACACCCTCCTCCGGGAGTGGGGACTGCTGTGGGATTCTATTCACAAGGTGAGGAATCCACTGGCAGATGTATCCATCAGAAGAACAACCTTCGGTAACGCTTTTTCTGGTGGATACAGTATCTGCCTGTGAATTCCTCACTGACCCACCCGCCTCCCCGTTGTCCACTCTTCTATACCTGCAAAGTGTTTATTTTATGATTGGATCTTTTAATGGAAATGTTTAATTGTTCTTGCTTTTTGCATTGATTTCCCACTATGTGTCTTGGTTTGAATACTGTGACCTGTGTATACTGTACCTATATATGTCAGTCCGTCCGTGTGTCTCGTGGGCATGGAAAAAAGGGCGGAACTGACGTAATCACGCCGACGAGGCTCTCTTATGGCTCCGGTGACGTCAGCGGGGTCGTGAGCAAAGCCGTGCCTCTGTGACCTCGTCCTCGTTAAGAACTACAAACGTTTCTGAATGCTGCTGGCGCAGGGGATATTCTCATGGTGAGGAATCCACAGGCAGATACTGTATCCACCAGAAAAAGCGTTACCGAAAGTAAGTAACTTGTTCTTCAGGCTCAACAACACTTCCTCTCCTGAATTGTCTCCCACAGGCCACTGACACTCTTATGTAGCAGTTGTGTTTGATTTTATTTTGGTCAGTTTGGCTGTCTAGTCCTTAGGCTGTTGGGTGGCTCACATTCATATGAGGTCTGCAAGTGGGCTTTGGTCTGTTGGGCCTTTCTGTTTCTGTTTGTGGACCATATAGATTAATCACAGGGTAGTAAAATGTCCCATGCAGTTGAAAACAGCAAATCACAAAGCCCTTTTCCTTGTCTGGCTTACTTAACTCATTCCTAGTTCAGCTAGGCTTCTTCAGAATTCTTGATGAATATGTGATACTGAATAAGTTGGGCCGATAATAATCTAAAAGTGGAAACTGGTGCAAACCTAAGGTCCGTTGAGTTAAAGTTCAAAATCTGCACGTCTCCCTTACATGCTGCAGGCAGTGGCCTTTCTACCCTGAATGCATTACATCCTTTCAAGGTGCCTTTTATACCCCATACCGTCTACATGCTTATTATAGGTGATCATGAACACAGAACACAAAATTATTGGGAAGAGAAGATGTCTGCTATTGAAAGCTGAAGAGAATGTGGGCATCTGTTATTGCACCCATCTATTTTTTTCCAGAATGTGAATATTAATCTGCCTAGAAAACAACAGAGCTTAACTAGTGCATTATACAAAGGCAAATTATACGTTTTCACTTTAATAATCTAAAGCTTAAAAATGAAAAAGCCTCTCAATGATTGTTATAATAGCCTTTACAGGTGCTTTATTCAGCATTATCATAAAATAATTGCCTTTGAACTCTCATTTGCTTTGTCACCTCAAGCTTGTAGTGCATAATGTATCCTGTGGACAGTTATCTTGATGAAATGTATAATCCACTGCAATTAATACTGTAGTAAAACGGCTTCGCTGACAACATAGATGAAATATGTCCGTGTTGTCAGTGTGGTCATATACATTTTGAATTTATACTGTGCACAGTTGTAACTCTACCATGCATAAAAGTGTTATGAACTGAAACTTTTAAACCTTTTGTGTTTGAAATTAACATTTGTGTTAATTTGGTGGATATATTTTATCCTTTATCTGCCATAATCAAAGGTTGAATTATTCCCTCCTGTAGTTTTGAATCTGATGTTTTAGAATTATAACTTTACTCATGTCTAATTATGTCACTTTGAGTGGTTTGTTGTATCTTCTTCAGGTGAATGACAATTCGAACACTGCAGGTTCACCAGGAGAACTGTTGTCCAGACGCTGTGTAAACCTTCTGAAAACAGCTTTGCGACCGGATATGTGGCCTAAATCAGAGCTTAAACTGCAATGGTTTGACAAATTGCTAATGACAGTGGTGAGTTCATATACAAGCATTTTTGAGTAATGAATCTGCTTCTTCATTGTGTCTTCAAAAAGGTTAAATAGTAATATTGTAATGGGTGGAATAATTATGTTCAAACTCCTTCCTATGGAATTAATTTATGCATACAACTATGAGACTTCATTTCTCCAATTGTTTGTGAATTTGAAACGTTTATTGGAAAGTAAACATGTAATACAGAATAGAAGTATAAAATAAAAATGTTCGTCTGAATATAAACGTGAAATAGTCAATACTATTTGCATGGTTAACAAGCATTTACAATGCAACGGTTTCGCCTTTGCCAAAGTTAGAGCTATTGGCATTGTAAATGACAAAATTTTTATTTATGTGTTGGTTTTGAAAACAGATAAATAAATGGCATTGTCATTTACATTGCCAACAGCTTAATCTCTTGCAAATGTAATACCTATTGTACCCTACTGGATTTCACTGAAGAAAATCAGAGTCTGGTCTGCAGGTGTCACGTGACAGACGGCCAATTGACAGCTGAGGGGGTTAAACCGTGCTGGGGTGGCACATTAAGGCGACGCTTGCTGTCCGTGCTTGTGAGGAGGTAGTGCACCTGTTGAGGGAGAGAGAGTGTGTTTGCATATGTGCGTGCATGCATGTGTGTGTGTGTGAATAAGCACTTCCAAGATTTAGTGGGACTAGAGTTTTTATCTACAAATCATTGTTTTCAGCTGTGTTCTAATGGAATCAAAACAACACTACACCCCCCATAATGCATAGTGTGATCACATAAAAGTACAGAACTGGAAAGAGTGTCCATAATGACCAGCTAGACGGTTGTCACCCTAAGAAGGATGTGCTTCAGTCTCCAGTGCCACGGGCGAGTGGAAGCACACACTGTGCTGGTGGAGAAGTAGAAGAAGTACAAGTGTCCATAGAAGAGAAGTAGAGGGGATGCACACTCCACTCTCTATCCACTCTGCACTCCCTATGCACTCTCCACTCCCTATCCACTCTCCACTCCCTATGCACTCTCCACTCCCTATCCACTCTCCACTCCCTATCCACTCTGCACTCCCTATGCACTCTGCACTCCCTATGCACTCTGCACTCCCTATGCACTCTCCACTCTGCACTCCCTGTGCACTCTCCACTCTGCACTCCCTATGCACTCTCCACTCTGCACTCCCTATGCACTCTCCACTCTGCACTCCCTATGCACTCTCCACTCACTATGCACTCTCCACTCTGCACTCTCCACTCCCTATGCACTCTCCACTCCCTATGCACTCTCCACTCTCCACTCCCTATGCACTCTCCACTCTCCACTCCCTATGCACTCTCCACTCCCTATGCACTCTCCACTCCCTATGCACTCTCCACTCTCCACTCCCTATGCACTCTCCACTCCACTCCCTATGCACTCTCCACTCCCTATGCACTCTCCACTCCCTATGCACTCTCCACTCCCTATGCACTCTCCACTCCCTATGCACTCTCCACTCCCTATGCACTCTCCACTCCCTATGCACTCTCCACTCTGCACTCCCTATGCACTCTCCACTCCCTATGCACTCTCCACTCCCTATGCACTCTCCACTCCCTATGCACTCTCCACTCCCTATGCACTCTCCACTCCCTATGCACTCTCCACTCCCTATGCACTCTCCACTCTGCACTCCCTATGCACTCTGCACTCCCTATGCACTCTGCACTCCCTATGCACTCTGCACTCCCTATGCACTCTTCACTCCCTATGCACTCTCCACTCTGCACTCCCTATGCACTCTCCACTCCCTATGCACTCTCCACTCCCTATGCACTCTCCACTCCCTATGCACTCTCCACTCTGCACTCCCTATGCACTCTGCAGTCCCTATGCACTATGCACTCTCCACTCCTGATGCACTCTCCACTCCCTATGCACTCTCCACTCCCTATGCACTCTCCACTCCCTATGCACTCTCCACTCCCTATGCACTCTCCACTCCCTATGCACTCTCCACTCCCTATGCACTCTCTATGCACTCTCCACTCCCTATGCACTCTCCACTCCCTATGCACTCTCCACTCCCTATGCACTCTCCACTCCCTATGCACTCTCCACTCCCTATGCACTCTCCACTCCCTATGCACTCTCCACTCTCCACTCCCTATGCACTCTCCACTCCCTATGCACTCTCCACTCTGCACTCCCTATGCACTCTGCACTCCCTATGCACTCTGCACTCCCTATGCACTCTGCACTCCCTATGCACTCTTCACTCTCTATGCACTCCCTATGCACTCTTCACTCCCTATGCACTCTCCACTCTACACTCCCTATGCACTCTACACTCCCTATGCACTCTCCACTCCCTATGCACTCTCCACTCCCTATGCACTCTCCACTCCCTATGCACTCTCCACTCCCTATGCACTCTCCACTCTACACTCCCTATGCACTCTCCACTCCCTATGCACTCTCCACTCCCCACTCTGCACTCCCTATGCACTCTGCAGTCCCTATGCACTATGCACTCTCCACTCCCTATGCACTCTCCACTCCCTATGCACTCTCCACTCCCTATGCACTCTCCACTCCCTATGCACTCTCCACTCCCTATGCACTCTCCACTCCCTATGCACTCTCCACTCCCTATGCACTCTCCACTCTGCACTCTCTATGCACTCTCCACTCTCTATGCACTCTCCACTCCCTATGCACTCTCCACTCCCTATGCACTCTCCACTCTCCACTCCCTATGCACTCTCCACTCCCTATGCACTCTCCACTCTCCACTCCCTATGCACTCTCCACTCTCCACTCCCTATGCACTCTCCACTCCCTATGCACTCTCCACTCTCCACTCCCTATGCACTCTCCACTCCCTATGCACTCTCCACTCCCTATGCACTCTCCACTCCCTATGCACTCTCCACTCCCTATGCACTCTCCACTCCCTATGCACTTTCCACTCCCTATGCACTCTCCACTCCCTATGCACTCTCCACTCCCTATGCACTCTCCACTCCCTATGCACTCTCCACTCCCTATGCACTCTCCACTCCCTATGCACTCTCCACTCCCTATGCACTCTCCACTCCCTATGCACTCTCCACTCCCTATGCACTCTCCACTCTCCACTCCCTATGCACTCTCCACTCTGCACTCCCTATGCACTCTCCACTCCCTATGCACGCTCCACTCCCTATGCACTCTCCACTCCCTATGCACTCTCCACTCCCTATGCACTCTCCACTCCCTATGCACTCTCCACTCCCTATGCACTCTCCACTCCCTATGCACTCTGCACTCCCTATGCACTCTTCACTCCCTATGCACTCTTCACTCCCTATGCACTCCCTATGCACTCTTCACTTCTTATGCACTCACCACTCTGCACTCCCTATGCACTCTCCACTCCCTATGCACTCTCCACTCCCCACTCTGCACTCCCTATGCACTCTGCAGTCCCTATGCACTATGCACTCTCCACTCCCTATGCACTCTCCACTCCCTATGCACTCTCCACTCCCTATGCACTCTCCACTCCCTATGCACTCTCCACTCCCTATGCACTCTCCACTCCCTATGCACTCTCCACTCCCTATGCACTCTTCACTCCCTATGCACTCTCTACTCCCAGGTGAGTGGGAGGGGGGAGTGAAAGTTTTAGTGGAAAGTTAATGAGGTGTTAATAAATCCCTTATTCATAGGGGAGGTCAAGTTACAGAGAGAGGAGAAAACAAGAGTCCAATGGGGAACTTGAAAGGAGGGAAGTGATCTGAGATAAGGCTACTGTATGACGGGGGTGGGGAATGAATACCAGCCCTCGAGGGGAGCTGGGTACTGTACCAGAGAGTGGGAAGGGGGATGAAAACAAGGCGATGAGGGCTGGGGTGCTCTCTGCCTACAAATTAACCCTGCTCTCTTAGACTGCTCTCATATTCCCTCCAGTTCACCTCCTTGGGGTGGAAGGGCACACGGACAGCGGGTTAGGGGTTGTTTCCATTGTTAATCATGTTAATGACAGGGTAGGAAAATATTCTGAAAACCTAGAAATAGAACGTTAGTGTTAAGTCAGTGATTTGTCAAAAAAATTGAAATAATATATAAACATGCGTAATGTGTATGTCAAGTCGGGTATGATAAGTCCACTCCACTGTTGGCAACTTCCCCAACGTCGAGGGGGAAAACTTATGATTGTGCTGTTCTTGCAGGTAACCACAAAGCATGTTGGGAATTATAGCTAGAACTAATTATAGAGCAAAAATAAAACTACAAGTCCCAGCATGCCAGATACAGTTAGTTGGGCAAATAAACCTGCCTATTGTAATGCTGACACGAGGAAGATGACAGCTACTAGAGTAGCGTAGGCTCAGCACGACTGGGAAGCTTGCTATTGTGGCAGCAGAACATAGTCGTCCTCGCACAGCCACGCATGAAGCTTTCTTTCTAGCGCGGTGGATCAGGGAACAGCACGGTGTCACGATGAGCTGCAAGCAGGAGCAGAGAGCGTGTTTACACTGAGGAGCCCACCCGCCTCCTCCGTTACGCCATAGCCAGGAGTGCCCGCCTCACGTCACCAACCTGCCTCCCGCAAGTGACTACACTAACCCAGCACCCACCCCTCCCTGGTCGGTGGCGACTGGTGACAACAAAGAGCAGAAAATACACAGCGACCCTGGTGTGCTGCGGGCTAACTAAGCTCTAGGGCCATGTGCTACGCTCCTTCACAGGCAGCTTTACACGCACGGGGATATGAGTACACTGCACGCCCCCTTAAACAGGCAGCGTGGAACGCCATCCTCAGCCTCACTCTGGTCTTGCGGCTCCGTACCCATCTGCAGTATAGCCTCCCTCTACCCGTGTGAGCAGATATCTGGCTCTTTGTTGCCGCCTCTGCCTCCCTCCCTAAACCCTGCCCCGCTCTGGGTCATGGTCTCGTCTGGCACATGCTGCACGGAAAGTCTCGGTAGCACACGAAGCCCCATCCAGAAGACAGATATTTGGAAATTGTTGCTAAGTCGCAGGTCAGGTGTCATGTGCCTTCACTGCTAATGCGCATATACCACTGTTACGAGGGGCTTTAAGTGGGCCGGGTCCAGCAGTTTTCAAACGCAGGTGCTAAGGGTCACATCGACGGAAGGGCACACGGACAGCAGCGGCGGAGGGGGGGGGGGGGTAAAGGACAGCGGGAGGGGGGACGGCGGGAGGAGGGACACGGAGGAAGGCAGGACAGCTGCAAGCACGGCCCGGCCGGACCAGATTCGGGGGCGTTCCCGGCTTTTGGCTGACGTAGCATGACGTAGCCAAAAGCCAAAAATTCTCGGGAACGCCCCCGAATCTGGTCCGGCCATGACGGACGCCTCTCTGTTCCAATGGCTAGCCTCCATTTATGGAGCTAGCCAATCGAACAGAGGGGCGTATTCAAGAGTCCTTACTGGAAACTACAGATTTCTCTGGGGGCGGAGCTTACGCTCCGTTCCCCAGTCGAAACCTAAAAAGTAATATATGAGAGTCTAATGAGTATTAGTGAAAGTATAGGCAGAACTGAACTGAAATTGTTAATTGGCATATAGTTCCAAAAAGCTCATGACCGATTGAACTGTCCCACAGTTTCAGCACTTAATGTACATGATATTCTACCCATACTAAACATATGAATACCATTTTGGGGTTGCTTTAGAGTTGAATTCAATCACAGCGGCAAGACTTTATATTCACATTTGGCATCCACTTCATGGAAAAAAGACCATCCTGTCAAGAGACTTATCCTAAAGCGAACAAGTTATTCCACTGTGAATGAATTGATGACAAGCATTTTCAATGCTTGTTTCTGTTTTGGCAGTGCCAGGCAAAGGCTTGCAGTTAAGAAGAGAGCAAAAAAAAGTCCCCCATCCTGGAAGAAAACTTCCAGTGTGTCAGACTCAATAATATTCTGTGCTATAAAACCAAACTTTGGAACATTATGTAATACAATAAGCTTGCTAAGTAGCCACATGAAACATTGGGGCCACTCAGAAAACATTCATACCTTCAGAGGAGCCTCCTTAGCGGTGAGTCTCTTGAAGGTATAGACATCTCCACCAGGACAGCAGAGAGCTTTAAATATGGTGGGTGGGAGTCTGCTAGGGTGGCAGAGGTATTAAACCCGCCACCCTGGCAGATGACAGCACACTCGCCAAACTCTAAATGAGTTCACAAGATGGCCGACCAAGGACAAGAGCGACAACAGGAGATGGTCCCAAAGTGGCGGGGGGACACACGAGATCCAGTCCAAAAGTTAAGAGGGCCGAGTCCGAAGAAAATCAGGGAGCCGACCCAACGGAGGAGGAACAAGGAGTTCCTAGAGCTTTGAGCCCCGGTGTCACTGCACCTGCTGCACCATTGAAATCATGACCCTAGTGACGGCAAGGACGCCAATTATAGAGGTCAAATGGCGTTCAATATCTGGACAGACGCCACCTGGACCTGGCAAAAGTTGTAGAGACAATGAGAAAAGAGCACCTGCAGCGTGTGCAGCCCCTCACAAAAAGAACATCATTGTGTGGCTTAGACACCGCAACCACCCTCAAGGCCAAAAAGATGGGATAAGAGCCAGGCGCCCTCACACTGGTCCGAGGTGGAGCACTCAGACCCTGTATTCACAAGGAGAGAAAGGCAGCCGGAGGTTGCCCCACGATCCTCACCCATATGTGAACAAAGTGGCTCGAGCATTGAACAATCATGGGGGGTCAGAGAGATTTGACCAGCTACCCCTCCCACGTCTGAGCCGTGTGGCTTCGATACTGTGGGGCTTGTGTCTGGGCCAGAGGTAGAAAATGCAAAGTAAAGTACTATATGACCACAAGCAGTGCAAATTGACCCCAGCCGATCCACTGCTGCTGCCACTGAAACCGTGCTTGTGCCCTTCCTCGCACCAAAAGATGTCGATCGGAGGGGCCAGGTAGATGACCTCATGTCCTTTCCTCCCTCCTCCTCCTAATTTGCCCCTCTGGGGATCTGCAGAAGAGAAAGCGCCTTCGATACATGAAGAACGAAGGGCGGGCTGGCGGCTGACCGGACGGCGCTCACCTTATGCCACCGAAAAGAGCCTCAAATAACAAGGTCTTGCAATTCTTCGCTGCTAACGTCACTAGGTAGAGAATGTGCCTGGGACCGGAGCGCCTGTTGGGACCCTGGGCCAGAGTAAACAGACCAAAGAGGCAGCGATGGAGCAGAGGTGAACAAGGGGTGGAAGTGACTACCACCTTATCAACACAGAATGACCATCTCTGAGCATACTCCTGATTTCCATCCTGACAGAGGAGTCCGAGCACTATGAGGAGATCGACCTTGGTTCATCCCCTGACAGTCACCTACCCAGCCGGACTTTTCCCCCCGCCTCCCTGTCTCGCCCACCCCCCCTCATCGTATTTCTCTTACTCTGCTTTTTCCTTGTCTCCTATCCATCTATCTGTTCCCATCCCAGATTGCACCCATTGCACCCCCAAGGCTGAAATCGGGTGGTTCACGCTTTTAAATTACGCTGTTTTTAAATTTGTATTTTCTCCTTTGTGTCCGACCCCCGATCAGTTTTAGCGCTATTTTGCACACACATTGCCAGCCACACTTGCAGCATTTCGGAAACCTTTATTCCTGCCTGCTTAGCTTTACATCGAGGTAGCTCATTTCCTTCCCCCCCGATCCCTGGTGGTGCTTGGCAGGGTTGGTCAAGCCCCCGGGTCCCGGGCTCGTGGTTCCGTGGTGGCCATCTTGGGTTGGGCCCCACACACTGAGCGCTCTAGTCGCCAGTATAAAAACAGACGGCCATGTCTCCGCGCAAGGACGCCTTCGGCGCAAATCCGGCGCATCCGCTGGAGTCGTGCCAGAGTCCTGCCCGTCTGCGCCCGTCAGTGCACGAACGGGCGCAGGAGCTGGGACTCCTGACTACTGGATCACTTATTCTAGGGATGAAATACACCAACTGAATGAGGGAAATCTGTCTCCAGACCCGGCCACACTAGCCACTTTGGACGAGCTGTCTATACGGAGACCACATATAGGTAGGTCCTCATCCCACTCTCACACCTTGAAGTTGGTTAGTTTAAACACAAGGTCTTTACACTGCCACAGCCTTGAGATATTTACCTTGCTACAAGATGAAGATATAGACATCTTGACCTTGACCGAGACATGGCTTGGGGAAAACTCTCTACCAGACATCATAGCCGCTGTTCCATCAGGCTTTGATATCCATTGGCACAACCGTACAGGGAATGCCCGAGGGGGAGGAGTGGCTATACTATTTAAGAAAAACTTAGCCGCAACTAAAATTCTGGCTGAATCTACTGATCTGGCTGATATGCTGGCGGTCAAAATCATGTTTGATCATTTGTGTCTTACAATTCTCACCGTATATCGTCCACCTAACGCCACCTCAGGTTTCAATGACTCATTCATGGCCAACATATCCGACATCTGCTCAAGATACAAGATCATACTAGTTACGGGCGATTTCAACCTACACTGGGACAAAGAGAAGAAAGAGTTAACAGCTAGCTCCTTGGAAACAACGATGTCCTCTTTGGGTTTCAGGCAACTGGTAAATACCCCTACGCATATAAAAGGTCACATTCTCGACCTAATATGGACCACAGATCCCAAGGTGACATTAGTGAAAATCCTCCCCTGTATCTGGTCAGATCATCATCTGATCTACTGTGACATTCCTATAGATGCAAAGTCTCTACACCTACCATCAAAAACTAAAATGATTCGTCAGTGGAAAAATGTAGATCTACAAACACTGACCACGACACTCACGGAAATTGTCCAACCCATAGCATCTGATAGGGATGTAGATCAGGAGTGAAAGGATATGATGGGCTATCTGACCAAAGCTACTGATCAGATCGCACCCGAGAAGCTCCAAAGAGCGAATAGTGGCAGAAAGGGAGCTCCCTGGTTCACACCTGCTCTGAGGGAGCATAGAAAGACTCTACGAAATATGGAGAGAAACTGGAGGAAGAAAAAAGATGTCGAGACTTGTGAACAATACAAGAAGTCGCTCCGTACTTATAAAAAATGTATTCAGGACACCAAAGCCACATTCTATGAAAACCGCATAAATAAAGCGGGTAATGTCCAGAAAGAAACATTTAAAATCCTCACGGAACTAACCAAAAGAACCCAAGATACGGAAACCAATATTAGCTGCGACACCTTCCAGAAATATTTTCTGGAAAAGGTCGACATCATTTTACAAGAAATAAAAAGTACGGTGGTTGATCCCATTGAGCAACAGGCTGTCATAAATCCGGCAGGAATCCTTATGTCAAATTTTCCCCCGATTGACCCATTAATCCTTGAATCCCTGATGAGGAAGACAAAGTCTGGCTCCCCAGCAGATCCATGCCCCCCGAGTGTGTTCTGCTTAGCCCGCCCCAGTTTAGAGGATCACATACTGACTATACTAAATAAATCATTAGTTACTGGACGGCTTCCTACTAGCTTCAAAGAAGCACGAGTGAAACCACTACTAAAAAAAGCCGGGGCAGACACCAAAGTCCTGAAAAACTACAGGCCCATTTCCCAGCTACCATTCCTGTCAAAAGTACTCGAGCAACATGTGCTGAAATCCCTGGCATCATTCCTGGAATCTAGCCATCTTCTCCATGAGATGCAGGCAGGTTTCCGTGCACATCACAGCACCGAGTTAGTTATGCTCTCGGTGCTGGACGAGCTCAGAGGGATGGCTGACAGGAAAAAACCGAGCTCCCTGATATTATTAGATCTTTCAGCGGCGTTAGATACTGTCAGCCATACCCTACTTTTGGACAGGTTGGCCGGTTTTGGGGTTCGGGATTCAGCCTACCGATGGTTGGAATCTTTTCTATCCGGGAGAACACAGAGGATCCAGCTGGGAGATAGGATATCAGGAGTGGGAGACCTGATATGTGGAGTCCCCCAGGGCTCAACATTGTCCCCACTCCTGTTCAACCTATACCTTCAACCTCTGATAAACACACTAGCTGAAATGGGCTGCCGTGTGTTCAATTATGCCGACGATACACAGTTACTGTTGAGCATAGACAACACTATACAGGCCCAGTTACACGCACAGGAGGTGCTCAGATATACAATCCATTGGATGTCCATGAACCTCCTAAAAATAAACCCGAAAAAACCGAGGTGCTGATAGTTTCATCAAACTGCTCGCCCTGAAGTGACCTATATTGGCCTCAGGAATTGGGCTCGACCCCTAAGCCAGCCGACGCAGTCAAAAGTCTAGGCATTAAGATAGACAGTGCCCTCTCAATGGTCAGTCAGATCTCCACTGTGGTTGGAACCTGCACTGGCCTCATAAGGCAGCTGCGCAAATTGGTTCCACTTCTTTCCCAGTCAATGCTTCGCACGGTAGTTTCTGCTACCATACTATCGAGGCTTGATTATGGAAATGCGCTCTACCTGGGCCTACCAAAAACTTTAATCAACAGATTGCAGGTGGTCTTAAATGACGCGGCTAGACTCATCTTCAAACTCCCAAGAAGAGCACACGCCTCTCCGCTATTACAGAGCCTTCATTGGCTGCCAGTTGGGCAAAGGTCAGTCTTCAAAAGCCTCTGTATAGCCCACAAATCCATCTATGGACAAGCCCCGGCGTACATTAAGGAACGGCTAGAGATTTACAGACCTGAAAGAAGCCTCAGGTCCTCTGACGCCCAACTGCTGGTATGCCCCCGGTTCAGACTGGCCACAAAGGGCGGGAGATCTTTCTCCGTCCTACTACCTAAGCTCTGGAATGATTTGCCTGAGGCCCTCCGCAAGGATGGCAATCTACTCCGTTTCAGGAAAGCCTTAAAAACAATTCTTTTCAGAACAACGCTCAGCCCAGTCTAGTCTTGCCCAGTTCTTCCACTCCCTTTCGGCTAAACCGGTTGTTGTGTTTTGCGGTCAAAGCGCCCTGAGACCTGCAGGTGAATTGGCGCTATATAAGCTAACAATAACAATAACAATTCAGCATTCATTTGTTCTTTGTCTACTTCCTTTGCTCCTATCCACTCTCACCTGAATCTTTCCCCTTGCCTGCTACACCGCCAAGCCCCCTGTCCTTTTGTGCCCTTTGACTAAGCACTCCTTCTCCCCTTGAAGGGGAAAGATCCAATATATATACTCTGGAGTCTCAGCGTACCCGCTGAGAGAGTCCACAGCGCCAAGGGAGCCACTCACAATTGAGGTATGGTATGGCACCCCTTGCCAAAGTACTCCCTCTCCCCTTTTTAGGTCGAGACTGGCATAGACTGCGCATGCGCAGTCTCGCCAGAGAGACTTAATGTCTCTTAGTAGCGATGTTACCCCCGCCCCTCTTCTCCATTGGCTGGCCTCCTAAATACTGGCCAGCCATTGGAGAAGAGGTCCCAATGACGATCTAAGCCCCGTCTTTTTCGGATTGGGGGGCGTGTTTTTTGCGTTTCTTTCTCTGTGTCGTCCTCAGTCCAAAACACGCCCCCCACTCGCAAAAGGACGGGGCTTAGAGACCAATGGCAGCGCTTCTCTTTGTTTTTTTATTTTTACGGAGGCGAGAGGAGGTTTCAGGGAGAGACGGAGGAAACGCGTGCCCTGCTTCAGACCCTCGTCTCGCAGCAGCAAGGAAGCTTACAGCCCGGCAGTTTCACTGTAGCCCGTCACTTTTATTCTTTATAATGTAAATAAAAAAAGCGCAGCGTGCGGGCGGAGTAGTAGAGTTGGCAGAAGGAATGTCCCTGGTATGTGGCTCCTGCAGCACCCCCCGTTCATGCGTGTCCTGCGGGTGCGATCTGCCTGCAAATCTCTCCTTGTGCTTGGGGGGAGATCCCTAGCACATCCTCGATCGGCACGTCAGGCTATCTGCTGAGGGCTTTGTCGCGGTCTGTGATGATTTGCCCCCATCCCTTCCAGTATCGCTAAGGCAGATTTGAAAAATGTCACATCACTCCCAAACATTTGACACGGGGTTACTCCTTTGGTTTTACCTCCGCGATCCATCAGTCCTTGGCTTCACCATCAGCTAAAGAAACGTATATGCAAATCTTATAATAACACTGTCACAGCATGTGATTGTTTCTCTTACACTTCTAAATGAAACCTCACCCTGCTAGACCACATCTGTTCGTGCGTACACTGATTTAGTTTAAAATAGTAACAACTGAGGTTTTGACTTGCCACGTGTAGGTGTTACTTGTATGCTTTTTCTATTCCGGCCATAGTTGAACTGCACTGTGTAATTCTTGTTATATACATAAATAGCCCCTGTGTAGACACTGTTCTGTCTCAGATAAGATGCTGTGTTCTTTTAAACAGGGATTAACAAACCCCGTTGCTGGTGAGGATAGCTTGCTCTGTGATCTTACTCTCGCACTGGAAACATGAAGAGATGTCAAGGTTAGGCGTGGACAGGGAAAGCAGCAGGGATTTGACTGCAGTTGTGAGCGTAGCCCTCAAAGCTAACATGAGCAAAACAAACCAGTCAAAAGCACCAGCTGCTACATACAGATCATTCTGAACATCCTAAACCTGCACGTATTGGAGAAATTACAAGTGACAACCTTAGCGGCCTGTGAGAGGTGAGGCAGGTGTTGTGTGTGTCCCCTGTATTTGGCTTAGGATGTTTACAGTAAGAGCAGCATTTTGGTCTATAAAACCACATGAGGACTATATTTTGTTATGGTACAGAGCCTGAACTGTTGCATTTCAAGAAAATAACTTGATCAAACAAAGAAGCTAGGATTGATCAATTTTCCCGGTTCAAATTGTGCAATTCAGCCACCTGATAAGTTGCCCCTTCCCCATTTTACTTGGAAGGTTAATACTTTGTATTTAATTCTTTATTTTAGGACCTACATCAGTACAATTTTAAATAAATGTATAAAATTACATGTAACTGTTGATAACTAAAACCTTTCTGGATAAAACTACTTTTGCAAGGGAAGGCTGAATACTTCTAATGATGTCACCAGCTTCTCCTGACAAAGAAGTCACACTGTGTGGGTGCAAATACAATAGGTCTCGCATTTGCGAGAGATTAAGCTATTGCCATTGTAAATGACCATGCCATTTATTTATCCGTTTTCAAAACACGTAAATAAAAATGTTGTCATTTACAATACCAATAGCTCTAACTTTTGCAAAGGTGAGACCGTTGCATTGTAAATGCTTGTTGGAGAAGGATCCAGTAAGTAGGCTTTGGAGTCTCAGAGACTCCTCTGAGAGAGTCCACTGCGCTTAGGGAGCCTCTCGCAACAGAGATGGGGAAATGATAACACTCCCCCTGGGATCACAGCTTACTGGACTTTTGGCACAGCTTTGACTCGTGTACCGGTTTGTGTCCCTGTCACCCTCCCCCTCTTCTTGCCATGCCGTGTCTCTCACCCTCCCCTCCTCTGTCCCTCATCCATTCTCTGTCTACTTCCCCTGCTCCTACCCCCCTCCCCGGAATCTCTCCCCTTGCCTGCATTGTCTCAACCTTACTTGTCACTATGTTGCCATGCTCTAATAACTGTGTAACCTTTGTAAAGATGTAACCTGCAATTATTGTCTGATACTCATTGTTAGCGCTCTGATACCTCCGGGTCTAGCCAGCGCTATATAAAACCTTTACATAAATAGGTTCCTCCAGGGAACAAATCGTATTTATGCACTTGTACAAGCTGTGCAAAAGCAGGGATTCATCAGGAATTCAACACACTTAATTTTCAGGAACAAATTTTGCAAAGCTTACATTTAGAGGTGAGTTTAGGCCCCACTGCCACCACCCCAAAACTCAACAAGGCATAGCCGCTGACAATAACTGCAGTTGATTGCACGGGTGGCGTGCTGCGGAGGGGAAAGGGTGGCAGGAGGGCTCCTGAAGCCCTAGGCACCAATATATTAGCGTCCAAATAATTCAGATTTACCGCAATTGAAGCTCCCACACGTGGAGAAGCAGTGGACCAAACCGCTGCTGCCAGCCAGGTGCGATTCAAAGAGTGGAATAAGCCTACATTTTCAGTGCCTGAAGGGATATGACATTATTTTTGGAGAGGATTCGGGCAGGAAACAATGGTTCACTGTTACAGATTTCTCAGGATGTGGCCGCTTCCTAGATATGGATTCTGCTGAAAGTCATTAAACAATGACAACTATTTCATTTTTATAAATAGGCAATGGAAGGCACATGAATTCACTGATTACAGTTTATATCCGAAGGGCGGAGGCAGAGCAAATTAAAAAGCTTTGCCGTTTCAATTCAAGAATACCTTTCTCCACATGGAGGCGGCATTGTACTGTAGAAATGACAGACCACAGCTAAAAACATTTGCAGCAAGTGACAGACGGCAGAAAGAAAACAAGCTGTTGCCAGTGTGAAAAATATAGTGTGTCCATTTCACGCCGCGAGTAAAGCATACAGTCCCAGCGTGCACATCTTCTGTCTGTCCACGTGCACATCTGGAATCCTTATTAATTCCAAAAGGCACTCGCATGGCGAGAGCAGCGCCTGCGCACTGCTAACGCCAGGCGAGACCTGTTCTGATGAAACTTCAAAAGAAAAGACTGAGACCTCCGAAATGCCAAAACACAACTGAAGCAACCACTGCATCCATCGCCTGTGGCCTGAGTTAAAGTGGGCCACCGGTGTGCACTCCCAGTCCTCCAGAGCTAGAGTCCATTGTAGTTTCACTCCTCCCCGACTCCTCTACGATGCCTGCAGCTCCGTGCACACACAACCCGACCACAACTACTCTGATAAGAGAAACCAGATGCCCAAAGACACCTTTGCCCTCTTGCCATTGGTGGTGTACTGCTGGTGCTGCCTTGGACCCTGCCCACCACCTTAACTCTTGGAGATTGGTCCTGTAAGTCGCTATACAATACCTGCTTGCAGAACTTATTCTTTCATCTGTACAATAAAATTGCACTTTTTAAACTGAAAAGAATTTAAAAACAAACAAAAACATACTTAACTGAACGATTTTTGCGCTGATGCCTAAACATATATAAAGATACTTGCTATTTTTATAAATGGGTGTTGATCTCCTCCTTGAGTCGGGTTGTCATTTATTAATCACTGTGTGTATTTACAAATGTCTTACTCTCCTCTGTGTGAAGCCTAAGGCTGCTCTGCTACACTACCCCACACAGAGCACCTTGGGATTGCATAGCAAGCCTGTCCACTAGTAACGGAACTCCTGGACTCTTTACACTGTATATCAGATTATTGGTCTATCAGATAGACATCTAGCCATAGATTCCTTACCGTAGAATTATTCCCAGGCACCAGACTGGATCCTAAATTTTTTCTTACAGCAGTACCCCTGCACGCCGATAGAGGGCATTGAATGACTCCTTAGCGATGTCGTACCCCGGATGTGGTGTCATTAGAGTCCATATGAGCCCTCCCATTAACGCGCTGATGTCAGGTCCTTCCTTTCCGTGCTTCCTCGTGGATCCGGAGTACGATACCTCTGGCCATTTTTAGCCTCGGTTGTCAATGACAGTGTGCTTTTTTTCTGGATGTGTTCGAAGTCCTGGGGTCTACTGTGTCAGCCTTCATCCTATTTGGATGTGGTGTCTGTGGATACTGAAGGAGGCATCGCCATCGTACACAAGAACACCATCCGCATCACGACCGACTCCAACGACACCTTCTCCGCCGCCGAGCACCTCCACTTCCAGATACACACCGACCCAAAGACGACCCTCAGAGGCACCCTCGTCTACAGACCCCCGGGACCACGCACACAATTCAGCAAAGACATCACGGCCTTCATCACCCCACACGCCCTCCCCTCCGCTGACTACATCCTCCTAGGGGACCTCAACTTCCACCTGGAGAACAACAAGGACCGCAACACCGCCGCCCTGCTGGACAACCTCGCCAACCTCGGACTCAAGCAACTGGTCAACACCCCCACCCACTACGCCGGCCACACGCTTGATCCCGTCTTCTCATCCAGCAAGCACATCACCTTCAGCCACTCCACCGGACTTCACTGGACCGACCACAGCTGCGTCCACTTCAGCTTCAGAAGAACCACGACCCGCCACCACCCACAACAGGTTCCACACAGGAGCTGGAGCAAGATCACCGCCGAGCAGCTCACCACCTCCCTCAGCCAGAACCCACCCGCCAGCACAACGGACCCCAACGAAGCAGCCCGCAACTTCACGCAGTGGCTGGCCGCCTGCGCTGACGACCTCGCGCCACTGAAGAACCCTCCCAGCAGACCCAGAAGCAAGAAAGCCTCCTGGTTCACCGACGAACTCAAGGACTCCAAGAAGAACTGCCGCGCCCTCGAGAAAGCCTGGCTCCTCGACCAGACCACAGACAACATGACCGCCCTCAAACAAGCCACCCGCAAGCACCACCAGCTTATCCGCACCACCAAGAAGAAATCACTGAAGGAACGACTAGACAACAACGCCCACGACAGCAAGGAACTCTTCAGCATCGTCAAGGAGTTCTCCAACCCCAGCACCGGCAACAACGACATCACTCCTTCACAAGATCTCTGCGACTCTCTCGCCTCGTTCTTCCACCGCAAGATCGCTGACCTCCACAACAGCTTCGGCGCACCATCCACGCACCCAACCGTCGAACCAACACCCCCCACCGCCATCCTCCGCACCTGGACCACGGTGACCACCGAAGACACAGCCCGCACGATGAACACCATCCACTCCGGATCTCCAACCGACCCCTGCCCCCACCACGTCTTCAACAAGGCCGACTCCACCATCGCACCCCAACTCCGGAACATCATCAACACCTCCTTCAACACCGCCACCTTCCCGGAGAGCTGGAAGCATGCCGAGCTCAGCGCCCTACTGAAAAAACCAACAGCGGACCCCACCGACCTCAAAAACTTCCGCCCCATCTCGCTCCTCCCTTTTCCTGCCAAAGTCATCGAGAAGACCGTCAACAGACAGCTTGCCGCCTTCCTCGAGACGAACGGATCCCTCGACCCCTCGCAGTCCGGTTTCCGAGCCAACCACAGCACCGAGACCGCCCTCATCGCAGCCACCGACGACATCAGAACCCTGCTCGACAACGGGGAAACAGCGGCCCTCATCCTCCTGGACCTCTCTGCAGCGTTCGACACTGTCTGCCACCGCACCCTAGTTCAACGCCTCAGCAACATCGGTATCCAAGAGAGGGCACTGGAGTGGATCATCTCGTTCCTCGCCGGAAGAACACAGAGAGTCCGCCTCCCCCCCTTTCGATCCGAGGCCACCGAAGTCATCTGCGGCGTCCCGCAAGGATCATCACTCAGCCCCACCCTCTTCAACGTCTACATGAGACCTCTTGCAGCCATCGCACGCCAACACAACCTCAACATCATCTCCTACACCGACGACACCCAACTGATCCTCTCCCTCACCAGAGACCCCGCCACTGCCAGAACTAGCCTACACGAAGGGATGAAAGACGTCGCCGAGTGGATGAAGAACAGCCGCCTGAAACTGAACTCAGACAAGACGGAAGTCCTCATCCTGGGACCATTGCCTTCCGCCTGGGACGACTCCTGGTGGCCCACCGCCCTGGGCACCACTCCCAAGCCAACAGACCACGCACGCAACCTGGGCTTCATCCTTGACTCCTCCCTCTCGATTACCAGACAAGTCAACGCCGTCTCCTCATCATGCTTCAACACCCTACGCATGCTCCGCAAGATCTTCCGATGGATCCCGACCGAAACCAGGAAGACGGTCACCCAGGCACTCGTCACCAGCCGACTGGACTACGGAAACACCCTCTACGCCGGAACCACAGCCAAGTTACAGAAAAGACTCCAACGCATCCAGAACGCCTCCGCCCGACTCATCCTGGACATCCCCCGACGCAGCCACATCTCCGGCCACCTGAGGGACCTGCACTGGCTCCCCATCAGCAAGAGGATCACGTTCAGGCTCCTCACCCACGCACACAAGTCTCTCCACGACCTGGGCCCCAAGTACCTCAACGACCGCCTTACCTTCTACACGCCCACCCGCCAGCTACGTTCTACAAGCCTCGCCCTCGCTGCCGTACCACGCATCCGAAGAGCCACCGCCGGAGGAAGATCCTTCTCCTACCTGGCGGGCAAGACATGGAACTCCCTCCCCATCCACCTTCGGCTGACCCAGGACCATCCCGCCTTCAGGAGACAACTCAAGACCTGGCTGTTCGAGCAATAGCGGACCCCTTCCCCCAAGCGCCTTGAGACCCTTCCGGGTGAGTAGTGCGCTATACAAATGTTATGATTGATTGATTGCCCAAACTGACTCCAAATGATGCTGCTCATGTCCTCAGCTTCGACATACGGCCCTGCAGGAGTGCTGCATGACACTGATAGCCGTGCAGTGATTTATCATGGGCAAGGTCGTCATCTTCCTCTGAGGACTTGTCGAGGGCCAGCTCCCGAAGTCCCTGGTCTTTGCTGTTGCCTGGTAAGTCATGCCGTAGGCAGTCGACACTGCAGGCTTTCCCTACTTTACTGCACACGTGCGATGTCCCTGACTCATCTCCTATTCCTCCGTTATCAGAGTGGGAGTTGGTGTCTGTTCCATGCCTTCCAGTTTTCCCAGCATCCAGATGACTGTGCCTCAGATGAGGGACGACTATCTCACCCTTCTTGCCATTTTTGGCTTTCAAACTCCCTCTGGCACTCCTCTTGACCAAAGGAGGTCAGTGACGACCTCTCTTGGTGGCAGCATGGCCCTCCAAATCCGTGCTCAACTTCCTTTTGGCTCCAGTGCACAACCCTTCAAAGTTACCACCTGTGACCCCTATATCTGATCCGTTGGCATCAACAACACTAGTCGCCTCTACTTTCTCTCTTTTCCCTGATGCGTCATCTTGTCAATGCTGGTCAACATCGGTAACGGCGTTGGTGGACCAGTCCCCCAAGGCTACCTTCCTTTGTTTTCGGGGAGCCCCCTGCTTTTCAGGGCTCGGGGCGGAGCTCCGAGATCCTAATGTAACAGAAAAAAAAAAAGAGTCTGTAGGGCCTCGGGAAAGACACATTCCTTCGTTTTTTCTTATCTGAATGTTGATTGGTCGTCGCGGTGCTGTTTTTGTGGAAGTCTTGATGCCATAGGGCATTAGGCGTCCATGTTGGCATTTTCTCGGCGGTTTCGCGCACGGCCGTCCATAAATATCAATTAGGAGCTGTCAGGGTGGCCGTGTAATGCATTCCAGATGGTGTGCGCGCGTTCACCATCGAGCAGTGCGTTTGTCGGGCGCACTGTGGAACGGGCACAAGCGTTAAGGATCTCTGGTGCCATGGTTCATGGATGTGTCTAAGGGGAAATTGCCAAGAGTGACTTTTAGTTGGCATCTTTTAAATGGAAACCGAGCCGATGAAGAGAGGAATGCAACACCGTGGTCACTTTGTTTGTGAAGCCATGGTGGTGTTCCGTTTAATGAATTGCTTGTCTTCATGCTGTTGCAGCTGCCATTCTGTAACATCTACTTAAATCACAGCTGGAAACACAGCTAACAAATCGATCACCAGGAAGGCGCTATTTACCTAACTCACATTGCAGCGAAAATAAAAGGGACACGTACTCACATCGATAACGCGGCAGGCATTTTCTGTCATTATTAATCACTTTCTTCACTGTTAGCACCTCACGTGTGCTCTTTAAAAAGTGTTAGCCCTCTTTTGTTTCAATGGCGAACCTTGATGGATCGCATTCTTGATGTCACCAGGGAGGAAGGAAGGAGGAATTATTGAAAAGGATGTCAATGCGCACATCGGAGGGGAACCATCCCTGCTCAATACTGTCACCAATTGAAAGTTCGCTAAAGCGCCTTGCAAACTATTCCTGAATTTAGCAGGAGCCGTGGAAGTTATTTTAATCCACTTTTTAAAGGGACCAGCGCTGAGAAATGGGTGTCTCTTTGGGCGAGAGAGCGCTTCCAAAGCTTCCCGGACTTTGTTGCAACTCATGGGTAGGAAAATTATCCTTCAGCACACGTTTAACCGCATGCGTGCGGGCGGAATTCCGCCCGCACGCTGACTTTTATGGATTCGCATGTTACGTGACGAGCTGGGCTCGTCATCAGCGTAGCAGGAGGCTACCTCATGACGAGCCCAGCTCGTCATCAGCGTCGAAGGGGTTAAATATAAAGATGAGCCAGGATGTGAACAATGTAAGTGATGGTGCCAAATGTTGCAAAACCTAGTCTAACAGCACAACAAACAAACGAGAACAGGAAGCCTGAATCATTGCCAAATAGTAAGGTGAGAAAGCTGGCACTAAATTAGGAGACATGCTATCACTTGACACTGCACTCGAGACTTAAGAGCACATTTTGGTCATTTAAATGAAATGGGTTCTTTTTAATTACGTATTATTTAACCATGCATTAGTGAGTCCAGAGTAGTGAGTGCAGAGTAGTGAGTGCAGAGTAGTGAGTGCAGAGTAGTGAGTGCAGAGTAGTGAGTGCAGAGTAGTGAGTGCAGAGTAGTGAGTGCAGAGTAGTGAGTGCAGAGTAGTGAGTGCAGAGTAGTGAGTGCAGAGTAGTGAGTGCAGAGTAGTGAGTGCAGAGTAGTGAGTGCAGAGTAGTGAGTGCAGAGTAGTGAGTGCAGAGTAGTGAGTGCAGAGTAGTGAGTGCAGAGTAGTGAGTGCAGAGTAGTGAGTGCAGAGTAGTGAGTGCAGAGTAGTGAGTGCAGAGTAGTGAGTGCAGAGTAGTGAGTGCAGAGTAGTGAGCGTGCAGGGTGAGCAGTGTGTGAGCGTGCAGGCTGAGCAGTGTGTGAGCGTGCAGGCTGAACAGTGTGTGAGCGTGCAGGCTGAACAGTGTGTGAGCGTGCAGGCTGAACAGTGTGTGAGCGTGCAGGCTGAACAGTGTGTGAGCGTGCAGGGTGAACAGTGTGTGAGCGTGCAGGGTGAACAGTGTGTGAGCGTGCAGGGTGAACAGTGTGCGAGTGTGCAGGGTGAACAATTCCAATCCAAACCACATAATTCCATTACACACCACATGCATACACTCCATAACACATGGCTAAAAGACATTGCCATTTACAATGCCATTAGCTCTAACTCAAATAAATCCGAGACCTATTGCATTTCCAATGCTTGTTTATCCATGGCACAAGGGTGTTTTGGTGATGTGCATACTCACATAGACGGAGTTTCATTGAGTTTCTGGACTTGGTGACGCCAGTGGCCTTGATTCTTTCCAATCCTCAGGCCTATTTCCTTCTCCTCGCCTCGAAGGCTAGCTCGGCTTTTGCTCAGTTTTTGCAGAGAGATGATGTAATTCTGGGGCTGAAGCTTCCTTCTGTGAAAGTGTCCATTGATCCCTTACGTGGGGTGCGTCGGCAGAGCCAGCTGAGAACTGAGCCTGTGCTTCCCTTCAGTGAAACCCTTTCAGATTTACTTTGAGGCACTTGGTGCTTAGCCCGTTTTAAGGGCCTCTGTGGACAGGCCTATTGCTCATGGGCACCATCTTGCCCCTGGACACCCACTCTGCTTTTTCCATCAGCCTTATTTATTTATTTTATTTATTCAAAGTTTTATATAGCGCGAACAGGATCCTTACAGATATCGGAGCGCTTCACAAAGACAGGGAAGGGGCAGTAGGAGTCAACAGAGATAATGGGAGACAGTATAATAGTCAATAACATGGTAATAACATGGATAATAAAAACATACATAAAACCAATCCATATACAATCAGGTAAGGGAGTAATATAGGAACAGCACAGGTCATTGTTCACACTACAGAGGTGTACAGGTGGATCAGTAAACCAACGTGTATCATATCTTGGTCGGTAGTAAGAAAGTAGCGCAGTAGTGCCCCCAACAAGTAGAGTATAGTGCCAGGGGATAGGGTGAGCAGGGATACACATCAGTGCAGAGTCTCTGTACCAACATCTGTAACGATCAGGAGATCTTGGCCAGAAGGATGGTTTTCACCTCTTTCTTGAAGAGTGCAGTGGAGGAGATCAGCCTGGTTTCAGGAGGGAGCGCATTCCAGATCCGGGGAGCCATCCCTGAGAAGGAGCGCTTGTAGGTTTTCACTTTCCGGAATCTGCGGGGTTTCAGGAGAAGATTTTTTGTGCTCCTATTGGATCTCGAACCTCCTGATAAAGACAGCTTTTGAGCGAGGTAGTTAGGTGCCTTGTGGTGCACGGCCGCGTGTGTCATAACTGCAATTTTTAGCTGTATTCTGGCTTCAAAAGGCAGCCATTTTAGAGACTTTAGGTCTGGGGATATGTGCGAGTGCTTTCTAGAGCCAGTGATGAGTCTCGCGGCAGCGTTCAGGGAGGCTCTTAAGGGTGCTGTTGTTGATAGCGGGAGACCGCTGAGGGCCACAATTCCATAGTCTATTCGAGGGATGACTAAAGCTTGTACAGCAGTTTGGAAGTCTTTGGCCGGGAGGAAGGGTTTAATTTTCCTCAGTGTGTTAATTTGGAAATTAGCTGCTTTTGTGGCTTTGCTGACGTGCTGCTGCATGTTGAGCTTGGCGTCGAGTGTGATGCCTAGGGATTTCGCCGAGTCCACGATGGTAGGTTGGACATTGAGTGCTGTTAGGTTGTTGAGCCAGGTTTGGATGGTGGAGATTTTCGTCGGGGGTGAGATGAGTAGGAACTCAGTTTTCAGAGCATTTAGTTTGAGGTGATTATCGGCCAGCCAAGCTTGGGTGTTAATAAGCGTGGAATTCAGGTGTTTGATATCTTCCGGGGATTGTAACTTTAGATAGAGTTGTGTGTCATCGGCGTACATATGGAATTGTACATTGGATGCTTGAAGCAAGGTGGCGAGCGGTTCCATAACGAGGTTGAACAGTGTAGGGGAGAGGGTGGATCCTTGTGGGACACCTAGATCTACAGGCACAGGTGTAGATAGCACATTGTCAATCTTGAACCTCTGGGACCGGTTGTGAAGGAAGGACGAAAACCACTTGAGAACAGTTCCCGATAACCCCATTCTAGTACTTAGCAGCTCCAGCAAATTCTCATGTTTGACCGTGTCAAATGCAGACGAGAGGTCAAGAAGGATGAGGAGGCAGGACTCATTGCGATCCAGAATTTGGAGGGCGTCATCAATTATGTGTGTCATAGCTGTTTCAGTGCTATGTTTCGCTCTGAAGCCTGATTGATGAGGGTTGAGGAGGTCAAATTGATCAATGTGTTTTGTTAGTTGGAGTTGGACACATTTCTCCAGCAGTTTGGCCAGTGTGGGGATATTGGTGATGGGCCGATAGTTGTTTAGGTCAGACGGATCAGCTGTAGGTTTCTTGAGTATAGGCGTGACTTGCCCCACCTTAAGGGAGTCTGGAATGTGGCCTTGTTGTAAAGAGCTGTTGATGATCTTGGTCCAGAGAGGGAGGAGCAGGGGGATAAAGTCTTTTACCGCATTAGCAGGTAGAGGGTCTGTGAGGTGATTAGAGGGCTTCAAGGTGCAGAGCAGTTTGTGTATTGCTTCTTCCGAATAGGTATCGAAGTACTGCCAGGATGCCTTGTTTTTAGGTTGAGTGCCTGCCTTTCTGGTGTGGTTGGGGTATCGGCTTACATCCATGATGAGGTCATTTCTTATGTTGTCAGTCTTTAGTTTAAAGAAAGCAGAGAAGGCTTCACAGTGTGGGGTGTCCTTTGTTGTGCTGTTTGATTGCGTGGGTTGTGCCTTTGTTTGGGTCTTGATTAGTTCGAACAGCTTTCTTGGCCTGTTCTTCGCTTGGTCCAACTGGCGGCTGAAGAAGACAGACTTTGTGCGCTTTATTTTCCTAAAGTAGGCATTTCTCTTGTTCCTAAGCTTTTGAGATGCAGTGCTGAAGGGTCCGATCTCCAGGTGCGCTCTGCCATTCGCATATTCCGCCTTTCGTCATTGAGCCTGTCATCTTACCAGGGGTTAGAAATTTTGGTGGAGACTCTCTTCAGTTGCAGAGGGGCGACTTCATTGACTATTGTATTCATAGAGTCATAGAGCCTTCTCTGCAAGACTTTGTGGTTCAGGATGCTACAGCCTCCCCCATCATTGGCACCGTGCCTGAAGTTCTTCCAGGCAGGGATTCTTCAGGGCTGGACACTTTGATATATTTTCTGCTACCTGCTCTGCTTTATGTTCCATTAGTGCGACTTGTGTTTTGGGCTGTTTTTTTCATGTCTTGTGGGAATTGGCCAGGGGCCTTCTCGCCCTCGTCGACTCTATGGAAACTGCTGCTCAGTCAATCCAGGATGGCCGTCAGGCGGCTACATGGTGATTTGTGGTGGCATGGATACCACAGTTTCTGTTGGGCTGGCCATTGCCCTTTCTGTAGCTCTTCGCCAGCATGCCTGGCTACGTACCTTTGGCTTCTCTGATGCTGCCCAGTCTGCCTTGGTGTACGTTCCTTTCGAAGGCCACTATCTGTTAGGCTCTAAAGCAGACTCTTGTTTTATGCCGTTTTCGGGATACTAGGAGTTGAGCAAAATCTTAAACCCTGACTGCTATACTATCCTCTTTCGCCCCTTTAATCAATCTGGCTGGAGATGATATCCTTCATTTCCTGTGTTTGAGTCGTTATGGGGCGGTGCCAGTTGACTTCTTCTTTTCACTCGTCCCTCAGTGTGCCATCCAAGGCAGTGCCCTGCCCCAACGGGTATTTTTTCGTTTTGATTTTTTATCTTATAGATGACTGATTGTGATCCCTGGTTGTTTTCTGGGCTGTATATAATTGTATGAGCCTGTTAGGTGTCTACAACGATGGCTGCACGGTATCAAGTTCTGCTTGGGTTGTTTTCCTTGTATTGTGCGGATGCACTGTTGCCTTGTTCCCTATTCTACAGGATACTTCGTCTATATGCCTTACAGGTATTCCTCTGTTTTTTATGCCATAATAGCCCTCATAGGGGACTCTACATGCTATGCTTGGTACACTTAAGCAAGTCTGAAGATGGTGCATAGGGGTTCTTCTTGCCCCACCCCTGTTTTTTTTTTTTGGGATGAGGGGGGGGGGGGGGGGGTAGGTATTCTCTGCTCTATCCAAGGGGTTCTTTCCTTTCACTGTGTCTAGTGCCCTTCTTTCCAAGCAAATGCAAGGAAAGGCGTGTGGTACATGGCTCATGGTTCTTTGCCTTGTTCTGCCCATCGTAGTTTCTTTTTTTTCTCTTCAGGCGTTAGCACTTCTTGTACTAGTTCTTGCTGTACACAGGCGGGCGGGCCCTTGCCCTCTCTCTTTCTATCTTCAGTTCCTTGGGGCCATCCCTTGTCCGTATCTAGGCATGGGTGGCCTGCCCGGCCCCCCTATCTCTTCAATGCTTCTGCATGGCCTGTTTCTTCTCTGTTTCTGAATTGCCCACAGCTTTGGTTCCTTCCCATTTGATTGGAGCTGCTTCCTTGACACCTCCGATACCATCCTCGACGTTTTGTTACTGGCCTGACTTTCTTCAGGTGTGCCTTATACACTTTTTGACGCTATGTGGTAAATGTTCCTCTTCCGTTCTTCTGTGACATTGGTTTCCTTCCAATCCCCTCTGAGTTGCATCACACGGAGGTTGGTGAGCCCATGGGATTCCTTCTGGGTATTTCCTCTGCTTGCACGCAGTTGCAGATCTTCTACAGTGAAAGGACCAAGGAGGACTGAGGGGATAATCAACTCTGCTTTGGTTTTGCGAGTGCAAAGAAATTAAAGGCGCTTCGGAAATGGACCTTGTTGTGATTGTCTTTTGCATCTCACTGTGTTCATCTTTGGCCAATGATGACGCCTCTGAGAGCCTTAGGGCTCTTTTCCACCTGTAAAAAGTCTGTGACTATGGCCTTGGCTCATGGTGTCCGTTTTGGAAATCTACAAGGCACCCAGACGGCCATCTGTCCATAATTTAATTAGGCACTACTGTGCCGAATCTCTGACCTGCAGGGAGGGTTATTTTGTCTACTCTGTCCCATAGACCTTCCTGGTGTAATGTGCAATCCTCAGAGCCCCTTCCTTGGAGAAGTATTGTTTTCTTAACAATTCACCCAGTCCCTTTGCTGTTTGAGGGAACATAAAGCACCTTTTTGATATTTATTAATGTGTTTTTTTTTCTACCATATATCTTTTTTTCCATTTGCTTTTCAGGAACAACCTGCTCAGGCAAATTTTGCAAATATCTGCACTGGATTGGAAGTCTTGAGTTTCCTGTTAACAGTTCTGCAGTCTCCAACTGTTCTCAGCAGTTTCAAGCCCTTGCAGCGTGGCATCGCTGCCTGCATGACATGTCAGAACACCAAAGTTCTTAGGGCTGTCCACGCTTTACTGTCTCGTCTCATGAGCATCTTCCCGACAGAACCTGGTATGTTTCCTCATGTTAATTGTGTTTTCTTTTCACTTGTTTCATGTTTTTAATCCATTTTAAGGTGTACTTTGAAATTGCTTGAGTCACATAAAGTAGCTATGTCGAATGTAGTGTTAACCATGGATATTAAAAGTTAGTAATCTGTATAATTTGTTTATTGCCTTTAAAAGCGCTCAATGGTAACATGATTTGTTTTACATATATACGATGGCTGGTTTGTAATTGCTATTTTTCAGCTGTTGAACAGTTCTCGGGCAAAGTAGTAAAACTAGGGGTAGACAATAACTGCAATCCCTTAATATGCTCACAGCAGGTATTCGGCCACTGTGCACATTAAACAGCCAGATTTTGCTGCATTGAGGCACCTTATTGAAGCACTGTGGTATCTCTTGTTGTGTTAGGCAGCACACAGATAAGAGGTATGTACCTCCTTCAGTTTACAACTAAAAACATGTAAGAATTCTCTCCTGTAATCCTGTGACACAGTGATCACCATGATAGCAACTGACAATCCTACCTATTTAACCCTGTATAAGATCGACTCCTTTTTTGCACCCACACAGCTCAGTCTTTACACTGAGCTAACATTGGTAACATTGACTCCTGCCATAGTCTATATGTAGTTAGTCAGCCTTGTTATTTGATCCGAACCTTAGGTGACAAGAAACAGATCTCCACCCCTCCTGGAGGGCTCCAACTGTAAAATGTTTCACTGAATGTCTAATGACAGTGAATCCTCTGGCACACTGACTCCAAGTTCTCATACCAAGTTTTCCCCAAGGGGTTTAGATTTTTTTTTTCTACAGAGAAGAATCATTATTTCTACCTTAAGGAACATTGCTTCAGTCTTCAGGAGAATTACATTTTTTCTACTGTTTTAACCAAGATAACAATATGCACAAGCTGGAAATCATGTGTAAACAAAACGTCTTATGGCTAACCCACGTGCTAAGTGCTTGGTCTGCCTATATCCGTATATATTCATCGAAAAAGAAGTGATTTCTGATAAGATACTTTTAACTATAGATTTAGCAGCGTGAATCTTTTCTGGATTCACATGCTGTGTGTTATTCTGCCATCTACTGATGTGGGTCAGGAATTGTTGTTAAAAACTTTTCTGTTCGAGGCATATGAGCTGCAGATCGTACACTTTTGCAATAGATCGCCACGTGGTGTTGGGCTTGGATGATTGCATGTTGTTGTCTTCTTGGAAGAAGTCTTTGTAGTCACTCCTCCCTTGGACAATACTGCGCATGGTCATCGACTCCATCCTCAGATTGTTTTTTTCCGCCACTGGGTTCGGATGAAAGTTTTCCGCTCTGGCTAGAAAAGACTTTTCCAGCAACTTCGAAGCGAAAAAAACTTTGTAAAACTTTATCGACATCGAATAGAATACTTTCGACACCATCAGCCACATTCCGGTGCGTCGACGCGGGCCGTTGGGCCTATCGGCGCCGTGCGGCCTACGCCTCATGTACAGAACTCCATTCAAGAGATGCCCGGTATGTCGAGCAAAATTCCCTCATAGCGACCATCACGAGGTCTGCTACCTCTGTCTTTCGCCGGAACACGACGAGTCGACCTGCACAGCTTGTACATCCTTCCGATCGAAAAAGACCATTCGGGATCGGAGGGCACGTCGACACGAGATGAGGAGATCAGCACCGGAGGCCATCTTCGAGGAGGAGATCGTCGAAGAAGACATCTCCGGAGGCGAAGATCCACTCGAAGACATCTCCGAGGACGAGGCTCCACTCGTCACCGAGGAAGACTCGCCTGATCTCCAGATAATATCGGGGGCAGAGGACTCTGGGGACGCTCACTTTATTGCCATACAACGGAACAAGGATACTGACCTTGGACCCTCTTGATTGTTTTCCTGTGTGGGTCTCTGTTGGCGCTACATCTCGCCCGCTTTGTGCTCGGGGTCAGAGGGCAGAACTTGGAAGCTGTGACTGCGGACTCTGGGGAGACGGGGAGCAAGCAGCAGCCTCAGGGGTGGTGCGCAGCACGGACTCCGTTGACCAGGAGTCCCTGCACAGCCTGGAACATCGCGGCCGCGCCCCCTTGTAGCCACGCCCCCGGCCTGACCAGGTGCATAAAGAACGGCATTCCTTGTGAGCTTGTGGGACGTTCACTTTATTGCCATACAACGGAACAAGGATACTGACCTTGGACCCTCTTGATTGTTTTTCCTGTGAGGGTCTCTGTTGGCGCTACATCTCGCCGCACCCGCTTCGCGGGTGCCTCTTCGTGCTCGGGGTCAGAGGGCAGAACTTGGTAGCTGTGACTGCGGACTCTGGGGAGACGGGGAGCAAGCAGCAGCCTCAGGGGTGGTGCGCAGCACGGACTCCGTTGACCAGGAGTCCCTGCACAGCCTGGAACATCGCGGCCGCGCCCCCTTGTAGCCACGCCCCCGGCCTGCAACGCCCTCTATTTCAACGTCTCGCCTAACGTCTCGCGGGACGCCGGGCAAAGCCCGGGCCCTCTTAGGCCCTCAGAGGCCGAGTGAGGCCAGGCAGGGCTCATTCTCTTACATTCACTGCCAGGTACCTAGCTTTTGTATTTTCAAATGAAATGTCTATCATGGTTATAAGCCCTGAGAAAGTAATTGTAGAAAAACAGGGGGGGGGTCACTCAATGGCACTCTTGATGGCTATTTTGTAAAAGTTCTAACTGATCTAGATATGGAGACAACACTAGCAGAGCGAAGGGCGCAGCGCCGTCGCTCGGTTGAAAGCATGAAGAACAGGATATCGACAGACCCTATGTCCCATGCCCACTCCCAAAACGAAGGTAGTTTTAGTGGTAACGATGACCTCACATCCCTGGCGAGTGTGCCACTTCTACTTAGACATTGTACACCTACACCTTGTGTCTCCACCGAACAGCCTTTGAGCCACATTTCCTCCCCCAGTTCTATAAGTTTAACGAGTATAACTGAGATTTTGACCATCCCAACTCCTACACATGGTAAATCTGTCCAAAGTAAGACAAAGAAGCCAATGCCGCTTAAGGCCCATGGTCCACCACCCTGTAAAAGAAGACGTAAGGGGGTGGAATGGCAAAAATCAGTCATTCTGACTTTGGCAAGTCTGCTAAGCCTACCATCATTACGGATCAGGCTGTAACAGCTGCACCTGATAAATTGCCAAATGTGACAGTCCCCTTAATATCTCCACAATTGGATAGGGATGCTAGTACCAGTGTACCAACTGTAGGTCCTGCTGAACCCCTGCTGCAACCAATACACTCCACTGTTACACTGGACAGTATAGAACATCTAATTAGGTCTTACACCCTACCAATTATTGAGAGGCTAAATATGGTGGAGGAACGACTCAAAGAAATAGAGTTGGGAAATAGGAGCAAGGATGGCCCTACAAAGGCATTGTTGAATGTGGCTATGCAACTTCCAACATTGGCTACACTACCCACTACATCTGCCTCTAATGTTACATCTCATCCGACCATAGCCATATTAAAACCCCCCAAAACAATAAACACCAACCAACATAGCAATCTCCCCCAAAGCAGACGAATAAATCAGCTGTGAACTCTGTCAGTCAACCCACAAGGGGTTTGGAGAAGGTACGCATGGGGAAATCTCGAGAGGAGGGGGGAGGCACTAGGTATCCAGGGGCTCCAACGATTAGGGGTCCACCGGTAGAACTTCCCCCTGAAGCTGTGCCTTTTGTGGTTGTCCTTACAGGGGTCCCCGAATTGGCAGAAAACAAGAGGGAAGGGTTCGCCCAGTTAAAGAATAAAAGTATCCACTGGTTCAGTATATACAGACCAATTGCAAATAACATCAATGGCGAAATAGTACACGTTCGCCGACTTCAATGGCTGGGTGGCAGAGGCAAAGACATTGAGGGAGATGTAGTTGTAGTTAATTTCAGAGACCCGCGTGCGGTCAATTTTATACTAAACTGGCCCCCTGGCAATGGTAATAACTCCATCATCCCTCGTGCCCTGACGTATTTCTATCCTAGATCCCTAGTATTCCCTCCAACTTACACAAGCGGACAATCATTTACTAATACTTATCTTCCAATTTCATATAACACCAGGCATCACTTACATGCACAATACCCAGTACCTGCTGCTGATCCCTTCGGGTGGAACATCGTACCTCCTAGGTATAATACAAATGCTAATAGGAGAATGGATCATCTGAGACCCTTTACACACCTGGAGACAGCAAACAGGTTTGATGTATTTTCTGGTATGGAAGATTGCGATTGAAGACTACAGCCTATACGGGGTATGGGTGGTCGAACATACACTATCAGTCCTGCAGTCAAAGAGCATGGGTTTTCCATGGTAAATATATCAAACTTGGTGCTACATCAGCCTCTGGGGGGAACCAATGTAGCCAGTCACAGCCGGGGTAAACACAATAGATTATTTTCACCCTTTTCTGTGGGTGATACTCATGTGGAATCAACACATATCAAACCCTTAAGCATACAAATGGTCCAAAAAGTCCCAGCTCTGGAAGAAGCTTCTGTGGGACCACATGATATGATCAGAATATACCCTCAAGCAGTCTGCAGGGGAGGAACAGTGAAAGATACAATTAAACATGGTTTAGTCTCTCACAAACTAAGTAGGAGGGCGATAGGAATAGCAGAAGTAGATGTTTTTGGACCCAATGATAGTTTGCAGAGTAATGGGCTAGCTGAGACTAACGACACCCCCGGACTCACAATTTCCGAGAGGGATGTGGATCGACAGTATGACCAGGCCCCAAGAGAAATAACCAAAGACCAGGCTGGACAGTTTATAGTGTCATGGAATGTAGCCGGTCTCAGAAAAAAGATGGCTTCCAGGGATTGGTCAAACTTCATTGAAAAATATATCGTAATCACCATGCAGGAAACCTGGGCAGTGGAATCTCCGTATAGGCCGGGTTACCTAAATTTTTCGATACCGGCAACCCACACAAACAGGGGAAGGCCAATGGGGGGTCTGACCACCTGGGTTAAGCAGGATGATAGGTATACTACTGCACAATTAGACTCCAACTCTAAGGACATTCTAATTGTAAAACTAAACTCCCCTACGTTTGGAGATTTAATAATCTTCAATGTGTACGCAAGGGGGAAACCGGGAGGTAAATCGTCAGAGACAGTTGATCAATTGGGTCACCGCTTAGGGGAAATGCAAATGTATTGATATGTGGTGATTTTAATTGCTCCTTTGAGCCCCTGGACTAATTTGACATTGATCTTACAGAGACAGAAGATGATAGCTGGCAAATCCCCCAACTAAACATACCCCCCCATAAAGAGGTGGACCCAAGCAGCTCTCCAACCCAAAACCTTAAGTCTTGAGTGTGGACTTAGAGCAGCAAATGGAAGAACAAATGGGGATAAGCATGGAAGTCCCACATTTAATAATGGCAATAGCTCTAGTAGGATAGATTATATTCTAGTTAATCTGGAATTCTGGTCAGCTATTCGGGACATGATCGTCATTAAAAGAACTGAGAGTGATCACAATCCCATTAGTTTAGAGATACAGCTCCTCAAGGGCATGGGAGGAGTCGCAAGGGATATAACAAATGATATCGTTCTTGCTAACGATACAAGGCGATTAAAATGGGGTGAATGTCTAGGTAATTGCCACTGCATCACAGAAATAGAAGCACTAGTATTGGGTGCAATTTCTGAGTTACAGGGTTGCTCATCCGATGATGACTATGTGACCAGGGTGGTTCCAATTCACACAGCTCTTTTTTTAAATCTTAGTAATTTTTTTTATTAAGGCAAGAAATGATCCACCCCGTAAAGGCAGAAGGAAGCCAGACTCCTGGTACGGTAAAAGCTGCAGAACTGCTTACAAGTCCCTAGCACTTGCAGTGCGATCAACGGACAGGCTCTTAATACGTGATGCTAGGCGTCACTATAAAATGACTCAG
This sequence comes from Lissotriton helveticus, assembly GCF_964261635.1. Classification (NCBI taxonomy): domain Eukaryota; kingdom Metazoa; phylum Chordata; class Amphibia; order Caudata; family Salamandridae; genus Lissotriton; species Lissotriton helveticus. The sequence continues at coordinate 116,144,240 of NC_136071.1, forward strand.
CAGGAAGCAAAAAAATCCTGGGACAATAAATATTGGGAAGAATTATATGAGGCAAGCAAGTCCAGAAACATGACAGGCTTCTGGAATCTAGTGAGATGGGGCAAAGGGAATCATAAGCCCCAGCCAGAAAATTCTGTCCCTCCTGAACGCTGGGTACTGCACTTTAAATCACAGTTTGCACGCCCTGACGGGGTAAGCGCAGGAAGTCTGGACCCTACTGTAAATTACACAGCTATTACCCCGCTGGTGTTTAGTCGGAGAGATATTGAACAAGCTCTCAACACAATACCGAGAGAAAGAGCCCCGGGTCCGGACATGATTCCGGCAGACCTTTTTCTTCATAGTAAAGAGGTCTGGGTGCCGTATATAGAGTTGCTGGCGAATGCCATCTCCAGGGGCTCGCCAATACCAGAAGTATGGAGGGGAGCTGAAATAATCCCAATATTTAAAAAAGGGGATCGTGCTGATCCTGCGAACTATAGGCCAATCAGACTAATTGCATGTATTCAGAAGGTGGTGGCCAGGCTCGTTCTTCTCAGGATTCAGAACTGGATAGACGACTCAGGGGGTCATGTCTGCGCTTCAGGCAGGCTTTCGCCCACTTAAGAGTACTGTGGATCAAGTTTTTAGATTTTCTGCCATATATTGGAAATGGGTTATCCTTGGAGGGGGCACTCTTTATGCAGCCTTTGTCGATTTGAAATCGGCTTTTGATCTTGTGCCACGCACTAGGCTGTGGCGAGTGCTTCATGAACAAGGTATGCCACACGAACTCCTAGCCTTCCTGATCAAATTTCATGAAAACAATTATGCTCAGGTTAGGTGGGGAAACCAGGGCCAGGTCACTGATAAATTTGCAACAGAAAGGGGAGTCAGACAAGGGTGCGTCTTGGCACCAACTCTGTTTACGTTATACATAAACAGGGTTACGGAGTACTATAGGGAAGTACACACAGATGCACCCAAACAAAATGGCATCCCGGTTCCCCTAATAATGTTTGCAGACGACACCCTTATAGTCTCAAAAACGCAAGAAGGGCTTCAGAAAGCAATTGGTTGTTTCGAGATGTTCTGCAATGACCATTGCCTAATCATTAATGTGTCGAAAACAAAATTTATGGTAATGCATAGACACAAGAAAGTAAGGGGCACAGTTTTTATGAATGGCGAGCTCTTAGAACAAACAGATAGTTTCAGTTACTTGGGAATCACACTGGGATCTCGGTTAGAGTGGAAGCCACATATGACCTATTTAACCACTAAACATGCACAGTTGGCTGGCGTCCTACTGAGAGAGTTAAACACCTCAGCCACACAACCTATAGCCCCAGCCCTTAAAATATATGACACAAAAGTTAGGGCCTCAATGCTTTATGGGGCTGAACTGTGGGGGGTTTCTGACGTTACAGCCTTGACTAATGCACAAAACAAATTCCTGCGGTGCCTAACAAGGCTCCCGCAATCCACCTCACTGGTACCTCTGTACATGGATTTGGGCTGTCGGAAAATACAGGACATATCTAGTTTTAGACCTATCGCATATTGGAGGAGGCTATGGGTTACAACCGAACTTTCCCATTATGCTCTAGCGCTTCTTGAAACCAGAAATATGGATTCACGGGGTAAAATACAATGGTTTAGACAGGTCAAGTCGCTTTTCAAAGTCTTAGGAATGATGGAATTATGGGAAAACCCCTCAGAAAACATTTTCCCCTCTCAAAAGACCCTAAAAGAGTTGTACTGGGCATACATAACTCAGAGGGAGTTTCAGAAATATACTGACCCATCACTCACCAGGGATTTTTTGGCACAAAAACACACTCCTGCCTACGAGCGATATTGGGACCTCATTACCATCCCAAATGATAGGAAACTTTTTCATCAATACAGGGTGGGAACCCTTCCTATCAATACATTTACTAGCAAATGGTCAAGTAACAAAGATCATTATATGTGTCCTTTTTGTGTAGCCCAATCTGAAAGTCTAGCTCATGTTTTGTTTATATGCCCAGCATATAAAGCCCCGCGTCATAAATGGATTAGACCAATCTGTATACAGAAAGGTATCCAAAGTGGCACTGCGGTACTAAGAATTGTTAGAACAGATTGCACCGACAGCATGGTAATTGCACTTGCTAAATTTTTAAAATCCATGTGGTCAATACGCAGGAATAAACTGAAATTACTGTAGTCTGCACTATTATAATTTGGCCCTGAAAAATGTATGACAAGGAAAAATGGCACTGAATTTTAAAGGATTTTATATTTACAGAGTATTTTTTTTTTTAATGATTGAAATGGAACACCATGTACATGGCAATGATTGGATAGATTAATGAATTTTTCCTGTAAACTGAGAACAATGGATGTAACAAGTATGAAATGTAGTTTTTATTGTTTTTATTGTGCTGTCTTTTATGACTAATTGTCGAAATAAAGACTTATTTGATTTGATTTGACTCAGATTACTCTATTCCATCTCGTCAACCCGTGCCCCTGCACAACAGACACTACCCAAGCCAAAGGCAACGGGCCCAGTCGAGACCGAAAAATACCCTCAGACGCCCCCCGCCTTCGGGCTCGGCTCAGAGGAAAACAACTACGCCTTCCGGTGCCTCGGCACCGACAAAACCACATGTGCCAATTCCACCTCTTCCATTGGCACCGAAGCACACTCATCCTTCGACACCAAAGGATTCTTCGACACCGAAGCCAAAACGCCCTTCGGTGCCCAAAGACAAAGACCCTTCGGCACCCAAACCAAAAGATGCATCGGTGCCGAAGGCGAAAACTGTACCGGATCCGCAGAAAGCTCCGGCTCCAAAAATAAAGATGGAAAGCCAGAGTCCGACGCCTCAAGGCCAACGAGACCTGTCTCCACTCCAAAATCTCCAACCTCTGCACCAAAGACTCCCAAGGCCTGATTCAGAGACACCTAAGCCCTCTAACAAGCCTACCAAGCCGAAACCATCTTCGGCACCGAAGAATTTGCCACAGGACTCGATAACGCCTCCTACAGCAAAAAACACAAAACAACCCCTATCGGCACCGAAAAAAACGACGCCAAAGAAGGTTGTAGAAGAAGAACTGTTTAGACCAGATCCTAAGCAAAGAAAAGTCCATATCAATCCAAAAACTGGACATGTGGAAGCTATTCCTTACAAGAAGAGACCAGCAGACACACCACTTCTACCTGGGGTCCTTGCCAAAAAGAAGAATTGTGCAACTTCTCCAATGCACCCTTCCTCTCCTTCACCTTCATCCTCTCCTATTCCTCCTTACATTGAACCTACAGTTTCTCCTGTTCAATCTCCGGCATCATCACACCACACTGATAAGGAGTATGATCTAGGTGGGGGAAATGACATACCAGAGCCACATGCATACCCTATAGATGAAGATGTCAATCCAGAATACCCTAGAGATGACGATATATATGGTTTCCCACCACACAATGTGCCAGACATTCCTGATCCTCAGTCTTACCCAACAAAACCTTCCCCTCCAGAAGACAGTATTGGGTTTAATCATCTCTTAAATAGAGCTGCCCTTTACCACGGGGTTTCAATGCATTCTGATGCCATTGATGAGGATTTTTTACTCAATACATTTGAGCAATCACAAAGGTCTACACAAATACTACCCATGATCAAAGGAGTCATTAAACATGCTCCAGAAATATTTAAAGACCCGGCACGCTGTTGGGTGTTAAATCCAAGAATAGAAAAGAAATATAGGCCAGCACCATTTGATCCAGTCTATATTAAGGGACATCTGCCTCTAGACTCTTTAGTAGTGTCTAATGCACGGAAAAGAGCTAACTCCCAGACTTCTGGTGATACACCTCCACCTGACAAAGAATCCAAAGTCATTGATGCGTCAGGGAAACGGATTGCTGCGCAGGCTACAAATATATGGCGCATAGCAAATACACAAGCCCTGCTCTCACGATATGACAGGGCTCACTACGACCAATTAGAAAAACTCATGGAGCACCTCCCAGATCAAAACAAACATCAGGCAACAGAGTTCATACAAGAAGGCAAATTAATATCTAATGCCTCAATTAAATGTGCACTAGATGTAGCTGACACAGCATCCAGAGCAGTCAATACTATTGTTATACTCAGACGACATGCGTGGTTACGCATTTCAGGGTTTAAGACAGAGGTACAAACTACCATCTTGAACCAGCCCTTCAATCAGAACCAATTGTTTGGGCCGGAAGTAGATAATACACTAGAAAAAAATGAAAAAAGACACAGACACAGCTAGGTCTATGGGTGCATTACAATCCACTCAGACTAGAAGTTCTTTTCGCCGCTCCTTTTATAGAGGAGGCTCTAAGCAAACCGGGGCAGATACATCATCATCTTTCAAAACGCACACACAGACCTCCTCTAACAAAGGCTACTTTAGCGGAGGATACAGAGGCAATAATAATAATAGAAGAGGTAGATGTAATAACAACAACCGTTCCTCTTCCACTCACAAACAGTGACTTCCCTCTGCCTCCCCTACAGCATTCCACTCCTGTGGGGGGCAGATTATCACAGTTCCTACCTGTCTCGAATTCCATCACAACAGACAGGTGGGTGAGACAGATTATCCAACATGGCTAGTGCCTAGAACTCACAGCAACCCCCCCAAACATACCACCCAGACAGCGTCCAATGTCTACAGACCATATGACTCTGCTTCAAAAGGAAGTTCTAGCAATTCTACAAAAGGATGCTATTCAAGTAGTTCCTTCGCACGTTCATCAGTATCTAGGAGCTACCTTAGACACATCTACATCTACATCTCTAGCGAATCCCAGTCTAGCCAGGATACAGAGCATTCAGACCGTAGTCTCTGTTTTTCAACACCAGCAGTCTCTCCAAGCCAGAGTGTTCATGAGACTAATAGGCATGACGGCGTCTTGCATCTTCATAGTTCCACATGCAAGACTGCAAATGCGCCCACTACAAGAATGTCTAGCACAACATTGCAATCAGGCTCAAGGTCAGCTCACAGACCTGGTGTTGGTAGACAGCCGTACATATCGCTCTCTGCAATGGTGGAACACCAAAAACTTAACAAGAGGACGGCCGTTCCTAGAGCCTGTTCCACAAGTGGTGCTCACAACAGACGCATCCCTCACAGGATGGGGAGCCCAACTCTTACACTATACGACACAAGGCCAATGGAACGACCAACACATTTCTTTCCATATCAACCATCTAGAGCTGCTAGCAATTTTCCTAGCACTCAAGACGTTTCAATTGCAAGTCCAAAACAAAACTGTCTTAATCCGGACGGACAATATGACAGCCATGTACTATATACAAAAACAGGGGGGGACACGCTCTCTACAACTGTCCCAGCTTGCGCAGAACATTTGGAGATGGGCCATTCCTCAACACATACACCTGACTGTAGATGTTAGAAGAGCCCTGTTATACTACACAGATAGGACTAAGTCCTTCAGAAAGACAAACAATTATTCGTATCTTTCTCTCCCCCACACAAAGGCAACCCCATCTCTAAGGGGGGAATTGCCAGGTGGATTGTGAAGTGTATACAGATATGCTATCAAAAAGCTAAACATACACTAACGGTTCCTCCTAGAGCACACTCCACTCGCAAACTAGGAGCCTCTATGGCTTTCTTAGGAAACATACCACTAGAGGCAGCAACATGGTCTACTATACACACCTTCACTAAACACTATTGTGTTGATGTGCAAGCCAAGCAGCAAGCTGCAGTAGGCCAAGCTGTCCTTAGAACACTGTTTCAAAATACTGCAACGTATACAAGCGACCACCGCTAGGGGAGACGCTGCTGCACAATCGATGCAAAAGTATACGATCTGCAGCTCATATGCCTCGAACGGAAAATGCTACTTACCAGTATGCATCTGTTCTTGGCATGTAGAGCTGCAGAGTCGTACACGCCCTCCCGCCTCCCCGGGATTTGTATCCGTTCCAGTACTCATCTTACTTAGATGCACACGCATGGACATCCTTTCTCTTTACTTCTACTAACTCCATCATTTCCCATATGGCAAAAAACAATCGGAGGATGGAGTTGATGACCATGTGCAGTATTGTCCAAGGGAGGAGTCACCTATCTCGTGACTACAAAGACTTCTTCCAAGAAGACCACAACCTGCAATCATCCGAGCCCAACACCAGGTGGCGATCTATTGCAAAAGTGTACGACTCTGCAGCTCTACATGCCAAGAACAGATGCATACTGGTAAGTAGCATTTTCCTTCTACAATTTTTAGGTCTTGTCTGCGTGGGCTGGCGAGATTTTATGTTTTTTAGGAGCTTTCAGTGACGGGCCTAAAGCCCCGCCCCTCTTTCCCATTGGCCAGCATCACCGTTTATGCTAAACGGTGGCCAGCCATTGGGAAAGAGGTTTGTGACGTCGACTTTTCTCTTTGTCAGACGGCCCACTTGGACGGGCTCGTCTGACTTCCTTCTGCTGCAAAAGGTTTCTTATCTTTATGGGGCCATGTGTTAAAGACAAGAAATCGCTTTTTTTTCTTTACTTTTTGTATAATTGCGGCACCCGCGCTTTACTTATAACATTAAAAGTAAAGCGCGGGTGCCGCGATTATAGCAAAAGTCAAGAAATAGATGTTTTTTTCTATTTCTTTACTTTTGGTATAATCGCGGCACCTGTGCTTTACTTTTAATGTAATAAGTAAAGCACGGGTGCCGCAATTATACCAAAAGTAAAGAAATAGAAACAAACATCTATTTCTTTACTTTTGCTATAATCACAGCACCCGCGTTTTACTTTCATTAAAAGTAAAGCGTGGGTGCCGCAATTGTACCAAAAGTAAAGAAATAGATGTTTGTTTCCATTTCTTTCCTTTTTTTTTAGTGCGCAAGATCATTCCCTCTACCCTCCCCGGCAACTTCCCTTCCCGCGTGGCTCTTCCGTTACCCTCAAGCGCCGTGTGAAATGAGGTGGCCACCAACTGCGCAGATAGCGGACAGGAACACACAAGAAATAGATTGTGAACAACGGAACAGTGAATTCGACAGCAGATAAGTACAGCCAGGAACAATCTACTCTGCCAAACCGAGCCGCCTCGTAAAATTAGCTCGGATTGACAGCCGTCTGCGAGGAGTGCTGGGAAGCGTATGTAAAGCAAGGTCCTAGTCATTGGTCTGTCCTGTCGAAGTGTCAGCGGTGGACCAGGAAATATTTGAACATTAGCAAGAGAAGAGGTGGGTATCACAGGGGACAGATGCGAACCCTTTACCTCCCATACTCGTAATACACTAAGGAGTGTACTTGCTGTGTGGGCGTCTGTTTCTCTGGCAACAAGTAAATTAATTTAGCAAAATGTAATAATTATTTTTCGGTGACCGCGTTGTCTGGAAATTGCAATCTGATTTCAGTATTAACACTGGATGTGAAGGGGTCGTTATGATAGAGATCGCAGGTCACCCGACCAATATTTTCACCAACTTCGGTCTCGGGCCCATATACTTTAATTCACCATCCACATTGATCAGATGACCTTACAATCTACTACCAATAATTGTGAGTCCCTTTTCTACTATTTCCTAGTGTACCTGACTTACCATCCACAGATACGGGTACCTATGACCACGATGGGTCAGGGAGCTAGCTGTAAAAAGAAAGGCAGGAAAAATACAAACCCAACATTTAAACTTTTACTTTTCATGAAATGACCACGGACAACTGAAAGTTTTCAAAGTTTTATCTTAGAATTCAATCTTTTAGAATATACACTCCACTACAAGGAGATAGTCTAAAATCAAATTAGCAAAGAGTACATAACTATATAACAGAACTAGGAGGACAGTCATTGAGTTTTATAAAATTGCTAGTGCGACAGGGAACACGCTAAGTGAGAAAAAAAACTAAGGTAAGGGCAAAGTGAACACGCTATAAATCTAAATTACTTTAGTCAGTTTTTATGAGAGAAAATTAGGGACCATAACAGTAAATTGCAAACTGCAATGCAGAAAATGATTTCTAAAAGGTAGGGTAACATAGGAACACGCTATGAAATTAAATGCAAATAACTTTGATATGCAATAGTTGCGAAAAGCATGGAAAATTATCATATGCAAAGGTATGTCTTTATTGAAGCAAAGACAGAAAAATAGAAAGGTGCAATTTTAAGAGTTCAGAGCAATATTTACCTAGACTGGTGTGAAAACCAACCCTGGCCACGAGTCAGTTAAGGACAGGAAACCCCTCAAGGAAGGATAACCCTCAGTGGGACAGCAGGTGCAGAATGGACACCCCAGGACAGGACAGGAAACCCAGATTAGGATCAGGACAGGACCACCAGGATACGACCAGCACCCGCAGTTCGGAAGCAACGCCAGCGCTCCACCCTCTCTGCAGCTATCAGTCAGGACCCCGATTGGGTCAGCGAATTCCTAGGAAAGTGCTCCGCCAGCACTTAAGGTTCAGTAAAACCTTCAGAGTCTATGGTCAAATTTCGGACAGAGAGCTCCGCAGCACCTCTGTATCAAGTCACCTATTGAGTGCGTTGGGTCAGTGACAGGTCAGCTATTCAGACAAGTCGGACAAATTCCCTAGGTGAACCTAGGCTAGATATACTGTTTTGGGACAGTGTACCACCCCCCAGATGTTGCAAAGTGTCAGAATCCCCAATTTCGATTGGTCCTAAGGTAGGCTTTGGTTAACACACCAATCAGAACAGACTTTTGCAAGACCTATTTTGCATTTTAAGGTGCCGCCTAGCAAGATTGGGGTTCCCACGAGAAGTCGCACTGACTACAATGGAAAGAAATACAATGTATACAATAGGGTACAAATCTAGTCCCTCTTGCTGGGTGAAGGTGCACTTTCCCATTCAGGCTTTGGCAGGAACCTTCTTTGGCTTGGTTTCAATGCCACCTTGCCTTGGCTGGTCCTGCGCTGTACTGCCCTCCAAGATGGACTCCCAAGCCCCCATCAGCCCTCCGTGCCGAGGATACATGAAAAGTAAGCGAAAACAAATTAGCACATAAAAATAAATGAAGGTATTACATGTCATAATTTCGTACTTCACGTTTATCATCATAAAAATATACTATGCAGTTAACAGTAAGTGCAACGGACAAGATCACAAGAGCAGCGGGGTAAGCTTCATCACGTTTACTAGTAAGCGCTGCCATCTTGAGGCTATTACTCATGCGCACCCTTTCCCTCCAAAAATGTGACTGCGTCACAACACGTGACTATGCCTGACGCATGCGCAGAAGCAGAAATGCAAGCAGCGGCCATTTTAGAATTACAAAAGTTATTCGTATTAATAAAACACATAAGCAAGCTTCTCTAACATACATATATATCAAAAATAAAAGATATTAGTAAAACGTACAATTCGTTACGAGGTTACAACAGTTTCGAGGTTCATGAATCGAGCAAGTCGCGATGCGAAATCTTGCTCCATCAATCCCCTCTTTGATGATATTTACTATCATCACTAATGAAAACAGATGCCAACTTTCACACCTTGTACATCTCAATCTCCTCCAACAGGCGATTCAGTTTCTCTTTCTCGTTTTTGGTAGGTTGAGAATTTTTCACCTTTTTATAAATCTGATTATTAAATTCTTCCAATTCAAGTTCATCCGCACCTCGTTTCACACCTCTCGCATTCACTTGGTACTTTTTTGTGTGTTTTCGACATTTGCAACCGATGAATATGAGAAATATGATGAGCCCTATCACTCCAATTGGCATCAGTACCTTAAACAATAAGCTTTTACCTAAGCTAGCAAACCAATGACCTACATTGGAGAGACCATCAACCAGTCTCTTCCAGGCACTGTCAACCTCGAGTGGTTTGAGTTCCTTTTCCAAATTAGTAATGTTTTTCACATATCTTTTGAGCTGTACACTTTTGTCCGGAATGTAAGTGCAACAATGTTGCGCTTTCAACATCCGGCAGACTCCGCCCTCTTTTGCTAATAAGGTGTCAAGAGCAAGTCTGTTCTGCAAAACCATTGATCTGATGGCAACCATTTCGGTATTGACCAACAGAAATCCATGAGCTGTGTCAGTAGACAGCACATCCACAATAGTGGACAATTTGCAAATTCTGTGAGTGTTCAGAACCACTCCCACTCCAGGTATCAGTGCACTAAAAATACTACCCATTATTTCACCTACGCTTTCTCTTTTACTACGCACTAAGCCATTAGTATTTTCATTGCTTCCAGCAATTTCATTCACATGGTATATTTTCGGGAAGACAATGCCAAAATAGCAGCTTCCATACCAGTGATCCGGCAATTTGAAATAAGCCTTGTCTCCACATATAAAATAAATTCCAGGAAACACTGGCTCTGACCCATTTTTGAATCCCCAACCTCCAATTACCTTGTAATTGTGTTCACATTGACTGGAACCAATGAAAATGTTATTATAATAACTAGTTCTTTCGCGGTGAAGACAGAGTTTCCCTTTCCTTTCAAAATCCAGCAACAAGGCAGGACCCGCCCAACTACTTGAGGTGCTCTCCATGTTCTCAGCCCATTTCGGAGTTTTCTGTTTCTTGTCATTAGCCTTTCTTTGGAAACTCTCCCTTCTTTTCTCTGCCATGTTTAAAAATATCTTTTCTTGTTCATGTAATGAACAGGTCAAGTTGTCTCTGTGTGCTTCATTTAAGTCTATAGTACCTATAGTCAGGAAGTATTCTCCCATATAACGTGTAACGTCACTCTTGGTATGTACAGGATTTAGATTTCCACGTATGGGAAGTTCAGAAAAGATCACGTCATTGTTAGAGTAGTAGTACTGTAACGGTCCTCTTTTGTAAAATAAGCTGGCTAAAATGCTACAGGAAATTCCATATGTCAGGGGCAGGTGATGGTAAGTCACGCCTTCAGCTACAGAAGTAGGTAGCTTCATGCAGACATAACAATCTTCTATCTCCATAGTTTCTACGTAATGCACTAATAAGTTTGCGAAAACGTTTAAATTAGTCTGGTACTTAACTCCGTGGTAATGTAGTCCTTCCTCATCTGATGCTTTTAAGTCTTGTTTTGTCTGTCTGGGTGCTTTCTCACGTCTTTCTACACTTCGTGTTGTAAGTGCTTCAGTGTCAGTAGTCTGTGTAGGGTCGATATTAGTATTTTTGCTAACCATAAAAGGAATAAAAACTGTTAATCCTATCCAAACTAATATAACTATAACTATACTACATATACACACTTTGCAGCATGTTTTGCAACAACTGCGACTAGGCCTTCCATTCACTCTTGAATCAGACATTTTGGCTCAGAAGAAGTTTTGCAACCCCTCTTTGTAACTTTACACAGGTATCTTACTCTGTGAAATTCAGGTGAGCTCGTCTTCCTCCGTAGACAAATCAGCAATCTGTTCTTCGTCACTTTCGTCAGTTATATCAAGATCCTCAAAGTTTTCCAAGATTAAGTAGGTCCACTCAGGATCCTGGTATTTTTCGTTCAGTCTTTTTATTCGATCACTTCTTCTTTTGGAGCTTTCTCCAGGCTGCTCTGCAATTCGTGGACTTCTTCTTTTGTCTGCAAGTTTCTCTTGAACTGTCTTTATCCTTAGTCTCAGTCTCTTAATATATCTGGGCTCAATATGCTTCTTTTTCTTGAGCCTTTTAGCTGGCACTGTTATTTTGTTTTCTTCTAATGCTCTTTTATTTTCATTTGTTTGTGGCACTTCTGTTTCTTCCCTTCCTGTCTGACTAGTCCCAGGTCTTGTATCTATTTCTTCTGCCTGGTTACTAAACTGGCCTTGTTCAGGTGAATTTTTATTTTGGCTTTCAAATGTCTCTGTTTCTGTGTCCTGAACACGTTCTTCTAATTCTATCTGATCCTGTTCGAGCACTTCGATCCCTTGATTTTCTTCTGCTCGAACCTTTACACTAGTTCTAGTCTGTCCCTTTTCGATTTCGGGAGTCAGTGGAGGAGTGTCAATCACTTGCTCTGTCCCTATCTGACCTTCCTCTTCGTCCTCAGATTTGATGTGAATCTCAATGATCTGAGGGTCTTCGCCTGTGCCTGTCTCGACCTCTCTATTCCACTCTCTATCTTCAATAAGTCGCTCCCTTGTTCTTATTGGGTCTTCGATGAGATCGATTAAGGGTATCCAATCGTCTTGGCTGGTACTCGGCTGCTCGTCATCAGCTCCTTCCGGACCAACGTCTATAGGACCTTCAACTGGACTGGTGCTCGGCTGTACGTCATCAGCTACTTCAGGACCAACATCTGCAGACCCCTCAGCTGGACAATCTTCAGCTCCAGGCTCCTCGTCTGGTATCACCTTCTGGGTATGGCTGGCATGGATCCACTTGGGAACGCCTGCACACTTCACTGCTGTCGTTGTTACCAGGATTACTTGGCGTTTTTGTCCCCACCTTGGTTCAAGGCAATTCGACCGAGTGTGTTTCTTTATTTTAACCCAGTCACCTGGAACCAATTTATGAACTGGAGTTGTCGGGTTGGCGACGGCGTCTGCCCCAATCTGGCGAGAGATAGGACGCACTTGGTCACCCAGTTGCTTGCAGTACTCAAGTACTAAATCATCAGAAATGCTTAACAGTTTGTATCCTGGTACCCATGCTTGTCTCATCACTCTTCCCATCAAGAGCTCATGGGGACTCAGGCCTGTTTTTCGATCTGGAATGCTTCTGAGTCCCATCAGAACAAGAGGTAAGGCATTTACCCAGTTTATGCCAGTAGAGTCACACATTTTTGCCAATCTGTTTTTAATGGTGCCATTCACTTGTTCTACCACTCCAGAAGCCTCTGGACGATGTGCACAGTGCAGCTTTTGTGTTATGCCAAATGCTTTGCAGAGTTGAGCCAATATTTCATTCTGAAAATGGCTGCCTCTATCTGATTCAATAGTGACTGGAACCCCGAACCTAGGTACTAACTCTTTTAGCAGTAGTTTGGCTACAGTTATAGCATCATTCTGTGGGGTAGGGTAAGCTTCCACCCATTTGGAAAATAGGCAAACAATGACAAGGACATATCTTTTTCCTTCACAACGGGGCATGGTGATGAAGTCAATCTGTACTCTCACGAAGGGACCCCCTGATTTCCCAATTTTCCCTAGTTCAACTACTGTTCTTTTGCCAGCGTTGAACTGCTGACATGTCAAGCACCTCTGACAAAGGGATTCTGCTACTTTCCTGAACTTCTTGTTGTACCAGGTCTGTTGAAATACCAGAACCATGGCATCCCTACCAATGTGTGATCCTTCATGTATTAATCTGGCCATAGGGGCAAGCAGGTGTCTGGGTAACACAGGCATACCATCTGGGCCCACAATGACACCATCCTCACGTCTTGGTCGACAACCAAGTTCCTTCCACTTCTCTTTCTCTTCCCAGGGCACAGCATGCTGCCATTCTCTCACTTCATCCCAAGTAGGCACTTCTTCAAACACCATAAGTTGGCAGCTGTTTCCAGTCCCTCCCAGTTTGATATTTATTGACATGCGATCCATAGCACATTGTTTTGCCACTCGATCCGCAAAATAATTTCCCAAAGATACATGGTCAAGGCCCTTTTTATGAGCAACACATTTGACCACTGCCAATTCTTTTGGTAATTGGATTGCCTCTAGAAGGTCTTGTACAACTTTTCCATTTCGAATGGGGGTACCTGATGAAGTCAGGAATTCTCTTTGTAGCCATAATTGGCCAAAGTCATGCACAACCCCATAACAGTACTGACTGTCAGTATACACTGTTATTTTTCTGTCTTTTCCCACTTTGCAAGATCTTATTAGAGCAATCAATTCGGCTACTTGTGCAGACTTTACTCCAAATAAACAGGATGCTTCTTCAATTTTGTTTGATGTGACTACAGCATATGCAGCACTTAGGCCTACATGCTCGTGTCTCATGCATGAGCCATCCACAAACCATTCATCATCATGTATGGGCAAAGGTGTTTCTTTAATATCTGGGCGGGGTTTAGTACTGAATTCTGTTAGGTCAATGCAGTCATGCTCATTCTCTCCCATATCTTCCATTATCATTGAATCAGGGAGTAGGGTTGCTGGGTTCAAGATATTACACCGGGTGATGACTATATTTGCAGCACCCATGAGAATTCTCTCATATTTAGTCAGCCGACTAGGGGTGAGGTACTGAGTTTTCGTGCGGGTTAATAGGATCACTACCGCATGTGGAACATACACAGTGACAGGATGTCCCATAATAATGGACTCACTTTGCTCTAAACTTGTGCAAGTTGCAGCTACTGCCTTCAGACACCCAGGTAATCCAGCAGCCACTGGATCCAAAGTGGCAGAGAAATATGCCACGGGCCTTCTGTTCAAACCATGCTCCTGAGTCAGGACTGACAATGCACAGTTATCACGAGTGTCACAGAATAGGCCAAATTCCTTGGAATAGTCAGGCATCCCTAGAGCAGGGGCTGTACACAGACAATTTCGCAATTGTGTGAAGGCTGTTAAGCTCTCATCATTCCATTCCACTGGGTCTTTTGCTCCTTTCTTTGTCATGCTTATCAAAGGCTTTGCCAATACTGCAAATCCCACAATCCATTGCCTGCAGTAACCTACAACTCCGAGGAACATTCTGATTTCTTTTTGTGTACGGGGTAACTGCATATTTTGAATTATTCTGACTCTCTCGGATGTCACTTTTCTAATGCCTTTTTCTATCTGGTGCCCCAGATACTTTACCGATTTTGAACAGAATTGCAATTTCTCGGGGGCCACTTTGTCCCTTTTCACTTAGGTGATTCAATAGGGCAATGGTGTCAATTACACAATCCCTATGACTTTTGGACGCCACCAATAGGTCGTCAATGTACTGCACCAAAACAGACTTTCCAGGTAAGACTAGAGATTCAAGAAATTTTTTCAAGATCTGATTAAAGATAGAGGGGCTTTCTGTGTACCCCTGGGGGACCCTATTCCAAACATACACGTGACTGTTGAAAGCAAATGAGAAAAGAAATTTGCTGTCTGGATGCAATGGGATCGAAACAAATGCGTGACATAGGTCTATCACAGTGAACCATTCAGCATCCCAGGGAATCTGATACAGGATGACTGCTGGGTTTGGGACAATGGGACAGCAAGAAACCACAATTTTGTTTACCTTTCTCAGGTCCTGCACTACTCTGTACTTGCCACTAGGCTTTTTAATGCCCATAATGGGTGAATTACACTGGCTACTCATTACTTCCTGTATGATATTTGCTTCTAGCAATTTTTGTACTTCAATGGCAACACCTGCTCTCACTTCGGCACTCATTTTGTAAGGCTTAGTGTTAGGGTAAACTGCATTTTCTTTCATTGTTATCTGTATGGGATCTACATTTTTCATCAATCCTACATCCTTTCCAGTAAAGTCCCACACGTCTTGTTTCACTGTCTGTTGAAGCTCTTCAGGTAAGTCCTGTATAGTCATCCGCTTTATTTCTGAGTCAGGTCTTACTAACATTAACTTGTAGATACCATCTTCATCTGGTGTCTGAATTTCGACGCCCTTTGGTGTGCAAAAGATAGTGCAGTTCATTTTGTAAGTTCACTGGACTAGTATCGCAAACGACAAATCTGTGCATTTCTTTAAAGTTCCCTATTGAGATCTCCATGGGCTCGGTAACAGGTGTACTAATCAGTTGATTAGATACACCCACTACTTGGATTGCTTCTCCCGAGAGGGGTAGGTTTGGAACGTCCGCTGTTCTCACAGTAGAACGGGTAGCACCAGTGTCCAACAGGAAAGTGACATCGTTTCCGTCAACTTTTCCTTCAATGTATGGCCCTGACTGGTCTACCGGCAAGGAGGCGCCAAGTACGCACTCTTTGTCCTCCCCTCTCAGGCCCCGTCAATACTGGTCATCACAGAAAAAGGTGTCACTCAATAGATACTGCGAAGTTGCTGTGTTTCTGTTATCATCGCCTCCCCAGATTTCTACGTCATCACCCTGTGGTGATTTCCCCTTAAAAATAGGTTTTGGCGCTCGGGGCACTTGAATCGTTTTTACCTGCTGCTAGGTCTTTCTTTGTTTTTCATTCTGCGTCTGTGGAATTAAATCAGGTGTTTGGGCATTATCAGCTTGTAAATACGGACACTCGTCTCGCCAATGTCCAATTTCTCCGCACTGATGGCAGGGACATTTCTTTTTGGCTTCCTCTCTACTCATTTTAGGTCGGGGCTTTCCTCCATTCCCTCCCCCAGGACCTTGGTTCTGAGTAATTTTGTTTAATTTACTCAGTTGCTTTTCTTGTTGTTCTGCGAGCTTTACTTGTGCCCACATCACTTTTTCCTTTAGGGCCTTTTTCTTTTCTGCCATCTCGTCCTCACAATACTTTGCGTATCTTAGGACCTCATCCATCTTTTTAGTATGCCAACAGATTTTATTATCTTTTTTCCACTGACAAATTTCGGGTCTTAAACCGTTTACAAACCTGTAAATGAAGTGGGTCATGTCCTTCATCTCGATGTTATCTATACCACTGTATGTTTTGAACACCTGCAACAGTCTTTCATAAAAAGAGTGCACTGTCTCGTCCCTTTCCTGCGTGGTTCTATCTATCTTGGTCCAATCAGTTTCGTTTGCTGGCACCTTTTGTTTCAGGTGTTGAATTACCTGTTCATATTTTCTCATCACTTCTATAGATGGTTCTCCTGTTGCTGAGTCCCTCGGGTACTCCTCACTAGGCCAAGCTATGGCTATTTTACACTCGGTCCACAGATCTACCGGGACCACAATGTCAAAGAACCCATCCAAATCCTTCCACAGGCATTTTTGAACCTTCACAAATTTTTCCACTTGCCTGTACCAGTCCACAGGCTTCTCTCGTAATTTTGGGAAATCATTAGTAAAGGATACAATATCCTGTCTGGACCATGGAACATGTACATATTTTCCACCTGGCACTTCGCGCATGGGGCATAGCTGTTCTGGCTTTTCAGCTTCTCTTAGAGCGAATTCGGGAGTTACCTGCTTAGACCTGGCCTCATCTCTTTTCTTAGCCCATCTAGCCTTCCATCTATCGACATCCCCCATTTCTGTAATACTGACAATAGTTCTTTGACCTGTGCCTTTTTTCCTGACACATAAAAGTTTTCTAAATCCTTGTCTGAAAAATCTGCTCTGTATGGTTTCTGCAAAGGTTTCGATTTTGAGATATCTATTCCCATACTAGCAGCGGTGTCGGTCAATTTTTCATGAAACATTCGGACATTTCGGGTGAGATTTTTGCAGATGAACAGCAACTCTTCTTCAGAGTAAGTATTTAGCCTGTCTAATCCTACATTTCCGGCCAATAGTTCTTCTATCTCTATTCTCAGTTTGCAGAGATCTAAAGGTTTTGACTGAGGAACCTGTTTCTCTAATTCTTGACTCCATTTCTCGATTTCTTCGGGAGTCACCACTGTGACACTCCTGGTACCCGAAGTCGATTCCATCTGAATTTCTTTTGTGTTGAAAGGGTTATGTCTTTTCTGCATTCTTTTCCCTGTATTTCTAATGGGTAGGTCCATTAATGAGACCTCAGACTCACATTCACTAGTCTGGTCATCTACAATTAAGGGTTCTGGTCTAGGTGGTGCTATAACTGGAGTAATGACTGGAGTTTTCGGGCTCCCTTGACTGTCCCCATATAACGGAACCACCGGTCCAATAGTTACTGGGATGGTCAAGGCTTCAGGGCCTGTATTTAATTGGGAGATTTTCTGAATTATCTCAGCTCTCTGTTTTGCTAGGGCCTCTCGCTCCCTGGCCTCTAATATCCTTTCGACTGAATTGTCATGTACTATCTGAGGAGTTAAAATTGGAGCATAACTCGGGGCAGTGGGATGTGTCTCTCTCGGTCCTTCACCATAATTAGGTTTCGGAAACAAACTTCCCATGCCTAGGGATCTTGGTTCTTCCTTATAAAGAGGATTTAAAATCGGCATTCTGGAAGTTAGTGGTCTTTCCTCGCCTTCATAGGGAAGTCTAGCACAAGACCCCCTTTCTCGTGAGTATCTTGTCTCCCCCCTAGCTGGCATTCTGGGGTAAATGTCTACTGGTCCTAGACTCTCGGTCTCGGGAGGTATTCGGTAACCCCCTCCCATACTCGCGGACCTGGCTTCCTCCTGGGGAGGAAGTCTTCGGGAAAGATCTCCTGCACTGGAAGGTCGGTGCTCTTCATTATAAGGAGGCGGACTTCTCATACACATGTCATCTAACAACTCATCATCCGACTCCCCCAGGGGCACCCAGTGTTTAAATTTTTCTGTCCTATTCTCCCCCCCGGGAGGGCCACCCGCAGGCATCATTGGAAACAATCCCTCAACCATCATATTCTGTCTCCACTGTTTCATCTTTTTGTCTCGGGTTTCTTGTTTTAGTTTGGGATAACATTTTGTTAATCCTTTATCCATTCGTGGTTTGTCCCTTTCAAAAGCTTCAATCTCCCATAATTCTAGTGCTTCATACTGGGTTAATCTAGGTCTGGGATGCAAGTCATTCATTCTGGTTCTCAAATTAAACAAAATTCTGCCATTAAATGTACCGTCTACCGGAAAAGCCAATACTCCGTCATCCTTGGTGTACTCCACCCAATTCTCCAACCATACGCAGGTGTGGTACCCCTTGTCAAACAACATGAAAGATGCGGGAGTATTTGGCGGTGGAATGACAACACCTTCTCGGGTCCTAATTGGTTTGTCCTTTTTGAAATAATTCTTTACCTTGTTCACAAGGGACAACTTTCTCTTATTTCCGTACATAATGTCGTTTTTTACACCTTTCCACTGATCGTTTTCAAATCCCATATACCGTGGATCAGGTCGAGTATGTGGTCTATACGAGTGCCACATACGACTCCTACAAGTGACCTCTGTTTACAAAGTCACTTCCAATCTAAATGCGTTTCTTATTTTCGTGCAGCCAATGAAATGCACGAATTCAAATAATCTCGACCAATGGGTGCGCGGCCTTTTCGCGAGACAGTTCTCACGCTCCGGCACTCACCCCTCCTTTACAATTCCAGCTCCACTACCAGCCCGCTGTGTCTACCAATCCCAGCGCAGCACAGAGTGACGTCAGAGCAGCTTCGCGACTGACTCCCTCCTTCACAAGGTAACGGAAACTTTCTTTCTTTCCAAAGTACTTAGTGCTTGGTTATTTCACAACGAATACACATTCGCCACTGTGCTCAAGTGTCTAGACAGAAAGAATTTCACTGCAAGTAAACTACTTCCATTTACTTTTCACACGCTACGGATAGATCTCTTCCGCCTATCCTTCACTCTAGCATTGGAGAACCTGTTATTTCCTCAGACTCATCCACTTTCTGGGATAATTGCTAAGTCTAAAGTTTCACCCGCGAACCCCTTTGCTTTCAGCCAAGCTTCGGTGAACCCGCTACTCTTCCGATGTGACCCTTACTAGGTTATGCCACAATAGGAATTTTGCCAATGAACCTCGTTGCTAACATTTATTCAATCATACATTCAGAAAACCCTAGTCAGTGCTTCCAGTTCTACCTAACCTGCACCAACTTTCCTTCGAGCAAGTGACCTCAACACGAATGGATTCTATTCACCATTCGCTATTCAATTCCCCGGGGATTCCCAACAACATCTAACAAAACTCACAAGTGTGTTAATACATATATCAGTATAATAATAAAAAAACCAATTTAAAACATTTCATGATTTTTCAAAATAAACATTTCCACGTGAGTGATCGATTCCCGTGAAGTGGTTTACCCTTCTAGCAGCATTAACGTTTGACCTAGCAGCATCCAACTTTATCTAGCTTAACTAGTCCTACCTAACTTTAACTAGTCCCTAACCATTTCCTCTGCTACTAGAAAATTACTGATAGAGATCGCAGGTCACCCGACCAATATTTTCACCAACTTCGGTCTCGGGCCCATATACTTTAATTCACCATCCACATTGATCAGATGACCTTACAATCTACTACCAATAATTGTGGGTCCCTTTTCTACTATTTCCTAGTGTACCCGACTTACCATCCACAGATACGGGTACCTATGACCACGATGGGTCAGGGAGCTAGCTGTAAAAAGAAAGGCAGGAAAAATACAAACCCAACATTTAAACTTTTACTTTTCATGAAATGACCACGGACAACTGAAAGTTTTCAAAGTTTTATCTTAGAATTCAATCTTTTAGAATATACACTCCACTACAAGGAGACAGTCTAAAATCAAATTAGCAAAGAGTACATAACTATATAAAAGAACTAGGAGGACAGTCATTGAGTTTTATAAAATTGCTAGTGCGACAGGGAACACGCTAAGTGAGAAAGAAAACTAAGGTAAGGGCAAAGTGAACACGCTATAAATCTAAATGACTTTAGTCAGTTTTTATGAGAGAAAATTAGGGACCATAACAGTACATTGCAAACTGCAATGCAGAAAATGATTTCTAAAAGGTAGGGTAACATAGGAACACGCTATGAAATTAAATGCAAATAACTTTATGATATGCAATAGTTGCGAAAAGCATGGAAAATTATCATATGCAAAGGTATGTCTTTATTGAAGCAAAGACAGAAAAATAGAAAGGTGCAATTTTAAGAGTTCAGAGCAATATTTACCTAGACTGGTGTGAAAACCAACCCTGGCCACGGGTCAGTTAAGGACAGGAAAACCCTCAAGGAAGGATAACCCTCAGTGGGACAGCAGGTGCAGAATGGACACCCCAGGACAGGACAGGAAACCCAGATTAGGATCAGGACAGGACCACCAGGATACGACCAGCACCCGCAGTTCGGAAGCAACGCCAGCGCTCCACCCTCTCTGCAGCTATCAGTCAGGACCCCGATTGGGTCAGCGAATTCCTAGGAAAGTGCTCCGCCAGCACTTAAGGTTCAGTAAAACCTTCAGAGTCTATGGTCAAATTTCGGACAGAGAGCTCCGCAGCACCTCTGTATCAAGTCACCTATTGAGTGCGTTGGGTCAGTGACAGGTCAGCTATTCAGACAAGTCGGACAAATTCCCTAGGTGAACCTAGGCTAGATATACTGTTTTGGGACAGTGTACCACCCCCCAGATGTTGCAAAGTGTCAGAATCCCCAATTTCGATTGGTCCTAAGGTAGGCTTTGGTTAACACACCAATCAGAACAGACTTTTGCAAGACCTATTTTGCATTTTAAGGTGCCGCCTAGCAAGATTGGGGTTCCCACGAGAAGTCGCACTGACTACAATGGAAAGAAATACAATGTATACAATAGGGTACAAATCTAGTCCCTCTTGCTGGGTGAAGGTGCACTTTCCCATGCAGGCTTTGGCAGGAACCTTCTTTGGCTTGGTTTCAATGCCACCTTGCCTTGGCTGGTCCTGCGCAGTACTGCCCTCCAAGATGGACTCCCAAGCCCCCATCAGCCCTCCGTGCCGAGGATACATGAAAAGTAAGCGAATACAAATTAGCACATAAAAATAAATGAAGGTATTACATGTCATAATTTCGTACTTCACGTTTATCATCATAAAAATATACTTTGCAGTTAACAGTAAGTGCAACGGACCAGATCACAAGAGCAGCGGGGTAAGCTTCATCACGTTTACTAGTAAGCGCTGCCATCTTGAGGCTATTACGCATGCGCACCCTTTCCCTCCAAAAATGTGACTGCGTCACAACACGTGACTATGCCTGACGCATGCGCAGAAGCAGAAATGCAAGCAGCGGCCATTTTAGAATTACAAAAGTTATTCGTATTAATAAAACACATAAGCAAGCTTCTCTAACATACATATATATCAAAAATAAAAGATATTAGTAAAACGTACAATTCGTTACGAGGTTACAACAGTTTCGAGGTTCATGAATCGAGCAAGTCGCGATGCGAAATCTTGCTCCATCAGTTACAGTCCTGGATAAAGACATACCCTCCTAGGAGGTTGGCAGGGGTCAATAATTAGCAGGTTCAATGGCACCGACTTTGACGTGTTAGTGGTTCATAGCACCACATCTCGGGCTGCCTTTTACTACCCAACTGAGAGCAGATGTCCTTGTGTTCCTCGCTTGTATTAAGGCCTGTGACACCCACTGCACATGTTTTAACTCACAGTTACTGCTACTCAACCGTTCATTGCCCCTTCTTGAAGCGCACACTGTTGTTGCAATGCCTCCAGTCCTGAGTGTCTCCTGGGAGTGGTTCAGCAAATGGGTACACCAATTTGTGTCAGAAACAAGGCGCAAGTCCTAACAAGCATCGGCGGGTCTTCGACGTCAGTATCCCCGAGTAGGAAAGACCTCAAGTTAGTGTTTGGGCTTGGCGCACGCCCTCTTAACTCTGTATTTGTGCGCAGGTCCACAAGTGTAGCGGTTGTGGTAGAGTCGTGCGCAATGCTAGGGTTGAAGTCTGTCAGAGTTTAAAAGTATTGCGCATGTGTAAAAGAGAATTGTTTAAGGAAGAACTATTCTCAGCACAGTATCAACTGAGGTTTCGATTTCGATGTGAAGTGTTGTAGCGAGTAGCATCTGTGTCTTTATTCAATTAGCCTATAGTCAATTAAAAAAAGGTACAGAGTATTAACTCTCATTATTTTTTCAGTTTAGTTGAAACATAAACTGACTTGAGCTAGCAGAGTATTCAATTAAGTAGACATTGTTTTGAGAGAAGAACAGAGTTGTGATTAAGTGCGGGTGAGAACTATCGCTTCGCACCTTAGTATTAGTTATTCTAAAAGGTTCATGAGCCAGTGTTTTGAGTTTGGTGAAGAACCTTCAGCCATTATTAAATTGCTCCTCTCAGAGAGAACATTAAAAAGAAGATTAATAAGTGAAAGCTAGAATTACTATAAGTAAGTAAAGGAAGCAGCCACATAAAAATAATCAAGGTTATAGTACATAAAAGGAAATACACTTACCCTGTCACTTTATTCAACAAGTAGTTATTGGACTTCTAGTGAACCTGAGAAGATAAAAGAAAAGAAATAAAAGAAATCTACATACACGACAAACTCAGCAGATGCACGAGTGGGAACTTCATCCATAAGTTCTTCATCCGTTCTTTCAAATGTGGGGACAACCTCAGATAGACATACAGTAAGGGCTACCAAAGGGGAGGTTACCGCGGTAACAATAACAAAGACAGAGGCAAGAATAACACCCGATCTGCCTCCACCCCTACCCAATGACCCATGCACAGTATCACCCAAAGGAGGAGTCACCTATCCCGTGACTTCCAAAGACTTTCTTCAACAAAAACAAACTGCAAAAATCCGGGCCAAACACTAGGTGGCCATCTATGCATAGTGTGCAATTCTGCAGCTCTACATGCCAAGAACAGATGCATACTGGTAAGTAGCATTTTCCTTACTGTGATTTAAAAATGTAGTAAGATAAACTAAGTGCATTTTTTTACAGTCCTTGAGAAGAAGAACGAGAAGAAGAGGCAGTGAACCAAGAAGACAACAGGGCAGTCTCTTCTTATTCCCATTCCCCTTTCCCCCTTGGTACTTACCTGCAACAGAGGACCTAATTCCTTGCGGGTGAGTCTTAAGAGGGGAGTTGGGAGAAGGCGTCATTCTGCTCCTGTGTGGTTTGATAGTTACTAAACCCAGACAGCTAGCTGGCACTCACAATTGAGCTTAATATATTCGATAGAGACCTAGTCGACCCCAGTCCTAAGTCTAATCTATAGGATATATTATTCCAATGTGCAGAGCCTATTGGCAATATAGGAACTACACTACAATACCTTACTCCCCCGCAATGCCCTGCTTATGACCACACATATTACATCACTCATGACATGGTCAGTGACATCACTCATGACATCACCGATGACCTCATCTGCAGAACCACTCATACTCCCACACAACACCTTGTACACCCACTCACCCACACGAGTACTCAAACCCACTCACTCCTTTATAGAGCCACTCACTCACCCAGGCGCTCGTACAGCCACTCACACAATCATTCACTCACCCATACAGCTACTAATCGACCGGTCACTCACCCATACAGCCACTCACACAGCCATACCACTACTCACATACCCACTTATTAACCTACACAGTCACTCACACACCCACTCACTCACCCATACAGCCACTCTCACACAACTACTTACATATCAATTCACACATCCATAAAAGCACTCGCACATCTGCTCACTCATCCATACATCCATCCAAACATTTACTCTACAATACAACTCACACACCAACCCACTTAACCAAACAGCCACTCACTAAACCATACAGCCACTTACTCTGCCAGGCACTCACTCATACAGCTATTCAGACATCAACTCACTCCCCCATGCAGCCTCTGACACACCCAACCACTAACCCATACAGCCACTGACACCAACACCCGCCCCCCACACACCCACTCACCAATACAGTCACTCACACACCTACTTCACCTTCTATAGCCACTCAAACACTCATACATGCACTCAGACATCCACTTGCACACAGATATACAGGCACACACATAATATATGCTAGAAATAGTATCACTCACTAGTACAGAAAGTATGCTATATTAACTTGTGTAGTACCTTGGTATATATGTTTAACACTCTTTTTGAAAACACTGACTGGATGTTGTCATCAGTAAGGCAATTGGTGATGTCATCAGTGATGTCACTGGCCATGTCATGAGTGATGTAGTATGTGAGTTCATAAGCAGTGCATGGCGGGGGCGTAAGTTATAGTTAGCTCAGGTAATTATAACTGCTGAATTTCACTTGTTTTGTACTAGTGAAATTTGAGTCTAACTATAACGTCCTTGTAACCTTTGATTCTTTGGTTTTTACAGTGAATATTGATTCTGATGAAAAGATAGGAAGTATAATCATGAATTTCAGTTTTTTGATGATTGATAAAGTTTAGAACAAAGTGGATAATTTGATGAGGGATATCAGCCGATCCACGGCTAGATAGTATGGTATGCTCCATTTTTTAATGTGTTTATACCCTCTGATTTCGCACAAAAACCGATGTACGGTTATATAATACTTGCGTATATGTAAAAAGGAGAATATACACTCCAATATGGCGCTGGTGTTTTCACAGAGGGGTGAGTCCCTTATCTGTTTCCACTATGATTTGGTTCACTTTATTAACAGCTCATGAACATGGTGTCATTGACACTGCCGAAGGCTAAACGCTGAGGTTTTTTGTGTGGTTCCCAATAAAGAAATCTGTCGGACCTGACCCTCCGGAGTGCTGTAATTTTTGCTGAAGGCGAAAACTCTGAGAGAGAGAGAGAGAGAGAGAGAGAGATTCCGGAGTGCTGTAATTTTTGCTGAAGGCGAAAACTCTGAGAGGGAGATATATATATATATATTTTAATCGAAGTTGCTCTCGCATTTGGAGAACCCACTCAGCGTTTGATTAACCCTTTATTGTTCCGGTAGGCAGCAGCTAGCTGGAGACAACTTTCCCAACAAAATTTTCGCCGTTATGCCTTACGCGTTTCGTGGATTAGTTTCCTCTTGATCACAGGCTTGGCTTCAGGGTAAATAAGAGCGTGGCACTTAGTATGCAGGTGATAGTCCCGCCCTCTTGGGCGTGTCTGCACTCGGGCATTATGGTACCCGTAGTTCATCGTATTCCCATAGTGGATGCAGCTCTTAACTTTCTCCCACAATATTTCTTCCAGTTTGGTCGTTGTTACGAGCCGCACCAGCCGCTGCTTGCTTGCGCCTCACTAGAACAGGTACGATGCTCCTCTTGATATGTCTCAATTTGCAGAGACACAAGGACCCGCCTCGTCGGCGGTGGGGTTTCTTCGTGACCCGAGCAGGCCACTTGTATTTTAATTGAAGTTGCTCTCGCAATTGAAGAACCCACTCAGCGTTTGATTAACCCTTTATTGTTCCGGTAGGCAGCAGCTAGCTGGAGACAACTTTCCCAACAAAATTTTCGCCGTTATGCCTTACGCGTTTCGTGGATTAGTTTCCTCTTAATCACAGGCTTGGCTTCAGGCTAAATAAGAGCTTGGCACTTTGTATGCAGGTGATATAGTTCATAGTCCCGCCCTCTTGGGCGTGTCTGCACTCGGGCATTATGGTACCCGTAGTTCATCGTATTCCCATAGTGGATGTAGCTCTTAACTTTCTCCCACAATATTTCTTCCAGTTCGGTCGTTGTTGCGAGCCGCACCAGTATTGTGGGAGAAAGTTAAGAGCTGCATTCACTATGGGAATACGATGAGTGGGTTCTTCAATTGCGAGAGCAACTTCGAATCAAATATGTATGCATTTCGGACATTCCCTTCTTCAGCGCCCAACACCTGACCCATGTGACACCGTCACAGTTCATCCTGCTGCCGTTTTAGTTGTTGGAGTGGTTCCGCTCCTCCCCCATTAACAATCGCGCTCACCTGTTGCAGCCCGTCCACGTCCTTGGACTGCAACACCCAGAATGCCGTGTGGCAGCAAAGCAGGTTGGTGGAAAATGCGGGGATGGACGGTAGCTTGCGGCACCCCTGTAGGATAGCAGGCACGATGACACACTTTGCCGCAGATCTGCACAACAAGTATCTCCTCGAGTCCCCTATACTGCCACAGCCACTGCCGTAAGGATTCAATGTGCAGGGGCATATCGCGGTCCGCAAATAGCCCAGGAGAGGTGAAATACCTCAACTGCTCCCTTCCTCCTTCCACCAGGGCGGGTACCAGACAATGTTCGTAGCCGAACCAAGGGATATGCCGTGAGGTGTGCCAGTTGTGGTCTGGACCCAAGAGCGTGGCAGGGGTATCCTGAACTGCGCTGCTGGCCAACGTAGAAATGTCTGTATAGCTTCTCCCTCGAAAGAAAGAGCAGGATCCCAGGGGCCAGTTTGGAGAAACTTCATTATTCAGACTTAAACTCCGGTGGCGGCGAATGCATTTCGGACATTCCCTTCTTCAGCGCTCAACACCGGACCCATGTGACACCGTCACAGTTCATCCTGCTGCATTTTTAGTTGTTGGAGTGGGTCTGCTCCTCCCCCATTAACAATCGCGCTCACCTGTTGCAGCCCGTCCACGTCCTTGGACTGCAACACCCAGAATGCCGTTTGGCAGCAAAGCAGGTTGGTGGAAAATGCGGGGATGGACTGTAGCTTGCGGCACCCTTGTAGGCTAGCAGGCACGATGACACACTTCGCCGCAGATCTGCACAACAAGTCTCTCCTCGAGTCCCCTATACTGCCACAGCCACTGCAGTCAGGATTCAATGTGCAGGGGCATATCGCGGTCCGCAAATAGTCCAGGAGAGGTGAAATACCTCAACTGCTCCCTTCCTCCTATATATATATGTTCGAGGCATATGAGCTGCAGATAGTACACTTAGCATTAGATCGCCACCTGGTGTTGGGCTCGGATGATTGCATGTTGTTGTCTTCTTGGAAGAAGTCTTTGTAGTCACGAGATAGGTGACTCCTCCGCTTGGACAATAGTGCGCATGGGCATCAGTTCCATCCTTAGATTGTTTTTTTCCGCCACTGGGTTCGGATGAAAGTTTTCCGCTCCGGCTAGAAATAGACTTTTCAAGCACTTCGAAGTGCAAAAAAAGTCCCAAAACTCTCCAAACTACTCTCGATATCGACTAACATCGTTTCGACTCCATCAGCTCGATTCCGGTCATCGACGCGGGCCGTTGGGCCTATCCACGCCGTGAGGCCTACACCACATGGAAAGGGTGCCATTCAAGAAATGCCCTGGGTGTGGAGGAAAGTTTCCACACAGTGACCACCACGAGGTCTGTAACCTGTGCTTATCGCCAGAACATGACGAATCCAGCTGTACAGCTTGCGCGTCCTTTAGATCCAAGAAAACCATCCGAGATCGGAGGGCCCTTCAACACGACATGCAGAGATCAGCTTCGGAACGGTGGATATCTTCGACGAGGAGGTTCCGCTCGTTCCCGAAGAAGATTCCAATGATCTGCAGATCGTATCAGAGGTAGACGACTCAGATGACTCCATACCATCAGGCCAGTGCGTGAATACTACTGCCCCTGCACCACACACAGCACCCAGATCGAAGGCAAAGGTCAACACTCCGCCTCCGGGGCCCAGTCGCGACCGAAAATCAACTTTGACAGCCCCGCCATCTAGCCCGGCTCCGAAGAAAATAACTAAGCCTTCCGGTAGCTCGGTTCCGAGCAAGCCGCACGTGCCGATCCCACCAGCTCCCTCGGCACCGAAACCGAAAGAAGTCTCGGCTCCGAAACCATTGACTTCTAAAGACAAGGGTACGAAGCCAGCGCCCGACGCCTCGAAGCCGACGAGACCAGCTTCCACTCCGAAGACATCGCCTTCAATGCCGAAACCAACAAGGCCTGATTCCAATGCGCGAAAGCCCTCAAAACAGCCTTCCACACTGAAAACAACACCCTCGGTGCCGAAAATTGCGCCAAACACTGTAACCACTCCTAAGGCTAAAGACAAGCAGCAACCTCGTCGGTACCGAAAAAATCGACGCCGACAAAGGTTTCTCAAGGAGAAGAACTCTTCCAGCCAGATCCTCTCCAAAAGAAGATCTACATTGACCCAAAGACAGGTCACGTGTCCACTACACCACACAAGAAGAGGAAGGCAGATGACACACCCACACCTGTGGTTGCTGCCAAGAAGAAGGACTCTGCCACATCCCCTATGCACCCTTCTTTACCAATACTTCCTTTTCCTTTATCTCTTGCTACTCTTAACATTTCACCACGAATGTCTCCTTCTCATTCTCCTCTTACCTCCACACTCACCTGAAAATGATGATGAGTATAGTTTAGGAGGAGGGATAGACACAGATGAGCCTTTCCCAGAGCCTACACATGATACAGACTGGGAGTACCCAAACCCACAAGATATACCAGACTTTCCTGACCCACAGTCATACCCATCAAAACCTTCTCCCCCAGAAGATAACATTGGCTTTGGGCACCTATTGAACAGAGCTGCCATGTACCATAAGGTCACTATGCATTCTGATGAGGCAGAGGAGGATTTTCTGTTAGACACATTTGAACAATCGCAAAGATCTGTTAAAATTCTTCCCATGATCAAAGGGGTCATCAAACATGCTACAGAAGTTTTTAAAGACCCTGTACGTACTAGGATTTTATACCCTAGAATTGAGAAAAATATAGGCTTGCACCTACAGATCCTACCTACATTAAGGTACAACTACCATTAGATTCATTAGTTGTATCAAATGCTAGGAAGGGAGCAAACTCACAAACTTCAGGTGAAGCACCCCCACCTGACGAAGAATCCAAGGGCATTGATGCCTCAGGCAAAAGAATAGCTGTGCAAGCTTCCAACATATGGCGTATAGCTAATACAGAAGCCTACTTTCCCGGTATGATAGGGCTCATTATAACCAGTTAGAGAGACTGCTAGAACATCTACCTGACCAATATAGGACACAGGCAAATGATCTTATACAGGAAGGCAAGCTTATCTCAAATGCCTCAATCAAGTGCGCACTAGATGTAGCAGATACTGCATCTAGAGTTGTAAATACCAGTGTCGTGCTTAGAAGACATGCGTGGCTACGCATTTCAGGGTTTAAACAGGAAGTCCAAACTACCATTTTAAACCAACCATTTAATCAAAACCAATTGTTTGGACACGACGTAGACACAGCACTTGAAAAAATGATGAAGGATACAGACACTGCCAAATCTATGGGGGCTCTACAGTCCACACAAACTAGAGGTTCCTTTCGTCGCTCCTTTGATAGAGGGGGCTCCAAACAAACAGGTGCTGATAATACAACATCCTTCAAATCTAACACACAAACATCCTCTAACAAGGGATACTTTAGAGGAGGATATAGAGGGAATAACAATAAAGGAATAGGTCGTGGTAACAACAGTAATCAAACCTCTTCCGCCTCAAAACAGTGACTTTCCTCTGCTCCACCAACAGCATTCCACTCCTGTGGGGGGGGGGGCAGATTAACGCAATTCCTCCCTGTCTGGAACTCCATCACATCAGACAAGTGGGTAAGACAGACTATCCAGTATGGCTACTGCCTAGAACTTACAGCAACCCCTCCACACATACCACCCAGACAGCGTCCAATGTCTGCAGAACACCTTACTCAGCTCAAACAAGAAGTTCTGTCACTTCTACAAAAGGACGCAATACAATTAGATCCTTTACAAGTACAAGGAACGGGGGTTTACTCGCTGTACTTTCTAATTCCCAAGAAGGACGGGACACTAAGACCAATTCTCGACCTCAGGCCCCTCAACCATTACATTCAGTCAGATCATTTTCATATGATCACTTTGCAACAAGTGCTCCCACTGCTGCAACAGGGCGATTTCCTCACAACACTAGACCTAAAGGATGCCTATTTCCACATTCCTATACATCCTGCTCACAGGAAGTATCTAAGGTTTGTACTGGAAGGACAACATTATCAGTTCAAGGTCCTTCCATTCGGAGTGACAACGGCAACACGAGTATTCACAAAGTGCCTAGCAGTAGTAGCAGCACATCTCAGAAGACAACAAATACATGTCTTCCCTTATCTGGACGACTGGCTCATAATTGCAAAATCATTCAACCAGTGTGTTCAACACACACATCAGACAATTCAAACATTGCACGACTTAGGGTTCACAATCAACTACACCAAGTCGCATCTGCAACCCTCTCATATACATCAGTATCTAGGGGCTACAATAAACACGTCTACAGCTCTATCGTATCCCAGTCCAGGAAGGATACGGAGCATTCAAGCCTTAGTCACAGTCTTTCAACAGCAACACTCTCTGCAAGCCTAAGTGTTCATGAGACTAATAGGCATGATGGCATCTTGCATCTTTATAGTGCCATATGCAAGACTGCAAATGCGTCCGTTACAGGAATGCCTAGCACAACAGTGGTACCAGGCTCAAGGTCAACTAACAGACCTGTTGTTGGTACACAGCCGCACACATTGCTCTCTGCAGTGGTGGAACACCAAAAACTTGACAAAAGGGCATCCGTTCCTCGAACCTGTTCCACAACTAGTGCTCGCAGCAGACGCATCCCTCACAGGATAGGGGAGCCCATCTCCTACATCATACAACTCAAGGGCAATGGAACAGTCAACAAAGATTGTTCCATATCAACCATCTAGAGCTGCTAGCAATATTCTTAGCACGCAAAACATTCCAAGTACAAGTACAGAACAAAGCTGTCCTGATCCGGACGGACAACATGACAGCCATGTATTATATACAAAAACAAGGAGGGACACACTCTCTACCACTGCCCCAGCTTGCACAAGACATTTGGAGATGGGCCATTCCACAAAACATATATCTGTTGGCAGAGCACCTTCCAGGAGTTCACAATCAGATAGCAGATCTGTTGAGTCGGCAGACACAACAAATTCACGAATGGGAACTACATCCGCAGGTTCTTCAACCATTCTTTCGCAAGTGGGGTCATCCAGACATAGATCTGTTCGCCACACAAGAAAACGCAAAATGACCAACCTTCGCCGCCATGTTCCCACACCCACAGTCCAAGAGCAATGCAATATGGATGAACTGGTCAGGCAGATTTGCGTACGCTTTTCCGCCAATACCACTAATACCACTAGTAGTATGCAAGCTCAGACAACAGTCTCTCAAACTAATCCTAGTAGCTCCCACATGGGCACGCCAACCGTGGTTCACCACACTACTAGAACTGTCTCTAGTTTCACACCAAAAGCTACAACTGACTCCATCCCTGCTAACACAGAACCATGGAGACATCAGACATCCAGACCCCAATCAACTGAATTTGGCGATCTGGCTCCTGAAGTCTTAGAATTCGGTTATCTTAACCTACCACCAGACTGTATGAACATTATTAAAGAGGCCTACTACCAAAGCTTACTATGCCGCTAAATAGAAGAGGTTTGCCATTTACTGCAACAATAACCAAATTGATCCCCTGGATGCTTCCATCCAGAATATCATTTGTTACCTTTTACATTTACAAAGGTGTAACTTAGCATATTCATCCATACGCTTACATCTTGCAGCAATTGCAGCATATCTACAAAATAGACAACATTTCTGTCTTTTCAGAGTGCCTGCAATTAAAGCATTTATGGAAGGATTAAAGAGAATCATTCCTCCCAGGTTGCCACCTTCTCCAGTATGGAACCTAAACGTTGTTCTTACAAGACTCATGGGACCCCCTTTTCGAGCCTTTACATACATGTGAACTACAATTCCTTACATGGAAAACAGCTTTCCTTATTGCTATTACCTCCCTTAGAAGAGTAAGTGAGATAAAAGCATTTACAATACAAGAACCATTTTTACAACTACATCGTAACAAAGTGGTCTTACGAACTAATCCATAATTCCTTCCAAAAGTCATAACTCCTTTTCATTTAAACCAATCTGTCGAGTTACCTGTGTTTTTACAAAACCCAGACACTGTGGCAGAAAGGGCTCTACACACATTAGATGTTAAGAGTTCTTCTCTACTATATAGATAGAACTAAGTCTTTTAGAAAAACAAAACAACTGTTTGTGTCTTTCTCTCCACTGCACAAAGGCAACCCCATCTCTAAAGGTGGAATTGCAAGGTGGATTGTAAAATGTATACAAATATGCTATCAAAAAGCAAAACGTACATTAACAGTTCCTCCTACAGCGCACTCAACACGCAAACTAGGAGCTTCTATGACTTTCTTAGGAAACATCCCCCTAGAGGACATATGCAAAGCAGCAACATGGTCTACAACACACACCTTCACTAAACACTACTGTGTTGATGTGCAAGCCAAGCAGCATGCTGCAGTAGGCCAAGCTGTCCTCTTTTTCAAACAACTGCAACAGATACAGGTGACCACCGCTAGGGGAGACACTGCTACACAACAAATGCTAAGTGTACTATCTGCAGCTCATATGCCTCGAACGCAAAATGCTACTTACCAGTATGCATCTGTTCTTGGCATGTACAGCTGCAGAGTAGTACACGCCCTCCCGCCTCCCCGGGACCTGTATCTGTTCCAGTTTATCTTACTAAGATGCACACGCATGGACATCTTTTCTTTACTTCTACTAACTCCATCATTTCCCATCATGGCGAAAAACAATCTAAGGATGGAACCGATGCCCATGCGCACTATTGTCCAAGGGAGAAGTCTCGTGACTACAAAGACTTCTTCCAAGAAGACAACAACATGCAATCATCCGAGCCCAACACCAGGTGGCGATCTAATGCTAAGTGTGCTACTCTGCAGCTCTACATGCCAAGAACAGATGCATACTGGTAAGCAGCATTTTCCTTATGCACACACACAAATCCATACTAATATTATAGAGAGCCCTAACTGTTGAGGCGGGTAAGCTCCGGAACCACAGCGCCAACCGGAACACCCAATACATCATTGGAAAGGAGAGTATCAGCAGATGGACATAGGCTATACACCAGCCCAACATATACATTAGAAGTGAAAAAGAACGTTTTGGACAAAGTAGTCCGTTGTGGGCGTGTGCGTTCTGCTTTGAAGCGATGGGCGTGTGCATTCGGCAAAAGCCGGCGGTATTATACAGCTTGTGTTAAGCGTTCTGTGTGGGACTAGCATTCTAACATGAGTGGGCGTGTCCTTCAGCATTGTTGTGAGCGTGTGCCGTCGGAGACGCCGTAAGCATTCAGAAGCAGGAGTTGTGGCGTCCCGATGTGGGGCGTCTAAGTGCACCGTGCTGTGTTTGGGGAGTGCGTGCATTTTGCGGCGATCAGGGCGTCGGCTGGAGCGGACACACACGTTCGCATATTGCGGCAACGACAACAAACAGAAGAGCACACGCTCACCTTCAGCGCTACCGAACGAGGGCTTATGAACGGACGCAGAGGCGGGACTTTGGTGCATTCGTCAGCGGGTGCTGAGGCGTATGCACAGCTCGACTAGACTGGTAAAGAAGACGTCTTAATATTGCAAAACGGATCATGTTAATCATCAGAACAAGTACATGGTATTGGACCTACTAACCCTACTGCCTTAGCTAAAGCTGCCTCTGTTACTCTTTGTATTTGTTCCAACAATTGCAGACATTCTATTTCATCCCCGGACAACGTCGGGACGGGCCGCTAGTATATATATATATATATATATATGTACACGCATATATATATGTACACGCATATATATATAGAACACTGTCTCTGCGTCCACAGCGTGGTACATCAAAATCCGAGCTGGATCACAGCAGGAGAGGTGGAGTGACACGTTGTGAGAGGTGGGGCTAAGAGTTTCCTGCTCCAATGAGGGAAGTTACACCTACCTTCAAAAACGAGCCCCCAGGCAGAACAGTATCCAGGTGAAGCGGGAACTGAGGAAAGTCGCAAGACTGAAACGCGTCTGCCCTCGATTCACCATCACAAAAGGACTTCTTACTGGGAAACCTTACAATAAATCTGTTCGAGCCACTGAGCATGTGTCGGACCAGTTTCTTTTAAATTGGGATTGGACTGCATATATATACACACATATATATATATATATATATATATATATATATATATATATATATATATATATATATATATATATATATATATATATATATACACACACATACATATATACATATATATATATATATATACACACACACACACACACATACATATATATATATATATATATATATATATATATATACACACATGATGGAGCGGTAATTTCTTCTGGTAGTTTCTCAATGCAAAACCCTCATGCTACCTTTAATTTACCGCTCAAAAGGTGTTGGGCCCTTCACACCATGTATTACCTTCAAGAGACTTTAAATAAACCTGAACAGTAAAAATGCAATTTATTATTCAAGCCAATAAAGAGAGTTGTTGAGTATTTTAAAGGGTTTTATTTTCTAGTCAGTTTTTTCTCTGACCCTTTATTCATTAGTAAAATATCAATCAGGTTACATAATTTGGAAAACAGGAAAAATATCAATAATACAGAACACATTACAGTCTGCATATAAGCATTACATGTAGTTATGAAAATGTGGCGCAAAATATCAGTCAAAATTCTTAGAGTTTCTAAAAAGCTAATCAATAATTAAATAGTTGGCAAACATTTCCCATTAAGAGAAATAAATGCATAAAACAAATATATCTTTTTAGACCTAATTAATTAGTCAAAACATAAACTTAAAGTTTAGCATCTAAATCTAAAGAGCCTTTCTATCTGTTGCTGCTCAGTGCATCTCTGTGTCTAAAGAGCAAAAAGGAGGGAGACAGCCCGCCCTTCACCAGACCTCAAAGGAATGTGGCCTGCAGTGCCAAGATATGACGTGGAAGCAAGAAACCTCCCCCTGAATCTCCTCGGACGCACCTCCCCTTCAGCAATCTCCCGGGACGTTTCGCGTACCTAACCGATAGAAGCCAGCTGAGCTGAGAAAGCCAGCCCCCATCCAGAGAGGACATTATTTTATACTCTAAATATTGGCAGACTACACAAAGATGTAGCATCTTTCAGGAAAACCTGTACGTGATTGGTCAGTCATGATGGCATGAGTTCTCACTTCCCTGACTCATTCTAAAATCCTGACTTGACCAGTTTTAACAAAAGAAGCATACATGAATAACTACATGTTCGAGGCATATGGGCTGCAGATGGTACATTTATGAATAGATCGCCATCTGGTGTTGGGCTCGGATGATTGCACTTGTTTTTCTTCTGGAGAAGTCTTTGTCGTCATCGATGACTCCTCCTCTAGGTGTCAGTGCGCATGGGCATCGGCTCCATCCTTAGATTGTTTTTTTCCGCCATCGGGTTCGGATGAGGATCGAAGCGCTCCGGATCGACTTCGATAAAGAAAGTTATATTCGGCGCGTAACCCTTTCCAATTCGACGGTATTGTTATCGAACGCGACTACACTTCCATCTCGACGCGTTTCGAAGAACGACGACTACGAGAAGACCAACTCGACGTAGTCCAGCCCGGAGTCCATGGAAAGGGCTCCATTCAAAAAATGTCCAACGTGTGGTGCTAAGTTCCCACACAAGGACCTACACGAGGTGTGCAACCTCTGCTTGTCCCCTGAACACGAATCCAGGGATGTGAGGCCTGTGCAGCATTTTCCTCAAAATCGACGATTAGAAACAGTCGAGCCCGAAGACACGAGGTATCGAGAATGCAGTCACAAGCAATCCCGGAGCTGTTCGAGGACCAGCACCCAGAAGAGGAAGAAGAAGAGGGCGACGAGGCGGGGTCAGAAGCGGACGAGTCCGACGTCGAGGAAATCGACGTCCAACAAACCGTGAGTGACGACGTCCCTTTACCAAAGAACAGACCCCGCACGGTGTCGACACCGCCCTCGAGCCCGGTCAGACAACCGAAAAGAGTTTCCGACGCCCCGCCTTCGGGCCCGGCAACGAAACCAAAACCAAAACACTCGGTCTCCCATCATGGTGGTTCCGATAAACGACCCACCCCGACATCGACACCGAAGCTCCATATAAAGGAAAGCTCGAAGTCGAAACAGTCCATGTCGACACCTAAACACGCTTCAACGTCGAAAACAACCTCGATACCGAAGACACCCTCGACACCGAAGACATCGGATCCGAATAAAATCTCGGTGCCGAGAATACAAATGGACAGTCAAAAGAAAAAACACCTTTCGGACCCGAAAACTGTGGTACCGACACAGGAATATAAAACCGATCCTAAACAAAAGACTCTGTTTATTGATCCACAAACTGGCAAGGTAGTCACAGAACTACCCAAAAAGAGGAAAAGTGAACAATCGGACGACAAAACTCCTCCGAAGAAGAGAACAATAGGGACAAATACAACTCCTCCCCCTTCTCCAAATCCTAGAGACACACCCTCTTCTTCTATTCCTCACAATAGGCCAACTATTCCTCCCACACGACCATCTACACCTACAACAGATGTAGAAAGTGACACAGGGGAGGGAGAACATCCTGGGGATGATGAAGACACAATCCCAGAGGAGGCAGACCCATGGGAACAGTACAATGTAGGGTCAGATAACGATAACGACCCTGAATTGTATCCGTCAAAACCTTCACCTCCTGATGATAATACTGGTTTTGCGCAACTCATTAATAGAGCAGCAAAATACCACAAGGTAGAACTACATGCAGAACTTCAAATAGAGGATTTCCTATTAGAAACACTACCTGCTACACAAAGAACATCAGGAACACTACCAATGCTTATGGGCCTTCTCAATCACACATCAGAGATATTCAAAGACCCAGTGAGGGCCAGGGTATTGAACCCAAGAATTGATAAGAAAGCTCCAAAAGACCCAATATTCATTATTATTATTATTATTAAGCGTGCTTATATAGCGCTCGATTACCCGTAGGCATCTCGGCGCTTGCCTTGGGAACCCGTCCTGGTTTTTCCCTGTGAGATACCCGTACTGGGCATCCCCAAGGTGAAAGCCAGGCATCCCGCCGCGGGGGGGCCGTAGTGGAGATTAAGCAAGCTAATGCCCAGAGCTGCAGAGTGTGAACCTGTGACTCGAGTAGGCACCGAAACGAGAATTATCGAGTCCGTGGATATTTGGGCTCAAGACCCTGCCGCGTCGGGAATTGAACCCTGGTCCCGGGTCTGACCTCTGCTTCAGGGTCTGCCTCCTCTAACCAGTGAGCCACACTTCTCCTTCATCAAGGGACAAATTCCTCTAGACTCACTAGTGGTCACAAACGCTCGTAAGAGAGCAAACTCTTTATCTACAGGAGAAGCTCCACCTCCTGACAAAGAGTCTAAGCTAATAGATGCCTCTGGCAAGAGAGTAGCATCTCAAACGGCAAACAGCTGGCGCATAGCTAATACACAAGCACTACTTGCAAGGTATGACAGAGCGCATTATGACGAGTTAGAAAAACTCATCACACATCTCCCTAAAGAACATCAAAAGAGGGCAGATCAACTCATACAGGAAGGGAAGTTAATTACGAACACTTCAATCAAGTGCGCCCTAGACGCAGCAGACACTGCAGCAAGATCCATAAACACAAGCATCATGTTAAGGAGACATGCATGGCTCAGGGTTTCAGGGTTCAAACAAGAGGTGCAAACTTCATTACTGAACCAACCTTTTGATGAGAAAACACTTTTCGGCACAGGGACAGATGAGGCCTTAGAAAAGATGAAAAAGGATACGGAAACGGCTAAATCAATGGGAGCATTGCAACAGCCGACCCAAAGAGGTTCCTTTCGTAGGTCCACCTATAGAGGAGGATCCAAAAATACAGGTACAAGCCAGCAACAAACCTCTTTTACACCGACATCACCCAGAGGTAATTCTAGAGGTAGTTACAGAGGTAACAACAGCAAGGGTAGAGGTCGCGGAAACAACAACAACCGCAACTCTCCAACCCCAAAGCAGTGACTTCATACAGCTCCCCCCAGACCATATAACACCGGTCGGGGGACGCCTATCACAGTTCCTACCTGTCTGGGAAAAC
Source organism: Lissotriton helveticus (assembly GCF_964261635.1). Taxonomy (NCBI): domain Eukaryota; kingdom Metazoa; phylum Chordata; class Amphibia; order Caudata; family Salamandridae; genus Lissotriton; species Lissotriton helveticus. The sequence goes on from NC_136071.1 coordinate 116,182,628, forward strand.
ATCACATCAGACAGGTGGGTGAGACAAATTATCCAACATGGTTATTGCCTGGAACTCACATCTACCCCACCAAACATCCCCCCCAAACAGCGTCCAATGAAACAAGATCACTTAACACTGTTAAAACAAGAAGTACTATCTCTGCTACAAAAGCATGCCATAGAGAAGGTTCCAAAGCAACAACAAGGAACAGGAGTATACTCCCTATACTTCCTAATTCCCAAAAAGGATGGGTCTCTATACTAGACCTAAGACCTCTCAACGCATACATAAATTCGGAACATTTCCACATGGTCACGCTCCAACAAGTACTTCCTTTACTGAAGAAAGGGGACTTTCTTTCTACACTGGATCTAAAAGACGCTTACTTTCATATCCCGATTCACAAAGCCCACAGGAAATATCTAAGGTTTGTGGTAGAAGGACAACATTATCAGTTCAAAGTCCTTCCGTTTGGTGTCACAAAGGCACCAAGGGTGTTCACAAAATGCCTAGCAGTGGTCGCAGCCCACCTAAGAAGACAACAAATACATGTCTTCCCATACTTGGACCACTGGCTAATAAAGGCCAAGTCACAAGAAGAATGTCTTCAGAACACACAGAAGACAATTCACATGCTGCACCAACTAGGGTTCACTGTGAACTACACAAAGTCACACCTGCAACCAAGCAAGGTTCAACAATATTTAGGGGCTACTATAGACACAGAAAAAGCCAAAGTATACCCCAATCCAGTCAGGATCCAGACAATGCTTACAATCATTCAAAAATTCCAGCCACAACACTCACTAACAGCAAGAGTGTTCATGCAGCTATTAGGGATAATGTCATCCTGCATACTGCTAATACCATATGCCAAACTACAAATGCGTCCGCTACAAGAATGTTTAGCGACACAGTGGAATCAGGCTCAAGGACAGATTACAGATCTGGTGTTGGTAGACGTCCGCACACACCGCTCTCTGAAGTGGTGGAACACAACAAACATTGCCAAGGGGCGGTCGTTCCTAGAACCAATTCCACAGGTGACAATAACAGCGGACGCATCGCTCACGGGATGGGGAGCGCATATGGAGAAATATACAGTACAAGGAAGATGGAGTGTGCAGAAAAGAAGGCTGCACATCAATCATCTAGAACTACTAGCAGTGTTTCTAGCATTGAAAGCCTTTCAAATGCATGTTACCAACAAAGCAGTCCTGATCAGAACAGACATGACAGCAATGTATTATATTCAAAAACAGGGGGGGACGCACTCTCTCCAACTATCCAGACTAGCGCAGGAAATTTGGAGATGGGCCATTCCTCAAAACATCTATCTGTTAGCAGAACACCTACCAGGAGTTCAAAACCAGATAGCAGACATCTTAAGCAGACAGTCGGAACATATACACGAATGGGAACTGCACCAACAAATACTGCAACCATTCTTCCAAAGATGGGGACAACCAGAGATAGACCTCTTTGCCACTCATCAGAACGCAAAATGCCAAAGCTTCGCGTCCAGGTACCCACACCACCTGTCGCAGGGCAATGCGTTATTGATAAATTGGTCCAACAAATTTGCATACGCTTTTCCCCCTCTCCCACTAATCCCATTAGTGGTCAGAAAGCTGCAACAACACTCAATGACCATGATACTAGTAGCACCCACGTGGGCACGACAACCGTGGTTCACCACGCTCTTGCAACTCTCACAAGTGCCACTCCAAAAGCTAAGAATTCTACCCATGCACCTTACACAGAACCATGGAGAAATAATGCACCCAGATCCCACACAACTGAACCTAGCGATCTGGCTCCTGAAATCCTAGAATTTGGGTACTTAGATCTACCCCCAAATTGCATGGAGATAATTAAACAAGCGCGACGTCCCACCACCAGAGCATGCTACGCAGCTAAGTGGAAGAGGTTTGCTATATACTGTACCACTAATAATATCAACCCTCTGGACGTATCAACAAAGGAGATTATTTGCTACTTACTACACTTACAGCAATGTAATCTCGCGTATACATCTATCAGAGTACATCTAGCAGCTATAGCGGCGTACCTACAAAACAGGCAGCACATATCCCTGTTTAGAGTGCCAGCGATAAAAGCCTTCATGGAAGGCCTTAAAAGAGTCATTCCACCAAGATTACCACCTTCCCCGGTCTGGAACCTCAACGTAGTACTCACCAGACTAATGGGACCACCTTTCGAACCTATGCATAGGTGTGAAATACAATTCCTTACATGGAAGGTGGCCTTTCTTATAGCCATTACCTCACTCAGGAGAGTAAGTGAATTACAGGCACTGACAATACAAGAACCATTCCTACAATTACATCAGAATAAAGTGGTTCTTAGAACAAACCCAAAGTTCTTGCGTAAAGTAATTTCAGCATTTCACATCAATCAACCGGTGGAACTACCAGTCTTTTTCCCAAAGCCACAGACGGTAGCAGAAAGGGCCCTACATACACTAGATGTCAAAAGGGCCATTTTGTACTACATAGAAAGGACACAAAATTTCAGGAAAACTAAACAACTATTTGTAGCATTTTCCCCAACACATAAGGGCAATCCTATCTCTAAAGCAGGCATAGCTAGATGGATTGTAAGATGTATGCAAATATGTTACATAAAAGCAAAGAGAACATTAACTGTTCCTCCTAGAGCTCATTCTACACGTAAGCTAGGAGCATCTATGGCATTCTTAGGAAACATTCCCCTAGATGACATATGTAGAGCAGCAACTTGGTCTACACCACATACCTTTACAAAGCACTACTGTGTTGATGTGCAGGCTACACAACAAGCCAGAGTGGGCCAAGCTGTATTAAAAACTCTATTTCAAACAGTTGCGACAGACACGGGTGACCACGGCTAGGGAGGTAACTGCTGTATAATCTATTCATAAATGTACCATCTGCAGCCCATATGCCTCAAACGGAATATGCTACTTACCAGTATGCATCTGTTCTTGGCATAGAGGGCTGCAGAGTGGTACATGCCCTCCCTGCCTCCCCGGAAACCTGTGTCTGTCCCAACATTATCTTATTTAGATACACTTACATGGGCATATCTTTATGTATTCTACTACACTACTCCATCTAACCCTACTATGGCAAAACAATCTAAGGATGGAGCCGATGCCCATGCGCACTGACACCTAGAGGAGGAGTCATCGATGACGACAAAGACTTCTCCAGAAGAAAAACAAGTGCAATCATCCGAGCCCAACACCAGATGGCGATCTATTCATAAATGTACCACTCTGCAGCCCTCTATGCCAAGAACAGATGCATACTGGTAAGTAGCATATTCCTTATAAACATTTGCAACATTTACTAAGAAAAATGTTTCATGCTAATTCTCTTCCTTCCACAGCGCAGTCAGATGGACACTTTTAACTAACACTGGTACATTGGCACAATCACAAGAATGTACAAAGTTCAAAGTGTCCTTCACTTCTTGTCATGAGGAAAGCTGCCACAGTCTGCGCATGCTCCCTTCTCATTAAATTGCAAGCCATAGCCTTGATGGATTCACAGGCAGCCATGTTTTGTGTAGGCCCCAAAAATAAAACAAACACAAAGATAATATTAATTTCATGTAAATCAGCCCATTATGTTTCCCAACTCCATACTAATACCCCTTATAAATGTTTTCCTAGCCAAGTTATTAGTATAAAGCTGCTTTTTAGGTCTCGCCTGTCGATGCGCATGCGCATCGAGCTTGCGAGACTATTGGGGCTTAAACAGTCTTTAACCAACTTGCAAGGAATCGTGGCGATTCCTTGCAGTGCCCGTGAAAATCAAGCTTAATGCGCATGCGCTTAAAAGCGCGTGCACATGCCCCCAGCCGCCTGCCTGCCCCTGCTGCTTTCACACCCTCTCGCCGTCTGTTCCCCCTGCTGCGTCATCAAAGGCTTTCACGGCCGGCCGGACGTGCTTTCAGTTTCACTGCCGGCCGGCCGTGTAAAGTGCACTTCAAAGGCCGCTCTCCCTGCTCCGCCCCCTGTAAGTGCTCTGCTTCTTCAACTAGGAATCCAAGAATAAACGCCTTCATAAAATCACCAGCTTTCCTTAAAGCACTGACATCTTTCCACGTTTCTTGTATTCAGGTTGAATCGGACTTGAAGCTGCAAGTGTTCTACAATTGCAAAAATATTTTCATCCAGTTCTCTTTTAACGGGGTGTACCTATGTGCGGGCACAGGAACTTTACTCATTTAATCTTTGTGGCCCATGAGACAATCCCCGCTGCTCGTAGGAAAGTCGGGTCTCTTGCAGGGCCTGGGTTGGTTGCTCATGTCCATAGTGGCTCCCAAATCCCATTTTCTTTTACAATTGCCGCTGCTCTTGCGAGTTAAGCTGATGAATTCCTCACCGGTGCTGCCTTTTCTGTTGTGCACCTCCATGGAACCCACGGCCTCCATCCTCCGCCGCATGAGCTCTGTTTGTTGTTTGTGGGTGCTTGCTTATTTTAAAATATTCAGTGATAACCCCTAATGCGCTCTGTAAATTGTTTTAAGTTGTATACTTCAGCGCTAACACCCGATGCGGTCTGAAAATGCTTTGTTGCTTGTATTGGGATGAAGTATTAATATTATTTTTGTGGGTGCTTGCTTATTTTAAATGCTTCGGCGATAACTCCCCTATGTGGTTGGAAAATGTTTTTTGTTAAATGCTTTGGCGCTAACTCCCGATGCGGTCTAAAAATGCTTTGTTGCTCCTATTGGGATCAAGTATTCATCTTGGAAATGTTTTGTTTGTATGTGCTTTCTTATTGTAAATGCTTCACACTAATCCCCGATGCGGTCAGAAAATGAAATGCTTCGGAGCTAACCCCGATGCGTTTTGTTTGCCTTCTTCAAACAAACAGCATACAAACTATCAAAAGAAACAGCGGATGTGGTTTAAAAAACAAATGCTAACGTATTATCTTGCAACCTATGTTCCACTCTCCAATTTGTATTACATTTCCCCAACTCCATGTGTATGTGCGCACAAACAGCAATTAATCACCACTTGCTTTTAAAACATTTTGGCACGCTTTTTGTACTGATATATTAAACTGGAATACTGCACAGCTCGTGTGGCATTGATAAGTTTAATTGTAAACTTTTAAATACTTGTAACAGTGTGTTCTGTTTCTTACAGTTTGTTTTTCTAGCTTTTACCTGTAACCTACACTTGGTTCCGCTACTTGTGCATCCTGCTGCTTCTTTGTCTCAACTACTGACCTGCTTTTCGCATATGGTGCAGATGATGCCAGAGCTTCCCCCGGCCCCCTCCGCGCAATGCCAGAGCTTTTCACTCCAAAACATCACACTAAGCTTGCCCACCTTGGCCCCTCCGCCCTCAGCAGACAGACAGCAATATAAGACCTACAGATAGTGCTCGTGTGTTTTCACACCCTCTCGCCGTCTGTTCCCCCTGCTGCGTCATCAAAGGCTTTCACGGCCGGCCGGACGTGCTTTCAGTTTCACTGCCGGCCGGCCGTGTAAAGTGCACTTCAAAGGCCGCTCTCCCTGCTCCGCCCCCTGTAAGTGCTCTGCTTCTTCAACTAGGAATCCAAGAATAAACGCCTTCATAAAATCACCAGCTTTCCTTAAAGCACTGACATCTTTCCACGTTTCTTGTATTCAGGTTGAATCGGACTTGAAGCTGCAAGTGTTCTACAATTGCAAAAATATTTTCATCCAGTTCTCTTTTAACGGGGTGTACCTATGTGCGGGCACAGGAACTTAACTCATTTAATCTTTGTGGCCCATGAGACAATCCCCGCTGCTCGTAGGAAAGTCGGGTCTCTTGCAGGGCCTGGGTTGGTTGCTCATGTCCATAGTGGCTCCCAAATCCCATTTTCTTTTACAATTGCCGCTGCTCTTGCGAGTTAAGCTGATGAATTCCTCACCGGTGCTGCCTTTTCTGTTGTGCACCTCCATGGAACCCACGGCCTCCATCCTCCGCCGCATGAGCTCTGTTTGTTGTTTGTGGGTGCTTGCTTATTTTAAAATATTCAGTGATAACCCCTAATGCGCTCTGTAAATTGTTTTAAGTTGTATACTTCAGCGCTAACACCCGATGCGGTCTGAAAATGCTTTGTTGCTTGTATTGGGATGAAGTATTAATATTATTTTTGTGGGTGCTTGCTTATTTTAAATGCTTCGGCGATAACTCCCCCCACTCATCCACGCAACGCCACTCACACACGCAACGCCACTCACACACGCAACGCCACTCACACACGCAACGCCACTCACACACGCAACGCCACTCACACACACAACGCCACTCACACACGCAACGCCACTCACACACACAACGCCACTCACACACGCAACGCCACTCATCGACGCAACGCCACTCACACACGCAACGGCACTCACACACGCTACGCCACTCACACACGCAACCCACTCACACACGCCACTCATCCACGCAATGCCACTCATCCACGCAATGCCACTCATCCACGCAACGCCACTCATCCACGCAACGCCACTCATCCACGCAACGCCACTCATCCACGCAACGCCACTCATCCACGCAACGCCACTCATCCATTTGCAAAACAAAAAAGGTCAAACTCTTCTATTGCGAGACCTATTGCATTTTCAATGCTTGTTCTAATTTGTGTACAACATGCAAAAATGTGCAATGTGCAAAATAGCATCTTCATGCTTTAGTGTAAATTTTAAAAGCACACACAATTAATATAGTGCACACAGCAACATGCATTAGTGTTTTAGATAGCTTTTCATGCAAAAAGCATTTAGTCCCCTGTGTTGTGTTTGGTGCTTTTGTTAATTCACACACATTATAAAAAGAGGTGTTATTTAACTGAAAATATTTATCAAAATATGCAACAAGTCAAAGTCCTTTAAGACAGAAATAGTGAATTTAGTATACAGGCTCTAGCGTGGTGCTGGTTAGACCATCTACCACTTCGCCGCGCTCGCGCTGCTATTAGCGCGGAGTATTTTTAAAGTCCCCTGTTTTGTATTTGGGTTCGTTTTGGTAGTATTCACCCCTGTTTTTAGCCTGCCTGTCTGAAGCCAGCGCCCCTTTCTCCCCTTACCTGCATTTAAAAATCGGCATTTTCTGCCGGCAAAGCACCACTACTTCGGTGGGTCCGGGTCCTGGGGGTCATTTTGGGCGCCATCTTTCTTTGGGCTACCTCAGCCAGCGGCGGCCGCCATCTTGGAGCGGACTCGCACGCTTTGGCTTGATTGGAGCGCCTACTTAAAGTCGCTCCCTCACGCGCAGCGTGACGCCCAGGTAGACGCCCTCGCTTAGCCTGAGTCGTGCCGGAGTCCTGCCCGTCTGCGCCCGTCAGCGTCCCGGTGGCGTCGGGGCGGCGGGGGACCCCGGTCCGGCGATACTGTGGCTAAGATGATTAGTTATTCCTCAGCGACATTGCGGGACATGCGGGGCCATTCTTGCTCCTGCCGCTCCGTCTTCCCTGGGCGGTTTAGGGGCAAACGACGTTGTCCTGGCTGTGGCTGGACGCCGTCTTGGACTCGTGTTACAGTTCCCCGCCCAGCAACAGCGAGCGTGAAGCATCTCTGCCTGCTGCTGAATACGAGGTCGGTAGGACGCCATGCCCTGCATATTTACGATCTTCTGGTCAGGGAAAATCCCCTGTGCTTGCTATTGACCGAAACTTGGCTGGGAGAGGCTTCCCATCCGGACGTCTTCTCAGCCATTCCTCCGGCGTATAATATCTTCCGGCAGGATAGAGCTAAGGGGAGGGGTGGGGGAGTGGCTGTAGTGGTGAAAAAGAGCGTTTCCTGCTCAGTGCTTCCCCTGAACTCCATTGGGAGCGCCGAGTCGCTCGCCTTTACGCTCAGACTATCCCCGGGTCAGGCTCTGAAGGTGTTGCTGGTCTATAGACCACCAGGCCCTGTGGGTCTCTTTCTGGAGGACCTGAAGACAGCCGTTTCTGAGCTGGCGCTGACCACACAGCATTGTGTCGTGGCTGGCGATTTCAACTTCCACCTTGACGTGGCGGATGACCCAGATGCGGCCAAACTGTTGGATGGCACATCTCCGCTGGGTCTCATACCGTTCGTGTCAGGGCCAACACATGAGAAGGGGCATACCCTGGATCAGGTGTTTTCGTCTGTTCCACTCTTGGAGGTTGATACCCTGCAGGTGCTCTGGACCGATCACAGGTTGATCAGATTCTCGGTGCTGGAGTGTGCGCGCCCGGACAATAGAGCGTCTTCCCTGCTTAGACCGGCCTCGAGAGCGCTGCACAGAGTGACACCTGATATGCTAGAGCAGGTGCTGCTGGACCACCCCTGTCATCTCTCGGGTGATTTGGATAGCGACACTGAGGCTCTGCAGCTATGGCTTACTGACGGGCTGGATGATCTTGCCCCTAAGGCAGCCCCCCGGTCCTTGGCGGCACGGCAATCTGCACCGTGGTTTACGGAGGCGCTCCGTGTGGCTCGCAGCCAATGCAAGGTGGCCGAGAGGGCCTGGCGCTTCTTGTATGATGGGGAGGCTAAACTCGCCTATAAGGCGGCGGTGAAGGCCTACCACCGGGACATCTTGGGTGCCAAGAGGGACTATCTGGCTAGGAGGATCGAGGCATCTGCGAACTCCTGTAAGGAGATCTTTAATATTGTGAAGGAGTTCACGACCCCCAGCTCCCATTCGCCCCCATTAGCCTCTTCGGATGCATGGGCGTGTGATCTTGCCGGTTTCTTCACTAATAAGATCAAGGCGATTCAGGCCACCTTCGTTGAGGGACCGGATGGTAGTGGCGTCATGAGGACGGGTTGTGGACCTCCGCACACACCTTTGGCGGTGCTGTCCGATTTCCCTGTTGTTTCCAGCGAGGTGTCTAGGTCGCTGCTGGCCAATCTTAAATCTGGCTCGCCACTTGACCCCTGCCCTGCCAAATTCCTGGCCGGGATGGCGGCAGTGGTGAATCCACTGGTTAACCCCATCCTCAATGCCTCCTTGAGGGAGGGGAGGGTCCCTAGTTCGTGGAAAAGAGCGATGGTGATCCCCCTCCTAAAAAAAACGGGTCTCGACGTTGAGGTTCTGGCCAATTATAGGCCAATCTCGCTTCTTCCGGCGCTAGCGAAGATTACGGAAAAACATGCCAACGGCGTCTTGTCGAGCTTTTTGGAAGCTAACAATCTGCTCCATATATACCAATCCGGTTTCCGTCCTAATTTCAGCACGGAAACGGCTCTGTTGGAGGTTACTGAGATCATCAGGGAGACCTTGGATGTCGGCGGCAGGGCCATGTTGGTCATGTTAGACCTATCGGCGGCTTTCGACACCGTCCCCCATAAGGCGCTCTTAGCTAGGCTGTATGACATCGGCCTTAGAGGGACGGTGCTTAGGTGGTTTACTTCTTTCCTTGAAGGCCGCCGCCAGACGGTCTGGGTTTCCCAGAGTTCCGCCGAGATGCCGCCACTGGGAGTTGGGGTTCCACAGGGTTCTGTGTTGAGCCCCACGTTGTTTAACATCTTCATGTCCCCTTTGGCGGCCTTGGTGGAGGCTTACGGGGCCCAGATCGTCTCTTATGCCGACGATACGCAACTCCTCTTCACATGCGGGAAAGACCAAGAGTTTGATGGAGAGAGAATTCGGGACTGTCTTGCATTGGTCTTCGACTGGTTCCAGCGGAACAGTCTGAGGGCCAACTCAAGTAAGTCCGAGGTTCTATTCTTTGGTTGCGTCGCCGATCCGGAGTGGCAGCAATGGTGGCCATCTGACATGAGCCCTCCGGCACAGCCGTCTTTGGTGGCCAAAAATTTGGGTGTCAAACTTGACAATCAGCTGTCGCTGAGAACTCATATTCTAGGTCTGGCTGGCACCTGCTACGGTATCCTGAAAATGCTCCGCAAATTTCTACCTCTGCTGTCTGAGGAGCACAGGAGGATTACTGTGCAGGCTCTTGTCGGCTCGAGGCTTGACTATGCTAACGCCCTCTTTCTTGGCCTCCATGACTACCTGGTTCAGCGCCTACAGGTGGTGCAGAACTCTGCCTCCCGGGCTATTTTCGGCCTTCGCAGACGAGCTCGAGCGTCCGGGCTGCTTCAGACGCTACACTGGCTGCCTATCAGGAAGCGGATCCAGTTCAAATCCTTGACTTTGATGCATAAAGCCCTGTTTGGATCAGGGGCTGGATATCTGCGGCGGAGACTGGCCTTCTATCGTCCAGTCCGCTCCTTGCGTTCGGAATCCCTCTTTAAAGCGGTGGTCCCGCGGGTGAGGAAGGCCCGCGCGGGAGGACGTTCTTTCAGCTGCAGAGCTCCCCAGCTGTGGAATTTGCTTCCTCTTTCGCTCCGCAGCACTGCCAACTTGCTTCAGTTCAGGAAGAGCCTGAAGACTTGGCTTTTTAATCTTTAGTTTGCTTTTACTGTTTATTGCTTTTATTGTTTTTTTTCTGTGTTGTGTTATTTTTACTCTGAGCTGCAGGTGGAAAGCACCGGGACACTCATCCTGAGTAGCCGTGCGCTATATAAAAAGCTACATAACATAACATAACATGGGATGGGCTGGGAAGAGAAAAACACATTCTATTAATCTTCAAAGCTAAAAAGGCCACTTTTCTATATACTGTAAAAACACATGTTAATTCAGCACAAGCATTTCAGACTGAATAGGCCTCACTTTCATGTTTTTCATGTGCCATGTTTTTAACTTGCACCAAAATGTGCGTGGCAATTTAAATGCAGCCTGTCTGAAGCACAAAAAATAAAACAATGCCTGACTGCAGATGAAATCTGCTCCATCACACACACATATATATATATATATATATATATATATATATATATATACATACACACACACACATATATACACACACACACATGAGCTGATCCCTATAACATCTTTTTAAAAATAACGGCTACCTTAAATCCATTCTGACTGTCTCCTCTCCACTGGGCTATATGTGTGTGTGTGTGTGTGTGTGTGTGTGTGTGTGTGTGTGTGTGTACACACACACACACACACACACACACACACACACCTCCCCCCCCCCCCACACACAGTGGAGAGGAGACAGTCAGAGTGGATTTAAGGTAGCCGTTATTTTTAAAAAGATGTTATAGGGATCAGCTCATGGAAAACTGATGAGGTCGTCAACAGAGACTCCTGGCGAAGGGTGAAAAATTAGACCTAAGTGATAAATCCATCTCACGAGTGCAACACTTTTCCAGTTCAGAACTTTTATATTACAAATCATCCTTATTAGAACTGATTCTCCAATCAGCTCAGTTGAACTGCAGGAAGAGCATAAGTTCCAGAATTAACAGGTAATATTAATGAAAGCCTAGGACTGGCAATGGTGCCCTCATGATATAGTAATCGTAGCACTTATCTACGTGAGTGCATTAAATAGATGGGATATAGACCTTCACTTTTGCCTTACTCCGTTTTCTAGTGTCTTCATATCCCTGATGTGAAAAGATCTCTGCCCTGTTATTTCCCAAAGACATCTGTCGGTCGCAAGGCAGATTTTTGTGCCATGTTTGTGTTGAATGTGCTGCGGCAACAAATGATGGACAGAATGTTCATAATACCAAAAGTTAACTTATGTTCAGAAGAAAATCTTCCTTAAGACAATCCTTGCACTTGACATACAAATAAATGGCTAGTGTAATGTCCTATAGGCTTTATTTCTACCCAGCACTACAAGTTTAGATTTGTGTTTCAAATCCTACCTCAGTGATGTGTTCAGTGTGGTGACATTTTCAATATAAGGCTGAGTTTCATGTGACTTAATTTATCATTACACACCGTCTAAAGCAATCTGTCCAACTTCAACATTTTTATCATGCAATATCATGTTTTTCAGGAATCATGTCAATGCTTTTGTTTCTCTCTGAAGTGTAGCTACAGTAGACGTGTACCATAATTTGCACCTTAAGTCTGTTCACTGCAGTCCTTGGGTGGTAGGACTCCCACCTGATTGGTGCCAAGTAATTGTCTCGGTTTGATCTGATGTTACTTCTGTATTGTGGAACTGAACAATGGGTGTTCTCTTTCAGGTACGTCGAGTGTAGCCTCAAAGTATGAAGAGCTTGAGTGCTTGTATGCAGCTGTGGGGAAGGTGATTTACGAAGGACTTACTAATTACGAAAAGGCGACCAGTGCTAATCCTTCCCAGCTCTTTGGTGAGTTTCCAGCTATCTCCTGTAATTGTTCATTCAGTACATGTAGCACTGTGTTTTTGATTTTATGATTACTAAAGAATTCACCAACTGATTACTGCATGTGACGGCAATGTTTAAAAAAATATTCATGTACGATATTGGGCTTCATTGGCAGGTACAGTTTGTGTAACCTATGCTGACCCTGCTGATTATGTTTAACATTAGAATATTTACATGGTTTTTCAGACTCTGAATATATTGTTCGTATTTCATACAATATTAGCCTTATCTCTAGCTTTTTAAAGTGTCTGAAACAGGTTTTGGAAAGTACATGACTCTTTATCACTAGATTCTGTGTGAATACTACCTGTTGCTAACTATATACCTTAAGCAATTTAAATGCAAACGAAGATTGTTGATGTAAAGGCCAGTGAAGGCAGTCGGCCTGTGCGAGTAGGTGTGGACCCAGAAATACCCAGTTAGGATTTGGCACTACTATTTATAAGTGACATTTTTTATCTACTCAGGTCTTTTTACTTTTACATAAAAGCTGTTATTACTGGTCTTTTAAAGTATACAATCATTCAAAATGGGAGATGATTGTTTGTGACAAGGCTTTGCTCACTTGGAAATCCTTCCCTGTCTACCCTGTGGCCAAATAAACCTTTTTTTTCTCTCACGAAACAAGGGAGGGTGAAAGTTTCAACACAGCATTTTGAACTATGATGCATAATTCTGACTGGAGATTCATTACCTTTATATTAACCCCAGGCGCCAGATTGAACCTGGAGATTTTCTTTTTTTAGCAGTGTCCTGTGCACTGCTAGGCGGCATGGTGTGACGCCGCTGTGACACCACACCGACTCGGAATGAAGAAGCATGTAAGTGCCCACCCTACCCACATTCCTCTTTTTCCGTGCCTTCTGACGTGATGCTGGAGCCCGCCTCACAACTTTCAGTCTTATGACGATTTTGAAATTCTCAGTCAGTTTGCCAGGGAACAATGTCCCCATTGAAAACAGCAGGCTTAAACCCATTCCTAGACCACAAGGAATGGATGTTGGTCACAGGCCCGCATGTAGTCTACCTTTGGTGTTTAGGCTCTGGGCTTGACTCCAATAGGTGCGATAAGTATACCCTAATGCATCAAAACTTGACATTGCCAAACCCAAGAATGGTTGTGGTCTAAGCATAGGTCCTGCTAACTCCCCAAGTCGCTTATCGATGCTTGGTTCTGGTCGTGAGGCAGTTCCACATGCGATCTACTTCGCGCTAGAAGTAAGTCCAAGCATAAGCATGAGTAGAGAAAGCTAGAGTTGACATGAAGGCACAAAAATGTTGCGATAAAACTTGCACCCCTTTGATTTCCCGCCAATTCCGCAGTTGGTCCAGCATGCCCGTAGTTTCCTGGGGAGTTGTCAAATCCAAAGCAATTAGCAGCTTTGAAAAAGACCATTCTGCAGCCAAATGGGTCTCAGGATTCCTTCAGCGTGTCTGCCATGACATAATCTACCCCTAGGGACCCACCGTCTAGCTCATTCTGATTTTTGTACAGACTTCTATAGCAGTGTAAAGGTCCACGCTGGTTCCTGTCGCACCAGTACTGACTCCCCCTGATTTGGTAGAAGACCTGGTACCAACGTCATGCCAATGTTGTGCTGTGACATTGCTGAAGTACAACCAGTAGTTGTACAGCCTAACTCTAATTTGAGATCTCTGCCTCTATACCTCCGATACACAGACTCCATTCTCGTTTTAGCTCTGGATCTGACATCAGTGTCTTGCTCCACAAGACACTGATGATGGGTAAGGCGACATAGGCCGGCTTCTGACTATCTGGACTTTGCTATTTAACTCCTAACACCGGATAGTGTGATTTTGCAGGCCTAAACAAGTTAGGTCAGTCCTAATATTTTATGACAAATCCCCCGGATAGGGAATTGAAAACAATTGATGCTTACAGGAAAATAATATTGTCATCAACCAGCCTGGCCCTTAGATACATCTCTGTGGTTTGCTTATTCAACAGACACGAGCAAGGCTCTTAAAGGATGTAGAAAGCTGCCTCTGTGTATGGTATTCCACTAGGTGGTTACCCTGTGCACAAAGTCCAGGCATTCCCCGAGATGTGTACAGGGCTCAATGCAAACCATAAGTGCTCTATTTATGGTAGGGTGGGCGAGGAGCCTTAGGCCTAACACAGATGAGTGCAAGACATTTGTTATAAACACAGTGATCAATAAATGACACACTACTCAAAAAGGAGTTCCACACCAATTTTAGACAATTAATTTTTGATCAAGTTTTAATTTGGGACCAAGATATACCTTCTATGGTAAGTACGTTTTTCAAGAAAAATACTTTTTACTTTAAAAAGTTAACCTGGGGGGAAAACAATAATGCGATTTTACAGGTAAGCACATGACTTACAGTTTCAGTCTTCAGTGTTTTAGATAAACAGCAGGCAAGGTTCAGATGGACACCAAAACTGCACCATCACCACCGGCATAGGGGCAGCCGGGTGCAGAGAGCAGATTTGGGACGGGGCCCAATGTTAATCAATGGAGACTGGGGGTCCTTGAAGACGCACTCCTCACAGGTGAGTAAAGCGGTGTCCGGTATCGGTTTCCTGGGGTTACGGTAAGTACAAGGGGGCCACAAGGCAGCACCAAACTTACACCCTCAGCAGCACAGTGCGGCGGGGTGCATAGTGTACACTCTGCGTTGGGCATTCAATTCAATGGTGGAGATCAAGGTTGAAGAAGAGCTGCAGGCTGAGGCCTGGAGGCCGGACAAAGGAAACTCACCGCTGCCCAGGTAAGTAGAGATGCTAGCGGGCATAGGGAAACCGTAGATCAGGATCCCAAAGGCCCAGGGGGTTGGCGTTTCCTTAGGTGTCGGAAATCTTCTCACTGGGCAGGTCATGGTATGGGGGAGTTTTCAGATTGAAGCTGCAGGCGTCGTGGTGGAGTCGGGCATGAGTCAGCCCACGGTGGACTCTGGCTAAGAAGTGCTGCGGAACCTTCACAGGACCGGTGCGCTACTTGAACTCAGGCTGTGGGTGTCTGGTGCAGAGGGTGGACCTGGTGAGTTTGTTGTTCCTCAGGAAGAGTTCTTTGGTAGTTTCTTTTTGGACAGTCCGCAGGAGATTTGGAGTCTTTATCAAAGGCAAGCAGTCTTCACAGGGCTTTGTAGGTCGCTGGGCCTGCAGGGGTGAAAGGCAGCAGGCAGGCCGGCTGTGCTGGTGCAGTCAGTTACTGATCATTCTCTAGTGCAGCTCCTCGGTGTCCGGGCTTCTTAGGTCGTCGTAGATCTAGTTTCAGAGTCTGAGGGAGCCACCTAAATACTAAATTTAGGGGTGTTTTCAGGGGAGAAGCAGGTAGGGCCACAGGTCCCCTTACCAGGGTGTGAGAAAGTGGCTCTATATATACTGGACTAAAGTCCAGTATATATATCCCTAGAGGTATAACAGAGGTTAAAGTCAGGTCTGACCTTACTCTCCAAAGTGGTAGCTTGGTACGATTTTTAAGGAATATTTGTAGTTTGCAAAAATAGACACTTAAAAAAAATTCCCAGAAAAACAGTCAATGGTTTCCTATGGAAGAAATTTAGGTTACTAGTAAACAAGGTTATGATTACTTTTGCGATTCAGTACTAGGCTAAAAAGGTACAGTACTGGCTTCTCTCCTGGTCACAGGTGAGTACTTCAGGATTCGTTATTCGGCTGATTTTAGATGAATATTTTAAAGTTTCAAACCTCCACACTTAGAAGAAATTTCAAGTGAAACCGGTCAATGTTAGCCTATGGAAGAAAAGTGAGTCATCGGCTTTTAGGTAAGTACTTGACTGGCAGAGTTAAGGTTCTGGGCATAGAGCCAGGGGTTCCCCAGGGTCAGGTAGGTACAGTTGGTACACCCTCAGCGGCACTGGGGCAGCCGGGTGCAGAGGCAGTTAGGCCCAATGTTATCCAATAAGAGGCAGGGGGGGCCTTCGGTTTGTGGTTGGTGGCTGCTGGCTAGCAGGCTACGCGGCTGTGGGAGCTGGGCTCCTGGTTACTTGAGGCAGAGGATGCTCATCACCCTTCTCACTGCATGTGCTGATCCCAGTCACTATCTTTACTATTAAAACTATTAAATGCTAAAACCCTGTACGTGTGTGTGTGTAGCCCACAACTGATTTTATTCCCTCACTACACCTTTCTACTGAGAAAAAGGGGAAGGGGGGGGTTGACAGAGCCTCACGGGAGCAACACCCAGGGGAGGATATGACAGGCTGGTACTCGCCTTAATCCCCACTTATCATCATCAGCTACTGTCAACTATAAAAGAAAAGGGGGATAAATAGAGTGCAATGAAACCAAAGAACCAATATGTGTAACACGTGTTAAAGGACCCTGTGTGGTATGACAGATCCCTAAATATTCGAGTTCTGCAGCACCACTGTGTAAAAAGAGCTGAGCTAAACTGGCAACTACACCTTTATTCTGTGCTGTTTGCTCACTCTATTAAAAACAACAACCGACATGTTTCAACACCTACATATACTCTACCGGTGATTTCTTCAGGGTATATTTAGGGTCAGCGTAAGTCTTGCACTTCTAGATTCTCCCTTTATTGTACCAGGTGGCCTCTTTATTATGAGCCTACCCGGCCCCCGTAGAAGAATCTACGCCTGTCGGTCACCACTACACCATTAGTGAGTCCCGTTAACCGCCTAACGGTCGGTCTCGTCGCTGTGCAATGGTCTGGCGTGAGGCAATGGTGAGGCGTGAGCCAGACCATTGCACAGCGACGAGACCGACCGTTAGGCGGTTAACGGGACTTACTAATGGTGTAGTGGTGACCGACAGGCGTAGATTCTCTTACGGGGGCCGGGTAGGCTCATAATAAAGAGGCCACCTGGTACAATAAAGGGAGAATCTAGAAGTGCAAGACTTACGCTGACCCTAAATATACCCTGAAGAAATCACCGGTAAAGTATATGTAGGTGATGAAACATGTCGGTTGTTGTTTTTAATAGAGTGAGCAAACAGCACAGAATAAAGGTGTTGTTGCCAGTTTAGCTCAGCTCTTTTTACACAGTGGTGCTGCAGAACTCAAATATTTAGGGATCTGTCATACCACACAGGGTCCTTTAACACGTGTTACACATATTGGTTCTTTGGTTTCATTGCACTCTATTTATCCCCCTTTTCTTTTATGGTTGACAGTAGCTGATGATGATAAGTGGGGATTCAGGCGAGTACCAGCCTGTCATATCCTCCCCTGGGTGTTGCTCCCGTGAGGCTCTGTCAACCCCCCCTTCCCCTTTTTCTCAGTAGAAAGGTGTAGTGAGGGAATAAGATCAGTTGTGCGCTACACACACACACACATACAGGGTTTTAGCATTTAATAGTAAAGATAGTGACTGGGATCAGCACATGCAGTGAGAAGGGTGATGAGCATCCTCTGCCTGATAGCATAAAAAGCAGAACTAACTTGGGGTCGTCGACCTCACAGTACACAAGGGAAGGCCACTATTTGTAGATAATGATATGAGTGGGGGGCTGCCTGTTTCCCTTTTTTTCCCCCTGAGGCTCCTGTTATGATTGACTCCTGGTTACTTGCTCAGGGCAAATGGGGAAGTAGAATAGGACAAAGGTTGTACTTCCAGAGGCACTCGGGCGGCTGGGTGCAAGGTGCTTTTGAGCCGTCGGGCGCTCAATGTTATTCAATGGAGATCTTGGAAAGGGAACAAAGGCTGCAGGCTCAGGGACGGAGGATCGTCTGGAGCGACCAACACTTCCAGGGGTAAGTTGGGATCTTGGAGGATAGGTAGACACCCAGGAGTTGGGCACGGGGCCGTGGGGTGCCGGGTGCAGGGGTGTCTTTTGAGGTCGGGAAATCTTACCCCCTGCTGATCGCGGTTGGAGGGGTCCTTTGTCCTGAGGCTGCAGGCGTCGTTGGGCCTTCGAGTAGGGGCCTTGGGCACTGGATTCCAGGTCAGAATTGCCAGGGGAACGTTCTCAGGGTCTTGATTCACTCCAGCACAGGCCAGGCTTGGCGGGTGCAGAGTGTGCAGGGTTCGCGGGAGACCCAGGTAATCAGAGTCACAAGGCAGTCAGGTCCTCTGTGGTTTTTGAGGTTACTGACCACTGGAGACGCCAGGTTGAGCAGGTTTGAGGGTCAAGAGGCCGGTAGGGCTGGGGCCAAATCAGTTGGTGTCTTCCTCTTCTTAGCAACTGCACGGCAGGTCTTCTTGTTCTTCTTTCTTGTTTCGGAATCTGGATCTGAGGAAGGAAGGTTCAGGGTGCCCCTAAATACTAAATTTAGGGGCGTTACAGGTAGGGCAAGGGCAGGGACCAATGGGTCCCTGTCCTGGGGTGAGTACACCTCCTAGTCTGCTCCTCTCCTGTGGGAGGGGGGCAGGAGCCTAGCTGTGATTAGGCAGGGCTCCTCATCTTCAAGATGGCCGAAGCCCGGGTCATGTGTCACCTCGCCTCTCCCACCTGAGGGGTGGGGTTGGCACAGGCTGGCACACCCCCCTTTCTGACGTAGGGTTTCCCGCCAGTCTTCCCGCCAGAGTGGGGGTCGGAACTGGTGGGGGCCAGTTGCTGAGTACAGCAAGTGGTCTGGAGAAGCTCACAAAGGCAGAATGCCTTTGAAGCTTCCCCTGCCCATCCTGGGGGAGGAGGCTTGGCCCCTCGTCCCAGGATGTGCATTGTTGCAGGCCCAGGAGAGCGGGGGCTT